>NW_005178022.1:0-600000 GCF_000258705.1 Coccomyxa subellipsoidea C-169
CCTAAACCCTAAACCCTAAACCCTAAACCCTAAACCCTAAACCCTAAACCCTAAACCCTAAACCCTAAACCCTAAACCCTAAACCCTAAACCCTAAACCCTAAACCCTAAACCCTAAACCCTAAACCCTAAACCCTAAACCCTAAACCCTAAACCCTAAACCCTAAACCCTAAACCCTAAACCCTAAACCCTAAACCCTAAACCCTAAACCCTAAACCCTAAACCCTAAACCCTAAACCCTAAACCCTAAACCCTAAACCCTAAACCCTAAACCCTAAACCCTAAACCCTAAACCCTAAACCCTAAACCCTAAAACCCTAAAACCCTAAAACCCTAAAACCCTAAAACCCTAAACCCTAAACCCTAAACCTAAACCCTAAACCTAAACCTAACCCTAAACCCTAAACCCTAAACCCTGAACCCTAAACCCTAAACCCTAAACCCTAAACCCTAAACCCTAAACCCTGAACCCTGAACCCTGAACCCTGAACCCTAAACCCTAAACCCTAAACCCTGAACCCTGAACCCTAAACCCTGAACCCTGAACCCTAAACCCTAAACCCTCTGTGGCGTTGCAGGAAAGCATCCCATGCTCACAGGATCGACTGTGAAGGCGGCACTGCACCCGCCACACCTGAATGCTGGGGGGCTGACCTCTGTCCTGCCGCTGATCGAGACATACACAAGCCTGCTGATCGTCTCCACCTGCTCCCACACTGATCCCACCCTCCCAGCCTGACTGCATGGACTGCAAGCGGGCAGGGCTGCTCTGGCAGCTGTCAAAAACTCTGCCTGCAGCTGCTGCTTCAGTGCTGCTTGGCGTGCAGGCTGACCAGCTTGGAAACATGTGTTCCTGAATACATTGTCATCAAAGCACGCATCCCATGCTTGGTGCAGCCGTCTATTATCCTCTTGAGCTGCCTGTTTCCGCAGACGCCGGCGTGAGGGCGGAGGCTGATAATAGGCAGCAGCGGCTTCTCCATCTCCATCTGCAAAGCCATCCTGCTGTTCTTCCTGCTGAGCTGTGTTTCTTGCAGGGATCCGCCAGGATGGAAGGGCGCTGGCCGGCCTCCGGGGTCCCCTCGGTGCAGATGTTGCCACAGTGCTGCCTAGGTTCCTCCCAAATCTGCGGCCTGGCTGCAGCAGAGCAGGAGTGTCGGCTGATGGTATCACCTTGACACTGACCCTCCACCTCTTGTTCCTGACCATTCGTCCTGCATGAAGTCATCACACAACGGTTTCTGCAAGTGATCCACCAGGACATTAAAGGAATGAGAAGTACATCAGCAGCATGCCTTCTAGTACAAGTGATACAACTATCCTTACAAGCACCTGGGCTACTTGCTACTCTTTGGGGTGCACAGTCCTCTCCAGATGCTCCTCATCAGATTGGCATTCCAAGCAAAGCCAGGTCAGGGCAGACACCCACGGCTACTCACAGCAGCAGAGGGATCGTAACGCTCACCAGAACAATTGAACTTGATGTTGGTTTAGATTGTAGACGACTTCAGTGTCTGTCCGGTGCATCAGTGCTCAATTCAGGTGAACGCTCTGTGTTGCCTGCACGCATTTCATTTCAAGGAATTGGCTTGGCAGGGCATGCAGTCACTACGAAAGAAGTAGACATGCACGTCGATGGTCGTGACATTCGATTAGCTGAGTCCAAACAAGTCAAGGATGGGGATGCCAAAAAACCGGCAAAAGTGCGAACCTCACATGGCCAGCGACAGAAGACTTCAAGAATTCGTTTAAATTACTCCCATAAACATTTGCGGCCGTCCCACCCCCCTTTCAAATCCTACTTTGCAACGGTAACCTGGCAAATGGCATTGCTGTCTTCGCAGAAACGAGTAGCGCACGATCCTATAGATACAGGCTTGACCGAAATAATTAGCTTGACGGAGGTACTATGCAATGCTGAGATTGTTGTAGGTAAATCTGAAGGATGTGCAGCATTGCTTTTGTTATTGCACGCCCCGAAGGGGCGTGCTCAGAAAGAGAGCCAAATCCACTAATGTAGTGGAGTGCATGTCCACCAAAGTAGTGGATTTTGCCCGACAGAGTAGGATGCCACCTCAACCTATAGTGTAGGTCACACATGGAGGCTTTGAGGCTTGATAGCACTCAGACAAGGCCCTTCTTGCTCCACAATGGTCTTTGAAGACTGGTTAAACCTTACACTCCTAAACCCAAAAGGTGAGACAGGGGAAACGTGGATTCCCAAAAAGGAGTGCTTACTCAGAATTGGCTTGTAAACTTTTGGTGGGACATGCATCAAATGAAAGCCCTACATGTGTGGGCCCCATTGCATGCCTCTCCACCATACCATAGGCCCCATCCCAAAGAGCTAGAGCCTCAAAAGGTGAGACAAAGGAAACGTGGATTCCATAAAAGGAGTGCTAACTCAGATTTGGCTTGTAAACTTTTGGTGGGACATGCATCAAATGAAAGCCCTACATGTTTGGGCCCCATTGCATGCCTCTCCACCACACCATAGGCCCTATCCCAAAGAGCTAGAGCCTCAAAAGGTGAGACAGGGGAAATATGGATTCCATAAAAGGAGTGCTAACTCAGATTTGGCTTGTAAACTTTTGGTGGGACATGCATCAAATGAAAGCCCTACATGTGTGGGCCCCATTGCATGCCTCTCCACCATACCATAGGCCCTATCCCAAAGAGCTAGAGCCTCAAAAGGTGAGACAGGGGAAATATGGATTCCATAAAAGGAGTGCTAACTCAGATTTGGCTTGTAAACTTTTGGTGGGACATGCATCAATTGAAAGCCCTACATGTGTGGGCCCCATTGCATGCCTCTCCACCATACCATAGGCCCCATCCCAAGGAGCTACAGCCAACCCTATGCAAACCCTAGCCTTAAACCATGTTTGAGGCCTTATAGAGAGCCAAGGAGGTCGAATATTCAAGTTAGGACTTCATAGGCGTGATCAGCACATCGAAATTGCCCAAGATCACCCTTAAAACCGGGGTCCAATTTTGGACACCCCAACCCCAAAACACTATGTGTAAAAATTCGACCAACACGTCAAGAGCTTCAGGAGCAGGATCCGCTCGAGCCACGCTATGACTGCAGCAGTGATGACTCGATTCTGCAAATGCTCCATTGTGCGTGCGCTGTGAAGATGCAGGCGAGGCCGCTTGTGCAGCAGATGCTTCGGGCATTCATGGCGCAGCACGCCGCGACTCCCGGGCAGCCTGCGTGCCTGACACTGGAATATCTGAGGACTCTAGAGCTGGAGGACGCAAAAGCCTGGCAAAACTTCACGGCGGCCAGAACAGCCAGTGGAGTCATTCACAGCAGGCTGCACACCAGCGCGACCAGGACAAGCACCTTTGTCACCGTCCGGCAGATGGTGTAGGGGAGCGACAGGGTCCGGACCCTTGTGGTGGAGGTCTTCTATCCTGCGCATCTTGAGGGCATCGAGGGGCCTACCCCCCCTCGCGCCTGGCAGCTTGCCGCACGTTCAAGGAGCAGCCGAAGAAGGAGGGCATATTCGTGGCGCGCACACAGGCCGTACAGCGGGAGCGTGTTGCGCTGGACTTGCATAGCCTGAGCGCGGCGCGGGTCACTGCCAAGGTGGGCAACGGCAGACTCTTTGGCGTTCCGCACTACAGCCAGTCCAGGCCTTTTAAGGGCGCATCTGCGCAGCCCTGCATTGCCACCGTCCTTCCTGTCAGGTAATTTCCTATTGACCGGTGTTTATCACAAAGCTTGGGACATGGCTTGCAATAGCAGCTGGGTCCCCACCTTTTGCCTTGGTGATGAAAGCCCTTTGGAGTTCAGCTCCAATTGAACAAAAACTCTGCAGAGTTTGGCTTTTTAAGTCTTGAGCTGCAGGCATTGCGCAACCATGCATGCATGTATGCAAAAACTGCAATAGTCGCCAATGTAGTTGGAAGCTTCTCTGCTGGGACTCTGCACATTGACAGCATCAGGATGGTCACAGATGCACATATTTTAGACTGGCAAGAACTTGCTTTGCAGGAACGTTGGTGGTCGAATGTGGCGGGCGTGCCGCGCAATCTATGGGCTCTTGCAAACTGGAGCCATATGCACGAGTGAGACTATTGGAGCTACCACAGTTGTGGCATGTGACAGCGGTACAGCTGTCTTGCAGCAGTACTCACAGGCGCTCCAATGGGCCGATGCTCTATAGATGTAGCTATAGATATCATTGATGCTCTGAATTACGTAGTATACTGCACTTTGATATTCTTGTTGCCTTGATTGAGAGCGCCAGGGCTGCATTACAATTATTTGCGTCGGGAACCAGGCTTCATACATGAATTGCACTTGACAGTTTGGATGACAGGGGTTGTATTGGCTGTTGGTGCTCAGTGTGCACTCCAGTACAATTAACTGTATGTGTAGCTATAGGTGCTGTACCGGAACTGCATGGGTCCCGGGTGGGACAAGTCTAGTAGAGTACTCTCATTTGCAGCGCTGCTAGCCGCAGGCTGCAGCTGCGCAGATGCATGCGCCCCTAGGGGCGTGCATGCAGGGTTGCCGGATGAGGCCTTCGAGCTCCGGAGCTTGAGCTCAAGAGACTTGTTGTGCAAATAGTATTTGAATAATGTTCATAAATTATCGCCTGTGCAGCTGCAGGTACCTGCACTTCTGTGGTATGACTTGTGGACCTGCATGTGCATATGTCTTGCTTTTAGACCCAAAAGATCAGAAAAGATATTCCAGACTCATACTTGGTCCAGACACCATCAGACATTGTAAGCTCGAGCTGGACATAATTTGTAACAGTGTGAATTAGACAAGCATTGGCCCTCATGGACATAAATGGGACATATGTCCGATTTCATGAGACTTATAGGACTTTGTCAGACATATTGGACACTCAAGAATAGAGCAAACTTGGTTCGGACATGTTTGACGGGGTTCTTGATCAGGCATGTCGGACACTAAGTACCCTGTCAGACATATCCGACATGCCCACGATCTTATGGGTTCTTCGATGCATCCTCGACATGCCGGACAAACGTGCCTGTTCTCGGTTAACCCCAAGTTGGGGTTGTGGTGTCCAAACCCAACCCCAATGTTTTGCACTTAGTTTTCTGAAAACACTAGGTGTAAACTATAGGAATGTTCGACCAGATCGGTCCTGAAGAGGATCGAACTGGCCTTAACATGAAAATCATAAAGAGGTTGGCCCCAGGAACTTGGCCCATCCTAGTATCCAAATAATCAGTGGCCTCAATAGACAAGTGGCTTTCTGTCATCTACTGTAGTACATGATTGGCGTCAGAAGCCAAATTGCTGAGAGGCCCGCATGATCTTGAGCTCCTCCAGCTCTGCTCCTGTGGCAAGGCCATTGAGGCAGTGCAGCAGCTGGTACTCCCGCTTCTGGAGCATGCACATGCTGCGCTTGATGAGCCTCTGCACAACCACATGCACATCTGAGGTTGCCACATCGAACGAAGATCACAGCGGAATAGAAAGCTGTGGGGTTGTGAGACTCTTTGCAATGTTTGTCTAGATGCAGCAAATATACACAGTACATGTTGTTGATGAGCAGAGGCATGATATAAATGTCAAGCAGCACCATGCAGACCTTGAGCTGTGTCAATTGCAGCTCACCTGCCAGCCCTTGCGCTGACGCAGCGCCCTTTCAAGCGCCCCAGTGGTCAGGGATGGGTCCAGGATCAGCAAGTACACCTGGGGGGGTTGCCCGCCACTGTCCTGCGCCTTCTCAATGCCCACTATCGTGCGCGAGTGGCCCTCGTGCTGGAAGTAGAGGGGGGGCTTGCCTGCACATTGCAAGACATTGTTTCGGGCTACTGCAATGCCTGGTGTGGCAAAGAGCACCGTATGTCAACTAAACACCCCATGCATTAGATAGATCATGGTGCCATCCACAGAATTATGCTGCGCACCACTGAGGATGACAGGATTGCCCTTGTTGTTGCCCTCCCCCTGGCTCTTCTGCCCCTTTGCATCCTCTTCGATGAAGTAGTGCCACACCCAGTCCAGCAAAGGTGAGTGGTCAACCTGCTTCTGCACATGCCAGGCATAGCGCCAATAATGGAGAGGACGTATGGAATGCAGCCAATTGAATGTCTCATTGCAAGCTGGCAGCAGAAGAGAAGCTCCACCCCTATTTTTTGCGCTTGGGCTCACAATCAAATAGTCCTCGTGGCATGCTAGGATCATTATGGCAGGCAAATGCACACCTGGGAACCTGCTGCGGAACCGTCGTAAGGAGTGAGTATCTCAGCGAAGGGTCCAGTAGGCTTCGCGCAGTCCATAGCATAGCACTTCCCGCACAGGTCGTAGTCCTGAAGCACCTGAGAGGCAAACGACAAAACATCGATGTCTGTGACATGCCTGACTCTGCGCCTTCAATTGCCACTTACGAGGGGCTGTGAAAGACTGGCACCAAAAACTACTCCGATTACCATCCGAGGAGCTAAACGATTGTGTCTCAGCCCTTACCGCAAAGGTCTGCATTGGCGCCTTCAGATCTTAAAAAAATCTGCTTACAGCCTTTGGCTCACTGTCTGCTTGCTCACTGCCTATTGGTGAACATGGCCGATTGCCAAAACAGCGCCACACTAGACCCCAGTGGACCCGTTCTTATGGCCTTTGCAAAATGGCTGACCAAAATCTATGCACACCCACTGCGGCAGGCGCTGACATGTGGTTGATGATCACCTGGCTGTTGTAGCGTGGCCCTTGGATTGGGCTCACTCCACACTTGTCACACTGGACTCCCTTGTGGACCGGCATCATGTATTGCTCCTCAGCACAGCTGCTCCTGGCCACTAATGGATGCCCAGTCTTCTGCTGCTTTGAGCTTTTGTGACCTGCAGCCAAATGCCGCATCCGAAAGTATTTCATCTGCTCTCTTTCCTGGAATTACACCTTTGAGCCACTTGCAAGACAGCCTCAAATACCATTAATCGGAAATGTAGGTACCAATACATGAAAAAGCAACAGGCGTGTGCACCATAGCAAGATTTGTACTACGATAGTGCCGTCTGGATGTGGACATTCAAGCTTTAAGAGCTATCTTGGAGCCAGCAGAATGTGAAGCGCACCCTTGAAATCGACCACATGCGCGCGGATGCCAAACTGTCTGAGGGTGGCTGCAGCTTCAGTTGTGCCCACCCACTTGCGGGTGCCCTGGATCTGGCAACCCAGCTGAGCCGCGCCCTCATCGTCAAAGCCTGATGCCCATGCGCAGGCCAGCCACGCCTGCAGCGCTGGGATGTCTGGCGTGAAACCGCACCCACCAAACAGCTCTGTCCCCAGGTCCTGCAAGCCATCACAGCACTTTTTTCTCGTCCCTGCAACTCAAGCAGAGCAGAACCTCCACAAGTGCTCCTTCACATGCAGCTGTGACCAAGGATCCACCAAGATAGACAGGGTGCAACAGGTGCACGTGCAGGTGCAGACAAAGAGTCGCGGGGCCACCCCAGACATGCTCTTTTCTGGCATACACAATAAAAGAATGCTCCGTGACAAGGCATTCCATGTACCTCATTGCACTGCAACAGATGCGAGGACAGCATTTGGATGTTGTTCCACCCGCAACCCCATCCCGCATCATTTTGCCCCGCATGGAAGTGGTGCACCGGACCTGTCGACAGCACAGCCTTCTCAGAATATATATATTGTCAAATTTAAAATTGCCCAAAAAATAAGTGAAAACCACTAATTAATAGCCATTCAAAAATGACCT
Organism: Coccomyxa subellipsoidea C-169; assembly: GCF_000258705.1. NCBI lineage: Eukaryota > Viridiplantae > Chlorophyta > Trebouxiophyceae > Coccomyxaceae > Coccomyxa > Coccomyxa subellipsoidea. Next base: position 7,713 of record NW_005178022.1, read on the forward strand.
GCATGAGTGTGGGCCGGCCTCACCTGAAAGCACCGCCTGGAATCCTCCGCCCTGGCTGGCAAGGGCATCCGCAAGCAGCTGGATGAGGCCAGGCTTGACCTCCACAAATGGAGCCGGCCGCTGGCTTGCACAGATGTTAGCAAAAGTTGGCGGATTCACTATGCCAGTCAAAGCCCTGTCAGAGCAATGCATTGTGGTCAGAAGTCCTGACATGCTTTGCAAGATTGGTCAGCCAGATTTCCGTTGCTTGATATGGACATGCAGTAGAGAGAGGAGGCGCGACTCACTGAGAATGCTGCCCCTTCTGCAGGCGCTCTTGAACAGAGTGGGCATCGCCGCCAGATTTTCTGCTGCGTCCAGACTGCTGTACACATGCAATAGAGCAATCCTCAACGGAAAAAGTAAACTTAAGCTCTTTCTAACATTGGAACAATAGCCGAAACTTGTCATCTGCCTTCTGTGCACGCCAGATTTGGGGGTCCCTGCCTTGAAGCTCGTCTTGGCCTGCGGTGCCCTTGAGACCCGGCTCCCGCCCTTTGCTGCGCTGCTGGTATCGGAAACCAGGTCCTCCTCTTCTTGCATTCTGCATGATGACAGGATTCAAAGTTGGTTCCACAGTTTAGAGAATTGCATTATGCACTCCGGCATGAACCTGTCGTGAGCCTTCTCATGGTAAGAACTTCACTACACAGACAGCAAACAAGGCATCATGAAGAGATATCTTACTCTTAGATCAAGCTGGAAGCACGGAGGACAATGTCAGCACGTCAACCTAAGTCTTGGCATCGCAGGCAGGAAGTCTGACACTCAGTCGATTATCAGCTGATAAACACAGCAGTACCATGAAAGAAAATTCTGGTGTGAAAAAGACTCCCGCCAGAGATCCTAAGGCATCAAGGAAGCTGCCGTACACCTGTGTGCAGCTTCATGGCTCTCCATTTCTCCCTGTGGAACGATCTGGTCGCAACCGAATGGACAGTGGATGCCGTCCTGCCCTTTATTGTTTCTCGGATTCCTTGTGAGATCTTGAACGTCCTGCGGGGCTCCGAAGTGGGTGTTGCATTGTGCATTTAGATCTGAGAGTTTGAAAACATCAAAGCAAACAGGGCACTTACCCTCGCCCTCGTTCTCACCACTGTCCTGCATTAGATATGAGACTACTCCTATCTTCAATCATCAAGCATGCTCACACATAAACGACTTGTGTAGTGCGCGAGCCTAATAATTAGCTGCTGGCGTCATCAGATTTGGTTGCATGCTGGCATCAGGATGGGGCAGCACGCAAGCCATGCAGTGCAGAGTCTGATGCTCTTGTCTCCGCATATAAACTAACAGATCGAAACGTCGTGAGACGCTTAGGAAAGCAGAAAAGAGTCGAGCTGGAACTGTTTCGCGTCTAGTTTGGCAGGCCACTTTCTGTGAAGGTTAACTGCGATGGCGCACCTACCTGCTGCAGGTAGTAATTCCTTTGAAGATACTCATGCTATTCATTCGTACAGATGTGCAACGTTTAGTCTTTCTTGGACTCGTGTAGTTTATCCGAAGCTGCTTGTCCTCATGTAAGCCTTCTCACACACCTGGCTTGCCAGGTGGTTCGAAGGCCGACACTCGAGATTTGAAGGAGACATTGGCTTCATATCATCAGGTGCATAGGTTGCCATTTATTCGACAGGGATGCTTGCACTTTTGCATACCAGACCTCAGCTTCAGAAATGACTGCACATTCCATTGCTCCTTCCTGCAGGAAGTGCAGAGTTCACAGAAAAGAGTTGAAAGGACTTATAAGCTATTGGACGAGCAAGCAGCCCAAACGCTGCAGGAGTGCATGAACAGATACACGCTGAACAGTCAGCTGCTTGCCCAGATCTTCCAAGGTCCTGGGCCAGTCCCTGCACCGTGCGACGGTGACCTTCCTGATCATCATGCATGGCTGCCTTTTCAGCACTTTTGCACGGTGGAGTTTTATCTGCTTTCCCTTCCTGATGCCATAGAGAACGCATGCACTGGGGACCAGGTGGCACAGCAAAATTTTCAGCAGTCATTAAGCAGATGAGAGAAGCGTGTGAACAAAAAGACCTCCTGAATGTGGAACACCCCCAGGTATGTTTCACAGTTTCTCCTGTGGACACACACGCCACATAAACCACTGTGTGAGCACTTATCCCTCTGGCAAAAGGAGGCACATATAAATCTCCTGAACTTCTGGTCACAACAAATATGGCCGTGATAACATGTGCATGCTGCGCAGGTGGAAGAAGATGTCAGGACTGTTGGTCCCAGCGCAAATCTGCAAAAGCGAACAGAGAAGCAAGGGGTGTTGATTGCACCTGGCGTGCACCGCGTGGAGCTGGATGCTTCTGATGAGGAGCATTTTGCGGGGGATTGGGATAAGGAAGCAATCAGTCTCTGACCGGTGCGTGGGCAATGTAGGGAAGCTGTTGTGATGTTGGAAGCCATGTACATGCTGCGTCGAGGTTGCATAACAATGAGGTGTTCCAGCAGAGGATTGGCACCTGAGATTTGGGAGGGCAGAAACGCGAGGCGGCTGACTTGTCATGACTTTGCCCCCCAGCAGCCTGCAGGCATCCCTGTTTCCATGCCAATGACTGGCATCTGCACTAAGTATATTCTTTCATTCCCCTGCTTAGCCAGTGACATCTGTGTGTGCCTGGATCTTGGAGCTCAAAGAGCGATGTTTTTTGGTTCACAAGAATTATAATTGAGAGTGGCGTTTTGGCTTCTGCCAGTGTTCTAGTTGCCACTGCACGATGTATGATCTGTTACAATGTTGTTCTTGCAGATTGCTGCTCGGCAAGACATCTCTCGACATCCTTGAGGAAGACACCCGAGTCAACAGTGAGCCGCAAACGGTTTTGGCGACCTTGCTCAAGCTGGGGATTACATTGGAGTTCTCCTATGCCTGGCACTACCAAAAGAAAGGCCCTTGAGCTGGAATAGGCGTGATGTCTATCTGAAAAGGATTTACAGGTGCTTCAGTTGCTCTAATCTCATATGCTAATAGCTTCAGAAGTGCCATATGATCCTTGCATGTAGGATCTTTCATTTGCAATCTGTGTGTCGTTTCACTGCGTGATGTTGCAGTTCCAAATATCTTTACTGTAAATTGTCAAAAATTTGCACTGGAAATTGTTTTTGTAAAGAAGAGATATTACAGAAGCTTGCACATCTTTAAGTCAGCAGTCAAATGGTCATGACTTCTGCTGAGGAGCACAAAAACCAAGCAGCTTTTACAAACCCACTTGAGTTCTTTGGTGACTGAATTGCTAGGATGACGCAGAGCCTCCTCAGCATCAGCATCAGAATCAGTTGAGAACATTCTGACACTCACACACTGCCAAACTCCTGCATGTATGCTAGGTGGCGCTTGACGTCTGTCAATGATACGCTGGAGTTGATGCGCTGCAGAGCGTGGTGGAAGTCCTGCATGTTGACCGGCTGATTGACGTCCTCCCGCCGCATGGCCCTGATAGCAGCAGCACACAGCGCAGCACTCAGCCTCCCGGTCTGAAAGCTCTGTCAATTATCGAAAGGGTTACTCAGGCATTTTGGACCCGTACAGTAGTTCTCAAGGTGAAATACCAATTATAGGCGCTGATGATCCAGAAAGTCAAGCTTGATTGTATCCATCACAGACACTTTTGGACGAGTCTGCAGGTTTTAGGGGCCAATTCAGATGCATGCAAACGCAGGATGCTGGGACCCATTTAGGCGCAAAGCACACCTGATCTGCTCAGGAGTCTTGCCGGCAATTTTGGTGCGCATGCCGTTCATGGCAGCATCGCGGCACACGTTGGTGATGTCATCGCCGCTGTAGCCCTCTGTCAGCGCTGCCAGCTGGTCGAAGTCCACATCATCCGCCACATCAACCTCCTGTGGGCCATTGCAACTCTGAGAACAGACCTTACATGCGACAAATTACAACGTATATGGTGACACGGACTTGCATATCGCAACGTGCAGGAGTCAAAATGCATAAACTTGAGCGCATCGGGAGGTGATGGACCTTGAGGGCAAGGCGCAGTAACTCAGACCGCTCTGGTGCTGCAGGCAGGGGGATGTAGATTCGCTTCTCCAAGCGCCGCCGCAGTGCCTCGTCAATGTCCCAGGGGAAGTTTGTGGCTGCCAACACCATCACCTGTATCCAGATAACATTACAGCATATTTCCGAAGGAATTGGAATGCAGCTACTCGGCCATGGAGGAATTTGCTACCAGGCACAGTTGCACTGACAAGGGCAAAGACAGATCCCTGGGAAGATATTCCAGCACAAGGGCCTGACATGGAGACGACTGGTCCATCAAGCTTTGGGAGTCACACATGTGCACAGGGAGCCTGGTGTGATGCGGCTGTGCGCCTCTCACCTGCCCCTTCTGGCCAGGGTCAGCATGGGAGTGCATGCCATCGATCTGCACCAGGATCTCCGTTTTCACGCGGCGGCTGGCCTCGTGCTCACCGGTCGCACCGCGTGAGGAGCAAAGCGCATCAATCTCGTCGATGAAGATGGTGCTGGGCGCCAGCGCGCGAGCCATCTCAAACAGGCACCGCACCATGCGCTCAGACTCGCCCCTGCACACAAGAATCTTCAGCATGAGCAGCACCCATAGAAGAGCAAAATGTCACCTGGAGCAGGGGTGAAGTTTACGACAGCACTCAAAGTAGGTTGAATTTTGGATTGAGAAGCGACAGGGGTTCCCTTCAAAGACCCTGGCAAGGAGGCTTGGCGCTTTGGGGATGGTGACTTGCCTGTACTTGGAGGCCAGAGTAGAGGAAGACACGTTGAAGAAGGTGGTCTGGCACTCTGTGGCAACTGCCTTGGCCAGCATTGTCTTCCCTGTGCCTGGTGGCCCAAACATCAGCACGCCCTGCACATGAACTGTCCAGTTCAAAATCACCTGACGTAATGAATCATACTTTGTTGTGTTTCTTCTGCAGGTTTTCATGCATCAGAGAGTTTATGTCTTTTGGAAAGGGTGCCTGGCACCTGGGCACCATCCAGTGGAGGAAGGCAGTGGATGCAGGCACACAGGAATGGTCTCACCTTGACAGGACGGCGAATGCCCTGGAAGAAGTCAGGCATGTACAGCGGTAGCACCACATTCTCCTGCAGTAGCCGCTTCGCCTGCTCCAGCCCAGCAATGTCCTCCCAGTGCACGCCCGGGCTCGTATCCATCACATCCCTGACAAACTCAGGCACGGTTCAACACCGCAGCAACGAGAAACTTCCACCTCAGTATATCAGTCGCATGCGCAGGGAACAAAGGCGCATCTACCTTTCCAGGGCAGCAGCGAGATCTTGATCGGGCCCGCTGAAGCGGTGGAGGACGCTTGGCATGTCATCGTCGCCCCTGTACTGCTGCCCCCTGTCTGGCCCCCTGCCTGGCCGCTCTCTCGGGTCGCGCCATGAATCCACCTTTGCCACCGCGTTCACCCCGGCCTTGCCTGGCGTCCGCCTGCTCCGCGGTCCGCTGCCTGCTATGAATTAAACTGCTGCTCACACATGCACACTGGATGCCCAAATCCCATGTCGTTTTACCATGAAGGATTAAAGACAGAGAGGCTGTTGAGAAGTGAGCAAACTCTGATGGTCCTTGTCAAGCAGTTCTTGGTTTTTGTTGCACAGCATGAGATGAGCTGCAGCACACCTGGTTCGCCTGCCTGACTTCGTCTGCGGGGCTTGCTTCGGAAGGGGGCGGCACCGTCGTCAGAGAGATAGCTCTGGCGGCCAGAAATGCGCGACAGTGGCGGCGCCCAGACGTCCGGGTCGGGAGGGGACGCTGCGCGTGACAGGCCCCTCACGCCAGGGGATGAGTGCCTGAAACATACAGTCTGTGGTGAGCCTGCATCTCGTGAGAGGTGATGGTTATGCCACATGACTTTTTAACCATGACATTAATTCCTTTATTTCTATTGATGATCTCCAGAGCAAAACGGGTGTGTGCACCTGGACTCGCCATTGAAGCCAGTGCTCTGCTGCAGTCTGGCAGTAGTGCTGGGATGAGGAGTCCGATAGTCTGCAGTGGCTGGGCGCTCAGGTGGCTGCAAAAGAAGGTGTAAACATGTTTTAGATTTGCTACTTGCAATGAAGCAGTGTGCCTGCTGGGTCCAAAGGGCACGAGCTCACTGAAAATTTTAGATTCACTCCTACCACATGGATGGTGAATTCCGGGGTGCTGGGCCCTCGCGTTGAGCGGACCACCGGCAACAAGGCTGGTTGCCTCTGAGCGGGTGTATGAGCTTCTACGCCCTGCAGTCGGAGAAAAACAAAGCCTCTCAGGGACATGGACTGTGTCTCTGATAGAATGGATTGAAATTATTGCTCACATTGTGGTTTCATAAAGTTAGTGTGATATATTTCTCATCTGTGCAAAGGTGCAGTCTGATACCGGGGTTCTGTTTGAAGTGGAAGCACAGTCTACTGGTGGTGCAGAGGCAGGCCGGTCTTGGCCATTGCTTTCACGGTCCAGCTGCCTGACAAGCTCCTGCTCCTGCAGTAGCGCTCTGTGGCACACCTGCCACTTGGCCTTGAGACTGCCATCTTCTTGCTCCATCACGATTCTGCACAGAAGGATGATTGCAATGGTGATCACAAAGGTTTCTCTAGAGAATGTGAATTCAACATGAAAGGTGGGGCTGGTATCGAGGTTGTGGTGTATGTATATTGCAAGATGCTGCGAACGCAAAACATGAAACAAAGGACATGCGATTGTGCAATCATACGAAACCGGAGTTAACAAAGTCGAAGGCTTGGTTTTCGCTGCTAAACTTATGCGGTGCCCCGACGCTTTAGGCATCGCCGCACCTTTGAATTTCCTCCAGGACGCCATCAAAGTTTCCCAGAGCAGCTTCATAGTCTCCGGTCAACGCCAACTTCCTCGCAGAACTCAACTGGCTATTGACTCCATCCAGTTTTGTCATTTATGTCAAATTATGTCTTCCTGTGCAATGTAGTGACCTTCTTAGCGGGTCTTTCCTGGCAAGAGATTGGCCTGATCCTACTATGCGATCTTCCAGCTACCCGATTTAAAGTTGTTATTTCGTTCTGGAACATCTATCCAAACTTGATTTGTTGCAGTCAGAGCAGCAAAGAAATTGGAGTGGGCCTTCAGGTACACTCCATCGAGACTTTCATAGACTTACGCAGTGCACTGTGATGCCTGAACGTAAGGCAACGTTTTTGCAAATCTGGCGATCAGCGTGTTCAACTGGGATCAGATCGACTGGGATGCGCTTGAGGTTCCAAGCATGACTTCTTCTTGACCCTTTCCCACCAGGTTCTTGACCCCATGCATGCTGACTTCAACATCACATTGCAATCTCCTTGGTGATATTATATTTTTCTCAAGTGCTGCTTCTGCTTTGCCAGAGAGGATTGAGAAGTTCTTTCTGAACAGAGCATATTTTACGCAAGACATTCGGGACGGTGTGGCTAGAGATTGTAACAGATCGCTCTAGACTCTCGGCATGGCTTTAAAGGGCAACAGGGAATGGCTGCAGCGATCCCTAGGAAATGTACTTGGATGGGATTCAGACATGGTGCTGGGAGTTTCGGATGCTATTGCTACAGCTGAGAGCAGAGAGGAAGTTGATACAATTTTGCAGGTATATGGCGATCGAAACTGCGATTTTATCAGATCTGATTATTGATTGAATGAAGAAAAAATGCTAAATCTTCTGCAGGAGTATTTGGGTGGCGGCAAAGAAGTCCACAGCATTGTGCAGCGGTTCCTGGGAGAGAACACCAAGCAGGTACCTCGTTGACTTGACTTAGTGCGATGGTAAATCAGCAAATTTCCCTGCAACATCCACTGAAAGAAGGAAGTATAACATCTGAAGCTTCCGCTCAAAGCAGGCTGCTCCATCTACCCCGCAACAGCAAGAACCGGGAAGCGACCAGCTCACTCAGGCTGGCAAAGTAAGGGGCAGCAGCCGCCCGGTGAGCATCACTTTCCTTTCATTGTCGGCTTTGTCGATCTCCCCTGCACTACAAGCATGCATTGCATCCCACGTGCCATCTGCACAGACCTTTCAACCACAAAAAATGATGCAGGCGGCTGCCAGGGAGCGTCCAGCCGGCAGCATGACCATCAAACACACGCAGAAGCGCAAGGGAGCGCAAGCTGCAGCGGCTGAGACAGACGCGTCAGCACTGGACCGTGCAGTTGCCAACTGCCTGTGCTGCGGCAAGGTGTACATGTGCCGCGAGACCACAAACGACGCCAGCCTCTTTGTCGGTGCGCGTGCTGTCTCATGATGTACCTTTGCTTTTCCACACATGCTGCATCCATATACATAGGCATACAAGAGGGCAGCATACACGCAACATCTCCTTGCCTGGAGACCAACTGTACTAAAGTACCGTCCCTCCCAAAATACCAACAAGGTGTGTTGCCCTCGATGTTTCTTTTTGGTGAAGAGACGCCGCTGTGTTGCGCAGAGTCTGGGGGCGTGTGCACATTCTGTGGCGCCAAGGTTGCCCTGAGCTCACAGGAGAGCAGCCATGCGCGGCCACCTTATGCAGAACGCGTGGCTGCACCTGCTTCCCAAGAGCAGCCCGCCAGCAGCGCGCTAGCTGGCTCTGCTGTAGATGATAGCGCTGCTGAGGCGGTTGCGCTCAAGAATAGGCTGGTGAGGGCACACCTCATCTGTGTTGGATCTAATTCACTCCATAACGTCGGAACTCATGGATTACACAAAGTTTCTATCGATCTGCAGGGCCCACCGCCCAAGTTTTGAAGTCTTCAAGCTGGGAGAAAAAAAGTTGTACCAATTGCCAGTGGACATTCTCTTTTGAAATCTTCCCTGTCATTATTTGTCATAATGTGTGGTGGCCTTCCTGCATCAGGTGGACTATGACCGGAATGCGGCCAAGCGCACGACAGTCGTGGACGATCAGAGTGATTTCTTTGAGATCGACTCCAATGCATGGCTGTCTGATGAGGTGCGTCCCCTTGTCTGATTTAACTCAAGGAGACGCAAAGGCCTGCACCAATCAAGCCTGCATGTCAGGGAATGGTACAGTACTCTAACCAAACATCATAGATAGTCCCACAAAAAGGTACTAATTGAACTTTTAAGAAGGTGTTTGTGTCATGCAGGAGAGGCAGCAGCTGAAGGAGCGGCAAAGGGCAATAGAGGAAGCTGAGCAGTCGCGGCGCAGAGCTGTCACAGTCACCTTTGACCTGCTAGGTCGCCAGGTGGGCCTGCCTGAGATTTTCAAAACATGGGTTGAGTGTAACTTTGGCATGAGGCCCAGAAACCCAAACCTTAGTGTGATGCTATTTAGAGGGTAATGAGGGGTGAACATGGTGGGTGCAGGTGATATTGACAGGGGATGAGCAACCGGTCTCCACCAGTGACACCGAAGCAAGCAGTGCAGCTGGCCCTTTCGCTGCAGCTAACACCTCTGCGCAGCCGCCGCAGAGTGTGGGCCCAAGCGCCCATACAGGAGTTGATGAGGACAGGCATGTGCAGGACACCCCAAGAGTACTGCGCATCCGTCCCAACCCCACACTGCATGGCCCCGCACCGGTCTTCATGCGTCGCACCAATGGCCCTGGGAAAGGTAGGCATGTCTTCCGGATGCAAGCTCGGTCTTCATCAATGAGTTTCGCCGGCATTGTGAACACACCGTTACCTTGTGGGTTAGAAAGCTGCATGCATCGGTTAATGATAACTCTCTGCTTTCACCCGATCGTGAAGTCAATTACCTTATTGATTTTCATGTGGGTTGCCGTGTTCAGGTGTAGCACAGCCTTCGGGAAGGCAGCAACGACCCAGCAATGGGCAGCTGCAAAACAGTGGTGCTGGCCGCCTGCAGCATGATGATGCGTTTGTTGCAAGTTTTGGTGCTCTTAGTGTTTCAAGCTGAACATCCCCCTTTTTTTGTAAGGCATGACAAGCATGTAAAGATGCAAGGAGCTTCTTGTAAATATGTGAAACTCTTCTTCCTGGAACTCCGCTTCAATTACAGATTTCACGAGACATTCCATAAGCAGGCACCAACAAAAGCTTCTTCATTATAAATATACTTGTCGACTTGACCTCAGTACTGCATTGCGCATCAAAACTCTCTGCACCCATTGTGGCGGTCCCAATGGATGCAGCAAACCCACTTTCGAATGGAGGCCGTCTCTCTCTTATATCAGGCTAAACCTCAACAGCCAGTACGTACTAGCAACCTCTACAATCCTTCTAGCACCACTTTGCTCTATAGTAACAATGATTTTTGAGACAGCAATCTATTGGCCGTGAACATATAGGACTCACAGACATTCATAGCCAAGTTTGCTTGCCATGTCTTAGTGCCAAGAGCCGCAATCACACAACAGAAGATTGGAGAGCAATGCATTTTTGTTCTGCAAAAACAACTTTGTCGTTTGTACAGCGTCATTGCCGCCAGGGCTGTGTGTAGACATCAGCCATGGCTGCTCGTTTGGCAGGGTCTGTGATGGCAGCCTCCAGCGCCGTATACTCATTTGTGACTGCATCAAACGCGGCCTGCATCCATGACAAGATCATGCTCAGTCACAATAAGAATCTTATGGAGCGGATCATGAAGAAGAGGGTACATCGAGTAGTTTGAAAAAAATACGCCGGGGTGTTTGAAGGGTGTACCTGAGAGAACGCCGCCTGCTGAGCAGCCTTGTCATCCTCTGGGATGCCTTGGAGGATGTCCTCCTCCATCAGCTCGTCTCCTGCTGATACACCTGCACACAGCGCACATCCCATGTAAGCTTACCAGGCAGAAAATGGATCCAGAAGCAGTAGGACTACAAGAACAAAGGGAAGAATAGCTGCAGCACTGAGCCTGCTGGGCTCCTTTATGGCAAGCATGGTAAGAATCCCCTGTACAGCAGCCAGGCAGAAACACTCAGAAGAACACCAATACTCCAGCAGAGAGTCCTCGCACAGCCTGAGCAACAACATGCCCCCAACGGTGCATATGCTGCTTATAGACACAAACGCGCTCCAGATGCAATATGGGGCACACACCAACGCCGACAAAGGAGGTGAGGCGGCGCTCGCCGAGGCCTTTCCGCAGCTCGGGCGGGGGCGGCATCATCTCGCCGCTGTGCATGGCGAGCGGAAACATGTGCCCCGGCCGCTTGGCTTGCGCCAGCAGCGTGCGCATGAGGTCTACCGAGGACGGGTCAAAAGCAGCCGGCATCCAGGTCCCCTCCGCGTTCGGCCGGTCGCGACCGCCGCTCGGCGCGATCCACAGCAGCTTGCCGCCCTGCGGATAGCACAGAACTCTCACAAATTACACTTGAACGTGCCAACTTTTCGTGACATGCCATAATACTTGCTGGGACGTCTGGGAATTGACACTGCCGTCTTTTGATGTATATTAAAGATCATTGACAGCTTCCAGCACTTCAACAGGACTTGACAGGATCTCACACGATGACCCAATACGATGCAGTGGGACACAGCTTTTTCTCTCAGAAGGTAGAAGCACACAAAGGCATGGGCATGCGCCGCCATCGAAATCCAGGACAGGCACGGACCTCTCGGAGGCCCTTGACCATGGCGGCGAGGGTGCGGCGGTTGGTGCGCTGCTTCTCGGCCTTGAGCTCGGGGAAATCGTCCATGCGCTTCTTGGAGTGCACGCAGAACAGATTGCGCCCCATGGAGAAGGGCTTGCACAGCGGGTCCGTCACCACTCGGTCGCCCGCCACGTAGATCACACCTGTCGCCAGGCTGGGGTGCGTCTTCTCCAGCAGCAACGCCCACACGGCTGCAGCCACCGGGTGCAGCGTGTCAAAATCTCAATGCAGAAACCCAACAAAACAGAGCTACTGTGGAATATTCCACACATGCCACATATCTGTCACTTTATAGCAGAACTCAACGAAGCACAGCGAGTTTGGGTCTCCCCACACAGCACACATGAAGCCAGACATGTCCTCCAGTCTCCAGAGTGCTGCTTTCAGAAACCTCGACAAAGCGCCGAACTTGCATGGCATGGCAGGAGCCAGTAATGGCGGATGTGTGCACATGATCCTTACCGGGGTCAGCCTCTGTCTGGTGATTGGCCAGCATGATGACGTTGTCTCCCCTGGCCAAGTACTCTGCAGCCTTGTCAAAGTTGTCCAGGTGGCCCACAACAGAGATGTCAAAGTTGACGAGGTTGCGCACGTAGTTCTGCACAGCACACCATGCACAGAGTTGGGCTCACGCCAATCTGAGGTGCAGTATGTCAATGTAGCATTGCACAGGAAAAGGCGACAATTATTGATGACTCATGCACGCAGGAGAGTCATCAGTGAGGCGACAGAGTACCTAAATCTATGCAGCAAAGTAGGCATACACACGTATGACAGTTGCTGATTGGTGCAGAGCAGTGTGTGCGCAACTAAGGAGGAGAGAAGCAGCACCTGGCCAAACTGATAGTAGTTGTAGGGCTCCAGGATGCGCTCGTGGAAGGAGGGGAATATGTAGGGATTGACGAACTGGTCGCAGACACGATCCGCAATCGCGCCCATCACCTGTGCCACCCGCCTCTCGTCCGCACCAGGCACTCCGCTGTTCACCACCGCAGCTGCGCACACGGCACACATGCTTTGTGAAATTTCCCTGAACTTTCACGGTGATGCCTCGGCCAGAATTATGGTATCGCCATCAGGTTGAAATCTTTCCCGTTTATGCAGATGATTATCTCAACTATCTCAGGCGCCAATGAAATTTCTTCAAGGCTCGTTCCCAGGTGGAGGCTTACAAGCTGAACAGGAGGTGGGAATTGCCCCATGAAGCAATCCAGTAAACATCATGGCCCTCCATCAAGATGTGGTGTGCATCAAAAGGCAACAACTTACTTTTGTAATTGTTGTAGAAGTCCAGAAACCCAGGCAGGAGCGGCTCAGGAATCTTCTTTGCAGCCACTCCAGCCTTCAGAACAGCCACGAATTCTGCTTCGGACTGAACGTCAGCGAACCCTCCAAGCCTGGGAGGCGCCACCTCGGCTATGCATGTGGTGGTGGCCCTGCATTTTGCGCGAGGTCGCGAGGGAAGCGAACATCTGGCCTGGACGGGTGTCCATCTGCAGGCGACTGCCCACCGTGCCAGAGGCAGCGATCTGTTTTGATGTGCGCCGATGGTTGGAAGGGGGCTGCAGTTCAAGATAAACACGCTGAGCACCATTGCTCAGCCAGCAACGGACACAAGTGGTGCACAGGGAGTGCACCCCTGCCCTGCAAATTCGTCCTCAAGTCAAGGATATTTCAAGCAGTTCCAAACAAACCAAAAAATTCGTAGGAAATGCTTGTGTTCGTGCGCAATCACTATATCTCAAGAGCGCCAAGCCGTTCTGGCCAGTCGCGTTTGGATCCGAGCTGGAGGCGTCGATCGGCAGAGGCGTTGTCGTCGGAAAGGCCGCCCTCAAGCTCCGAAAGCTCGCGATAGCAGCAAATCAATGCGATCGCCGCTGTGAGGGCTCCAAGATGCAGCCTGTGAGCGTGCAGGAAAGCCTGCTTGTTGCTTTCAGCCCAAAGTTGGAATACCTGGCCACGGCAAGTCGTGATGGGCGGCTTAAAGCCTTCGACACAGGTAATACTGCACCTGCACGACTTGGGGGCGGGGCATTGCGATGGCTTCACTACGCCTTTTAATATTAATACAAGCAATTCAATGACCTGCTAGTACCGCCATGCAAATTTTTCCTGCCCATTTTGTTGCTTGAAAAGTATTTGTTGTGGCAGCAATTGCACGATCTGTCACCAAGACTCCAATGATTTGCGGCTTGAGGCGCCATCAGTAATGATGCAACATGGTTCTCCTCATCGTTATACAGCAGCATGGCATTGAGGGTTTGCAGTTGGGAACTTGCGCTGAGAATGCCATGTCTTCCTGGTGTGACAGCCTCTGGGAGCCTCCTCTTCAACATCAACAGCACTGCAGCACCTCCGGATGGGAGACTAGCAGGACCGGCGCCCTCATCAGGCAGCGAGCAGAGCAAATGCATCGCCTGGGCCTATGGTCCAGACAAGGTGCGCTCCCAAAGAGACAAATTGGACAATGCTTGCCTTCTCTCTTCGTAATGCATGCTTCTCTAAGTTTTAGACCGCACGGTTGTTGTCTGAATGGGTGTGTTCCTGGAAGACTCTGCTACAGAGCGGTTCCTTGTTGTTACTTTCAGCGACCTGGGCTTGTTCCTTTGGTGAGTCAGCACGCTAAATGCAGGCGAAGAAAAATGGGAGGGCGGTGGCAAATGCGGCAGGGCGCCTGATGTTGGTGGTGGGGACCGCGGCTGGCAATGTGCGAGCCTTCTCAGCAGCAACTGCCAAGGAGCTCTGGGCGGCTAATGGCTGCAACGAGGGGTGCGCAGAACAATGCCCCATCACGACGTGCACCATCATGTGCACGTGTTCTACTTACATGAGAGCTTTTAACCTTCACGTCATGAAATCTCTTCCATCCATCTGTTGCTGCAGAGTCTGCGTGCTGAGATCTGAGACTGATATCTGACCAGCGCTGTGCACATGCAGGGGGGTGACATCACTGGCGTTTGAGGCTGATGCCGGCGCCGCGGGGCTGCTCTACAGCGTGGGCAGCAACAACCACGTGTGCGCGCTGGACGTAGCCTCTGGAGCGCAGGTCGTCAAGTTCAAGGCTGGCAGCCACCCGCTCTCCTGTGTCGGGGCAGCCCCAGGTCAGCCGCACGACTTGACCTGCAAAGCCCTGATGTGCACAGACCAGCTGTTTCCAGCTTCAGCATGTGCCCCTTACATTTGTATTGTGGCTGAGGACACCCTCAACAGGTCCGGTTATGCCTGCCTGCGGTGCATGGCCTGTGCGGCTGCAATGTGGGCTCATGGCTGTGCTTCTGTTGGAGGGGATTGTGTCTTTGAATCGCAGCCACTGATGCCAAGGGCGTTTGGCTGCTGCAGATTGCCAGTCAGTGCTGGTGGGCAGCAGCTCTCTGGCGCTGTGGAATGTGGCGGAGCAGAAGCGCGTGGCCAAGTTCATGGGACACTCGGTGAGTCCCAGAGATGGCGCTCCTTCAGATGAATACACTCTGTTGAAGCTCTGGTAGAAGCGTCTATGTGCATAAGCCTTTACGCAATGGTTCAGTCTGTGAGTTTTACAGACCGATGTCTATTCCCAGTGACTTTGGTTGACACTGTGAAAGATGGCATCACCTGAGCATCTCATTGTGCTGCAGCTGCCGGTGCGCGCAATCGCTTTCAGCCCGAGCGGGAGCCACGCTCTTTCGGCGTCTGAGGGCGAGCGGCAGGTCGCACTCTGGGCCCTTCCTACCATCGCTGCCACAACGTCGAAGAAGAGCCGGCCCAGTGTTGGGCTACTGTCACTGGAGGAGCCTGCGGTGCAGCTCGCCACATCAGCAGCCTCCAGCGACAGCGCAGCAGATGGGGCGTCATCTTTCCAGGTGATTGAATCCTAGCTTGAGTACAGATGTGCTCACGCCAATGGAGAATCTGCAGTATAGATGCACATTCTCAACGCAACAGGAAGCAAGATCCTGTGGCAATTGGCTTTGTCCTGTCATGGGCCTTAATGGTTTGATGCGCTGCGTGTCAGCCAGGTCTTTCTGATCCAGACACCAGACACCTGCAAAGAAACGTTCTGCAATCGGATGAGGTCTCTGAAAAGCGCCGCGTGTGGTGCAGGTGGCGGCAGTGAGCACGGCAGGCAGAGCGTATGTGTGGTCCTGCAGCACGGCAGAGGAGGGCGACCGCGTCAGCAGCAGCCTCAGCGTGCGCGTCAGCGTGGAAGCTTCAACCTCTGAGACGTGCGCACCATGTCCACCAAGTGTGATGCATTTTACGCATGTCATGCCAACAACTCGCCAGGATGTTTGGGGCTGCATTTTACCTCAGGATATGTTTTGATGAAGATGCACTGGACGCCATCAGGAAGGCAATAAATTTGTTTCCCTGAACAGGGTGCACAACCAGGGCGAGGGTGGTATCTTGGCAGCACAGTTTGAGTCGCCGGACACGCTTCTTCTGGCGAGGGGTTCTGTGGCAAAGCCTGTCTTTGAGCGGGTGCAGCTGCTGAAGGACAGCACCACCACCAAACAAATACAACTGGAAAGGATCCTGGTGAGTTTTTGCCTGGCGTCATTGGCAACCCTTGTCTCATGATACTTACAGTATTTTCCTGATTTTAGATGTTAGATGGGATTTCTGATGAGTTGAAAGGGCGTTTATGTGATGACATATCTCCAGTGCTCCCTTCCAAGCATTAATAGGCTTCGCCTCTCACATTGTCTCTCAATTGCCTGATCACTGTGGATCATTTTGCAGGACGGGGTGTTGATACAAGCGAGTGGGAGGGGCGGCGAGGCGTCCACATCTGGGAAGGGCGCGGCGGCGGCGGCAAAGGGCCGCGTTGCGTATGTGGGGGCTGAGCCTACCGATGCAGAGTTGCTGATGTCGAGAGTGGCCGAGGACGGCGCTGCACGACAGAGCAGGTTGGCTATTTCCATTGATAGTTGATTGCTGCTGTTCTGAAACAAGTCTGCCAGCCAGCCGTCGGTGTTTCCCTATGAATGTAAAACAATGTTGTATGTCAAGCCCATTATTGTCCTTGTCCAATCACCTGTCTTGGCAGCTTTTGAGCACTGTTGTATGCCTGGGGCAGGAAAAGGAGAGCGGAAGGGGATGAAGCAGGAGCGGTGGTCAGCGAGCTGCCTGCAGAGAATGGGCCGGTGTCAGATGGGCCCACCCTTGGACAGAGACTGGAAGCACTGCAAGTGCGATCACAGCAGGTCAGTGCCACCCTGACCCGTAATCCCTCATGTGTGGCGTGAAGGATATGCGTTGTTGTGGCGCCTTGACCAGGCCTTCCTGGTCCACCTGGGCTTGTGAAGCAGCAGTGCCATTTGCTGTGGTGAAGTACAGGTTGAAGCGAGTGCAATGATGCTTGGGAATTCATGCTGGTGATTGGTTCTCTGCTGAGAAAGGTCGATAAATGGCGTCTGCATGATGGCTTCAGAATTTTCCACGCCAAGTACACATATTGAAAGGGAAGGAGCGTCCCCTTATTGACTGCCTGGCTCTGCTTGCAGGAGCGGATGGATGTGGACGGTGGGGCGGGGGCGCTGCAGGCAGGGCCGTTGAAGGCCGATTCGGTGGCTGTGCTGCTGGGGCAGGCGCTTCAGGCACAGGACAAGGCGCTGCTCGAAAAGTGCGCATCACCTCGCCCTTTTCTAATCGCCTCCTTCTTGTGTCTTCTCATGCTGAAGACAGCGCCTTATGTTTGTGTGCAACTGCTGTTGACTTTCAAGTCCGTGTCATGCCGTTGATACCAAACATTATACTTGTGAGCTCTTGGGAGACTGTGCACCCAGTGTACATTACATGTGCAGTGCACAGTTGAGAGGACAAACATGCAATGCACAGGTGCCTGAACACGGGGAACGAGGCGGTGATAGGCGCGAGCGTTCGGCGGCTGCGGCCGCATCACGCGGCGGCGCTGCTGGAGGCGGCGGTGGAGCGGCTGCGTTCGCGCGCCAACCGCGGCACCGCGCTTACGGCCTGGATCCGCGCCGTGCTGCTGCACCACACCGCCTACCTCATGGCCGCGCCCGGCGTGCTCCCCATCCTCACCTCCCTCTCCCAGGTGCGCCACACAGACGCGCAGTCACATGCAATCCATTGGACCTCAAGGTGCCAGCTTCACACCTGAAGGCACCTGATTGGAAATGGCCAGGACGCAAGTCGTTTGCTCAGGGGCTTGGTATGAAGTTATCAGCATTCCAGGGAAGCGCACAGGTTCAGCGAGGCCTGCCATGTGCTTCGTCAGGTTTGCATGATTTGGCTTTTCCCAAATGTGTGAAATTACTTCTTGTTTCAGCAACTGCAGTGTGGAGTGTCCTTGAAGGTCCAGGGTGCTTCTCTGCAAAGTCATGTTTTCACCATCTGGCCAGCATGTAGCCTCTCCAATGCACGTGACTGCCCTGTCTCTTCCCATCAGCAGCCGGTACCCAGATGTGCTGACATGTGCTCGTGTGGCTGCGCAGACCATCGAGGCGCGGACGGCGCAGCTGAAGCCGCTGGCAGCGCTGGCTGGCCGCCTGGACCTGCTTGTCGCGCACCTGCCCAAGCCCGACGCTGCCGCCAGTGCCGACGACCTCGAGCTCCCCGGTCCTGAGGTATGCTCCAATCCCCCATGCACTGTGTTTGTGGGATGCCTGAGTCTTGCATAACTCAACGTACAACCCACATGCATTGTTCTTGTGCAGATGAAATAAAGATGCCTCTCCCACTGTATTCTTACCCCTATCACGACGGCTCCTGAGTCAGCGCAATGTAGAACATTGGCAGACAGTCTGTCCTTCGAAGAGACCCTCATTCGAGATGAATGAAACAATTAAGGAGAATTGATGTGGGCTATTGCATTGCAGGTGGTGTATGTGGAGGAGGATGAGCTTGAGGCGGAGAACCCCCTTGCAGCAGTTCCAGACTCCGATGCAGAAGGATCTGACGATGAAGATGAGTCAGAGGAAGAGGATGCTGGGGAGGAGGATGGTGATATTGACATGGATGACCTTGATGACACTGATTGACGCGGGTGCATGACAAGTACAGATGTTTTGAGATTACTATAGTAGTTAGATCCACAGTTGGGACCCGGCTCCATTAGGATAATATTGTAGGCTTACCGTGATTTGCCTGCTGGGGATTGAAGCACAACCGCCAGTGTATACAACTGCCAGTGTATGCAGCATGCAAATAAATGGGAGTTGCATGCAATGTTGAGTGCAAATATTGCAATACTTACAAAAGTATTAGATGCTCTACGCATTGCGGCGTCCGTTCTTCGCAGAAGGTCAGTACTCGAAGTATACTGGTACGTACCAGAAACTGGTTGAGGTCGAAAAGACACCACGCGCAATATTTCCGCATGTTTGTTGCTAGCCAGTCACGTAAGATCATCTTAAAAGGCACGCTGAACCGTGCCAAAATCTCTTTGAGGCTGACATCCAGATCTTCCCACACATGCATGAGCACCACAATGCAAGAATGCCAGATCTGCTCCAGACAACAAGCTATGAGCAGCTGTTGCAGCCTAACAGCAGCAGGCCTACTTGCCGCGCTTGCCCTCCTTCTTGCGCACGACCTCGTCAAAGTAGCGCACACCCTTCTGCTTGTAGGGCTCGGGCGGCCGCTTGGCACGCACCTTGGCCGCAAACTGGCCCACCTGCTCCTTGTCATATCCAGAGATCACGACTGTCGTCTGCTTCTCCACCTGCAGCAAGCACCAGCAATCAGCGCCCTTTCCACTTCCCATAAGCTTGGCAGGAACAAAAGCCGCATCCAGCAGAAAGAGAAGTGATACAACTGGCTCCTTTGCCAAATGAGAGCATGTGCAAATTCCACTGTTTCCTTATTGGATACAGCAAGCGAGCAGACTGGCATCGTCAATTCTGTAGGAGGCTTTCCGTGCACAGCCAGCTAGCCAGGGCTCTACAACAAGCTTGGCCAGACATACAAGAATATTTCGGCACTGCGCTCCTTCTAACATGCCCACACCTATGGGTGTACTGGAGCCACATTACAGAGCGGCAAACCAAGACCAAGCAGTTTGATTTGAAGCTGAGTGGCTCACCGCAACGGTGACGCCCTTGGGGAAGTCCATCTCGATGGGGTGGCTGTAGCCCAGGTTGAGCACCAGCTTGGTGCCCGACACGGACGCCCTGTAGCCCACTCCCACCAGGCTCAGCGTCTTGATCCACCCCGTCGACGTCCCCACCACCATGTTGTTCGCCAGCGCCCTGCACACAGTGCACACAGAGTCAGCATCTCTCAATGTGCCCCTGTCAAGTACAGGGCCCCCACAGACCTTGTGATCATAATGCAGATGCATGGGCTAATCTCTTGGGAAGTGCACCAAGTGAGCACGATCGGTACCAAATCCCTTGGCAAGTGTTCTTCCGTTTCAGTGCGACCAGGCACAGGTGTGCTTTTCACATTCCATGCCTGTGATCAGTGTGTGTGCAGATGTGCTGTGCACATGTCCCAGCAGAACGTCGCACCTGATCAAGCCGTGCACCTCGTTGGCTTTCCTGCTCTCCTCCATTTTGTACACTCTCAACGCATTCTCTTGCTGCAGCCACAATGACAGATTTCAGCAGCCAGTCACAATGCCAAGGAGTTGAACTGGAAGCACTAAACATTGCTGAACCTCAATGCAGGAACTGGATGCAGCTCGCAAACCTCAAAATTCCCACACGACAGGCACCCACTTTGATCCCTTACCTGCTCGATCTCCACAATTTCAGGAATTGCCAGCTCCAGCTCTCCCTTAGGTCCCTGTAAAATAGCAAGCATTTCTTCAGCGCAATTGGACTTCAATATCAGGCCAACGGTCAGACCCGCTTATCTGCTGTGAAGGGAGACCTCAAGAGAGAAAGAGCCACCCATGCCAGCATCACTCACACCCAACACGGGTCAGTACAGATTATTCTACTTTCTGCATCCGCTGGCTCACCTTGACCTTCAACAAGTCCCTTGTCAGCGTTAGCTGCACACCCTTTGGAATGGGAATGGGGGCTTTTCCTATCCGTGACTCCTTCCCAAACTCAGTCCCCCTCGGTGGTGCCTGGCATCGCGTTTGCACCAATACCCTGCTGGCTGCGGTCCTCTGTGAAAACTGCCGCAACAATCTGCTGCCAGCAAACTGGCTGTGCGAGCAGGACTCCATTTGCCCCTGCCTGACTGGCCAGGCTGCAGATCCTGGATTTTTTCAGCCCGATGAAGGTCCTGGTTCCTGGGTGTCACACAAAATGATCCCTCCAGCAAGTCACTTGCTTGGCCAAACGTGCGTCTGCAAGCTTTCCATGGTGTGCGGGCGCTCATAATCTCATCATCGGATAATTTTTCACTTTTGCCCCTTTCGGGCTTCGGTTACGGGGGAAATCGCCCAATAGCCTAGCTTCTACCCCGGCTGCGCTGCCCCAATTGTTGACACGTTTGCCTTGTGGGACATCTTTAACGAGATCGACATCAGATCCTCGGCTAACCCATCCATTCTGCAACCGCCGGTCTCAAACAGCCAAGCCCCGAACGCATACGAAGAAAGGATTGACTGTGAGGAGACCTGTGTCAGGAGCCCACGCATCACCAGGTATGACGCGCCAGGGATTGTCTTGCTGGGGCCATCTGGTGTTTGTAGAAATGGCGGGCGGTGCCAAGTTAGTGGATGGCGCCTTCCCTATGCAATGATAGGCGCACCCTTCTCCCGGCGCGGTCGGATTTTGTGGGGGTAGCGTCGAAACGGGGGTTTAATTGGGCCACTTTTATTGCGTCGGCGATGGGCTAAAGGTTTCCGTGGGCATCCCCCTCTATTGACATTTCGACAGCCTATCATATAAGAATTCGTACCTAGGAGGGTCGTGACGGCCGAGCAGCCGTTGCGAGATTTCAAAGCAGCCCGCTTTGAGGCAGGGTTACGCGAAAGACGCGGCACAATTCTCTTGCCCCAAGGATAAGTAGGTGCGGCGGTCAAGGCGTGAATCGCTTGACATATTTTGGCCACATGGGGAGAATAGATGTGGTACGAGTGGGGGCCAGAAAGGAGACTGTTCGTCATCGGTTTCTAGAAGCAGCTTCTTAATAGGTGGCCTTGAAAACTGGCCTTTTTTTTGGTTGGCGCTTCCTGTGGGGTCGGCTTGGAGTGCATACGTTCGAGAGGCTTGGTAGGCAGTGACGCTTGTCCTTGTGAAGGAGCTCCGCTTGCGTCCACTCCGTTCAGGGCTAACGTTGCCCTTCTGTGCCGCCTGCAGAACTGAAAGCCAGGCGGAGGGACACTTTGCTCACCTAGCTCGCCCAATTCAGTACCTGTACGCTTATCTCACCTACTGCACGAGGATCATACAGGCAAGTCCGGAACCCACTCTCGTCGGTGATGGGCATATTCTGCCGCTGCTTGCTTTCGGGGCGTCAGCCTGTCTGACTGAGGATTTGCTTCGAGAAATTGACTTGCAGCAGTGTCTAAATTCGTGTCACTAAGAAAGTAACCCGCCTGACACCTGGTGAAATCTAGCGGGAGACCAAAGTACTGAACTTGACTCCCTTTGATGCGCAGGACAGTGTGCAGCATGATATCAAAGAATCAAGCGGGTGTCCTTCTACTGGCCTTGGCCGCCTGTGCAGCAACAGTGCAGTGCCAGCAGCAGGGCTCTTTCTTTGCAGCCCAGGCAACCGGCGGCATTGCCTACAACGGGCATGATTGGTGGGATGTGAGGGCCCCTGAGATCCCAAAGATGCAGAGTCAGGCAGCCCTCTTCGCCACCGCCATCAAGTCTTCGCCTGGCGCCTTTGCCGGCATGTTTGCCGAGCTTGTTGCCCTGGTGAGCTGCCCCACTGATCACCCACCATATCATGTTTTGGCCATCCGTTTTGTCCATTGTATATGCGTGGGCGCAGTGAAGTGTGTTATCCTGCTCACATGACTGGCACACAGATCCTGCGTGTGGTTTCCCTGAGGAGTGATGGTGTCGAAGCAGGGAATGCGCTGCATTAATGCTGTCGATGGCTGACAGTGCAGGTACTTCCTTCAGACGTACAGGGAATGCCATCTTACTTGGGTGTGCCATTCCTGTGTGCAGGGATATCAGGTGGATGCCGTGCGTTCACTGGCGTACCTGATCAACGCCAACTTCACCCTCAGCGGCGGCTGCCCCAACCCTCCCCCCACCGCCTTCTTCACTGACAACGTGAGCCCCACTTACGGCCTCGCCTCAACACAAATTTATTTTGACACCCCTAGCATCTGATGCATCCTGATGGTTGTGTTGCGCCAAGTTCTAGACGACAGGTTGTTTTTCCTACTGCATCCAGGCTGGTGCTAGACAAGCATGCTTATGCATTTACAGGAGACTTTGATGACTGAGCTGGTGATAACGATATACTTTCACTGTGTGCAGCTGGGAGACGCCATTGTGCGCGCAGTGGCCTTTGGCAGGAACCCCGCTGACCAGCCGCAGCGCCTGTCCCTGACCGGCAACCTCACGGACGGGCAGGTGGCCAATGCGCTCATCGCCGGCATCGCTCTGGCCGCCAAATCCTGCGGCCCGCCCAACCACCTGTCCTCCTCCAGGTGGGGTCCTGTCTTGCTTCCTTGTGGTTTTGTTGCGTCAGGGTGTGGGCCTCCGCATGGAGTGTTGTCTGAAAAATTCGATGTGATCCTAGTGTCTTCTCCTCAACACTTCCCTGAGCAGGTTTCTGTATAAAGTCCCTGTCACTTTCGCAGACTGGCAGTACTCCCAACAAGATTGCTCTTGTGTCCTGCCTGTGAGGAAACACCGGATGTAGATGTGTCTTTGCTTCCGATACTAAGAAAGCTGTGTTGGCTGTGTTGCAGTGCGGAGCAGGCGCGAGAGAAGTACAGGAACAGCTCCTGCTACTTCGTGGGGCCAATTCTGGCGACTCCCATGAACAAGAGCCTCGTCTTTGCAGACTCCCTTGCTCAAGCTGTGGAGCAGAGCACAGTCCAGAACCCCTGGGCTCTGGGTGCCGTCCTCGGCGGCATTCAGGTGTGTACTCAGAATATCCTCCTTTCTATCTGTGCCTCCACTGTCCTGGGACAACATGAGAAAGTCAAGGAGCAGTACAGTCACTCAAGCTATGGCTGTGAGATGCTGGCATGTCATTTCCCTGATTGCACTGGTATCACACCTTGTAACCCTGCCTGGCTGATCTGGGTTCTTGCCGAGGGTGTCAGGACCTTATTTTGGAGATACTGTGGGATAATTTCTGATTTGTGTACATTCTCGTTTTGTGCAGGACTGCGTGAACGGCCCAGCGGATCTGCAGGACCCGCCCGCCTGGCTGCCAAAGTCCAACGGGCCCATCGACGACACTGAGGTGGCCGAGACCATCCCTGCCATCATACTGCAGCGCGTCCAGTCGCAGGCGTTGTCTCCCTCGCAGCCGCCCAAGCTGCAGGCCACCACCCAACAGCAGATCGTCCCCTTCGCTGCCGTCGGCGGCCGCAGGCGCCTCCAAGCCAGCTTGTGAAGACTCTGTACACCCGTCGGTCCTCAGCTGCGCATTGCGCGAGTCTGAGATGCATACATGACTCGGATTTAATTTCAAACGGTATTCACGTCAGAAAGATGCCTACTGCATGGGCGCACCCTTGCAACAGTCCGGCCGGTGTGCTGCCAGGGAGAGGCTTGCTGCTTTTTGGCGGCAGCCTTGCTCGAGCACACTGCCAAGGAGTACCATTCGAGGGTGTTTGTCCCTAGTTATCGGGGCTGTGACAGCTCAGAGAAAGATGCATGCATGGTGAGCAGTGTCCTGCATTTGCATGCACGGAGCCGCTGCGGCCTCCAGCCAAGTAGAGACTTCTGAGGCAAAGTCCTCAATTTGATGTGAACGCTTTTCTTTACCTTTGTTGCATCTTCCTGGGGGAAGGTCAGTGCGGGGAGCATTGCAGGGCGCTGACAGATCTTTCCCATGTGTCAGACTGGGAAGGCTCTGATCTGTGACTGTAGCGGTGCTCAATAACTCGAAACTGAAAATGTGGCGACCTGCGTTGCTGGGGTTGGGTGCGTGGGTGTTTGTCAAACCTCCCTCGTCACTTGCCCTGGATGCGCATGGTCAGAAGATGATGGTATCCCAATGCCAATGCTTAGGTGTACAGTGCTATGCGTGCTTGCTGTCAAAGGCAGTGTTGTCTGTGTTCTATGTCAGCTCATGGCTGTTGCTGCTGTGACTTGTCGACAATCTGTTGACTTGGTCATGGGGAGTTTCAGTCCGGGGTGGACTCAAAAGGGTACTGCACATACTTAAAG
Source organism: Coccomyxa subellipsoidea C-169 (assembly GCF_000258705.1). NCBI lineage: Eukaryota > Viridiplantae > Chlorophyta > Trebouxiophyceae > Coccomyxaceae > Coccomyxa > Coccomyxa subellipsoidea. The sequence goes on from NW_005178022.1 coordinate 32,497, forward strand.
CTTGCCGGATTTGATTCTAAGAAGGAAAACCATGTGGTACAAATTACCATCTGCTGCGATGCCTGCAGATGCTGATAATTAATGTGTGCGAGATGGAAGGAAGGTCTGCGCCTGTCCTGCTATTAAAGTGCAATATCTTTGTTTTAGCAAGATTGCTGCCAATAGGCCGCTCCAACAATTTGGAGTGGCAAGAGAAAGAGGGGTGCTGTGTTGTTTGTAGTGCGGACTCCTGTACGGGTTTTGAGAGATTCATCAAGATTGCTGCTTATTTGGCTAAGTGATGTAGCGTCACGCCACGGTGGTGGGGAAACTGCTTAATTTATAGTACTGCCATTGCTTCCTGAACGTCAACAATCATGTGTCATGGATGAGAAGCCTACTATTGTCTGCTAACGATCCTAAGGTCGAGCTGTTCTTGTTTATACAAATGAATGGGCATTAACGTTGTACTACTGTTGGTATACCACCATTATGTAACCACTTGATGAGTACTCAATGACCTCATGCAGTCTTGGCCTTTCGCAGACGCTACACAGTGGACACGGAATGCTATTTATGAATGTATAAATCCTCTTAACACAAGCAAGTTCATGGCCAAAGCCTGGAGCTTTGCATGTGTTCAATTAGACTTTGAGCCTGAGAAGTGAGGATTACTGATCAGCAAAGAGAGCAGTCCAGTAGGCATTCAACGTCAACCTCGACAGCTGGCACCGTCCAAGAAAGAAACAAATCGATGGATTCCAATGCCTGCAACTCATTCATGTCTACAAGCCTAAGACTTTGGCAGAAGCACAAATACTTATGTTCGTCTGCTCCTGACGCATGTCGCTGCCTTATTGCAACTTTTGCAGAACAGATGCTCGGGTGTCCTGTCAGGCACAGTGACAACTCTTGAGCTCTCCACGCAAATAAAGGCTTTGCATATCCATTGGACTGCACTACTACATTTTTGCATCTTGATCTCACAGCTTGAAGACCAATGGTGGGTCGCCGTGCGTTTTCATTGTACTGCCATTCGCCGCCCATCGGTTCTCAATGCTGGCGTTCACAACGAATGATCTGTACATTACTGCAAGCTACTGGCCTTTCTGTTGATAATTGTGTGAACTGTTGTTGGTGGACTCTGCCGGTTAAACTGAACACAAAGGCCGGCGATCACGACCAAGTGCTTGAAGCAAGCATGGATTGACGATAGCGGGCTGAAGTTTTCGGTTTTATTTTTCTATGTCAGGAGTACACACTACTGGATCCGGAGCTGTGCCTGAACGCCGAGGTCCTGTGCGACTGTGATGAAGAGGACCTGCAGCGCGTTCAAGCAAAGCTCGGCGTCATCAACAAGGAGCTGCAGGAAGTGCGGGAAATTCTCATCAAGCATCTGAGCAGGAGAAGCAGCAGCTGTGACAGCACTTATTCAGAAAGCGAGGTGCGAGATCTGTTCTTGAGTTGCAATCTGCTTCTTGTTTCTGCTGCACAAACCTCCTGCTGGTCATCGATGAGCTGCTGTCAGCTGAAGAGCACCATCTTTTATACTTGCATAGGCATGAGAACTGGCAAGTGATGCAGATGGGCGAGGCGATGGTCCCTGGACTACCAGCAAGCCAGCCTGCTTCCCCCACAGGTTCGCAGGCAAGCAGTGTAGAAGTGGAGATGGTGACGATGAACTCCTCAAACTCCAAATGGAGTCACAAGACAAGAGCGGGTGTCTGACCAAGACAGCGATCCAGCACTAAGCGCATCTAGATTACCTTTGGAGTGTAAATTAAAATTTGGACTTGGAGCATCTGACGAGGATCGTCATCGTGTGGGATATGATTCTTCTCTGTCAGTCAGCTGTGCCAAGGCATGTAGCTTTGATAAGCTATTGAGAACTAAGATGGCAAGCACTGGCAGACCGTGCAGGGCATGGTCTGCAGGATGCTGTATTTGCAGCAATGTTGTAGATGTGTTATTGTACTAGTAGGCAGACAATGCCAAAGGGGGCTCTGTACATTCAAAGTTGCGGAACAGAGCTTTCCATTGTATGGTTCTTTAGGATCCTAGTGGGGAAGTATGGTGCACGCATGCGTATGCAGGAAGAAGAACAACCTCTTTATTTGTAGAATATTGTGCATGCTGTGGCAGATGTACTGCATGCATGGCCATGTACTACTACAGTACTTGTCAAGAACGCCATCAAAGCGGGAGATTCTTTGTGGACATTGCAGAAATGTATCATTGGGTGACTTGCTTTCGTGTATGGAAATGTAAACCTCGCAGGGTTGCAACTTTTCTTCCAGCACTGTGAAATCAGGACGAGTCAGTAGGATGTCGTCATGGATCATGGTGCAGATTTCAGCAGCCATAGCATGCTAGCTAGCATGCTAGCAATTGCTTTGCTAGGATTTACTGGTTGCTCATGCAGTTGAAACACTTGCCGCATTTGTAAGGATACCCTGATTTTCGACGGTATAGAAGGACTGCCCATCAATATGCACAGCAGCTGTGCCTATACTGCCTGATATAATCCAATTCACAACCTCAGACACATCACCATCCATACTTGGCCTGCGTCTCTGCCTTGGTCTTCATGCCCTGTGTCTTCGTCTCCAGCACCTCCAGCTCCTGCACCAGAGCAAGGCAACTCCTTTACAACATATGTGAAACATGTTCGGCAACAATACCTGGGCAGATCACTCCTGCTCATTATCAAACACCTGGAAAGGTAGAATCCCTGGTGGCGTGCGGGATGATGACAACGAGCTCTCCCAATGTTTTGCCTCTGGCTGCCACTTCTCAGGCATCCTCAGGAACAATGACACAGCCACTTGGCAGCTGCTATTTGATCCCTGGGGGCCCTTGTGAGCTTGCCAATGAGCTGCATTGCAGCACTGATTGTCCAACACTCTGCCGGCTCGGCACACGAGCATGTGCCAATTCCGCGCACCTTCATCTTGGCCTGGTAAAAGAGCGAGGAGATCTGGTGCTTGCGCCGCGCAAGCTTGTCCGGCAACGCGCCGGCCTCCTGCCGCAGCTTGGCCTCGTAGTCCGCCCCAAACGCGGTGCGCGCCGCGTTCGCGGCCTCCTTCTTCCCCGGGTCAATGTACTTCAGCTTGTCCTGCTTCACCTGCACTCACGCGCATGCATTGTTATTAGCATTTTACGCAATATTCCTGCCAGAGGCAAGGTGCGTCTGTAGACTAGTTGCAGCGCATGCATGTTTAAACCAAAACTGCCTGTTCCGGCATACTTATGCAGAGGGTGACAGTCACTTTATTTGTACACCACCAAGCCAGCCCAGCTAGCTTCAGTAGGCACACTCCGCCTTCATCAACAAGCGCCCTGTCTGTTTGTATGCTGCATTTCCACTGCCTGTCAAAACAGTGGCCAGATGAAGTGCCACGCACCTCCTTAAACTGGACGCCAAGATTTGCGAAGGGGTCTTTTGCGTTTCTGCGGGCGGCCCCTCGGGCATCAGCCTGCATCGCCTCCTGCAGCAGCTGCTCGCCATTCGCTGGTGCAGCTTCAGGGCCAGCGTGAGCCCCATTCTGCCCGTACGCACCACCATTCTTGCCTGTCAAGCACAATTGCTTGGTCATTACATGCAGCTTGTTCCCGCAATGCTGCAACCAGGACCACTGCTGGAATGGCACCAGGCTGCATGTTTACGTGATGATCTCGCTGCAGCTGCTTTCATGACGGACTTATCCAGGCTATTCAATGTCAACATGCAGCAAGGTACTGAATGCTGCAATGTCTGCAACATCTGCACTTGGCGGCACTTATAGCATGCTATTGCCTGGGATGTCTGCAACTTGTCAGCGATGTCTGCAATCAGTCTTCATTAGTCTGCAATCAAGGACCACATGCAACACAAGAAATCAAGAGAGATGCAGGGGGAATGAGCACACACCAAACTGTGCGCTGAAAGGAGCTGCGTAGGAGGCCGCGGCAGGCGCAGCACCATTGGTACCGTAAGCTGCTGTGGGGCCGGAACCGTAAGCGCCGTAGTCTGCGGCAGGCGCTGCCCCGTACTCCGTGGCCGGCAACACATCGTCCTCCACGCGGAATTCCTCATTTCCCCCAGTGTACGCGTCGGCGCCCCCCAGAACCCCATCGCCCGTGGGCGGCATGTCCTTGAAGTCATCCTCATCACCAATGTCCAGCAGCCGCTGCACAACAATAGACAAACACAATCAGAGGTGCTGCACACATTCAAATACAGACTCAACAAACTGCGCCCCACTTGTGGCAACCAGACTGAGCCCAGTCCCCACATGTAGGGAGCGCAGTACCGGTAGAAGGCATGTGCTCCCGTTCGCACGTTGTCTGCACAAGATATGTCGCCTAAACCATCCAGAGAACTCTGCAGCATCAAGATTCTGTAATCAGGACGTGCACTTTAGACCGCTGCAAGAGACTTTCAAGCAATGGAGCGCACCGTTCCGCCGCCGGCTCCAAGGCCTCCTCCCAGCACAGAGTCGCTCTTGGGGGCAGGCAGGACATCCCCCAGGCGCTTGCCGCGAGTGTCCGGCCTCACCTTCTTCTTTTTCGGCTGGTCCTGTGCAGCAGCAGGCCAGGCTTAGGGTGATACATTGATGCCCAACACGAAAAGATATGTGACATTTAGAAAGACCAAGAATGCAGATGCCCTGTTTAATGGAGAAGAACAATAGAAGGCACTTGCAACATCCACCGTTTCCCCAAGCACGACAAAGGGTCCCACCTCCTCGTCACTGCTGTCAGGGATGGCAGCGCGAGGTAACATGAACTTCACGGGTTTTCTGGACCTCCTGGGCGCAGGCATGCCGGACAGGGTGGTGTCTCCTGCACTTGCTTGACTTGTGGATGGAGGAGGTAGATTGGCAAGCAACCCGCCGCGATCCGTTGCAACACCTGAGTCAACACGTCAATGATACGATACTGCATGATATTGAGAGGCTTAGGGCCAAAAACTCGGACGGTAGCGCCACAGATCAAGACAGCCAACCTACCGTTGCTTAAAGGATCCTGAGCGTCTTCAGCATCAGACGCTGCATCAGACCCAGAGCCATATCCGGCAAGTAAGTCCATGCTGAAGGTATCAGCGAGCCTCTAGTGGAGCTTGCAATGCAGCGTCAATAGATGAAAACACAAGCCCGGCCAGATGTTTGAGGACCTCAGCAACGAACGGGAGTCCTTTCTGCAACAGTCTACTTCAATGTAGCAAAGAGTAATAATTATGCAGTTTCGTTGACGCGAGGAACCAGCCAATGCAGGTGTCTAAAGCAATTCTCAGGAAGTCCAAATGAGGCTCAGTTGATCAACTCATGAGGTGGTAGCTTCATCCTGCTCAGCAGCAGTACCATGGCCAGTGATCATGATCTCAATTTGTTTTGCAGCTTCTCTTGCTTAGTCAGATTCATTTGGAAGACATGCAAAGTCACATGTAAGTGCTGTTTGTTGATATCAATGAGTCTCAATATGGCATGCGATTTTGCCACCAGCTGCAGCCTGGGTCAGCCGGCAACATAATCATATTGATCATATGATATTGACAATCCAACTTATGCATTCACCAAGATGCCTCTCGGAAGTTATTACACGTCATGGGCGCCAGGAACACTTTGGTACACTCAACACTCCACAACTAATCTGATTATGCAGGACGATGCAATGACTGGAAGCTTAGTCAAACAGGGAGAAGCCCATGTCCTGCACAACACAAACACAGGGGATCAGACCCAGCACATTCAGATTAGACAGCCAGCTAACAGCAGGCAGATGGATCAAGGATCTTTGCAAGGCATCACAATCAATCAGAAACTGCGCCTCACCAATGCTCTACAAATGGAAAATGCCCGCATCAAAGTTGCAACGGCAGAAAGCAGCTCTACGAAATTCTGTGTCAATGAGAAAAGCAAATAGTCGGAGAAGGCAGTCTCACCTCGTCCTCCTCCTCCTCTTCCTCCTCCTTCTTCTCCTCCTCCTTTGCAGCCTCAGCACCGCCGCCGCCGCCACCGCCGCCGCCGCCTGTCCAGCCCAGGTATCAAATGTGTCAATACCTCGCTAATACATTCCTTACACAGCAACATAGCGGGTGTGGCACATGCCATTTGCCATGACATGACAGCCAGGATGGCAGCTGTACATTGCCGAAGCAACAATGAGCTCTGCACAGACCAGCTACAGCTGGAGCCGCATCAGGGGTCGCGAAAAGGAGAGGGAGTCTCACCGCCTGAGGCAGCCACAGCGCCGCCGCCGCTGGGCACGGACGCCAGCTTGCTGACGCCGGAGGCAATCACCTCAGCGATGTCCTTGCCATCCAGCTCCTTGAGCAGGGCGTCGACGCGCTCCGAGTCGGCCTCAATGCCCACTGCAGGCCACCAACCAAAATATCATCACCACTTGCTCTTGCTGCTCAAGCCACAGCCACAGCCGTTTCTGTTGAAATTTTGCGAGATACTCACGAGAAAACAGCAGCAGAGAGGTTGCTGGAAAGTGAGCCAACAATATGGCCAACATCAAGCGAGGTGTAACGATCTTCGCCATATTAGAAGACCAGTGATCGATCTCCCCCGAGAGTAGAGGTCACGCACCTGATCCCAGGATCTTGTTAATGTCATCCGCAGAGGGGGAGTTGTTGCCCCCGAGCACAGCCTGCAAGAAAGGAGCACAACAATCCTGAGCATCTTAACCAAAACTGCGCAGCTTTGACAGACACAAATAGTGGCACCCTGTCAGGGAACAAGAAAAACAGATTTGCTAACAAGTTGATGAAAACGACTCCTCATCAGAAAAGCAGCAGGGAGGACATCCTCCAGTAGATGCAAACAGACACAGAGTATGCAAATCACGAGCGATCGTGAGAAGGGCCTCACCAACAAGTAAGCGGAGATCACACGCATCTTGACGTGTGTCCAACTTTAACCGCTAAATTGTTGTGAGAGTTTCAGCCCAGGCTTTGCTGGAGAAGGACGGCGGCCACCAGAAGCGCCGCCGAACAGCACGCCATCTTATGCCTAAATAGGTACTTTTGCTGCAAATGAAGCATGCAGGTGGGAAACAGCTCTAGTTTTGCTCCAACAAAATCAGCTGCGCTGAATATAAGGAAATCTTGTTCAAATTTGTCGTGGGCAAGTACCGTGTGCACTGCAGTGCAGTTTGCTACGAGACAGACCATCTGCTGATGTGGAGCATGATTAGGAACGCCGTCGTATGCTGTGCTGAAGTCCGTTGTTGCAAAATTCCAAATTTTGAGGCAGTTGTTGCGAACCTACACTGTTGCATGATGCTTGTAGAGGGCAGTCATCCACCAAGGATATAATTTGGGTTAGATTGGGGAGCTTCAGACTCCATGGATTTCGGTGTCAGCAGGAAGTGACACATTCAACTTGAAAATCCTTCCGAAACACAGCGTGAGGGTGAGGTTGAAAGGAGTGGAAGATGGTGGCAAGGGACAGCTTTGGGAGTGCTATTTTTGAGGACGAGGAACAGGGAACCAGCACGGGATATGGCAACAATGCTGAAGATATGGAAGACATTGAGGAGGAGCTCCAGGTGCTGGCCCTTAATACTAGCTTGCAGTGCATTAGGAAGGTCTTCATTATTCTTGGTAGAGTGCATGCATTGCTTAATTAGCGCCAGTGGCCGTGCCTGCATCACTCGTATCTTGGCGTCCCTCCCTGGATTGTTTACATCCAAACACCAACATCCTTCACCTGAGGGGGCTCAAGTATGGCATGCAAGCTGTTGTGCTGCCTGCAATCTGTCCAGCATACAGTCATTCACCCCCATCTCGTTTTAGGTCTATGAGAGTGTGCCCACTTAGAAAATCACATTACAAGATGCGAAAAACAGATTGTTTCCAGCAATTCTTATATTCAAGCGCAGAGCGCATATTCCAGATTCTCAGTGCCAAGAGGCACATTTGTGCCAATAATTTTCTGCCCAATAACGCACTTGCTATTACACAGCGGGTGATGGACCAGTATGCTGGAGCGAGGCCCAGTTCAAAGGGTGGCAACTCTGTTGAGGAAGATGGCTACTCAGAGATGGCTGCCAGCAGCGCCAGCATGTGGGACTCACCTGACCATGTGCAGACGACCATCAACCACCTCTCTTCCACCCTTGCAGGTGCCCTTCCTGCTGCTGCCTTCATGCAAGAGACCTATGCCCTTGCAGCAGGTTCTGCATGACTGGCCACTTCTGCTGCTTCTTGGACTTAGGTGGCTGTGCGAGAAGTCAAACTGCAACTGCACTCATCTGCTTGGTGCTGGCCTGTTCTCTACCACTCTGCAGACTTTGCTGAGATCCTAAATAACACCCATGTCTGCTTATTGCAGCCTTTGGACTCCCGTCTGATTTGTCGCTGCAATCAGATCGCACTGGGTTGGACGCCGCGCAGGCCTGCAAGGTACCTACTGATCTGTTTTTTGTTGACAATCTTGACAATCTTTAAACGCTAGTTATTTGCATCCTGCATCTCCCCTTGGCCCCGGCTAGTGTGGGGCAGTATAAATACGGACTACCGTGCCCACGGCTATATTGGGGTTTGCGTGGATCTTGCGAGTCCATCAAGGGGTAGCATTTGTGGCAGTCTTTACATGCAGCTTGTCTGCAGACGCACCGTGCCCCTGGCAGGCTCACCCAATGGTAGAAGTAATTGTGGCATTCACCGTGACCCCCGACCGCAGGTGCTGCATGCGCTCATAAAGCAGCGGCAGAGAGATGTGGAACGTGGCAGGGACGCCGCCGAACGCATGGCACGGCTGGCGCACGACCTTAAGGTCAGCAACCACCAGCGCGACAAGCTGGCGCAGAAATTCACCGCCAAGGAGCGCGAGCTTGGGGCGCTTGAGAATCGGGTGAGGCCATTGGCATTCTATAGCTTTACAGAGAAGAATTCGTCCAGGAGTGTATGTGCAGCTTTTAGGAAAAGCCTACGTCCTCAGAGAGCCAGCATGTCTCCGTGAACTCATCACATCAAGGGTGTAATCATGAAAGCACAATATAAAAACGTTTTGTCGAACCAACGCTTTGTCATCTTACACAGCATTTACCAAGCACACATGCAACCCGCTACGCATGCATGCAATGGGAAAGTCCGCCTGTTGGGATCTCCTGCAGTGGTCTTGCTTCCTGAAGCGGCACGCGGATGTGGCACAGATGCGGCTGAAGGAGACGGGGCAGAAGACGGAGCTGGCCAAGCTGCGGGCGGAGCACGCGGAGCAGGCCAAGGCGATAGTGGCGATGCAGCGGCGCGCAGTGCAGGCGCAGCACGAGATCCGGCGCAAGGAGCACGACTACGACCGCCTGCAGCAGCGCCTGCGGGACATGCTCACCGAAAAGGCACGCTCCATGCACATTCATTGCCCCTCTTTGGAGCGGCAAAGCGTACATTGCGGCAATACCTGAAGCCAGGAGGCTTTCACAGAACAGATGCTTCTGGAGATGTCCTTGGAGACCTTCTGCGACCTTGTAAGCCAGCACAGCATCCGCTCCCACAGATCAAGTTGGCTGGGCACTTCTTGGCTTCCCGGTGATACAGCCCTGCCTTACAGATTGCTAAGGCCCTTAGAATTGAAGTACTCATGTCCTGGGCTCTTGATCAGAAGATAATGGTCGGAGATCTATGTGATACTTGTATCTCACAGCAGTTAGCAAGTCGGCCTGTCTGCGATCAACAGATCTCTCGAATTGGGCCTTTTTTTACGAGGGCATGTACCAAGCAAGGACTGTAGAGAAGTTCAGGACTGTTGTGGCAAGCTGATGGTGTTGTGCGGGCTGGCCATGCAGAAACGGGAGGCCAAGGCGGCGCTTGAGGCGGCTGGCAAGCTGTGGGAGGACATGCATGGGCCGCAGGCGCGTCTGCGCAGGAAAGATGACGAGGTCTACCAGGTGCGTTGCACAGCCTTCAGCCCCACTGTGGAAGTTGCCGCTAGCTTACTCATGGTGGGATGCGTTGCATGGGCAAGCTGGATTTTCCTGATAGGTTTTAACTTAGGTTGCCGCATCACCTGAACGCATTCATTCACCCCGCTTCGGCTTGCGCAGCAAGATGTCGATATGTTGTGGCCTGGGTCAGGGCAGACATTCTGCACCCACATCATTTTTTGCTGTGGATGGGCTCAAGGCAATGTGTTGCCAAATTCTAGGCGAGCGGATTGATGTCGGGTTGTACTGCTTGCACCCTAGTCCTGCGGATCACGATGTGCACATTGTTTGGGTGTATGCAATCATCCTCATCGTGGAACATTCTTGGGATCGGTTGCTGCATCATGGCGAGGATGTGAGTGAATGTGGGGGCGCCTGATAATAGTCTGGGGTTACCTGCTGCGCAGAGGGTGGTGGCGGCGTATGAGGGGAAGCAGGCGGAGGTGCAGCGCGAGGCGGCCGGCCTGCGCGCAGCGCTGGAGCACCTGCAGAAGGAGCACCGTGCGCTTGTCAACCAGCAGGTGCGCGCATGTGACGCCGTGCGGTGTCACTGTATTTTTGTGGCACGTCAGGATCGAGCAACCAGGACCGAGACCAGCACTCTGTTGAGAGTCCTTGGAGTCATATTCTGTGCCGCACAAACAATGTCACACCATGAGACATGGCTCAAGTTGCATGCCGGCCTCAAAGATCTTACCATCATCGTTGCTGGGTCCAAAATTAGCGTTTTGGAAAGCTACTAGATGAAAATTCCTGGAGGAGCCGCCTGTCTTCCAGTGAATTGTGGCCGGGATGCTACTCAGACATCCCAATCCTGAGCTTATTAGTTGCAGCTGCAGCTGCAGCCGGTGTGTGCGGAGGAGCAGGTGCGGCAGCTTGCAGGAGATGATATGTCACAAGTAGCCATATTCAACACTTTGCTTCCTGGTTGAAGGGGTGTTTTGTGAAACCCGCGCAGGTTCGGCAGGTGCACCAGATGGCGGCTGCGCGCAGCCTGGTGGAGGAGGAGTTCCTGGGCAGCTTGGCCGGCCTGCCAGCCCCCCAGCTGCGCGAGCGCCTGGTCGCCAAGTTTGGCGCGCTCCAGGAGCAGGCCGCCGCTCTTGCCACCCTTGACGTCCCCGAAGAGGAGGTGCGCGGTTACCCAGCCTCTTCTTGTGTTCTCCTCCATTACATAGATCATGTGTCCTTGGGACTCCGAAGCAACGCCTTTATTCCAAATTAATTCCAGTTTGTACGTTTGATGCGGTGTCCTGTCTTATCTGGGTGTATTCGTGTCTCCTGTTACTTTCCATTGTCCACCATGCATGCAAGATGGCATTGGGGTGCATCCTTGTTGGAAAGGCATCCCACCATTAGAGATGCTGTGTGGGAGAGGGGCTTCTTGAACACCGCAACAGGTCTTCAGAACAGGCCTAAATAAGAAGTCCTGCACGCAGGAGCTGACGACGGTGGCGGAGCACCGGCTGGGGCGCGCTTTCAGAAGTGGGCGCACGCTGGTGAGGGACCAACAGGCCCTGGCCAGCGCAGCGCTCGCTGCCCTCACACGCGCCGCCGAGGAGGCCCGCACAGCCACCACGGTGCAGCCTCCTATTGTTCCTGTCCTGCTCTTACGCACTTGCACAGGATCACATACATTGATGCACGGGGGGGTGGCATTCAATCGCTCAAAAGATACAGCTGTGGCCCTTCAAAGAAATGCCAACAAATGCCAACTCAGCATTGCATGCCTGACAGTGCCACAGTGTTACACGTTTTGTTTGCGCGTCAAAGCATCCCACTTCAAAAAACAGCCCAAATTTTGGGGGGATCAAGGCAGATGTATGGCGTGGAAATTAGACAATTGAACCCGATCATTGGCAAGCAGGAGGCGACGGAGGCAAAGGCTCGCGCAGAGGTGTCGGCACGTCGTGCGGACAAGATGCTGGCGGTGGCGCGCAAGGCGGCCGGGGAGGTGCACGCGGCGCGCGCCCTGGCCGACGCCGAGCGCGCCGAGAAGGCCGAGTACCAGTCCGCCAAGGAGCGGGTGCGAAACTTGCTGTCCCTCATGCCCATAATTGCCAGGCAACCATGATGCTCAAGATCAGTGCCTCTCAAGCTCCCTCTTTGGGCTCTCCGCTTGCTACACCAGCAAGGCTTCATGGCCTTTTTGCTGCAGACCAGCAGGTCCAGATCTGATGGAGTTGGATGTCGCAGTGCAAGGGACATTGCCCTATATGCAAATCGAGTGAACCTCGCTGTGTGCTCACAGCATTAGACCTTATGCTGCATTGCCACTATAGAAGCAGTTACGACCTGGCTTATCCTGAGCACTGCCCTTTGGACAATGGAGCAAAGCCCTGACGCAGGTAAGTTATCCCCTGACACAGGTATCGGCAAGTAGGTAGTCTGAGGGGCCGATGTGCGCGCAGGTGGAGGCTGAGGCTGCAGAGAAAGAGCGCGCGAAGGAGGAGGAGGAGCTGCGGCTGCGCGAATTGGAGCGCGACTACAGCGCCACCGTCGCCCGCCTCGAGCAGCGCGTGCAGCAGGCCGACCAGCAGTCCCAGCTCAAGGTGTGCTCTTTCGTATCCAGGCATCAGACCCACCGGATGCAGTGGTGACTACTGAGTGGTCGTGGGAATGATGCATGCAAAAGACACCCGTTCCGGCATTTGGGTCGCTGCATGCTTTGGGTGTTTGAGGCCCTCAACATGGCCTTGCGGGCAAGTAGAAGAATTGCGGTGTCCCAGAACTTTAAAGGAGACGGCCATCAGCTTCTCAGACTTGTCAGCGCGCATTGGAAACAGGAAATGCGGCAGGCACAGCAGAGCACTCTGGGCGTCAGCCAGGCAGACTAAACAGAAGGTGCCAGCCAAAAAGACAAGAGTGATTCGCCTTGTAACGAGGGTGTGTGTGAGGTCAATCCCTGTAATATATTTCACTGGCGCGCAGGGCAAGGCGGCGCAGGAGGAGGCGGCGCGGCTGGCGGCGGCGGTGGCGGAGGAGCAGCGCAACGTACGGGCGGCGCTGCAGGCCCTCGAGACCGAGCGCGCGCGACTCACCGCCGTGGCCGAGGCCGAGAAGGCGCGCCTGCAGAAGCAGGTGCGAAGAAAGCTTGACCCTGAGATCTGCTCGTATGTGCCTGGTTGGTGCATGGTGATTACCTACTGTTGAGACGTCCTTTCACTCTCATGCATGGCAAGAAGGTGTGAGTGCACCCTTGAAGGATGGGACATGGCATGAGTGAGCTCCAATGTTGGTTCAGACTTATTCTGGTCGTTGTCTGGCGTTTCAATTGATTTTCCTTTGTGATCGGGCAGCGTTATGGTGTGTGCACAGGCGTTTGAGCTGGGCGCGGCAAAGTGGGAGTTTGAGAATGCGCGCAAGGCGTTTGGCGACACCATGCGCAAGTTTGCCCCCGGCGGCGGCGCCGGACACTTCCTGGCCAACGCCATCGCCCGCCGCACCGACCGGGTGAGACATATTTGCCGCTCACAATTGGAAATTGTTCAACAGCATTACAGAGCGCACCCATCGGCTTGGGACGGCACCTGACAGAAGTTGCACTTGCACTTATGTGTTTGGTAAGATCTGAAGGCGAGTGACACATGCATGTCAATGATGAAGCCCAGTAGAGATCACAGGTCCGTGCAAATGCGCAGGAAGCACAGAGCCGCAGCGCAGCGGACGGCGGCGCGGCGCAGGCGGGTCAGCGTGCAGTGGCGGAGCTGTCAATGAATCTGACTGCAGAGGAGTCTGACGCGACTTTGTTGGACGCGCGCTCAGCCGCCACCTCGCCGACCCGGCCACCGTCTCCGGCGCGGCCCATGATTGCCGCATGAGACTGTGAATATAACATGACCAATCTCGAATTGTCACATGTTCGGCTGTGCTGATCTGGTGGCAGTAATCTGGGTTTGCAGATGAATACAGGCCGCTGCTTGTATGTGAGCAGGATTGTTGGCAAAGCTGCACTGTGGGGACTGTTGGCAAGCTTGGCAGCTTGACGCCCAAGTGAATAAGTCTTGACAGCATCAGGAGACTTGTTCGCTGCGCCTGTTGAGTACCCATGTTCCCAGCTGACTTAGCCGCAATGGTTCATAGTGACAATGAATGAGAACCGTTATGAAACGGAATGGATGCAGCATGACAATGGGAAGCGAGTTGATCGCACGATGCTGTTGTGGATGTCATAAATAATGCAAAAATTGTGCGACAATCACGACTGCCTTTCTATCTTTTGCTTTTAATGGTACACGCATGGTCCTCTCTGTAGAGTCTTTGTCATTTGGTCAACTTCCACGACACTCTCGAGGGTTGTAATCAATTATCGAACAAAAACCACGTGCTTTAGCAAACAGAGACCTGAAGGCACGATAACATTCCAACTGAACAGCACGATTCACAAGGGTCAACCGATATTGAAACAGAACCCCCATGCGTGAGCTCACTGCCCGCTGAGCAGCGCCTTGGCCTCTTGCTGCTGCGCCTGCAGAGCAGGGGTGGAGTACTTGGCCAGCAGCTCGGCCTTCTTCTTCTCCACAACGCGCGCCTCGATCTCCTTCTGGTCCGGCAGCGGCACGTATGCCACGTACTGGGGCTCGTCTGACGCAGCGTTACCGTCATCCATGCCCCCCGCCACTCCTGCCAGCGCGCTCTGCCGCTCCGCCTCCTTCTCTGCCCACTCCTCCATCAGCTGCGCATTATGGAGCACACAGCTGATCAGCACTTTTGAGTTGCACACAAACTGGGCAAAACTGAGTCCTGTGACACTCTGAAAAGACGATTGCCAATATACGTAAAGGGCTGGTCAGCCCAAGTGGGCCTTCACTCCTGCCAACCAGCACATCACAGCTGGGTTCAATACGGTGAGTCACCTGGGATCCTCTGTGCTTCAGAGCTCCCCACACGAGACTTCACAAACACAGGCATGGCAATCCAACCAGCCCAAAGCAAACCCAACTACAGGTCACCTGATTGCTAGAGAACAGAGAGAAACACCTGTGCTTTGACTGTGCGCACCTTTTGGCGCACGGCGCGCTCAGCCTCGGCCTCCACTCTCTCCAGGACGCCATCCTCCTCGTCGCGGAAGCCGTAGTAGTCCGCGTTGATGTGCGCATACATCTGGTGCCGCGTGCGCCGCAGCTGCCGTGGGGCCTCCTTCTCAAACAGCTCCTTCACCCCCGGCAGCTGCTTGGCGGCTCCAAAGTACCTGCATGCGCCGCAGCAAACAGCATCAGTGCTATGGCATCTGGTGGGCCATTGGTACCCGAGGCTTTGTGCGTGTCTGAGCACTGCATCAGATGGATCGAGGCAGGTGATCAGCTTTAAGAGCACGATATGTGCCAGTGTTAAAGGTGCTGAGGAGAGAAGCACTTGTATGAGCATCTCACAACCTGCAGGACATCTAACACAAGCTATAGAGCCGCAAGGCAGGTCTGTACTACGTGCCTGCAGCGCAACTTATTTCACTGCATTCAAGAAACAGTTTGGCAGGTGGATAATATGCATGTCTTGAGAGTGAGACAGAGTGTCCATTACAGCTCACCTGTAGCCGCTCCCCTTCCCAGTCGCCCCTTGGATCTCAAATCCCTGGCTGTCCTGCACCTTGGGAGCGTTCTTGGCATAGTCCGGACCCCCCAGCTCCACAATGCGCTTTTCCCAGTGCCCCTTCTCTCGAATCAGTTTGTTGATCTCGTCGTTGAGGTCTCGTATTCTGCGCGCACGATCATAACTCAGCATTTGGTGCCATCACAATCACGCTGCAGCACAACATTGCTGGGCTCTCAAGGATTGAGAAGCTGGAGGCAACAAGATGCAACTTTCATTTCATGCAAACTGCAAGTTCATTGGCAGCATGCAAATGATTGGGGGGAACAAGAAACATACACCCCACCTGTGATCGCCAAGGCCGGCATTTTGGATTTCCATGACCTTGCGCCCAATCTCCCGCAGGATCTGCTGCCGCCATTTGTCTGCCTCCACCACATCATGGCACTCTGTGGCCAGGTACGGACGCTTCTGCTTAGGCTCCTTTCCCTCTGCAGCCTTTGACGCCAAAAGCCTGCATGACGTGCCAGGTGAATCATAAATTCTGTGATTCCCCACAAGAGAGCACGCACAGACGCGCACAGATGCGCTGCAAAGCCAGCAACAAGATGGTATTACAGGCAGAGTTGCATTCTTCCTTATCCATCTGTGTTGATGGGACAAGGCATCAGCTTTGATAACTTGCATATGTGCGACAGAGGCACAGAGGCTTTTTGCCACATGATATCATATTGAACCTTTGTTGACAGGAGAACACTGAGATCCCCCTTGGCAGCTCACCTGTTGAGCATAGACTGCGCCTTTTCTTCATTACGAGCCATTTCTGCACCTTTTTCTCACAAGCGCGTGCGGGATCTGCCCTTCCTACGCCCGCAGTTTCGCTGGAAGGAAGGAGACTGCTCAAGGGCCAACAAAACCCACGTCGTCGAAACCGTCGATGTCAGTGCGAGGAACAGTCAGGATTTTCCACACTCCGAAAAAGTGGACAGATCTCTCAGGATGTCGTGATGGGACAAATTGCACTGCAATAAGAATAAGCAGATTGTGTTGGCTTCTTTGTTTCTCAACAGACCGGCAGCTAAATCCCTACGGTCGCATGTGACGTGAAACCGACACTGATGACCTTGTAAAGCTGGAATGTCTTGATCTGATTTGATTACTGGCCTGTGTCTCAACCTCATGCACAAACATGCAGGGTGACTCATCACCCCACAGCCTGCAAGAGTTTGTAGTATTCTCCCCAAAGGACTGCTGATTGGTCTCAATCGCACAGCAAGAATGTGACAACAACGCCATGGTCTGTGTTTGATCTCCAGAGGAGGCTTCCTCCTGGTCCGAAAGGTGCGACAGCCCCACTAGTTGCCCGCCCTGCCCATCTGCTCTGCTCTGCTATATTGCAGCTTTTACGCGTGTCGTGTGTACTAGCCACAACATAATGGCATGTTCCTTAAAATTAGCTGTAATTTGCACCATCGACTCCATACGTGCTGTGTGCAGACAACAGTCTCAAGATTCATTTAAGAGTACTTGTATGTGCTGCTCAGATCCCTGCTCGACACATCATGCCAAGCTCGTGGATTGTGGTTGAGGAGCACGTGTTCGTCTGTCAGTGCCGCTTGAGTAGAACACATCAGAGGAAGTGGAGAAGCACGTGAACGAGCGCAATGGCGTCTCCACTGGATCACGGGTGAGAAGGCACCTATACTTCCTTGACACATTATCTGAGTAAGCAGATGACACTGGACACTTTCTAGCGACGTGCAAAAATAGTGATGCCTAGAGATGCCTCGTCACAAACCCTGGCCACCAAGCATACGTTTAGATTGTAAATTTAATGGTATTGCAGGGGCGGGCAAGGAGGAGCTGGTGTTCCAGTAGAGGACAAGGCCGTCGCATCAGCTATGACAGCCCCATCGGCCTTGGACCAATACTTCATGCCGCCCAATCTTGCCGCTCCCCCAGGCTACCTGCGCAAGAGTAGAGCTGCACCGGCTCTGCCGCATGCGCCCAGCGGTGAAGGCAGCAAACACCGCAAGAAGACGGAGCTGGATGACTGGCAGGTGCCAATCTCATTCTATGCAGTGCTTTTCCAGTTTCAAGCCATCTATACGCCTGATTCTCCGGTCGTAGCGCGGCAGTTCAACTGCTACCTCCACCTGCAAGGCATTTCATCGAGTTGCTGTCCGTCTTGGCTTGTTGCTGCATGCATAGTGCGGGCGCATCTTGACATGCATTGCATTCTGGCAGCCGTGCAGCAGCCTTGCCTTTTGGACTCACAACTGGGTCATCATGCCATGCAGGGCATTCCGCACCTGCGCAACCCAACGCAGCAGAACTACATCAGCATTGCGATACGCTCTGGTCCGACATATGTCCTGCTGCATGGCGTGCCGGAGCACTGCAGGCACGTTGTGGAGGACCTTGCAAGGACTATGCATGACTGCGAGTATGTCCGCCTGTACAAGCCATGCGAGACCTACCTCGCCATCTTTGTGTTCCCCAACACCAATGGTAATCTCCGCGCTTGCTCCGCAAATCTACGCTTTTTGTCAGCAACATTCTTTCCACTTGTTCCTGGTAATTTCGTGACAAATCTTCCCTTGCTTGGTTTTTGGATTGTGTCCTCCCGGATCTGCATGTAGCACAAGGAATAGAGCATTGTTGATGGCAAGTGGTCTTGGTGGTGGTGACATGAAAGTCTCGCATGGACTTACCTCTATTATTGTTTGCTGGTTTTGCTCTGCAGCTGCTCAGAAGGGGTATGGAATCATCCTTCGACACGTCAACGAGTGCTCCCCGGCTTTGAACTGGTTCCCACACAAGATCTCGGTACGTCAGACTTGGCCCTTGCCCCCTGCTGTATTCTGCCTCACAATGATGCACACTTGCCACCGGCCATATCTGCTGCAGATAGTGTCGAGTCGCTTTCGCGTGACGCCTGCATTTTCAAAAGCCATATTTTTTGTATGTGCAGCTCATTGCCAGGACAGGCCTCATGCGGCCTCTGGTCCGGCTACCCAGGCTAAGGGAGTTGGTAGATGCATCCAGACATGCGGCTGCAAGTGGGTGCCCACTACCCTCTCTGCACCCTTGCAAATGCTGCCATCCATGCATGCTGTCAGCAGCTTCTTGATGCCTTGTTGATGTGAATGTCCGTGTTTATTGAAGAGCATCGTGTTTAAAACGTGATTCTGAAAATGCTCTGAATTGGTGCGCTGAAAGCTGAATGATTGCGCTTGCATAGCTGCCACAGATGGCATTGCTCTGGAGCTGCACCCAGCTGCTGAGGCCCAGACACTCACAAAGAGCCATGCAGCTGCTGAAGAGGAGAGATCGCCCCCGCCGCCGCCTCTAGAGCTCCCAGAGGAAGCCATACTCCTCCCCCCAGGGCATGTGCTCCCGGATTGGGGTCGCAATCCCCAGCAGGCGCCCCCGCCTCTGCCCGATGCGCCGCCCCTGCCCGATGCGCCGCCCCTTCCCAGTGACCCACCGCTACCCCCTGCGCCCCCTCTGCCATCCCCGGTGGACTCACAGACCCCGCCGCTGCCCTGGGCAGCCGGCACCAGTGCAGCCGGGCAGCCGGTGTCGTGGCAGTCTGGACCAGATGCAGGCAGCTCTGCACCCTGGACCAAAGGCGCAGTGGAGCCCAGCGGATCGATGCCCTGGGCCAATGGCACGGCTCATCTCCCTCCGCACCTGGCCAAGCAGGCGTTGCCGCCGCCGCCTGCAAACCCCCTGCCCTCTGCAGGCCCCTCAGCTCTTGCAACAGGTAAGTGACTCGCAAACATCAATCTCCTCTTGCTGCCACTGCATTTGCTGATCTAGACTAAACTAGACTTCGGTAGCTTGTGTGTTGCAGTCTTCTGCAAAGCATGTCATCCCTTACGGGAGAACGCTAACATGTCCTTTTTCAGATGTGAGTGGGTCCAAGTGGCGCGTGCGTGTAGAATTTGGCAAGAAATGGTTGCCATCATTGGCACTGTGACCAACAGGAGCTGCAGCAGCGAGGAATGGCTCTCAGCCCAGCACCAGCGGCACGCCGCACCAGGGCACCAGACCATCGCAGGCAGCGACACCGTCCAGGAGGTACGGCAGGACACCAACCGGGAGGCGGCCAGTACCGAGGACCGCTGTGCAGCCGGCTGCAGCCAGCAGCAAGCCAGCAGACCCCGCTCCCACCCGGAAACCCGCCCAGTCCTTGCAGCAGCCAGCAGTCGCTCGGAAACCTGACCTGAACGCTACCACAGCCGGCAGCAGCAAGCCCGCCGTTGCTGGCAAGCCTGCGCATCCGAGCGCCCGGGCTGAGACTGCAGACAGGCGCAGCACGCCGCGGCGCAGTGCCTCCCAGGAGAGGATCAACGGCCGCCACGGGCGTGTCAGCAGGAGCGCGTCGCTCGAGCGGCGGCTGAGCAGTCGCAGGTCTGTCGACAGGTCCGGTCGGGACACCAGCTACAAGGACATCCAGTACCGCACGCGCAGAAGTCCTGGGGGGCATGGCAGCGGCAGCTCCCGGGATCCGCACAGCCGCGGCAGGAGCAGATCCGGGGAGCGCGGCCGGCGGCCGTCAGAACGGCGCGCGGACATCTTGCAGCCGCACAGGCAGCCGCCCAGCCGCTCGCCTGTGCGGCGGGCATCGGCCAGGCGGCCCTCTTCTGTGCACAGCAGCCAATCTCCTGTCAGGCGCGCGCCGCAGCGGCGCTCATCGGCCCACCGCAGCCCCTCGCCCGGCCGGCCCGGGAGCGGTAATCCCGCTGAGAGGAACGGCCGCAGCGCAGATGCGCACCCCCCAGAGAGGCCCTCATCTAAGAGACCCCGGCCGCGCGAGAGCGACCGCGCCGTCCGGCTGCCGCAGAGGAAGGAGCCATTGCCCCTTGATCAGAGCCGCGCAGATGAGGCCATGCGCAATGACAGGTCAGAGCAGCGCAAGTCTGGCACGCCCCAGGACCAGAGCAGGCTGTCCAGTGCCCCCATGGACACCCGCAGCAAGCGCGCGCTGGCCGACGGTCCGCCTAGCGAGCGAGCTGCCAAGCGGCCGCGCGGGCAGGACAGCGCGAGAACCGAGCACAAACAGCATGGCAGTCAGGTGGAGGTAGAGAGTGCAGAGGGCGACGCGCAGGTCGCTTCAGTCAGCAACGCGCGCAACAGGCAGCAGAACAGCAGGTGGGACTCTGGGGCACCAGGCAATCCCAGAAATGCACCCAGCAACGAGCAGGTGGATGGCTCTCAGAAGCAGGCAGGCAGTGCGGAAGGAGCTGACAGGACCGCCCAGGCTGCAGCCAATGGGGGCCGTCGCGTCTGGGTGGATGATTGGCCTGGAAGTTCCGAGCATGGCAGTGCACAGCAGCCGTTCTCTGATGCAGCAGAGCCCAGCTCTGGACAGCTGCCCAACTCTGCGCATGCGTGGGAAAAACAGAACAGGTTTCCCGCTGAGAGTCTTCATACCCAGTCAGCAGTCCAGCAGATCAGTGGCACAGAGCATGTCAGAGTCTCGAGTCCAGGTCCGAGCCATTCTGAATGGCATCGTGAGGTCTGGTCGAGTGAGCAGCAGCCGGGGTCTCTTGACACCGCCAGAGGCCCATATCGGCAAGTCAAAGTTCCCTCCACACCAGAGCAGGTTCGCCTTGGTAGCAAATCTAGCGAGGGGTTGCAGGGGAAATCCGGTCATAGAAACTCCAGAGCTGTCGAGAGTGTGCCTGCCATGCGTGACGGACCCAGTGGAAAGGGCGCGCACCATATGCAGAATGGTGCTTCTCACCGCGGCATGAATGGAGGGCCGTCCTCCCACAGTGGACCCTCCAATGGCACCATGTCAAGGAAGAGCGCGGGCATGAAGGACATGAAGGGCATGAAGGACAGCATAGTGCGGTCGAGCCGTGCCTCCCGCCAAAAGCAGGTGCATGATCCACGGAGTTCCAACACCCTGATGTTTGATAGCTCAATGCAAAGATATCAACAGCAATTGAGCAAGGAGCCAAATTAGGACGTGACCCCAAAGTAGCAAGGTAGATGTAGACTAGTGATTTCAATCAAAGACCCTTTCCCCTGACAAATGTAGCAATCTCCAAGAGATTGGTCAAATAGGCATTTTTGATGATCCCAATGAGTCTCTTGCAACGGCTTTTGTGACGGCATGCAAATTTGCATACCTTGAACCTTTCTTGAGAATCAATGTGAAAGCAAGAGTGCAAAGCAATGCGACATGATAGGTGTTCTTCTGAAGCATTGCATTTCTTGTGAAGGGGTTTTGCCATGCGTACAGGTCTCTGGAGTGCCCAAGAATTTGAGGGTTTTGCCTGGGGATGTTGCACGACGGCTTCAATCTCTTCTGCAAAAGCATCATCACACTCTCAGGTACATTCCATACATGCTTTCAGTGAACTTCTGACATCTACCGGTACCAAGCCAACAGAACTTTGCTCGTGTGGCTTAATCTTCCCGGGGGATGATCATGATTTTGTCATCGGCACTCAGCAGCAATGTATAAATCCAGAGACTCTAGAGCCTAATGTGATTCGTGACATTAGGTTATCATGTATATACCTTTCAATTTTCCATTTGCAGGCTAGCACACTTCAGTGAAGCGATTGTCGCCAAGCTCAGCAAACTCGATCCCGATTCCGCCCATCATGCTGTGGACTTAATGAAGGAGAAGGATTGGACCCGGGTGAAGAACATCCCTTCCATGATTGGGAGTTTTATCAAGACTCAGGAGCTCAAGACCGCCCAGGATCTTGCAGCCACCGTCGCTGGACGTCAAGAGTGTTTGCACCCCCAAGGCATGTTGCGCAACGACCACGGATTCACCCAGGTTGGGGCTTACCAATCTCCATGTAGCGACGTTGGAGGCCCTTTCGATTTCAACGATGCTTCCTACAATCCTCTTTGCGAAGGAGACGTGGACATCAATGGACTTCAGTTCATCCCTTTCTGAGTAATTACTATAAGGTGCACTGTGCAATTAATGTGACGTGCACGTTTGTACACCGCAATGGCTTGCATGTACATGTAGTGTTTGATACGGATGTACATGTTTCAAATGACCTTTATCAAGAATACAATCATGTAAATCTCCGTGTCTTGGCCCCGGTTGGCGGGGGACGATACAAATACTGAGCACCGTGCCCACGGTTGATTGGGTCTTGCTTGGATCTGGCGAGTCCAACAAGGAGTAGGATTGTGGCAGCCTTTAACTGCAGCTTGTCTGCAGGACGCACCTTGCCTCTTGGCAGGAAAAGCGTGTAAGAAAGAAATCTCCGTGTCTAGCCCTTTCATGGCCATGTGCTCCATGGACTTGATCGACTTGTATGGCAATATTGCAATATAGCATTAATGCTAAACATGATGTTTTTGGAACTTCCTTGAAGGCTCCTGGAGACAATTTTTGAGCTAATGTTTGAACATTGGTAATTTGATCTTTGGCAGACATATGCCGGATGCATCACAAAGTCGAATTAAGGAAGCCCACATCAAAAGCTTAGCACTGCCGACATCGTCGGAAGCTAGCATATACAAGTACCGAAATTCGTACGTAAGGGGCGGAATCATATGAAAGCTTCCTATGAGTCACTTGATGATCATGATGACTCGGAAGGTGGCACCGCCACCACGGAAAATGCGTCAACGGGCGCCCCGTGTATATGAGAAATTGGCGTGTGCCGATTTCATAGAATCTTCAAGGACCATGCGAATTGTCCAATCACCAGCACCATATGGCATCCGTACGAACCGACCGACGCATCCTACTCTAGTGCCGTATGGGGCTGTTACATATCTCAGAGCACTGCTATGGCATATGGGTCTGATTGTGGTGGTCAGCTGCTCTGAATTGGCCTTTTGTGCTCTGTATCACGCTATATGCGTTGCCCAAGGTCCAAGGAATCTTGTGGACGCTTGGCAATGAGGTTCAAGCTTGAAGAATCTTCAAGCTTGAACTGTTGCCAGCACTGCAATGCTTATCGGATGCTGATGGAGACTAGTGGGTCTTCTGATCACTGATATTTATGAGATTGGAAACACCTGTATAGGTGTTTATATTATATAATTATATATATTATAATATACTAATATTGTCACTGGTGGTTTTCCCGATCTTACACATAGCGCCATGCCCAGGGAAGCTACCCCATGGACTCGACCAATTGCAATTTGCACATAGGGTAATTACAAGTATAATAATTAACCCATATATACACTAACTAACTTTGGAGAGTTCCGGCATGCCCAATTCAATTGGCAAGCACTGCAGGTGCGCACCCACTATCATGGTTATCATAGTGTGGCCGGCCGGCCGCGGCCGCGGCGCCGCGGCCATGATGACTGATGGCGCCTTGATGATTGATAGCAGTATGGCTAATATTTGCAGAGGTCACCGCACGCGTAGGTAGTACGATCATCGTACGAGGCTGGTAGTGCAAAACTACTGTGGGTGGCATGGTGCCGCCGGCAGTTGTATCGATACGGCCATATGTTCCTGGGTCAAGGGTCTGCCCGTTGACTCGCATCTTGTATCTATTTCAATGCTTGTGTCAAGGATTCCATAGAGACATCATGTGATTGTGGTAGATCCAGAAGTTGCAAGTGTTTGCTTATTTCAATGCTTGGCTGACCAGATCAACTTGGACCCTGATCAAGCTGTGATCTGTTGGCTATCAAGGCGAGCTCACAGCTTTCAACTACTTTGCGTTCTCGGCACTTTCGCTATCCACCAAACTACTTAGTAAGCCTACCGGTTGGTTGCTCACTCCTTGTTATCAATGCACCATATCTGGTGCATGGTGTCTAGACACGCCATGACTCAGAGTTCGGAACTCTGCATGGTTCTAGTTGCAAAGTCCCTTTGGTGCCTTGCCGGCAGTGAAGCAAGGGCCTTGATCAATTCATCAGCCTCACTGAGTCTCAACGGTTACAACATATGCTGCGCTGTTCGTGGGGCCCCGGCCAAGCCGGACTCATATCTCTGACCTCAGTCCATGGCTCCCATCTCTATCTCAAAAAATTCTTACGCCAAGCCTACATCATCATCATGTCAACATCAACTCTAGCGGCATAACCGTGTTGCAGTCAGCATCATTTGAAAAGTCATTTCCGCAGCTTCCTCGACGGGGCAATGGCTTCCCAGCCACCTGATCTGAGTCATCAAATTATAGCCGAACACTGCCACGGTTGTGCATTTCCCAGTGGTTGCCTTCCATCTAATGGATACATCTTTCCTTCAATCTTGAAATACACGTTCGTAAGAATTCGTAAGTAACATGTCCGTGCAGTTGCACCGCTTGGAAAGCTTTTGTTTGGCGTGCCCCATAGTCAGGCATCAAGTAAGCGGTAGGTATAATCTGCCTTCCAAAGGAGTGCTGCATCGCCCTGGGAGTGTTACAAAGCTCAGCGCAAAAGATTGCACCGAACATCGCAGGTGATCCTTGTAGTGAGAGATCCCCAGATCTGCATATTGGCTATGTGTGATCGGGCTTTGGCTTTCTGTAAAACAATGCACCGGCAGCTTGGAAGGCCATTCCTTGCCGCATGGAAATGATGTTAGGCCTTTTCTTGCAGCCTTCGTTGCAGTGCAGCCATGGAAACTCGACAAGCAAAGGAGGCAGAGAGCAGCACGGGGACATCTGGGCGAGGCTTGCAATACACCACTTATGAGGCTAACGCCTGGGGTGCTGTCTTCTCAAAGTCAGGCATGTCCCATGATCTGATTCATTGTGAGAACCAATGCCAGTAGCTTGCAAAAGACTCGCGCTTTCCAGATCTTACTGGCAAGAAACGAAGTAAAGGTGCACGAGCCTTTGATGGAGCAGCTTTTCATCCTGTACCAGCTGCTGCATTGTTTGCTATATTAGGATGTGCTCACCAAATAGCAGGTGCATGAGAGCAGCTGCACACAAGATTGCTCAGTCGTTTCTTTTCTGCTGGGAGCAGTACAACAGGCCTGCAAAAGGTATTGCTTACTTTGTGTTCTTCTGGCCGCACAGGTGTCAGCATCCTGGTGGACCCATGGCTAGTCGAGGAGCTTACATTTGCAGGGCAGGCCTGGCTGTATAGGGGCAAGAAAACCCACATCCCTCCACTGGACCTGAACAAGATAACAGAGGGAGTGGACGCCCTTATTCTCTCACAGGCAAGCAGGATTACCTCCTTCCCTTTCCAGAGCGTGATTCATTACCTGTTGATGATTTATGTGGACAGATTTCATAGGCCTTGACAGAGTCTGTCAGCCAGACATCATCTCTGCCCCCATGGATGGATGCTGGGAGCAAATATATGTCTGGCTAAACTAACGTCTGTCAAGCCTTGCACCATGCGCAAGCCATGCTTAGCAAGCCCCTTGGTGGCTCCGACTCTCAGTCTTCGACTACACCTGTGCTGGTCAACAAGCAGAGCTTAGGAAGATCTAGGAATCTGCATGTTTCTGCACGGAGATGGGAATTATTCCTTCCTCAAATCCGTAAAATTATAGTTACCGTATATAAAGCTAGTCCCCAAATACGGGATGATCGCCAGACGGCTTTCTGCCCTTCACGCAGGGGTTGCCGGACCATGCGCATGTGCCCACGCTGGAGCGATTACCTAAGGATTTGCATGTCGTGGCATCGCCAGCTGGCGCCAAGGTGGCGGCCGGACTGGGCTTCAAGAATGTGACTGCGCTGGACCACGGAGAAGAGATCGCCATCGCAGACGGGAAGATGACCATCCGCGCCACAGCAGGTGCCTCAGGCCTTCAATAGGAGTAATTTAATAGACCAGCAAGTTCCTTCAATTGCATCAGTAAATGGGGTAGGGGTGATTGTTGTGCATCTCTGCAGAGGCAACTGGCCCTCTGCTGCAACAAAGACGCTTCCCAGTATCCAGATACTTGTAAAGAACACTACTGAGGGCCTTGCAGGCTGCTTGCACATGGAGCAGCCTTCTTGTGTACAATGGTACTGAAATGATTAAATTTGTGGGCTTTCGGGACTCTTGAAGGTTGCCAGCAATTGTACTGATTTGAATATTTTGAGGACTGTCAGGACCTTGAAATCGCTTACTGGTGAATGTGCTGTTCTAATGGCTGTGTGTGGGCTTTCAAAACTTATTAAAACCTTGTCAAGGTGCATAACACAACCTGCAAATCATTGAAATCTTGGCTGTGTTGTTGGGTGCAGGTGCACTTGTGGGCCCCCCATGGGCCAAGAGGGAGAATGGCTTTGTGTTCAGGGAGCAGGTGCCGGACGGCATAACCCTTTACTACGAGCCGCACTGCGACTACGATGAGTCATCGCTGGCCGGGGTCGACTCCGCTGACATCGTCATCACCCCCTGTGTCAACCAGGAGCTCCTCAATTACCCCCTGGTGCGCCTAAATTATTGCCCTATCCGGCTATGTCTTCTGCACATCAGTGCTCAGCATGCTGTAGTAAAGCGCCCTCCCTACAGTTGATCTCGTCAGCGAAGGCCACAGGATTCCACGGATCTGGAGCACAGCACTCTTTGCTGCATCTCCCTGTGATACACAAAGTTCTCTCGCTCCCGGCAGCAATTCCCGGGCTCTTGACAGGATGCACTACACTTGAGATGCACAGCGTGAGTATCATGGCACCATCACCGCGAGCAATTGGGAAGTGAGCTTGAACAGCAGGTTCTGGAGGGTGACTTGAAAAGTTGGAGGATGATTTTCACCTTGAATTTCTGATAGAGTGGCTCAGAGGCCTTTCTGGGCCCTTTAATTATCCATAATCAGTACCGATCTTTGATCAATCCAACACTGAAAGATAAATAGCGCCAATCCCAATCAAGAATTCAAAATTGAGTTCTGGGCTGTTCGCGTTGCAGGTGATGGGCAAGGACAATGTGGTCGGCCTGCTGAAGAGGCTGCGGCCGTCAGTGCTGCTACCGCTGGTGAATGCAGAGTTCGACTCGGAGGGGCCACTCTCAAAACTGATCTCTGAGAAGGGCAGCGTGCAGGAACTGGAGCCGCAGCTGCAGCCGGAGGGCCTTGAAAATGTGCGCGTGCTTGTGCCCGAGCCGGCAAAGCCACTTACCGTGGAACTGTGAGGGTGGCAGTGTGACTGTGAGTTCATGTGTGTGAGAGGTGTGATAAAGCTGACAGCTGCTGTTGATGGGAAGGGTGGAGGCTTATGTGGATCCAGACACTCGGACGCAGGCATATGTTGGTGATTGACCAGTTTGTTCATTGTATGTGTTTGTTCTTGGCCATGTTAAGATGCGCGTGCTGCTAGGAGCGCTTGCAATTGGCTTATGGTATGATGGGCTGCTGATGATATCACTTTAAGATCAGCTGCGGTTGCCCAGTACGGTATCCTCTCACAGGCTTGGTTGTTCTTTCTGAACACGTGGTGCATATTTTGCATAGTGACAACAGCAACAAGCAGCAACCATGAAGTCATTAAAGCATCCAATCTTCATGTGCTGATTAAGCATTAAGCAACCTGAAGGCAAGGCTTCAGAGTAATCTTCCTTCCTTCCTTCAGAGTTCAGGTCTGCTCAAATTTGTTTCGGATACAAAAGTCAACTTGGTTCCTGATTTTTCACGCTCATCATACGAGCAACATGCAGCAAGGATCATTGGCCGGCTCATGATGCTCTCGCGCAAGCTTGTCAAAAATGAGAATCTCAGCCATACTGCACATTACTGTCATCGTCTCAAGGATGACGCAGGCCTGCTTGTGAGGTGGACCCCGTTCTCAGCCAGCTTGTAGTTGAGCAGGCGCGTGTGCTGCATGCGCCCACTGCTTCCAGGTAGGTGGCTGCTAGGAGACTGATCCAAACCAGGCGGCAGCGATCTCTGCTTCACCACGAGCTGCATGGAAACAGCAGAAAACATCTTCTGATGCTCTACTGTAACCTCTCATTGGCAAAAATACACCAATTGACACAGACTAAAGCTCTCAGAAAAGACTTAGTTTCCATATGACACATGCCATTGAGTGACTGCAGTTGAGATGCTGCTCCATACATGTGCACAATTAAGGCTGTCTCACCTGGCCCGTGATATCCATGGCCTGCCCTGCCTCAAGAGCAACCACCTGAATAACAACCTGCACAAACAGCAATGGCCATTGTTCAAATGAGCCAAAGGCAGCCTCCATAACGCTGTGACGACCATTACAGAATTGCACCTTGCTGTTGCATATCGCTCAAGACACGCTCAACGGCCCGCCAAGAAATAATGTGCACCTTTGTGGCTGCATGACTCTTAAATGTAGATGGCAGTGACAGACTGCCTACAAGACCAATGAGCCTCAGGTGGCTACCACAAAATCTCTAAAATGTGATAATAATATAATAATTTAATTACACAGACGTAAGAGCATGTGGACTGTTCAATAGGAGGGCTTGCCTGGGCAGAGTGCTCCATGTAGAGCTGCCAGGGGGAGGCCTCATCCACGTCAGCATGCACACGCATCACCACACACGTTGCCCCCTGCAGACAGAACAACAGGAATTTCAATGCAATACTTTAAGTGTAAAAAGCACCAGCATGCAAAGCAGTGGAAGCTCCTGGGCACAGGGCATGAAGCCAAAAGGCAGGTGATCTGGCATGTGTGCCGCAGTGGGGTGAGCACCTGGTGGAAGCTGCCAGGGCTGCTGCAGCGATGCACAAAGGCTCGCCACTGCGCCTCGCTTCTGCACAGCTCCCGCAGCAGCTGCATAAAACACCCAAACATCCTCGCTTCATTCTTCCTTCATTGAATACCCAGTTCTTCCTTTTTGCAAAGACACCAACAACATATCTGAAACACCCTGCCTCATGCTGCAGCATTGATGCCAAGAGAATTCTGGCGAGTACAGCAAAGCTTCAACTGGCACCAGGAGGCTGGTGCCAGTTGTCTCTCACCGAGAGATCGTCAAACATGATGCAGAGCTTTGTATTGGCGTCACAACGCAGCCCCTCAATGGCTTCTGCCAACGTATTTTCCGTATGCATCATTCCATCTGCGGCAGGGACACAGCCAGCCTTCTGTACATGCATGCCAGGGGCCTTTTGGGCATTGTGACAGGCTAAATTGAGAATGACGGTGTGAAAACATTGAGGCACATTGACATGAGGGTGGTCATTGGAAAAGCTAGCAGACCTTCTGCAGACAAGGTCTCAGCTAGCCATTGGTGTGACAGGGCCGCCACAGTAGCCACTTGCCTATTGTCAATGCAAGCTGCCAGGTTTGTGCCCTGTCCAACATCCTTTCCGTCATGTACTTCGAGTATGTTACATCACCAACTCAAGGTTCTATCAGCTCAATGCATGGACTCTTGCCGGCCAGTACAGCAAGCCCTCACCAGTTTCCGGAGCATATACTGGTAGTTTGTGACTGTGTTGGCCAGGCACACCAACAAGACCTGCATCAGAGGCTTGCTTCGTTAGTGCATGCTTTCAATCTGGCGTGGCTTCTCCTTCAGGTACGAAACATCTCCAAAAATGTACACACAGAGAACAGCATAATCAATTACTGCACACAAGCATGCAGTGAGCAGTCAGGTACTTACCTTGCAATTGTCGCTCAAGGCTTGTTTCACCATGTATGGGATGAGAAAAGTCCCTTCTGCATCCAAACTGTCTTTAAGGAGTACAAGGCCTCTGAAAGGACAAAGCGATGCGAATAGGTGCTCCTGTTCCATCACTACCATCTGGCAGGTGATCGATCTGGTAGGTAGGCCTTCAAAGAGGCCTTCAACAGTGTTGCGTGAAGATTCAATACAGCAGCCTCTCTGATGCCTTAGGTATCCACTATTTGTGCGCTAAATCTCTGTGATCAGCAGCAGAGTCTTCTGCCCTCCGATCTGGACTAGACAGTTCTTAACGATCCGGCAACAGCCAGCCCCGTGACGAATGATCAGCTGCGATAACCGCGACTTAGATCCTAAGGTCGAATTGAAGCAATTTCACAAAATGTGCAGAGTGCAAGAGAGGAGCTATAACTTGATGTGTCATGCGCACGTGATACTTTTCTGATTTCGACAGCCCAGACAAGGGCAACGCAACACGAGTGCCGATGTGAAATCGATGAGGCAAATATTGGGAGTTACTTGTCAAAGGGGTAGGGAGGCGACAGTAAAATGTCGTGATATTTGCTGCAATACCTTACCAAACCACCATTTGCATGCCCTGACAAAGGACAGAAGCGTATTGAATTCGAAGTTTGCTGCGATCTGTCAACATGCTCAGGACGTATCAAAGCATTGCTTCTGCAAGCATGCCGTGCCAGTGTCTAGCAGATTCTCCGTCCTCTGCAACATTTGTCAGGTGAGGCATCAACTATTTTCGTCGAGGAAAGTGGGGTCCTTTCGAAGCAAACACATACAATTCGCAGATATCTACTTGGAAGATCAACCTTCAGAAATCGTGGATGTCTTACATGTTCCATTGCTCTCTGCAGGTGTTGCCCTCAGCCCAGGATCAGAGCTTTGCCAGGCTGGAGGCAACTGCAAATGCCCCCTTTGCGCAGATGTAAAGCTCCCCAGGGTCGCAGAATGCCCCCATCATGCGCATCGGCAATCCCAGCAGCACTGGCATCAGCAGCAACCTGGAACCTAGCCGGGCTCCTAGTGGGGGCAGGCCTGTTTCTTGCGGGTGTCTCAGCACTGATCTTTGTCGTCACAGCTATACCTGCCATCGTGGTGCACCCCCTGCCCCTTCCTGCTTATAGCTTGCTTGCTCTTACATAGCCCTGTCATCATGTCTGTGTTCCGCTGTCAACAATGCAATCTCCGATCAGAACATGATATCATCGAGCTGCACTTCCAAGGTCGGTTGCACAAGCTTTAATGTGTCTTGTGTGTTGCAGGCTGCGAGGCAGGCAATGCTGGAGCTACAGCGGACACTCAGGACACTGGATCAGGAGCTCCCAGACACCGCTGCAGCCATTCGCCTGTCTGGCCTGGAGCTGTCAGACGCCATCGAGGAGGTGTCCCTCCTAAGGTACAATATTCCCCCTGAGCATTCAGCCACAGTTCAGCAATCCAGAGTGTAAGACTCTTTGCAGGCTCCTTGTTTCGACGAAGGAGCAGTACAGAAATACTTCCGTTCATTGCTGTTGCTTTCATCAGATGCAATGTGTCACGTGGAGCTTCATGGGGTGCTTGATGAGTCACGCTTGATGCTAGATGAGAACATGCATCCTGCTGCAGCTGATGGGATGTTCTGTGTTCTGGTGCAGCAATGACTTGAGCCAGGGGGTGAGAGCAACAGCACAGATGATGACAGGCACGCAGAGCAGCATCATACAGGGGGTGGAGCTTGCCGGGGCAGCCATCAATGGCTACGTCCTTCCTGCAATGAAGCAACGAGTCCCAGCAGCCAGGAGTGAGTCTCGACCCTCAATATCGGCTTTTCTGCATATAGAATAATACCCCCTTTCACTATTGCACAGCTAAAATTATGTATTCAATTGCACAAAAGCTCTCTCTGTGCTCTGCGAGGTGTCACACGACCGGACTGGCCATTCAGTGCTGCAGGAACATTTCTGTGCTGCTCTGTTACCTTTCCACAAGATCGTGTCCTGCTGATGTGGTAGCAACTCCAGCTACATTATACCTCGCTCAATGGCAACACATTCTAGCTTCTTTTGATCTCGCATGCCTGTTTTGGCGCAGGTGCGCTGGAGGCGAGGCTGCAGGAGAGCGCAAAAATGCAGCGGCAGGCTCCGTCCGTTGCTGAGCTGGCAGCCAGCACCAAGGTGAGGCATTGACATCCCTGCAAGGTTCCTTCTTGTCCCTGACTCCATCAAGCAGCATGTTCATTGTCACAAATGCAAACTCACAACACCAGCGCATGCCCCTAGTGTGCGTACCCTTCTCTCATGCATCCTTTATCTTGAGTTTCTGCAATGTCCCTCCCTTCTCGTCTCAGGGCCAATCCTGTCTTTACCCCTGTATTCATGCCATGCAACGATTCTGTGTGCCAGGCTCCAGAGGTGCTGACAAATAACAATTGTGGCGTTGCACAGGTGGCTGCCACCCGGGCGCGCGCCACGCTGGCGGCCGCCAATCTGGCCGGCCTGGCCGCGCGACTCGTCGGCACCGCCCGCGCGCTTCGGCCCGGCTCACGCGCTGCCCCTACATGACGCATTATTTCCCTGGCGTCCCTGGGGTGTTGTTGTGTGGTGAAAACACTATTTGTTTTACCCTTGCGGCCAGACCGCATGGCTTGGTGGCTGCACGAATGCAGAATTGGCACTGACTTTGAACGGTATAGCCCTGGGGTCCAAGGTGCTTTGCAACTTGACTTGAATTCGTCCCAATTCGGCCTGGACAAGGGCACTTCATAAGCACACAGTGTGTTTGCCAACTTCTAATTGACCAGGACTATCAGGTAGTCAAGCATGATTAGCTCGAGTGCTTTGCGGATGTTCTTGTTTATCCATGTACGGCTGCAGCTGGATCCTTTCAGTTAGATCCAGTCTTGACCCAACGATTTGTAATCAGACGTGACAATTGCCCCTACTATCGTTTCAGTTGACGTTGCCGCCAGCCGCCAGGCGGCGCTAGTGGTTTTGTCACCACCCCAAGAACGTTTATGAGAGGCTGCGCAGCACAACCCATGAGTATGCGTGCAGTCTGTTTAAGTTTGAGTTGTTGCACTGGCAATGGAATATTGCACCGTCACTAGAAATCTGGTCTCGCCAAGGTGTGGACAGCAAAAAAAAGCGCAATCATGGAAACATTGAACCGGTGACCTGTGCAGCTGGTCGCGAAGGACTCGGGGAAACCATCTCCAACGTTCAGTCTGCACCTGCCTGGTGGATTATTAGAAGAACAGCAAAAAAGATCGTCACGCGGGCTTCGCAGGTCATCTCTGAACCCACTACTGATCGCGCTCAAGACCGCTTTGCTTCCGTGAGCGGACGAGATCGGGCACCCCCTGTCTGATATGAACAAAAACACTGGCCATGTCAATATCTACCTTCTGTCCCTGGATGGGCATCGCATTCCGATGCATGCAGGTCTGGCCAGATGGTCATGAGAGTCTCTGCGCCGGATCTTGACCAGCTGCGGCATGCATGCTTTGCGTCTTCGTAGCAAATTTGAAACAGCATACTGCTGCAGAAGCTGCATGCAGCGTTGGAGAGCACAAAGAAGCTCAAGCTGGCAAATTGCAGTTTGCGCATGAGCATGCTGCATGTGCATGCAAGCAATTTTATCAAGCCTGGTCCATGTGCAAAGACTTGCGCTTGATGCATAGCACTGCTACCGATGCCACTGTGGTGTGCCTGAGTGTGCGCGGCATCATTGAACCATCGTCCCCCTCTGAAGGGGTGGATGGTACATGTACAGCTACTGTACAGCTACTATTGTCGCAGATCTGAAGCTGCAGCTGCAATACTTTTGCAAATGGCCGGCTAGCTAGGGGCCCGGGCCGCGGGGCTCAACGATATAGAATGCAGCTCTTGGACTGGAGCCCTGAGGCATGGTTTCTACCTTCTCGAAGACATAGCGAGAAAACTCTGCCAAGCGGTTTGCATGCAGTGCTGTTGGGTCCACTTGATCACGTGCTCGCACTGATCCAGCATGTGCCCATGCGTGCCGGACCTCCCCAGAGATTCCCGATGAGTCCCTGGTCTTCCTCGCACAATTTTCGATGAAGACCTTGCTGATAAACGCTCTAGTAGTTCTTGTCGAGGTCATAGGTGACATCAGAAGCTTCTGCAAACAGCTCCTGGACGGCTCCGCGGTGCGGCATATTCTCCCCATGGTAGTCACCGTCGGCTGACGGCTGAGCCGGCACGCCATCGACAACCGGGATAGTATCAAATAGTCTTACATTAAGACAGTGGTGTCATATCTGTCATACAACCAGCGCTTACAGCCAGAGCTGCACAAAGAAGGGTTCGCGAGAGCTCCAGATCGCAGGGCGATCGAAAAGCATTCGACACCGTGAAGAGACCTCGAGAAGGTGATTCAATGATCTGGTCACCTTCAAGTACTAAAAATTTGTACTTGGCGTACTCTGAAGCCGAGCAGCCAACTTCGTAAGAGTTCGATGCCGTTTGGCGTCAGCACTGTACGTAAGGTACTGCTGCTGTCGTCCCAAAGGACAGTCTCCAGATTTTATAACTGTGAAGTTTATCATATCATGGTGTCACAGAGACGTCCCAAAATTTTCTAGTCCCCTGCCAAGAATGGGGCCTTTTTTTCTGTCCCAAGCAGCCTGATTGCTTTCCCACGATGCAATCATTCAAACCTTACTTGTTGTATCCTAGAAGAGGCACCATAGTGTGTCAGCATTTCTGTTGTGCAGTCCTGGCACATGAGGAGCCTTTATTGATCATGGAGGGACCTCAAGGGTGGTGTGCATGCACACACAGGTGCAGGCACAGCTCCCACACTTCCCGGCAGCTGCTGTGGGGCCAGCTACCGCGCAGCTCTCTGCAAGCACTTGCTACAGGACACCTACAGGAGCAGCAGCGGTTGAGGCCTAGGAACTAGCTGTAGACAGGGAGAGTCACACCTTGTCAGCTCGACTGCTAGTCTCTCCTAATAATCTGGCAAGGCCTAACGGCTGCGTACAGTCAGTGCCACACCTCGCTAGGGGGGTAAGGAAGGAAAAGCAGCGGCATAGAACTGAGGCAGTGAACTCTGCCTTCTGCAGCGAGAGCACCGCTGACAGCTGCCGGGCAATCTGATACAGCATCAGCAAGACAGCAATAGCACGGAGCAGCTCCTCTTGCAGCGAGAGCACCGCTGACAGCTGCCGGGCAATTTGAAACAGCATCAGCAAGACAGCAGTAGCACGGAGCAGCTCCTCTTGCAGCGAAACCACTGATAGCTGCAGGGGTGTTCAATTAGCATCAGAAGGACACAATCACTGCAGATCAGCACAGCACTGACAGAATGGAGATGAAGGCCTGGCAGCGCGTGCGCATCACTGTTGTGATGGCGGTCGCGTACACAGCGGAGCATGCAGAGGCGATGCTGCTTGGGGCCATGTACCTGGCAATCGGGCGCTCTCTTGACATTGGAGCCTCCAAGCTTGGGACTCTCAGCATGTGGCGCGCACTCGTGCAGGTAAAAACAAAACTAAAAATGTAGCCAGCATGCTCACCGAGGTGCCTGTTCAGCCTTGCTCTTGCTGTGTGCTTGACATTTGGTGCGCTTATTGCCTGCCCACAGATATAAGAACAGAATGCCAGCGTGACTGCATCAGCTCATGCGGATCAACTGCTTGGTTTCGGCTAAAAGCACGCTAGCAGTCCTAGTATCTGTCAAAGAACCATCTGCATGAGACCACCAAGTGTGCAGCAGCTGATACAGGAGCTAATAATTTTCTGTGGTTTGGCAAATTTTGCCATACCAAAAGCGCCTGTCCTTACTGTGATAACCCTTGAGCATGGTTAAATTTTCATTTCATTTCGGTTCATTTCTATTGATGACTGCTGCAGGCGGTCAGCATCCCATTTGTGGGCGTGGCGGGCAATATGTACAACCGCATCCATCTCATCGCTGTAGGGACACTGATCTGGGGCTGCATGGGCGTCGGCATGGGATTCTCCAATAACTACTCCGAGGTGTGATCCCCTTTTACTAATATGGACACTGCAGGTATTCTGCACAGTACGTGGTCACTCAATTCCATAGAGGGCAGGCTAGACGCCAACCCAATCTGTGGGCACATTTCCATGCATTTTGCCAACAGCTGCACAGCATTTATGACTTGGAAGGTCTTGATTACTTGCCTTCCGGCCCAGATAAATGGCGTAAAAGAGCATCATTGTGCCCTTACACCAGCTTTTGCCTCTTGTATCTCAAGGCCTCCTATACAGGATGCAGGACTTACCGCCAGGTTGATTGAGTAGTTCAGTTCTGGACAAGTGTCTTTGTGCTCCTGTGACTAATGACATGTGGCGCATGTGTCAGGCGGCTGCGTGGTGCGCGCTGAATGGGGTGGGCCTGGCATTAGTCATGCCATGCGTGCAGTCCATCATCGCTGAGGTGTACCGTGCCAAATCGCGCGGCAGAGCCTTCGGCATCATCTTCACAACATCCGCTTTAGGTGAGTGACAAATTTTAGGACGCATGAGGACTATTTGGGCTGCTTTGGGAATTTCTTTCTTGATAGCAATGTGTTTCCAGTGCAAAATACTAGATCCTGCTGTCTTCACTTGCACACTAATGGAAACTTCTGCGTCAGCATGCTGTGTGGTACATTGACCGGCCTGAGTTCAACCAAATAATTTACATTTGTGCACGCCGTGAGATGCAAGGTATGCTGTGATTCTCAGGTGGCATGGCGGGCAATTTTCTTGCCATCACCTATGCCAACAAAGAAATTGCTCACCACGAGGTACCGCCACATTTTTATCCGTGTCATGCAAATTGTCCTTGGTTATATTGATGGCTGCACAGAATTTGTAGGAAGTGCGACATTATGGAGACATGAGAATATCAGATCTGGACAGCCCATATGCATGCAGAACTGGAGCAATAATTTTGTGGGCGGCTTGTGAAGTCAAAGTGTTACCCTTTGCAAAGCATAAGGATATCTTGTGAACCTGCAGGGGTGGCGAATGATATTCTTCACAACTGCCGGAGTGGCGGCTGGAGCGACTCTTTCTGTGCTCTTTGGGGGATTTGAGCCCCGCAGTCTGCGCCCAAAAGAGAAGGTGACTATTCCTTCTCTTCAATGTCTTTTTCTCTGGTCAAAAACATGGAATGTTGTGCCCTTGATGTACAGCAATCGATGAGACTTGTACACTTAATTCTTCTAGAGCCCTGATGCTTCATTTCAGACCATTTTAAGCGTGAGTCCTTTCTGCAGACAATGTTCGTGCCTGCAATGTAACATCATGGTCATACCTTCCTCTGCACTCTGCCTGTTACCTGCCTGTACATCACAGACCCCTTATTCCCACATGTTTGACAAGTTGCACTTTGCCCCCAAAGCTTCGGCTCAGACAGACATTTAAATTTAGAATGCTTGCAGGTGGAAGAGGATGCGCCAAAGCAGTCATTTCTGCAGGCGGCCTGGGCGGGGATTTGCTTAATTCTCAAATCCACGTGGTCCGTGTTCCGTATACGGTCCTTCCAGATCATTTTAGTTGCGGGCATCGTGGGTGTCATCGCGCATGTCAACAACGGCTACAAGATCATGTACTTCCAGGTGAGCCAAATCTGGAAGCCTCTCCATGGGTGCATGGTGTTGTGCCAGGGGTATTAAATATGACAGGGGATTATGCTTTATCACCCTCATGCTATATTGAGGGCTTGCAGTGCACATTATCTGGGTGATGGAATCTGCACATGCATGATCGTTCCAGGACAGTGGCTGTATGATTTTGTGGGCGCTCTTGCAATGCCTGCATGTCCGCCCAGATTTTAGCTCAAGGGATGTCGATTCTTGCCCTGAAACTCTAATTTTATTCAGCTCAAGAGTTCTCAGCTCACCACTTCGAGGCCCTTACTGGTGGCAGCCAGTCCTGCTCACATTGATAGATTGACTGATCAGCGTCGCACTTATCAACAAGCCCCTTGGACAGTGCTCACTGCGACTTGACTGACTGACGGTTGAAATTGCTCCGCAGCTGCTGGGCTTCTCAGATCTTGCCACGGCGACGCTGAGCATGTGCACTACGCTGGGACTAGCAGTTGGTTTCTTTGTGGGCGGGGCATTCGGAGACGCGCTGTCCGTGTGCTGGCCCAACGCATCGCGCCCCTTTATCAACCAGCTCTCAATGGCCCTCGCTGGCCCTCTGGCTGCCGTGCTGTATAAGGCCATGCCCGGTGCGCCTGCCGACCCTTTTGCACCCTCCAGGGACTCTAAATATGATGAGCGCTAATTGGCCTCTGTAAACCCTATATAGACCCTTAACCCTAAATATAGACTCTTATATTGAATTTGTATATTATTTTCCCGGCACCCTCTGTGCGGGGGGTACTAAAGACTGGACACTAGGCCCTTGGAATTGCCATTATTACTCCCTGCTGTGTGATCTAGTGTAAACACAGGCTGCATAGCTTTGTGTTGCATGCCTCGGTCTTGATGGCTTCATCAAGCATCTGAGAGCATGTCAGACTGCAATAGTCCTGGACCAGAAGGAGGGGCGGCTGTTGTATGTCGCAAGCAAGTGCTACAAGGTTGGCTGAGCATGGGACTGTCCTCAGCTCTCCCAAA
Source organism: Coccomyxa subellipsoidea C-169 (assembly GCF_000258705.1). NCBI lineage: Eukaryota > Viridiplantae > Chlorophyta > Trebouxiophyceae > Coccomyxaceae > Coccomyxa > Coccomyxa subellipsoidea. The sequence goes on from NW_005178022.1 coordinate 71,018, forward strand.
ATTGAACCTGAAGCTATTGATAAACTACTGTCACTGAAGCACATGCATTCAGATGTGATTCAGATGTGGTTTGGTGGGTGCAGGAAATTCAGCGCATGCAACAGGGGTGCCCGGCAGCCTGGACAAATACCTGCCAGCCTACGGCGCGCTGCTATTTGCCATCGCACAATTTGCCTCCTGGCCGGCATCCAACAATGCGGCCATATTTGCAGACGTGAATGGCTTGCCTGCATCCATCTCCCTGAATGACAATTTGCATGCATGAAAAATGTACTCATAATCGGTTGGTACTCAAAAGGTACTCAAACTCTTCTCAAAATTTTACGGTGAATAAAACAGATTGGGCATTTGGCGATAATATACCTGTGAGTCAATAGCTGTGCCTGGCGCGAGTTCATAGGAAATTTTTCAAATGTACATTGAAGCCCTGCGACCGCTGAGCAGTTCTCCAGAGTGTTTGCGGACAGAAAACCGCAACCAGAAAGAAGAGCTGGTTCATGGTATGAGACCGCAACTGTCATCAGAGATCAACCTTTAGCCACATACAAGCCTCACTCAGTCAACCAGCAAATTCTTAGTCATGCCAAGTCATACATGCTGACGTTTTGTTTGTGCAACAGGTTGTCCCAGAGGCAGTGCGCACGTCAGTGTACGCCTTTGACAAGTGTATCATCGGGGCGTTGGGAGCCGTGACAACGCCCCTGGCCGGACTGCTGGCAGAAAAGGTCTTCGGCTTCGTGCATGTGTCCACGCACAAAGCCAAGCACGCCAGCGGAGGTACTGTATCCCTAATTTGTTTTTATAGCTGAGCGGAAAATGAAGGATGTCTGGTTTGCAGGGATGCTTGTGCAGGAACAAAATCTGCCTGCATGCAAGCTAAACTCATTGATCCATGCCGCTTGATGCATCTGCACCTGATCAGGAGAGAACAATCATCAGTAAATATGTATTCCTCTCATCATTAATGAGCAGATGACCTCTAGATGAGGCCCTATTACAGCACGCATAGCAGGGATGCGCAAAGGGCAGGCCTGGCGCGGGCAAAGAAATGACCATCGTTGAGATAATTCAATGCCTAATCAGGGTTAGTAATGTTAACAGGAGGGCACGCCGCTGTACACGCGCCCCCACCCGCCGGGGCATTAGCGGCGCAGCATGCAAACAACCTCAACAATGCGCGCGCTTTGGAGAACGGACTTTTGTGCATCATGCTGGTGAGCTCTTTTTTCAGCTGTTCTCCTGAAAATCGCTGGAACAGTCGACTTTGTAGGCAAGCAGCAAGGGAAGGCTGGTCACACACACACTTTTTGCAAGCTATGGTGCACAGCTGCTATTGCCAGAATACATGCAGGCAAGCACCTGTGTCTGCTGGTTGACACATTACTTGCGCCATGGCATATCCTCCCCGGATGTTCTGCAGTAATTGCTTTTCACGGGACTGTGCTTCTGATAGTCCACTACTGAGGAAATGCAGGAGTATTCAGACCTTCATGGAATTTATGCCATGCATATGGCAATGATCTGCTCTTCTTCAGTGTGCCGTAAAGATTCTCTCTTGAAGAACTGTGGTTGTGTGCAGATTCCGATGGCGCTCAAATTCTTCATCTACTTTGGGCTGTACTACACGCTGCCGCGCGACCGCATAGAGGAAGTGGATGAAACTGGTGAGCCTCTCAACATCTGCTCCTCATGGCACGATTTTTATGTGCAAAAAGCAGCCCTTACACACTCCATTGGGTGTCACACCATCAAAGATCTGACCTGTACCCAGCATCTCAGGCATACCACACAGATCAAATCGATGTCATTGCACGTAAAATGAACTGGTGTCCACAAATTTGTGTGGTTTCCCCTTGGCAGTCTCTGCTAAAGTAGCTGTAACATGGAATGACTAGAAGGGAGTCTTAAAAAGCAAACCTTGTGTGTGCAGGTTCCAAAGAGGCATCGGTGGCCACGGGGGAGAAGGGGAAGGGTGACGAAGCCGCCGATCTGCCGGGCAGCCCGCGAGAACCGGACGGGCCGACGGCGCCGGCCAAATCTGGTAAATCTGAGCTTCTAGCAAATTACCAGGCCTCTTGTGGCATTCCTTGCTCCTCGCCCTCAGCTCAATAGTCAGCGGCACCAAATACATGCACCAATACTCATACAATGTATACATGCTAAATATGCCTGTTGGAGCGTGATGCATATTTTGAGAAGCACTGATAGGGATGGCTGCTTTCTGGAATCAATAAGTTTAATCATTGTATTGCCTGCCCGCCTTACAGAGGCCGTTATCGCCTTCCTGGTGTCACATGCACGCTAAATATTCAATTGCAGCCGAGATGTGCTTCGGATTTATTTAATCTCCACAAGCTGCACAGGTGTGAGTCCGAGTCTGCCCAAGGCAGGTGCCAGCAGCCGCGCGCAGTCGCTGCGCCAGACTTCGTCATTCGGCAGCACCCGTTATTCCTCCCTGCCCGGCTCCGGAGTAGTCACCCGCGATGCTCTGCGCGCCGGCCTTGCCAGACAGGTGGGGGGCCGAAACACAACGAACACTTGCAAAGAAACACCGATCCTTTCAGACACCTTGGCACCCTTGGAAAGAAGATACGAGGCAGTTGTCAGCATGAAGAAGGAGACCGAGAGGCCTTTGCCCTGTAAATCTATGTTTTTCGCAGCGTCCAATTCCAAGTTTGTCTTCTGCCTGGTCAATATGGAAGTATTGACCAGGGATCTGCAACGGCCACTGTACCCTTTACATTGATCCTAGCACTGGCTGAGCTTGTCATGTTAAGTGCCAAATTCGCTCCTTGAGCTTGAAACCAACTCTGACAACGGCTTTTCTATGGGTCAGGTGGTACAGAGTGCGGGCCCGGACCCCCCGGTCCCGGAGGGGGATGAGGAATCGGATCGCCGTATTCTGGAGAGGCAGTCGCTTGGGGGGCCCAGCGGGGGGTCCCTGGGGGTACCCATTGGCGGCGTGGGGGGGTCCCTGAGGGGACTCGCTCAGAGCCTCAGCTTCCGCGGCACATCTGTCGAGAGCGTCAGCAAATTTCTTGCGCTCGAAATGACGCCCCCTGTACTGCCGGGGAAAACCCCGCAGCCCTCCCCTGACCGAAAGGGGACTGTGTGAGGGTTTTCCATCGCACAGCTTGTGCCTCTGGAAATATCTCAGTCTGTCTGTGCATGTCTTGTTGGGAGCCACTTCTCCCCTTGTGGTTGGATTCTTCAAAAATCCAGTCACAGAGGGGCTTCAAGATTGCTATAGCTATGGTGGAGTGGTTGATTGAGGGTGCTCAATATCTATGATAGTCTATCAGATGAGCATGGGATCAATTGCAACAAGCTGCCTTCGATAGAGGCGCTATAAGAGCTGCATGTGGCATGAGCACTGATTTAAGGGCAGCTGAGAGCCCTGGCGAAGTCGAAGTCTGGGAAGTCTGTTGAGACACCACAAAACTACTACCAATTTGGCGAGTGCTGATGAGGAGGAAGATTATTTGATGACAAACTTTTTTGCTGTGGCTCCCAGCCAGGAAGCAGCCTCCTCTTCTATCGCGCATGGGCAGCCATAAGAATTATGTTTGAAGTATTTTCACAATTCTACCTCAGCACTTTAGGGCATTTAGTGGACCAAGTCATCTTCTCTTGGTGGCGGCTGCAAACAGCCAATTTTTTCTTGCGTCACAGTTGTGGAATAGCCGCAGCTCAATTTTTTTTCCTGTGCAACTTGGGACCACAGGTATAAGTGCTTGGTAATCTGACTTAGATAGTACGAACCTCTTCTTTTGCTGGCAAGGCGGCTCAAAAAGGTTTCCTGCAGGCGCATTTGATATTTGAAGTCGCTCTAGCAAGACGCATAGTTGAAAGTCACTGTCAGAAGTATACTTGTGGGACTGCCTCGGATATGCAGTTTTGACATGTGCGATGGCAGAGATTCGGATTAAGCCGCTGTGAGGCCTGCTAGTTTTGCGCTGCTATAGGAGGCTGATTCATTCCATTAGTAGACGAGACCTGGAGTGCAATATATAAGCTATGTTGAAGTTGTCTGTAGATTTGCATGGTCACCGCATGTCAAGTGCTGTCATTGAGATGCATTTAATATCAGCAGTATCTGGAAGATGCCAGCAGTGCTAGCCAGACTGTACCCTGTTCCTTGTGTGATAATTTTATTGTCAGTGCAAGGACACTTATATCCCTATAAATCTATTATGGGATACGTATCAAAATATCTGAGGTTTCCAATGCAACGAAGGAAAATGCAAATTCACTCCAATAAGCTGCAGCCCCAAGCTTAGTACTTGCATGACCTCACAGCAAAATAGAATCCTGGCAACACTGCCATGCTGGTGCTGTCAGATTAGTCACCCTTCACATCACGTGCTGGCATTATGCACCATTGCAGGTGTCGGACTGCTTCTGCCACGAGTTGCGAACAAAGGCCCGGCCGAATAAAGAGTATCTATTCAATACCGCATCCCATAATAGTTTTTGTCCAGTACAATTACTTAGTCACACTCGTTGGTCGGTAGGACGTCCCGTTCTGATGTTCGGATCCCGACGGGACAAGCACTCTTGAGGAGATCATCCACACCCCTTCGACGGGTCCCTTTCTTGGCAGATTTTTTTATTTGCTGCATTGCAAATTGGAAAACACAGGTCATCTGTCGTGATTATCAGGAGGAAGCGAGTGCTTTGTCACCCTTTGCCAATCTACCGAGAGACTTTCAAGGTGATCCTGCGCGTTGCAGGCTCTTTGTCCACCAAGTGACCGTTTAAGTTTTGGTGTTAAATCATTTGCCGTGAGGTTGTACGAGTTGGGGTAATTAGTGGGCCGCGAAAGGGTACTTGTTCTGCTGCATGCCTCCTTAGTCAACAGACGGTTGTCGTCCCTCCACGAAATTGAGTACCCCAATTCACGGGTATTAAGACGGTCCAAAGTCTCTGATCTATCGAGAGGTTGTGCCAGCGGCGATGTGTCGTGAGGTCCTTGCAGTGCAGAGCTTTGTCATGGAGCTTGCCTGCTTCACTAGGACTGTCTTCCGCTCAGAGCAAGCGCTAAGCACAAGGCTGCGATGCAGGAAGATATTTTGTGGGGAAAAAACCATGGAGGTGCCTATGCTCCACAAAATCCGGACGACGATCGTCATGGCGATTGCCTTCACAGGTGAACAGGATCCTCTCTATTTGCCGTTCACACTTCATCAAGCTCCTAAAATTCTCGTTCTTGTCTGTGTGCGTCTATGAACGACTCAAGCACCCGTCTTTCGCGGTGAGACACTGCATCGGTGGCTGCAGATAATTCTGTACGTGTGCTGTATGACCGCCTCACTTGGACTTAGGCTTTTAGTATGATACCATATATATTGGCTGCAGACCAGACCTTCAGGCCCCACAGATGTGGCTGCAGACACTCTGTGTGTATGCCGTATGGCCTTCGGGATTTGGGTTTGCCGACACTGTAATCATATTTATATGACAGCTTCTGTCCCTTGACACTCTTTGTGTGCGCGCAGCTGAGCATGCTGACGTGATGGTTGTCTCGGCCCTGTACCTTCCCATAGGACGCTCGCTCGATGTATCTGTCTCAAAGCTGGGAGAGCTTTCCATGTGGAGGGGTCTAGTCACGGTGTGCCCATGACAAATGCCCACCTGCTTACTACATGACATGCAGTAATTCTGTTAGATGAGATGACACTGAGTGTGAGGTTGCCTGCCATTGAAGAGAACAAATGCATGCGCGCTCAAGGCAACCTACTTGAGACTTGCAGAACTCTGTGTGTAGCAGACTGCTCTGATAAATTTGCTCACTTTGTTTTGACGGAGTCTGCGTGGGCACAATTTATTATTTAGAGCATCCGAGACTGTCCAAAAGCTTCTCACTTACATGCAAAGCCAAGTTTTGTCAATGCAGCCAATCTAGGTAGCATGAATGTGCAGGCCATCATTGTGCCATTTGTGGGGGTGGCGGGAAACATGATCAACAGGATTTATCTGATCACTGGCGGAGCTCTCATCTGGGCTGGCATGAGCACAGCCTTTGGATTCTCCACGTCCTATTCCCAGGTAAATCTCAGAAGGCTGCCGACCACAAAGAAGCGGCACCTTGCTTCTCTGTCTTATGGGAGCGTCCACTGCGACTTTAGAGTGGGACTTTGCTTACCCACAAATTGTTGCCGTTGCTCTGACCATCTCTCAGATACAGGAGCATACTGTAGTCCTCATTCTGAAAGCCGCAACACACATTTAATTTTGGCCAAAAAGGGTGGATAATTAAGACCCTATAGGTATCTCCCAAAATATAATCCCCATGATGATTTTGAGACCAGATTCGGAAAGCTCTCGACAAGCCCAATCCATTGGAGCATGACCCTGGTATCATAGTGTCAGGAAGACCTCTAAAAGTTGCTTACGTAATTATCCAGCACTGCCGGGGGTGCGGGGTTTTGAAATGAGTACTGCAGTGTTCCCTTTGACGGAGTGCAGAGTCCCTGACTGTCCCAATACTATAAAGACTATTTTGCGGGGGCATTTGCAGCTTCTACGCCACTGACAAGTGAATATTTGTTGTCTAAAGAGTTGCCGATGCATATGTCAGGCGGCTGCGTGGTGCGCCCTGAATGGGGTGGGCCTGGCGTTAGTCATGCCATGCGTGCAGTCCATCATCGCTGAGGTGTACCATGCGCGGCAGCGGGGACGAGCCTTCGGCACTATCTTCACAGTCTCCGCCCTGGGTGCGCACACATTGCAAATTTGATCATACTGTAGATTTTATTACGCAAAATATAGTTTTGAGGTTTTCCAGTGCTCCTGGGCTGGGAGAAGTTATGTTTGTTGATGCGCTCTGATATTTTGCAAGGCAGCCCTTCCTCCCTTCTTGGCGCTTGCACTGCCTTGTACTTCTTGCATTTTGCCTTTGGTATACTGAACAGTAGAACGTGGTGAACTATTTATTCTGTTGCATGTTCTGGCCAGGGAGAGAAAGAGCAAGGGCTCTTTTGAGGCTAATCGTGATGCACAGGTGGCATGCTGTTCAACTTCCTGGCGATCACCTACGGCAACCGAGAAATCCACAACTATGAGGTGCGCAGACTTGCGTGAAATGCTGGACCCACAGCGTGTAAGATTGTGCGCCAAGACAGATGTAATTGCAACGGCATTGGTGCAGCAACGCCAGCTTAATTTGACAGCCCTTTACTCCTCAAATGTTGAGGTTGCCCGTTCATCCTGGGGGTCTTTCGCATCTGGCAACTCCAAATCAGGGTAAGAACTGTGGCAGGCTTCACCTGGGGCTTTTCTGAAACGCACCTTGCCTCTCAATGAAAGTTCATGTTGTGATTGATTTTTTTGAGTTCGATGATGTCACAGGGTTGGCGAGTGATGGTATTTGTAGTGGCGGCATTTGCGGCGACGGCAGCTGCGGCCGTCTTTCTTGGGGGGATTGAGCCGCGCAACATGCAGGCAGGGCAGGGGCACAATAAAGAAGCGGCCTCTTTTGGCTATGCCCTGTGGCAAGGGCTGATCACCATCTTCACAGCCACAAAGGTGGTATTCCGGATCAGGTGAGAATGCTTCCTTGAGCATGACCTTCAGCCCAAATCGTTTTGGTCACCCACTGAGGCAATGTGTTTGGAGCAGCCAGAGACGATTCCTCATGTAGGCCCATAAGTTCGTTTTGCGAAGACCCCTTGACAAGGGAAGCGGCATAGTCTTGCTGTGGGTTTTTAAAGTCGCATGTGCATTGATCCTTGATCTGCCGTTTTGTGAGGACGGGCAGTAATCTGGTGGCAAGGTAGTCATGCAGGACTACTCATATCAATGAGAGTGTAATGCGGCAGGTCGTTCCAGATCATCATGTTTGCCAGCATCGTGGGAACCATCGGCTTCATGGGCTTCGGCTACAAGGTCCTCTATTTCCAGGTCAGCCAATCTCCTCACCCCAACGCTTCAATGCACTAAACGACCTTTTGACAAGTCCTGGGGGAAAAGACCACCACCGCAAAGCAAAGCAGGGCTGTGAAATCTGGACAACCACCAGAGCTTGTTGTGTTGTAAAGAGCAAACCTCCAAGCATCTTTAGGCTATGAAACAATTCAGTGACCTATGCTTGGGCTGCTTCAGCCTAGCAACAAACATCATGCTCACCTTGTGTAACCCCACAATCCAACCACAAAGCAGGGAACGCGCAGATACGAGGTGTTCATCAAAGGGGTGTTGACTTGAAGATTGTGTGCCCATGCAGCTGCTGGGCTTCTCTAGCGTTGCCACTGCCACGCTGAGCCTGTGCACGACATTGGGCGTGGCACTTGGATTCCTTATGGGCGGCTGGGCCGCAGATGCACTCGCGGTAATGTTTCATCAGGTCTTTGTTTTGTAATTGCTTGTGTATGCCCAGACAATTTGTGAGTTGATTGTCAGGAAAAGAAAAGACAAAAGAACGATTGACTTTTGGGCACACAACAGGGACCCCGGCCCTGAATTGCATGCATGCATCATGATGCATGCATGGCTGATAAGTTGCTACTGAGGCCGTCGATTTTGCTCCACCGCGTTGGAGGCAATTAATTAGTACGTGCATGGCAGAGATTAGGCATGTGTTGTGCCACAGGTGCGCATGCCGTACGCGGCGCGCCCCTTTATCAACCAACTGTCCATGGCCACCGCCGGGCCGCTCACCGCCGTCCTGTACAAGGCGATGCCTGGTACGGTGCACTTTTGAGATTCACGGGCTCAAATCAAGGGATCAGGGGGGTTTTATGCCTAAATCACTTATATTATTACATGCTTTTCCTGCCAAGAGGCAAGGTGCGTTCTGCAGACAAGCTGCAATTGAAGGCTGCCATAATCCCACCCCTTGTTGGACCCACCAGATTCAAGCAAGACCCAATCAACCATGGGCACGGTGCTCAGTATTTACATCGCCCCCCGCCAGCCGGGGCCAAATGTCTAAATACTGCACTTAAATGCTTGCTGGATGTGGAACCTGCTCTAAGAACCTTGCTTTGAGGGATGCATGCTACGATGCTGCCACGCCGCCCGTGCATGTGCCAGACCGGGATTCGTTCTAAGGCCGTGCCCTGTGAACACAGCTGCTGTCCTTGCCCTTCAATGCGAATTTAGTAAGGGTGTGCCTGCTCAGGATAGATTGTACGTCATGGGCCCCAGAAATGACATCTTTCACCCAGGATTTGCATGGAGTGCTGTTTTTTTTGGTGAATTCTCAGCTACTGATATGCGATTAGCACGTTGGATTCAGATTTGCGCACGCCAGATGAGAGCCAGTCTGGTATGTCTGTGCAAAACTTGCGGCAAATGTCTGTCAGAGAGATGGGGACAGAATTCAAGCCATGTTGCATGCAGGGTGCTCAAAATATGCGAGTGGCGTGCCTGGAAGTTTGGACCATTTGCTGCCGGAGTACGGAATTCTCTGCTTTGCCATCGGCGCCCTTAGCTCCTGGCCCGCCTCGAACAACGCGGCCATCTTTGCCGAGGTGACTACTTCATGCCACGTCACGCCTGTCATTCCTAAATGCACTCCTTCACATCCATGCTGCTGTAATTGTGAGCTGCTGTGAGACGCCTCACAGCCAGCAGATGCTGATACAAACTCAGCACAACTAAAAAACAAGAAAAACCACGGCGAACGCCCTGGGCCCAGCGGCGTGCGCTGTCTGCATCAAAATGTAGACCACCACCTCAGAATCGCATCCGTGCCCACTCAAAATCTCCCTGTTTTGTGGCTTTGCATAATCTTCCATGCCTCTGTTCGGGCTGCAAACAGCTCAGCAATTTGTGCCAAGCAAGCTTGCTCTAGAGCTGAGCCAAACGCAGCAAGCAGGACCTTGCCTAGAGAGTTTTGCGCGCATATATTGGAATCCGGGTGATATGACAAGACATATAGTGTCACGCATGGGCTGGTATGAACGATCACCAATGATCCGGGACATGCCCTGTACGCGCAATATATAGTGCCAAAATTCATCGCCAGACGCTTACGTTCTTGTGTATCCATTCGAGATATTTCTAGCTGGTGACACATGCCTCTTAGTAAGCAATTTAGTAACTCTGCAGCCTCATGCGCAGATTGTCCCAGAGGCGGTGCGTACATCGGTGTACGCGTTTGACAAATGCATCACCGGCGCAATTGGCGCTCTCAGCACACCCCTGGCCGGCGTGCTCGCCCAGAAGCTCTTCGGCTTCACCAGTCTTTCCCACAAGCACACAGGTATGATGCTGGCAGAATGAACACCATCTCAACACCATTTGTTTGTCTTCTTGCAAAAAGCCTGAACTTGCTCTCGCCCCTAATGAGAGGAGGTGCATCGCCCAGTCTGGTGTCCTGGGCCATAGCTGTCCTAACCCTAGCACCATTTCCCTTGACCCTTATGGGCACCTTTATAATTACTCACTCTTTGATGCTGTCAGGCACCGCGGCGCCGCCGGCCGCCGCTGGAGGGAACTCCTCCGCAGCCCGCGCAACCGCCGAGGCAGCGGCCAATCTAGGCAACGCGCGCGCTCTGGAGAACGGCCTGCTGTGCATCATGCTTGCTCCAATGGCGGTGAAGTTCCTGGTTTACTTCGCGCTGTACTACACCCTCAAGAGGGACCGGCTGGCGGCTGGCGAGGACCGGGAACTCCTGCTGACGGAGCTCTGTAAGAAAGACAGCGAGGCTGGTAACGGCGGGGGTGACGGCGCGTCAGAAAGTGCTGCGGAAGCTTCTGGGAAGCTGCCGGTCAGGGCCGACACGCGCGCGCAGCCGCTGCCGGGGAGGCCGGTGTCGGCCGAGCTGTGCCGGCTGCGCAGCCTGTAGAGGCAACCTGCGCCAGCTCAGCTGACCAACGATGGAAGCACACAATTCCCCAGGCACACAGCGCGCAACTCTAAGGATGGCGTCGAGAAATTCTTGGACCTTGAGATGTCCCTGCCTGCAGCTGCAGGCTCTCAGGCACGCAAGTAAGTCATGACATGACACCGTGACATGATGTCGTGATCATCGAGTAGCACTATGTTGCGAGTTAGCTGAGGAATTCTTTCATCCCTTCCGCAGAAGGATTTTACCCTTTTATTGACCCGTTTCAAGCAGACACGCTTCCCACGGGACTGGCATTGCAGTCCTGTGATGCAGATCATTTTTTGGAACTTAATTAGTTTGCTGGTAGTTTGACTTGTCTGGTAGTTTGTAGATGCATGCTGCACATTTTGTAGTTTATTCAGTGCAGATTGGTCTGATGAGCCTTAAGCAGGGCGCTGAATCGTCAATATGACCAGGGGAGAGTGCTGCATTCTGCCTGATGAAGGATAAGGACATTTCCTGTCCTGAAAGAACGGTCGCAGTCTTAGAGAATTTATGGCAGACGCTGTGCACGCAGATATCCCCTGAAGAGTATTGCTGATAGGGGGTTGTGATGCGTGCAAACTGTCACAGCAGTTTTGCTGTGCTTATGAGGGATCGCTGACCTGCTAGTGTCCTGAATACGGTCCCTGTTCTAAGCAATAATGCCGTAAACCTATCGGAATGGACTGGTCATAGACAGGAGAAAAGTACTGTAGTTAGCTTTCATGAAAGGCGGCGGTACAGTACATAACTGACCAGCGAAATATATAACAGCTCTGATCTTTATCTTCATCTCTTCCACACGGATGTAATCCTTGTATATAGAGCTGACAGCACCACTAAATTCATCAACGTAGCAAACCCCTCAAATACGCCTAGCCACTGAGGTGGGTCCAGCTGGGGTCGCATCTTTCCATGAATTCAAGCATAACATTTAGGAATCAGCCGCTTTGGCCGAAAATTGCGCTGCAGACGTTCCTCTCGCACTCACACTTCTCAACTCTCACAAACCACCCTAGAAGAAAAACAAGCACAAAACCTCGTTCCAGTTTTAAAATGCAACATCAGAAGCTCAGCCGCCGCCTTTGACAATCTGTCGCAGCCGGTCCTTGCGCATTTGCACGGCAACACTGCCGCACATAGAATTTCCTGCTTGAAGTTCAAATTTTGAATTTAAAAGCGTCAGCCGCTAACTCCAATAATGTGCCGGAGCCGGTCTACTCGCATCTGCACTGCCTCGCCGCCGTGCACATAATTTCGAGGTTCAAATTTGAAATTCGAATTCAAAAAACATCAGCAGCTGTCTCCAATAATTTCTCAAAGCCACGCCGCCGCGCACAGAGCCTCTTGCTCAAAAATTAATGTTGAATTTGAAGATATCAGCCGCTGTCCCCAATGATCTGCCGAAGCCGGTATTTTCTCATTTGCACGGCCACGCCGCCGCGCACAGAATCTCCAGTTTTGAATTGAATCTTAAGTTTGAATATATCAGCCGTTGTCTCCAATAATCTGCCGAAGCCACGCCGGTGCGCACATAACCTCCTGCTTAAAGTCAATTTCAAAATATCAATCGCTGTCCCCAATGATCTGCCGAAGCCGGTCTTCTCTCATCTGCACGGCCACGCCGCCGCGCCGGTCCTGAAGCACGCGGATGCAGTCGTCCAGATACGCAATGCGCACAAACCCGGACCCCCGGATCGGCAGCGGCAGCACTTTCCCAAACGCGCGCAGCTGCCCCCCCTCTATCTCCGCTTTCACTAGCACCGGCATCCTGTCTGTCTCCCCCTGCGGCATTATCCGAGCAACAGAATAATACTTGAATTCAAATTCCACTTTCGAAATGATGAATATACACCCGGACCCAGAACTGAAGCCGAAACAGGAGTTGCCTGGACAGTAAATGCAAACAGCAGCGCGGCGAAATAGGGGCCGTCAAAATAAGCGTATGCAAAAGCAGGCCACAGAAGCACATCCCAAGCCAAGATCCGAATCTGCCTGTACAAGGGGAAAACCCAAACTGTTCCTGCCATAAGAGAATCACGAGCGCGCTGTGCTCTGCAAGTGGCACTGCCCTTGGCAGAAAGGCATGTGCAGAGGAAATTCACAGCAAGAGAATGTCTCGGAAAGGTCCTCACCACGGGTTCATAGGAGCCGCTGGCAGTGACGCAGACGCCCTCCCCAAATATCTCCCCCCTGTTGATCACGCTGCGGTCTGCCGGGTTATAGTCCTGTGAGGCCTGTACACCAAGAAGCGAGCTCGTGACCTAACAAGCTTGCATGCATGTAACATCCTTCTAGCTGACAGCTTTGCACCTGCTGGGAGCTCACATAGTGTAGGCAGCAGATGCAGATGCAAACTTTGCGCTGCGCACAACTCCTCTGACAAGGGAGCAATGGGAGACTCAAAGGAAAGGTCCCAGAATTCTCTAGTCTATAAGACCCGTCAGTGCAGCAGCCTTCCGACGGTGCAGCCTGGAAGCATATTTGTAGCTTGGAAAAGCAACAGGGAGGTCACCTTGTTTCTGGACCGGCCAATCCTGCGCTTGGACAGCGCATTGCCTGCCAAAGTGAATCCCTGCCAAAGCAGCGGTCCCCTAGAGTACACAACCTGCACAGCAAACACTTTCACCAAGTATATATTGTAGATTCTCTGCTCACGTGAAGGTCCCACGTTCTGCTTTGCATGGTCGTCTTTTCGACCAGTAGCCTGACACACCAAGGGTCCAAGACTATGCTATAAGGATCTGTGATAGAGTGAAAAGGCAAAGCCCAACCTGCCAGGGTCCCCCGCCCAGCAGTTGCTCCCTAAAGGGCAGGTTCGATTCCAGCAAGATGTCCACGATGCTGCTCACTTGCTGCAGATCGGTGCTGCCTCCTCTTATTGCTTCTAACAGCTCTGCTCGTGCATCATCCACTGGACTCCTGCGCATGCAACAGCAATTTATTTTATGTTATAACGAAGTAGCAAGTTTCCCATGCCCCAACAAATCATCGACGACTGGGTAATAGGCACTATTGTTTTATTCGTCTTCCTGATTGACTTATCACATCGGTCATTTGCTAGGTCACCGAAGCACCTTTTGGAAGGAGCAAAAGGCCGAAGGATCTGGTTGAGAAGGGCAGTTGTTTGGCAAGGAGGGTTTCGATGCCGTGTTCTTCTCGTCGCAACAACGCTGCATATACGGTGATTTGGACTGCAAACACACAAACTTGAAATAGTCGGTGCTGGCAAAGTATATTCGATGATTGCAGTCACACAACAGAATGTAAGCTGGGTTGATCAACTTGGATCACTTGGTGTGTGTGGTACCTTGAACAAGGCGAGAACACCGGATGAAAGACCGTACTCCGCATTGCAATGTTGCAAGAAGACCTTTCTAAGCGGACGCATGCAGAATTTAGACGGTTGCTAAGCGTAATTAAATGAATTTTGCAAGAATGTTTCGGTAGATGATGCCCAATCTCACAGTCTCGGAACATTTCAAATTTGATCTTGAAATCGAAGTTTGACGTCCAGCACTTCACGTGGCCTCTTCTTCCAAATTTCTTCTTCTCTGATGAAGGCATTCGACAGTCTGTTCTGACACCATCCTTCTGACTATTTGATTGACAGGCTGACTCCTAAAGCATGTTTAAAAGGGCTTTCTACCTACTCTAGTCTCTGGCTCGCACTCCTCGTATCTGCGACTTGAGTGTAGACCAGAAATAAATACGCAATTAAGCAGACCCAATGAAAGAAGAGCCGCTGGACTGAGCCGGCCACTGGTCAGTCATCCCCTGTCCAGTGCGCACTCGACATCTGCCTGCGGCGCTGCTCAAATAAAAGTCGATCACGTTGACATCAGCAATTAGATCGTCCAGCGCTGCTCTACTGAGGGCAATATTGGAATCCGCAGTGGCAGGCATGACGCTGAATGGCTGGGCAAATTGTGTCTTGCTGTATTGGGAGGGACTCTCTAAGTTACTCCAGGACACAATTGGTTCCCGACTGCACAATTTCTGCAAGGGGCAATGTATGAACCGGCTTTATAGCCCTCCATAATTTGACGTCCCACAAAATCTCCTTGCGTATGTACAAGACATGCGAGCACCACTGCTGACCCACCGCAACAAGCCTTGCAAGCTGGGCTCCGGACCCGAGTTTTGAAGCACTGCGCTGTTGCTCGCTGCCTTTCTGAAGATGAGCCATTAGCTGTCTCATCTCTTCCTCATTGCAGGCCCTGCAGCAAAAACACAACAATGGTAAATCATACTGCCAACTCTTCACAGCTCTATCTATGGGCATAGAAGGATATTGGATGTAACTGCCAGACCTTTGTGAAGAGGAATAATGAACAGGTGCAGTGCAAGTTCTGTTTGCGGAAGTCAACTGGGATTCACCTCAAAAAGAGCAAAAGTGTTACAAACCATGAGTAATGGGGCCAAAGGGCGTGACTAAGCCTTACTAAGCGCTCACCTCAGCGGTAGCAAGCGCTGCTGGGTGCGCTGCAGCATGAGTTGGGCAGTCCAAGTGCGCAATTTTCTGAAATGATCGGCGCTCTGGTCTTGTCTGCGAATGCGGTGATCGTGCACTGGGAGAAGAGCGAGCCGAGCACGAAGAAGTCTGACTGGAAGGTGGTCGCGTTTGCGCTCACAATGATGAAGCCTCCGTTGCCTGCATGAGAAATGTGCAAAAAAAATAAATTCCGGCTCAATGCAGACTATTTAGGAGTTGACAGAGCTCAATAGAAAACTTATGATGCCCTGCATGCAAGAAGCAAGGAGCCGACCGATGCAAATATGATTGCTGCTAGATCAGGATAATCTGGCTTGCTTGGCTTGACCGGCATGCAAGGGGTGTGACTCACAATGGACTAGTAATGGTGCCAGGCCTGTGGGCACACCCTGTCATTGAACTACTGTACACAATAGGGGTGTAGACCTGTAGGCTGCAAGGGTGCATTTGTGAGTTGACAAGGCTGCAAGCCTGTGCATGTTGTCCGCGGGTTCCGGCTGCAGACGGACCTGTGTATGCCCTATGGCCCTCTGGGCTCTGGGTTCGCCACTCATGAGGATTACATATATATATATATATAGACATAGAGTAAGGAGGCTCACCTCCGTTTGTGTAGTAATTGCTGTTTGCCGGTCCACAGCTGTCGGCAGGCTCGCCCCATGATCCGGCCCCTACTCCATCAGTCATATCAGTCATGCTTACACATGAGCTTTTCATGAGTCAACAGCAGGGTCTGCTGCTCAGGCAAAAGGTCCTGATACACCGCGCTAGCTATCTCGACAGGCTGCCTAGTCAGCTTATAAATGACGCAACAAGCTCTATTGCTGCTACTCTGCATCGCATGTCATCGTATTTGGTACCTATTTGCCAAGATATGTGTTCACCCAAATACTATCTGGAGAGACAGCCTTCTAACTGCAGCGGGGAGTTCCCTTATGGCGAATCAAACAAGCCTTAAATTAAGAGCTCCAAGACAGGCATATTGAGGCATTAAAGGTCAGCTCCTCATGACAGTCACTTCAATGAAGTGCGGTGCATGTGAAAAGGCATTCACCGGAGGTCAGGAAGACGGTGTGGCCATTGTAAGGAATTGGGGCGCCCGGCTGGTTGGGGTTGCCAGCTGTCATGACGTGATCGTGGCCGTTCATGTAAGCGGTCGCCTTGTTGTCGTAGATGGTCGTCAGCAGCTGCGCGCACATGTCGCATGCCACGTCAGCATGCAGGGTTCCAGGGCTTCAAACTTGAACCAAGATTGAACTGTTATGTACTGTGTCCCCTGCTTTCAGGACAGGGGTGAGTCACAGCATGCACACATGCTCACACAGCCCATGTCCAGGTCAGCAGCAGTCACTGCACAATGTTAGTGATATCGAGCATTGGACGCCTCTTGATTAGGTTTTGATGAGTAATCGAACATAGAGCCTTTCACCCAGCTTGCACCTGACTTTACACAAAGAATTGAAAAATGGCATTATCCAGAAGTCCCCTCCAGCCTACGTTGATAGTCTGCATTGTATCTTTGAGTTGGAGCAAGAGGCGTTTCTCACCTTCTGCCATGCGTTGAAGTTGCCTGGGTAAGGGGAGGTTGCCTTGCCAGTCTGGTCAAATCCGTACTGCGTGGCCGAGCCAAACAGCGGGTAGTGTCCCTGCACAGCACAATAGCATGATTTAATGGAAACGAAGAGCTGAAATGCAACGTGTCACATGCTACATATGAGTCATCACGCAGGGCAGCAGTGCATGCTGCTTATGAGATATTATGGCACTGCGGTGGCGATTATTTAAAAGTAGTGCGCATGGCTCGCAGGAATCCTTGCTCAAGACAGATGAAGAATCATCCAGAGCTCTGCTGAACCTCATGTGACATGCTGGCTAGTGAGCACATCCCTGGTGCAAATTTCAAGGCAACGTGGCATGAACTGCATGCATGGGTAATCTGGTAGCCCAAATATCTTGCATGCATGCATGCATGCACGCACCACAACAATGTTGTAGTCAGCAGTGGATGATGCCAGGTTGGACTGCAGCCATGCGATCTGGCCATCAATGTATGTCGCATTCAGCTGCAAAACCAAAAACACACACACACTCATACACAAGTCAGAAAGATCTCAAGCCACCATTTCCACCAAAACCCCCCCCTACCCCATGTAGCCATATCTCTCTGCCATCAGCAATGCACATTCTATGCTTCAATATGCTGTGATTTTGTTCCTGCAGATTCCTGCTAATTTTTCAGTGTAGCAGTGACTTCAGTGGTGGCGACACATGGGTTCAGATAAATTCATTCTAAGCTCAATCTTCAGCTGCTAGAAAGGACTTACGTGTGCCTTGTAGTACGCCTTGTTGTACTTCTGGCCCGTGACGTTGTAGCTGCGAACAAGCACAAAGCCTTTCAGAACGCTGGAAAACTCCAGATGACTGGTGGTTGAGTTGACCTCAACGGAACATACAAAGAGCAGCGCGCTTAGATTGAATAAACCTGGAGAGAAAGCATGCTGGGTCAACACATAAATGATTGCTCTGAGGACTGTAAATCATCGTGTGGGGTTAAGGATAAAATTGGTTTATTTCAGATTTCCCTGCGCACCTGGCAATGAAGGGGTTTGCGTCGATGAAGAATGCGCGGATCTTGGGGCCTCCCGCTGTGGTGGGGAGGTCCACAAGGAAGTAGTTGCTGGGAATCTGCCACCTGCGCGCAGCCATCAATCTCATTTTTCTTGCTCATTCTCAGAAACACCACATGTCTTGGTCCGCATGCCTGGACCATTGGTCCAAATATCTGAGCCATTGATTGAGAACCTGTGCAAGTATGAAGCCGTCTTTGAGATTACTTTCTACATGAGGCATGCACTTTTTGCAGAAGCATACTATTTGGTACATTTGTGATGCATGGTCTAGGGAGCATGTGATTCGGTTGTTTCCAAATAGTGTCAGGCACATGGTCTAAAAAATGTCGAGCAAAGGGCGCACTTGGGATCCGTCTTGCTGTAGTCGATCTGAGCCTCCACACTGCCTGCAGCACAGGCACCCTTCTTTACATGGTGAACCTTCTTTCTACAGCTTGACTGAAATTCTGCCGCGTGCATGGAACGTTACAAGCAGCCTAAGATCATAGACTGATGTTAAACGCAGGCCTGCAGTGATCGTGGTGCATGCATGCAAAGCAAAAGATTGCCCGAGGTGGTGGCATTGTGAGACATTATAAAGAAACAGCTGAGCGGATGACTCACCAGTGATGACCATGTCGTGATTGCCAAAGGTCTGGTACCATGTCTGCGGTCCAGTCAACACCCAGTCAGCACAGGTTCTAAAGAGACGAATATCTGAAGCACTGAAGGGTTGATTTCTAAGTGCACTCAGAGACACATCACAAATCTTACTGCAGAGGTAACTCTGTCTTCAAATGGGTTGGGATGACTCACCAGGCCCTGCAGGTTCGGTGTCTTGGGAGTCTGATAGATCTGAGACCTGCAAGCAGACAATAATCTCGCTAGAATAATATCGGAAAAAGCAATGTAAGTGTAAAAAATTGCACATAAGGAACAAGCAAATGCCAGTACAGATGCATTTCGAGGTGAGAAGACAGGTGCTGCTTTTTAGTAAACATGCTAAATCTACCCCATGAGAGACAGTGGAAATGCTTACCAGTCTGACTGGAAGCGGTTGGTGGTGTCTCCGGGGTATACACCCTGCGCAGCAAGGAAGCCAAAATTACCAAAAATTACGGGCATCACTAGCATGCATGTCCTCAAATGTTACGGGGGCTTTGCCCTGGAGGCTTGTCACATGACGAGGGCCACAGCATGCATGCATGCCAAAATAAAAATCAGAATAGAAAGTAAGACTGACTTGCGATTACTGGAATGACCAGAATGGGCAGCACTGTAGGAAGCACAGTACGGATATCCTCTGAAAGGGTTTATAGTGCAGGGGAAGCGCAGCCACATCCGCTAGTGCAGCTGACGCAAGGTTGTGAGACTGTAGCTGAGGGGAGGCATGAATGTGGGTTGCAGGAATCAGATTCTGCAGGCGGTTGCCAACAATAGGAGGGGTACGTACACACTGGTAGAAGTTGTCTCCGGTGCCGATGACTGCCTGGCAGCCGCCCAGAAGCCCACACACCTGATCCGCCAGCAGGGCAGTCTCCGTCTGCTGCAGCGCACCTGTACGCGCATGATGTCATCATTATTCATGCTCAGTCAGTCATGACACACTGGCACAAAGGAGTCTTGCGAGCACAGCAATCACCATTCCAGTTGCACTATATGTGACAGCAAGACAATGTCACACAGCATTGTCATGGAGCCAGAAAGGTGTTCTCAATTATGGTCTTGATGGGATCAAGAGATAAGTAATAATGCTGCACCATATTTACTGCATATACAAAAGAAGGGGTAGCAAAGCATGACTCACCCTGGACATCGTTGTTGCCACCATAGTCCTTGGCGCTGCACTGGTCCAAACCCAAACTCTGGGCGCTCCCAATGCGGCCCCAATCTGCACCCGCCACGTCAGCACTTAAAAGGTATTACTAATCTGATCATGATGCTAAAGCATGGGTGTGGGTGTTCTGAGCGCTCAAGTCACTGATCACATCTTCAGCCCAGGCCAAGCCTGCGAGGGACTGCCAGCGGGCCTTATATAGTCATATGCATGC
Organism: Coccomyxa subellipsoidea C-169; assembly: GCF_000258705.1. NCBI lineage: Eukaryota > Viridiplantae > Chlorophyta > Trebouxiophyceae > Coccomyxaceae > Coccomyxa > Coccomyxa subellipsoidea. The sequence goes on from NW_005178022.1 coordinate 90,990, forward strand.
GGGTGGTGAATCATCTGGGTGGGTGAGTAAACCGGATGACTAATCTATGCGGGTGAGTCACCTCCGATAACGAGATAGCGACTAGTGCCCGGGCCGAGGTTGAAGGCTGGGCTATTAGGTGACGGGAAAATTCCCGGAGACCCGGCCTGCTCCACAAAAGGCTGGTATCTGCGCAGATCAGATTTTGTTTTGAATGTGTATTCCTTTGGTCATTACATAAACGGATGGAACGCATGATTTTTCCAGATGGGGCACGCTATAACAGCATGCACACCAGGGATGCCTGAATTGCAGGCCTGGCTCGAGAAAATAATCAGATCAAGCAGCAGAACTTGACGCTGCTGCAGCACTTGCAAGTCCTGCATTTCTGGCAGTGGCTTCTTGGCCGGCCCAACAGAGGGCAAACCCTGTGCATCAGGCTCTCTTGCAGTCTCTGCTGCTAGCGAGGGAGCGAGGCAGTCATTCTGCTGGGCACCATACTATCTAATACTCGCAGCTGATTTGATCGAGTCAGTAGCGCTCTTTCAAGGTGGGTAGCTTGGCAGTGTCACTGCCTGCTGATTATGAAAAGAACGAGCGAAAGACATGACAAAGTTCTGTGCTTCGATGCGGCACTGGCATTCATACCTGAATGTACAACAGAGAGGGGGCTCACTTGTTGGCCGTTGTGGCGCTGACAATGGGGTTGAGGTAGTTAGGGGTCTTCGTGCTGGGGGGTGGCAGGGTCGTTAAAGACCCCGCAGTGGTCGTGCCCTCAGGGGTTGTGGTCTCCTGAGGCTTGGGGGTGGGCTTGTTTATTAAATCAAGCACCCTCTTTGTGGCGGTCTCGATGTTGCCCTGGATGATCTCCTCGGCAGCCCTCTGCACCACAGTGTTACAAGCAGCTCAGTCACTGTGCTGAGGTGATTCCTGTGAGTAATCATGTGAGTAATGCTGAGCCAAGTGGAGCACATTGTCACAGCATGCATAGCAGGATGCATTCAAGCAGCTTACTGAGCGCTGACAATCTGCAGACTGAGGGCTGTGACCGGTAAATTGCAAGGAAGTTACAATGCCAGAATGCAGCTTCGTGTAGTTTTTTGAAGGCCCCAAAATGTATTTACAGAAGGAAAAAGCATGTCTGCTCCAAATGATTGGTGGGAATCAATATAAACAGTAATAGGCAACAGCAGACATGGTGTGTGTGACAGTTGTCTTGTAGGGTCAGGGATGACTCACAGAGGTGAACTGCTTGTCACCGGAGTCCTCTGCCCTGATGCATGACTGGCACAGCAGGACCAGCGCGGCTGCGATGAGGATGGCCCTCATGGCTGGCGCTTGCAGCTCCCACGCACTGCGAAGCACATCGTGTAAAACGTGCTGCACCTCAGCAAGATATCAAGCTAAAGATTTATCAAGAACTAAGTGGAAGTCGCTTACACAAACATCGTACTCTATGTCTACTCCATGTAAAAAACACATCTCATCCTGTCCTACACTGTGAGCCGTCAATCCGACACCGTACCGTGATGCTGTGTACGGACATTGGATTCATTCTGAGTGTATACAGCCAAATCACCGCGTTCAAAGCCTCAATCAAAGAGAGTGGACCGGGGACAATTGCACGGAATGCGGCCTGGAGGATCGCCAAAGGCGATGGTGAGCAAGAAGGACTGGTTTAGCCTTGCGGAGGTGCATCATATTAAGTAGAGGTGAGATATCGACTGAATAGAGCCGAGAATCTATCCGTGCAGTTCTGGGGTGGGCTAGCCCACCTGGGTTAGCTAAGCCGATGGATGTCCTGCAAGTCGGCTGCCTGCCTCTCCGCGTCACTGGCAAGCTTCACAAATGACGGTCTCGACAGCGCAATTGACGGTCGTAAGTCGTAGCTTCTGTGGGCTGTGAGACACGTTTGGCTGTCAGTTTGATTTGCCAGCGAGTTTGAAGGGCAAGAGAATATTCGCAGGCCCTGAGGGGCGAAGAGGGCCAGTCCGCATTTGGCATCCTTGCAGATCGTTCCTTGTGGAACGACCCACATCTTTCCAAAGCTTTCTACGTTTACAAGTGCTAGAACATTCCAGAGGCATTCTAGAACATGCACAGTAAACCCAGGTTTAATGTACTATATATATACATGCCATAACAAGACTAATTAATTAATTTATAAACTTAATCATGGGTGATTTGACGTTGTAAGGGATCCTAGGCCCTGCCACAGTAGGTACTCCCGGCATGCCGGTTCGTTGCGCAATGGTTCACATTTCAGCAGTTGCAGTGAAAGACAGAGTCCATGACACAAAAACAGCCCATTCTGCACCGTTTGAACCTGCCACTGTGGAAAAGCTCTCATTTGAAATAAAAAGTTCAGAAACAACAAGCGCTGAGCAACGGGCCTGCGCAGGGCGCCGCCTCGCAATCTGTGCCATTCTTGGAGACTGGAGCACTTGTACATTCATTACTCATACAGTAGTCCACGCTAGTTCCCACCCCCAAAGGCTAGGTGCGCTGCAGCAACATCGATATTATTCCCCATCCAGCCTTCCACCGCACAATTGAGGGCCTCTCTTGAGACTGGGTGAATGTCTTTTGGTGAAATCCCCTTCACCTCTTGATCAGCTTCTGCTGCTCCTCCCTTCTGCAAGAGCGGCAGCTCAAGCGTCCTTGAAACTCCCAGGTCCTCACGCGATCCATAATTGCAGCTTTCCACTCGTGCACTTCGCCTGTCAGCTCACAGACATGCTGCCACCACACATGTAAATTACTGCGAGCGCCCACATGGTCGGGTCGCTTGTCGCCATTGCGCGTGGGGTGCCACTGCGCGGCAACCTCCGGCGTCTTCACAGCCATAGATGTGCATGGGCATACCACACGCCCAGAGCAGAAGGGGCAACCACATCCCAGGCTTGTGCGATTTCTAATCGGAGCTGTCCACTCATGGGCATGGGTGCACCCGGGAGGGGCATTCTTGCGCTCGCGGCACACCCACACCGCCTTCCTCTTGCTGCCGCTGGTGACCTTGTCAAGGTCAAGGTGCTCATTCTTTGTGGGGTGCAACTGTCCAACCAGCTCTGGGTGCTCATCCTTGAGCAGGCCCCGACTTGATGCATTTCTTGGATTGTTCAGGTTCACGCAGTCTGGACAGCCAGAGCCAGCAGCCCTACTCTGGACTGTGGCTAGCCATGGGCCGTGCTGGGAGCACACCCAGGATAACTTCTTGCTGGAACCTACGCTGATCTGCTCAGGATGCACGCCTTCATTGGCTGTGTAGTCCCATTGCGCCATCAAGTCACCCCGCACAGCTGCTAATGAGCTGCAGGTGCAAACGCATAGCCCTGAGCAGAAGGGGCAGCCTGTTGGGATGCCTGCCTTTGCGCGGTGTTTGATCATGGCCTGCCATTCATGCACACTGCCGCACGACGAGCACTTCTCTAAGCACAGCCACCAGACTTTGGCATGGCTTCCAGTAGTGAAGTCTTTGGGCCCCGTCTCGCCGTTATTGGTGGGGTGCCACTGGCGGGCAAGCTCTGGGTGTGTCTCTGCAATAGAAGGCTTCCTTGTTCGTACAACGCTCGGTGACTCTGCCGATGCGGCTGCACCAGGACAAGAGACAGGATCAGCCCCAGACCATTCGCATTGCCGTCTTCACACATTTAAAGTCCGAAGGACGAGTATATGCAGCCAATCATATAATCTCTGCTGCCACATCGCACCTTTATTTCTGGTGGGGATCGTGCATCTGCACGATCTGAGAGTGAAGGATGCAGTGGCTTTCAAGCCTGCAACCCATGCACACATCTCTCCATGAGGATCACTTCAGATAACTGCTTCTAATGGTCTGTATATATTCCTTGAAGATATCGCACCGAGCTGTCGCAGGAAGATGGCAGCGGGATGTCCTCTTAAAGATGTCCTTGAGCTCAACGCTAGAAACTCCCTATTCAGCAGCATCCTTGATTTCAGCTCATGTATACCTCCGACACATACCGGAGTATGCTCGACAGTACGCCGTGTATGAGCGCACATGAAGAAGACAAAAGAGCACGTGAAACTCACGTGATGCATGGAACTTGAGATTTGGGGTCCCCTGACACACTGCCTGTCATCAGATTTGGCATGATTCACACTGTAGCCATTGAAACCTCAGGTGCCTTTGCTATCCTACTGCTTCTGCTGCAGCATGTTACTGCATGCAACCACAAGCGAACAGAGTTATTCCATTGGCTCAACGTATCCATGCACGTGCGCACTTGCAAACAGCTGTGTTTGCACATCTCTTATCCTGCATCTTTCTCAAGATATCTGCAGTGTAAGTACACAGGAAGACGGAGCAACATACATCAATTTATTCATCCAGCTGATCAAATTAATGCCTGGCAGTATATACATCATCAAATGCATGCACGCTGGGATCCCGTGACCGCTTGCGAGCACACTGTGCATGAGCCAGCACCAGCCAAGTGAAGCAAGGATGCGCGTGATCAGAGGAGGGCACGTAGTGACCACTTCTTCTCGGGGCGAGAATTAGATTTCTCTCTGCCATGCATCTGGGCGTGCTTCTGGCACGTGACCGCACATGCGCCTTCTTCCCTTGCCTTTGCGATCTCCTTGGCATTTTGCAGAGACAAAGTAGTTTTCAAGGCTCCATGGTGTCGTCAAGGTGACATCGTCAATGACCGCCCAGGAACGATGTAGCTGCAGCGCACAGGTTTCCCAAGACATTTCGCAGCGATCGCGACTCCAGCTCCTCAATCACGCACTAAATGCGAGGCAACACAGGGGTGATCGACACAATTTTCAATCCTATAAGAACAAACCCGCTGAAAATGTTTTTATATGAAGTGACATAGATGTTGTCTTGCAGGGATCACAAATTTGACATGCTCAACGACTACGCGCATCTATCAGCAAACCAACAGACTCCATGGTAAGCTCAAGCGTTGCTATGGCGCGCGTGGTATTGAACAAGTACTTAGAAATGTGCTGATCGGTCAAGGACCTGATCATTGGTCTCTGTACTTGATAGCATGGTATAAAGAGACCGCAGCAAGACATTGTGGCCTGCATGCAGTGACATCAGCAGCATCTGGCAGCAAAACATACGGTGGACGGCCATCTCTGGCCGTGACGCGCCCAGAAATCGCACAGCAATGGCACCCCACCAAGAACGGCGACAGGCGGCCCGAAGACTTCACTGCTGGCAGCATTGTGAAAGTCTGGTGGCTGTGCCCAGAGGCCTGCTCATCATGCGGCAATGTGCACGAATGGGAAGCACCGCCAAATAATCGCACAAGATCTGGCAGCCCAAGCGGCTGCCCCTTCTGCTCAGGGCACAGTGTCTGTACCTGCAGCTCATTAGCAGCTATGCGGGATGACTTGATGGCGCAATGGGACTACACAGCCAATGAAGGCGTGCATCCTGAGCAGATCAGCGTAGGTTCCAGCAAGAAGTTATCCTGGGTGTGCTCCCAGCACGGCCCATGGCTAGCCACAGTCCAGAGTAGGGCTGCTGGCTCTGGCTGTCCAGACTGCGCGAATCTGAACAATCCAAGAAATGCATCAAGTCGGGGCCTGCTCAAGGATGAGCACCCAGAGCTGGTTGGACAGTTGCACCCCAAAAAGAATGAGCACCTTGACCTTGACAAGGTCACCAGCGGCAGCAAGAGGAAGGCGGTGTGGGTGTGCCGCGAGCGCAAGAATGCCCCTCCCGGATGCACCCATGCCCATGAGTGGACAGCTCCGGTTAGAAATCGCACAAGCCTGGGATCTGGTTGCCCCTTCTGCTCTGGGCGCGCGGTGTGCCCGTGCAACTCTTTGGCTGTTAAGGCGCCAGAGGTTGCCGCGCAGTGGCACCCCACGCGCAATGGTGACAAGCGACCTGATCAGGTGGCCGCCTTCAGTCATCTCGTGATGTGGTGGCAACATATCAGTGAGCTCGGGGGTGAATTGCATGAGTGGAAGGCAGCTGTATACAGTCGCGTGGTCTGCTGGGAGGCAGAGGGACGCCTGAGCTGCCCTAAGTGCTACAATGGGATGCGAGGGGTACTGATTGCTCGCAGCTCCTCAAGTTCCTCAGCGCAGATCACCGTCCGCTGTATTCTAGAGAGTTGCGCCTGAACAGCCATGTAAGCAACTCTTTCAGGAGGAGGCCTCATCAGCAATTATTGTGAATGCTTTCAGGGCTAAAGTTTGAGAACATCGGACGATGGGCAGAGCTACCTCAGTATGTAATATCCACCGACAAGCGAACAGAGCAATTCCATTTGCATAACGTGCGCACTTGCAAACAGCTGTGTCTGCGCATCTTTTCTCCTGCACCTTTCTCGAAACATCTGCAGTGTCTTGAGTGTAATTACATAGGAAGACGGAGCAGGCTGAAACATAACAAGCACTGCAGCTCTAGATTTGCTGTGCAGCTGCAATTATCTATGATGTGGCTGCTACAACTACTCTACATCCTGCAAGTTCTGTTCTTCGCTTCAAGGACAGCCCTGAGGACGGGTCCCCTGCTGTGTTTTGCCATCTGCGTACAGCACAGCTACAATCTACTCCTGCGGTTCCAAGTTCGAATTTTGTGTTTGTACAAAACATGCCTTCCAGATCAGGCCATCCACGGTCCTCCCCGTTCGCGCAGAACGTACACCTTGTCATTCGCCTCCAGCCGCTCGTGCCAGGGTGGATTAGTCACCGTGTAGCTAAGCCGCCACACAGGGTTTTCACTCTTTCGCCGGTATAGCCCAAGGGGAATAAGCCGCTGCTGCAGCGCCAGCCGCTCAAACATTTCGCCATATGTCCTGCCCACCATGTCCTCCCCAACATCCACCTGCCAGGGTGGAAACAGTAATCGCACATGTCAGCATTAGTGATACATTACTGATTTTATAAATTCCTCCCCGGCGTCCACCTGACAGGGTGGAAGCAGTGACTAAAGGAGTCAGCGTATCCCTTGCTGACCCTGAGTCCCTCCTCAATCAGAGAAACCGCGGCAGCATCAGCAGAAAGAAGTGCAGTACATCTGAGGGGCGGTTCTTGGCTTTATTTGCATGCTTGAGAGCGCATACAAAGCCGCAGACTACCGCTGATATCCACTCACAACCCACAATTACCATATTGGCGCCTGTGTCACACCCTTGCCTGCTGTACTGGGTTGTTCTGCTCATACTCAATTCCAATGGAAGTCCACAGTTGCACTTCCTCAGAGAACATCTGAAGGCATGCGATCAGCTTGTCCTCGGACATACGCGTCAGCTCAGCACACACACTGGGATGCCCTTACGTTTCCAGGGGGAACCCGAATGGCTTGATTGCAACGATTATATATACGGCTGCAAACTCACAAGTGACATAGCGTCCCTCATTTGGCACCAAACTGCTGAAGGCAGGCTGCATGACAACAATACCCCTCTGTATTTAGGGTTTTAAGGTATAGGGTTAGGCATCCCTACACCCTAAAACCTAAAAACCCTGAATACAGGGGTAAAACTGGATCTCGCAAAAAGCTGCCACGCACCTGTCTGAGCAGCGCTCCTCCGGCCCTGCCGTCGTCCCCTGCCAGCTCAGTCATCAGGCTCGTCAGCATTGCCCTGTGCGCACACAAAGCACGATGCTCAATCTCTTCGGAATCAGCGCCAAATCGTCAATATCACAAATACCTGCTTTTCCTGCCAAAAGGCAAGGTACGTCCTGACAGACAAGCTGCAGCTAAAGGCTGCCACAATTCTACCCTTTGTTGGACTCGCCAGACCCAAGCAACCGTGGGCACGGTGCTAGCATTTGTACCGCCCCCCGCCAGCCGGGCAAAGTCAAATCACACGGCCAAAAATAATGTGCCAATCCATCTGCCCTTGATTTCTCAATGACAGGGCTTTTCCAAGACCCTGTACAGGTGGTATGGTAACTTCATAGCACACGATTTTGTGGCGATACAGTATCACTGCTGCGCCTGACACAGTATTAATATTATTATTATTATTATTATTATTATTACACACCTATCCAAGCCACAGTTGGCTTAGGTGCGTCGCAGCAGCGTTTCTATGACAGCCTTCCAGCTCGGCCTATCTTGGCACCTTTGCCACCATGTCAGGGCCAGCCCAAGACTATCCAAGTCTTTCCTGACACAGTATAGTAAGCGACTATGTCTTAAATTGGTCATTGCTGTTTTGCCAGGTATGTATAAATCGACGCTGTGCCACTGCATGCCATCCAAACCATCCAAACCAAAGCTTATGTCCATCAACGTATTTCGAGACAAGGGAAAAAGTAGTGGAGCGCACCTGTTAAAGAAGCTGGCGGAGAGGGTGTCGATTATGGCGGGCACAGTCACGCGGCCGGCGCAGTAGTAAGGGTTGGCCTGAACAGGCAGCATCACAAATCTCGTGTCAGCTTCTCCTCACCTCATGCATGCGCCAGATAATGCAAGCCCCACTTGGCACCCTATGATGCTATTGCCAACTTGTTCGAAGCGGGATTTGTCCTGTAAATGTCAATACCGTGCATCTTGAGAGGCAATCAGCTAATTCCATTAGGTGATTGCATGAATTTCAAGCGTCTGATAGCATGTATTTAATGTCACGCTGTTCTAGCTTTCCGAGCTAGGTGCATTCCAGCAGTAGTTGAACACAGATCCTCCAAAAGCACTCATAACGCGTGCAAGAAGAGAATCTGAACGGCAAGCGAGTCGTCAGGTTGCCTGATGGCCGGAAATGGGGAGGGATGTGAGATCGACCACTAGGTTTTGAGAGACCGACATCTCCCCCTTAAGATGCAATGTATGACTCGTTTGCGCTCCGCAGAGGTTGTCTGATTGGTATCTAATGACAGGCGGGTAGTCTGGATCTGCACCTGCCACTCTGCGAGGCCCTCCTTGAGAGCGGCTCGCTCCTGCCGCTTGCGCATCTGCCACGATTTGCGCGGCTCCTTCTGGGCGCCAAAATCCCCAGCGTCATTTGCCCCCACCCCCTGCAGATGCACACACAGCAGTCTCTGCACACGCGCGCTGTGTTCTTGTAGTCAGCAAGGCACAGCAAGCCGCCCCAAGCCACTACCCAACATCTCGCGCACGCGTCCACCCAACAGCAAAAACAGCTGGCTCGCTTGCCAAGTATACATGCACAAGTGCGACTTTCATCAAAAATACCTGGATAGATATCAACCAGGGGTTCAAGTAATTTGGTACCAAGGATTAGGGACAGAAGCACAGGCCAATGCATCAGCGGACCCAGCTGCAGCGGACAATTGCATCAGGGGTAGCCAAAAAAAAGCCAGTCATTTGTACCCCTGATGGCATGCGAATGCGGGTGAAATAATTATCCCTACTGCAGGCACATGGCGGCACATGCGCGCACACCTGCAGGAGCAGGCCGGGCTGCAGGAAGCGCACGGAGGAGGTGTAGCACAGCTCTATGACCGCATGAGTCAGCGCCGCGCTGGACTCCTCTCCCACACCGTAACAGGTTAGTAACCCTTCTGCGTCCGCCAGCACCGCCCGGTCGCGCACGCTCGCCCACTCCGGATCCTCGCCTGCCCCGGCGTCCTCCTGCGCGCGGATTTTCATTTGACTGTGATTTGAACGAGCATGTGCCCAAGCAACACTTGGGGTTCCCGCAATCCCCTTTCTTCTCCTGCGTGCAGGTCTGTCTAAAATCGAGCTGAGGTTTTGAGGCTGGCAAGTAATTGATTAGATGTCTCATTGCGCCTGCGCCTTCCCATCCCGCAATGAAAGGATAGGTGCAGAACTGACGGCGCGGCAACTGACGTCCACTTGCCAGCACAGCCCTTGCCATGGACTCGCTTATCTTCCTTCTGAACCGGTGGCTTTGCACGAAACAAAAAGCATGGTACGCATGCAGACCGGATGCTCAGCTTGCGGCAGAGCAGGTTGCGCACCTTGCTGGGGCGGGAGCTGTGGGCGAGGTAGGCGAGCGCACGCGCATGCTTGGCGCGGGCCGCTCGCAGGGAGGCGCCGTCAGAGGGAACGCCTGCGCAGGGGAAGCAACGGGGGTATCAAGTGTAATGAAAGATCTGCGGCTTTCACCTCTTTCTGCAAGAAAGTACTCAGGGCAGGCATCGTCTGTGTTGCACTCAGCCGTATTCCGCCACACTTTGGTAGCATTGTGACAACATACTCTGCCGACACACACATGCTGGCCTTCACTCTTTTCCAGGATCCTCGGGACCAGATGCCCTGCCAAAGCATAGCACATGGCAAGAGAAGAGGCCGTCCTGAAAGGGACATGGGTCAACACATGGCCTCACAGGAACCATGCCTTTGGCATGCCTGACCTAAGTGTCCGTAATCACGCCCTGATCTGCATCAGATTGTCTGATATCTATCTTAATCTGGAGTTTAGGGGATGCATACACTGAGCCCCACCTGCGACCCCGTGTACGGGCCCGAGAGCGCGCCTTGCGGGCCATGGTTTGAACCCACAGCTCCGAGTCTACAAGCCTAAAGAAGCTACCAGACAGCCCTAATCGTATCGTGTGCAATAGCATGCATGTTGTATACGGGGTTCTCCGTTTGAAAAAGGAAGGAAAACCCGCACCTGGGACCCAGTGATTGACCCCAGAGCGCGCAGCGGGAGCAGAACTTGAAAATATGTTTCTCAGACAAAAAGGCTTGCAAGCCACCAGGCTGTTCTATCGTGCACTGTTGCTTTCTTCACATGCGCAGGTGAGGCAATTGCAACCGGCGTGCATACTGTAAACGGGTTTCTCCTTTTAAGAAAGAAATGAAAAACGCACCGGCAACCCAGGGCACGGGCCCCAGCGACAAGACTGTCACTGCAGCGCTCCACAACCATACCAGGTGCTATCTTAGTTGGGGTGGCACACTGAACGCAAGAATTGTACCCCCTCGAGATTTGCAATTCTTGGATGGATGCAAGCATCGGCACTCACCGGCGACCCAGTGCACGGGCCCCAGCAACATGACTGTCAACGCAGCGTTCCACAACCATACCAGATGCTATCTTAGCTGGGGTGGCACACTGAAAGCAAGAATTGTACCCCTCAAGATTTGCAATTCTTGGATGCATCCCCTGCAGAGAGTAAGCTGCCACGACCTCGTACAGGTCTCCCAGCGCAACATGCACATGATGCATCAGTGGCTGCGTTTTCTCGGTGGCACTCACCGGCGACCCAGTGCACGGGCCCGAGTGCGCGCAGCGCGGGCCAGGCGGCGGACGGCCGCGTCGGGTGGAGCACTACGACGGGGGTTGGCATCGGATCGCACCGCCGAAGCTGCTCCACGAAGTTGACAAAGCTGCCGGCCGCCCCGCACACTATCACGTGGCCCGCCAAGTCTCCCAGCGGACCCGTTGCCTGCGCGGCAGTGCAAGCCTTTTTTTCCTCAAGATCCGTCAGCTGGAACGCTTAGGTAATCACTAGGGCCTCGACGCAAATATTCTCACAGTGATTTTGATGACAATCATAAAATTTCGACCCTTCTTCGACCCTTAACCCTGAATAGACCATTGCATACCCCATGAAAAATCGTCAAACCCTAAATCACATTCCTTAACCCTAAAGTAAAAATCGTTGTAGAAATATTTCCGTGGTAGGGCCTCTTTGACCAGCTTGTCAATAGCTCCGCACACTATGAAGTGCCCTGCCAAGTCTCCCACAGGGCCAACAGCCTGCTTTCAATGCTAGTATGTTTGCTATAGATTGTGCCGAGGCCGTGCAGGCTGGAGAAACACAGTCCAACGTACATACCTGAATGTAGACCTCTGCAAATCTAGACCTTCTTCTGGGGAGTACATAATTGTTAGGCTGGCCACCTCAACCTGACACATTGAAGCTGCTTAGGCAACTCCGATATTATGCTTCCTCCTGGCGCAGTGTGAAAGGCAAGACTGTTGCCGCTTGAGACCCCCCACAGAAAGCTTTTTAAGAGAGGGATTGTCAAAGCTGTGGTGTTTCTTCTGCTTTCTTTGGGGATACCACAGCAGAGGCACTCTCTCTCAAAAGGCAAGCTGAAGTGGGTTCTGTGACCCCTCTACCTGAGCACCGCTCTCTACAATGCGTGGGATTTAGCGCAGACTCTCATCAGAATTGCATGCAAATCCATCTGGCTGGACACTCATTGTTTCATATACCAGTGGGAAATTTTCTGTACCACCATCTGGCGTGTGTTGGAGGTCAGAATATAGAAGTCATAAAAGCACATGATAAGCTTCTCCCTACATTGTCCCAAATCCAGTGGTGTTCACTGCGGCCACAAAATTTGGATGCCATAATGGAGCAGTAGCTCAGAGAATGCTCCTGCTATATAAGCGTATACCCTCCAGTGATCATCTCTTTCGAAATGGTCTAAGGATCACCGTATGCAAGCGCACCTCCTCTTCTCGTCCAGAGGTTGACGTGGCTTCTGTGCTGCTGGCCTGCCGCCGCTCCTCCATGTAGTCATCCACAAACCCCACTCCAACATCCTCGCCGGAGCCTTCTGCATCCGCGTCAGCCATTTCCGGTTGCTGCTCTTTCTGATCTGTTGCTGCTGATGTGGCGGGACGCATGGATGAGTCATCGAGTGACTCATTGGGGTCCACGCCCCTGCGTAGCGCCAAGTTTGGGTCATCAGATGTTGATTTCTGCGGCAAGTGAGGAGGGCAGAGCAGGTTCTTAACAAAACAGCGATGAATTTACCTTCCCGTGTCAAGCTCATATCTGGCTTATTTAGAGCCCAAGAATGTACTCAAGAGCAGACACGCACAGCTGCAGGACCGTCTGTCAGCTCTAGCCCAAGCCCAGTATCTTGGGACAATCACTGCCATCTATGCTTCCGCTAGCTCAATTTCAGAGCCGACTTTCAAGAAGAGCCAACTCTTGTGACTTGTAGGCGTAAAGGACAGAGATCTTAAAACAGCAGCAATCACCCGGCCCACCTATCCGGCTCCTCGGGATCGTCGTCCTCCAGATCAAAGTCATCTTCATCATAAGACTCGGACGCAAGCACGCGCTCGGGGCCCCGGGCGGCCGCGCGCGCCGTCGCGCGGATTGCGTCGGCCGCCTTAGTAATCGGCGCGCGGCCCAGCACCGCGTCCCGGTGCCGGTCCACCGCCTCCTCGACTGCGCGCACAATATTCAAGGGAGAGTGAATTTTGGCGCTGAAATTCGAATTGGATTCAGACAGGTGAACATTTGCCTGTGCTGTGGTGCATGTGTCAGCTGGATGAAGTTGCAGCAGCTCGCGCCTGATTTGCGTCACACGATGTTTAGGAGGACATGTCCTTTCCCCATGACAAGCATGGTGTCATCAAGGTGAAGTGAGAAGAAAATACGCAGCACAGAGCCCTGCCAAAATCCGTGCAAGGTAAAATGACAGACACCCCAAACCGTAAGCCACGCAACATACATGAGTCCATAAGGGGTTGATCAAGGGGCATTGATCAAGGCGCACACACTTCTGCTGATGGGTGATCCCGCCGACGGCGGCCGACGCGCCCCCGGCTCTCTGCCGCCGGCGGCCGGCGCTGAGCTGGATGCTGATGTGGACGCTGAGCTGGAAACTGCATTAGCTGCTGAGCTGGATGCTGGTGTGGACGGCATGGGTACAGAGTCCTCGACGCGGCAGGGAACATCGTCGAGGTCGATGGAGTCAGACTCGGTGTTGAGGTCGTCTGGAATGTCCGGGATGCAGAGCTGCTTGGGGTCCTCGTGAAAATAATCGTCGCTGTCGGGCGTCCCCTGCGCGCGGCAAGCAGCTCTCTGTTTCAGAAAAAGAGAGATTGCCAGGTACCTTGTACTTTCCAGTGCTACTAACTGCTTGCTTCGTAGAATACTGTACAATCCTTGCTCGTGCTCCGCAAATTTGCGGCGCTGCCATAATGTCTACAGTACCTTGGAAGTTCCACCCTGAAGCCCGACCTGAATCATTTGGATGCACTAGATGCTTCACAAAAAGCAGCACAGCTTCTTCACTAGTCATGAGTAGCCCACGGAGCAGGCAATGCGAAATCGGTTGAGGAATGCCCTGGGCGCGAGGAGAGGTTCTCTTGGTTCAGGATCGTATCATTGGAGATGAACATAATATGCTCACCGCGGGCATGGGCGCGTCGAGGTAGTGGCGAGGGTCGGAGGGGTGGAGCGGCCGCGAGAAAGGCCGCGTCAACGCATCGTCCAGAGCGGCCTGTGACGTGGCCATGAAGACCCCGGCCTCGCCGCCCTTCAGCCGCCGCCGGCCCGGGTTGAGCACCACCTTCTTGCCAGCCATCACGCCTGCGGTGTAAACGGCAGATTAATACCTTCTGTGTAATTTTTTTTGAGTTTCCTACCTCGCTGTGGCAGCTGCGTGCCAAGAGTCCTCTGATGGAAGCATCCGCTGGGAATGAAGCACGCCACCAACGTGCGTACAAAAGTAACCAGTCAGTCTACAAGAGTTATCCTTGACAGCTGCTGCGCAGCAGTCTACATCGTAGAGAGTAATCCCTGCCAGAGCTCTCTCAACATGCAGTCTGTGAATGCAATGGTTTCAGGAGGGAAGGTCTCAGTCGGCTACTAAGACTTATTCTGAGAACCTGCAACTAAGGCACGAGCCAGCCTGCTTCAAGAACTTCCGATACAGAATGGCCGCTGAGTATGCTTTGTGACATCAGCAAGCAACAGACACATCAAGGCATGCAAAGGAGCAGCCTCCATGCCCTACAGCCATGACATCCTTCAGTCATACTGACCAACTGAAGGTTCCGGCAGCCCAGCACCATGCGCGGAGGACGCTCAGGGTGCACTTCTCGTTTGTCCTGTTTATATTGCCATGCAGCCATCACAAGGATGCGGTCTTGCAGTAATTTCTAGTTGTCCATTTGGTGGCAAGCACAGGCCAGTGTCCATCGTTGCACCTCTTGGATACAAACCGCTGGCTCCTCCCGGCTTGTCACCATTGCAAAGAAGCTTGGTAGCAGGCCCTGCACCTGAAGGTGCTCACACAGACTGCCTGACCGTGACTCCAGGCAGTCCAGCAGTTCGTGTTGAGCTAGTTTAAGTGCAGAGCCACGGTTGCAAACACAGGTAAGCATCCTCCATCATACTCTGGAGCTGCCCCGCAACTGAGCCTCGCTTGTTGGTTTCTGGCCATGATCATGTACATCGAGGAATGCATGCAAGCCGGGACCAAGCCCTGCGCCCGAGGGTGCTTCCGACATACTGGCTGACTGTGTCTTCGCGCAGTCCACCGGTATGCGTGGAGCACTTTCAGGTGCAAGGCTTGGTGTAAAAGAAGCACACACCAATGCAACACACAGCTATGAGAAGAACAAGACAACGAAGAACGCACCGATGAGCACAAAGTTGGCGGTGCGGTAGAGCCACTCGACCAGCTCGCAGAAGGGCAGGCCCGCCAGGTGCTCCGGCAGCACCGTGTCAAACACCTAAATTGGCACATTCAACTTCAAATTTGTGCATCAATGTCGCACTGCTGCTTGCACAGGCCAAAATGGCCAGACGGTTGTACACAGTATATGGAGTGTGGGGTCATCAAGTGTGGGAACAAGTCAGAGTGAATAATGGGGACGGCCCACTCATCCTCTGAGCCAGTATCCAGAATCAGAAGCTGAAGTAGACTATTTTTGCAGTAAACAAAAAATCTGCTCCCTGTGGCCAAGCTTTTTGTGGGCAGCACTTGACATTCCATAGAGATACAGGGGGAGGTGAAGATCAGATGGATATGCAAGAAGCCAGGATTTAAGAAATTCTATGTAAGACACAGAGGAAGGGTCACTGGCATAGCATTATTCCAGCACTGTTGTAATCGCTCTGACATCCTCACTAATAGAAAATGTTGAGCCTGCGGGATCGTTCAATTATACTAGATTTCCGGCATGCGGGAAACTGCCTGCGGGATCAGGAGATAAACGAGGTTCTACCCAATAGACCCCATTTCACTGGTAAAATGGGTCAAAATATTTTTGGGTTTGCGGGAAGGCAAAACAATAATGCCCCAGCGTGGAGAAAAGCCCTGCGGGAAGCTGTATACCGAGAGGATTTTCATGAAGTTTTTAAAGATTCAAAAAAAGTGCGGGCTGGAGAATGAGTGCTACAGTACCCAAATCACTGCTTTCAGGGGCGCATAGGCAGTAGGCATACTCTCAGAGACAGCACTTAAGGGCACTGTCTCTGAGAGTATCCCTACTGCCTATTGCCAGGTTTGCATGCTGCTCATTTGAAATTCAGTGGCAGATTCAGTGGCGGACCTTGAAGGCGCAACCGTTGAGGTACGCGCGCAGCCACCGGCGGCCTGCGGCCGTTTGCGGCTGCGCCTCGGGCGGAAGCACCGACGCGCGCCGCAGCAGGTTGGCTGCGCAGGCACACTCACCCCCCTCAGCTGTAGTATTCCTTGGATTATCACTGTATCACTGTACTTTTCCTGCACCTCTTACTGTACTCAAGAGAGGCCCACCACGTATTGCAGGTGCCCAACAACGCTGTGTGCGGCTCCAAGCTGACTACTGGACAGTCCCGCCAGCCACGGCGCGTCCGGCCCGAGGCCCAAGCATGCCAATGCTGTCTCACAGTGCTTCAGAGGCACTCAGCAAGGCCAGGTTACAGACGCCTCCTTGATGCGCTCCGATGAAGTTTCGAGGCTCCGGAGCGTTGCTGACCTCTTGATGCCAAATACTCAGTATCAAGCTGGAGCACTGACAGCATTGCCACCCTGGCACCATGCACCGTGTTTTGTAGATACTGTAAGAACCATGCAAGGCAGATGCGCACCGATCAGAGTTGATGCTCCCGGGCAGAGGCAGGAGAGCGCCAGCAGGCGGTGGCGCATCTGCTCGACGCTGACGAGGACGTCTCGCTCGGGGTCTAAAAAGGGAGCGAGCATGCGCAGGCTGTCGCGCTGCAGCACTTGCACGTACACCGGCACGCTCTTCGTGTAGCTCTTCACCGCCCACACCTGATTGGCAGAATCAAGCCGTCGGATTTGACATCACTTACTGAGTGCAAAAATGTAGGACTTTGATCTGCACCGCTAGGTTTCTCCAAGTGGCAGTCCTTAATGCTCACCACTTCAGCGCCGCTTAAGCAATTAAGAACACAAAGCGCTGAGGCAGATATGCACATGGCAGCACCATGGTCTGACACAAGGTGACAATATCACTTAGCGCTCATATGAGCAATGCACTGCACCAACCCTCCGCGGGTGCTGTGCCTCCAAAACTCACACCAGCGATGCCCAACGCAGAAGTTGACGTGCAAGCTTGCTCTCGCAATGCCCATGGAGATGTTCTAGTGCTAAGACCCTTGCCGCCATCCTTAATAAATCAAGGTCGCTCCAAAAGCAGAGGACAGCATCTCACCTGGAACTGCAGGCCCAGGTCCTCCTGGTGGGCGGAGGGTGAGAAGCGGTCGGCCAGCAGCAGGATGGCGGCTGCGCTGTGGGCCTGTGTACGCACCAGGTCCCGCTCGCTCAGGCAGCTGCCCTCCGCCAGCGTCAGCCGCCGGTCGTTCAGCTCCTGCACGCACGCGAGCTCAAAAACAGTTAGATTGCCCAGTACCATGTGTTGCCAAACGATGTGCGTCCAGGTGAAATGGCCTGCCGAAAACAATAGAGGAGCAGAACCCAGATGCTAGGGAGCCCAAGTCTATAGCAATTGGACAGCCAGATGAACACAGAAGACCAAGATGTGTCTTCGATTGCAATCCAGTGTCCCTGTGCGGGCCATCCATAGGTACTCGACATGCCCATTTCCAAATCAATGCAGTAAACTTACGAAGTCCTTTCCGGTATGGTAGCTCCCGAAACTTTCAAGCATATCAGAGAAGACAAAGCGTGTACCTGGAAGGCCCGCAGCTCTTAGTCGGAGCACATGCACAGGACCACAATCCCCGAAAGATGCGGGCCAACAAAGTGCTCCGTATCTTTCAGGGCATGCCAGCCCTTACACCTCCAGCTGCCTAACGCAGCAGGACCGCTCATGGAGTGATACCTGTACTAGAAGTTGATACGCAAAGATTACAAAGGAAGCAGAGAGCGCGCGCTTGGAAGGCCCGCAGCTCGTAGTTTGGGCGGGTGCACAGGACGACCATGCGCAGATTGGGCGGGAAGTGGACGGTGCGCAGCGCGGTGAAGAATTCGGAGAAGAAGTCGCTGAACCCGCGCACCTCGCTCAGCCTCGTGCCCACCAGCACGCTGGGAGCCTTCGCGCCCGGCAGCGTGCCTGCGCAGAAACTATGAGTTTCCAATCAGGACGTGAGACGTGGGTTGGCTTTGTCTGGGGCCGTGTGGGTGCATGCAGTGAGGTGCGACGCATTCTGGTGCACCCGGTAATGAGCTGCACAAGATGTCCCGATGCCTGCATGCACCTAATGTCACACGCCGTGCGGTGAGCTGCGCGTGCAGCCGGCTGGTCTGCACGGGGATGAGCACTGCCTCAATATCTGTCACACCTGCCCCATCCGTGTACAAAGAGCCCTATCACAGTATCGACAGCAGCAAGCACGCACCCAGAGTCACCCTGCGCGCGGTGAGCTGCGCGTACAGCTGGCTGGTCTGCACGGGGATGAGCACGACTCCAACGCAGATCATGCCCAGCACGGCCACCTTGCCCAGCAGGGAGGACACCACCACATCGCCGTAGCCGACCGTCGTGAGCGTGGTCGTGACAAAATAGAGCGCGTCGAAGAAAGGGATGCGCTCCACCAGGTGCACCTAAACAGGCATGCAAGCTGATCAGACGCATGCATGCGTTGGTCTCCAAACACAGTGACTGGGTGATGACGGGAATATGACCAACCAGGTGCACCTCATGTAGTAACACTAATAATAACCTTTCTCAGCGTGCCAGATCTGCTTCTATCTCCTGCAATCCTTACAGCACCTAAAAGGCACGTACCAGCCTGTCCCCAACTCCACAATTCCCCACAAACCCCACAAAGCACTGAAAAACACTAGTACCTCCCCGATTTCCACCCACTGAGTAACTGGGGACTAGTACTAAATTCAGAACACAGTCAAAGAAGGTAGACTTTCTCATCTTATGATAAAAACTTGCAGATCATTACGAGACCGCAGATACCTCACAGAGGCATGGAGCAGTTATTAGAAAGGACTTGTGGGCAACATGGTCCCATCAATGAAAGTGTACTGTAGAAGATGCAATCACACCCACATGTGGCGGCAGTGCAAGTCTTCCCATTGATCCTTTGCTGCATGCTTGCTTATAATGCCTACATATTAGGGAGGCATCTGTGCAGCTGATGGGCATAACTCTCAGTATGGTAGAGGAGGTGAAGGACGTGTATGGCATGCCCACGCCAGTCATGCATTACAGGAATGTCAAAGAGGATTAGGCACAGGGGAAAAGGGCTTACTATGGCAGAGGTGGTGAAGAGCAGGGTGAGCACGGATGCCACGAGCTGGTACAGGCGGATGCTGGCCGCTCCCGACAAAAGCGCGCCACTGCTGCTCAGGTGCATCGACCGCATTTCGCCCGCCAACAGACTTATGCGCATGACTCGCAGCGCCCTGCATGCATGCGAAGACTTTCAGTCTGCGTATCTTGTCTTCTCTCCAGAACTATCACAAACATTGTTGTCAATAGTACATTATACCTTCTCTGCAGGATCACATTGCCTCTCGCCAGGAAAACCGTGTAATAGTAACGATAATGTTTCATTTCTTGAGGACTAGGTATGGTCAAGAAATGCATGGGCCCTTCCCCAGAATGAGCATGCATCATCATGAAATTATGTCGCCAGAGTTGAAGCAGGCCAGAGACCAGACTAAAGAGCCGCAGAGGGAGCCACCACATAACAAATTCCTCCTAAACCTGATTGCATCATCAAGCAGCAGTGCAACAACAGCTAAGCAGGCAAGAAGCTTGTCCTGCAGAGTCGGAGAGCCACGCAGGCAAATCCTTCATGCTAGTGGTGCTCATATTCACAATTAGTGTGATGGGTTGCTCGGCAACTTTCCAGCACCAGAGCTTTGATAGTGAGACGCACGTGGCATCACAGGAAATCAGCCTAAGGATTTCCTCCATGAAGGCATGAAGCTGACAGTGCTTCCTTCCCAGCCATCATGACACCTTCTTGTAAGTACTCCTTAAGACTTGACTTCTATGAAGAAAATGCGGGACCAAAGGGGTGTTGTCTTTGAGATTTAGAACATGAAACCCCTCTTAACGCGCTTCGTCAAATTGCAGTCCTGAGCTCGCCATACAGAATCCACAGGACTCGGTCACTAGAGGATCAGCACAATGGAAAAGGCTGCTGTGCATTTTGATATAAGCAGGCATACTCCCTTTTCTGATGATCCTCTCGCATTGGAGAGCGGGGAAGGAGTGGTCTGGGACTATGAAACATATGTTACAACTCCCTGATCCTTACAGCCACGAGAGGGACGCACCGCAGAATTTTGAGTAAATGCAGGCCAAAGCTGAGTTTGGTGAGTGGCGCAAAGGCCACGGCTGAAGAAAGAATGCAAAGCTGACAGTGCCCCACAGCCGGTGTTCATCTTGACCCACGCATGGATGATCTCTCAATTAAGGCTGCGTTGGTTGATTGACCTGCTGGGTTGCCTCAACCTTCTGGCTTGCCATGACCACAGGGACAGCTTCTCAGGTGTCATCGGAGTGGTGAAAAAGAGGGTGAAGGAAAGGGGAATGCGCACCGCAAGATTTTGAACCAGCGCAAGTCGAAGCGGCCGAGGCGGAAGGGCAGGTTGGCACCGTACATCAGCGCCAGCTCTAAGAGCGGCGGGAAGAAGGCTGCAAAGTCCAGGACGTTCCAGACCGAGCACAGCATGCGCGTTTTGCTCTCCGCCTCCTGTAAATTGGGCAGTGTACATGCGGTGTTTTCAGAGTCCCGACAGCTCTGATGATCTGTGCTGCCAGACGCGAACAAGGTGACTTTCTGGCGCCTGGCAGAGTTTTTCAGTGTCTGGTACCATAATGTCCAAGAAGGGTGTCCACACTCACAGCAGAACTTGTGATGAATACCTGACTGCAATCACAATGATGCTCAGATACGTTGCTATTCGAGCCTGAGCATTTTTGTCTCTGAGATCAAGTATTAGTCTCAGGTTATTTTCGGAGATCTAAGCATTTCATGTGTGCGCGTGTTTGTCCCTCCACTGCTGTACTATACAGGGCAAAATCTGCATGCATGGCCTATCTGACACCCTGGTGTGCACTTGCATGCAAACAGCCTAAGAGAACCACCCCTCTCAATTTCAATGCTTGCAAGTTGAGAGGATTCCTACCGCAAGGCGGAAGATGAACTCGGTCGCGAAGAGCGCGCAGAGCATGAGGTCCAGGTTGTAGCGGATGGAGAAGGGCGCCGGCGTGGAGTAGGTGGACCATACATACAGCACCACTGTTGCATGAGACACACAATGACATCAATTCATGAAGTGCTTTCTAGTGATCAACTACAGTGGTTCACTCTTACGCACTCGAGGAATTTTGGTCTCTAATCTTCATCTATGTGGGAACCTGCTGCTGTTTCAAGCTCACGTCAATTCAGATATGGGCAGGAGATAAAGGATGCTGTTTCCATTGTTTCTTGCGCTCCCCTAGAACGGGCGGACTGAACATTGCGTGATGAGAGCGCATGCATGTGGAGCATCAGGAGCACTAAACGTGCATCCATACATACAGTTGTTAACGCACACAGGCATACCGTAACACCAACTAAAGAAGTACCTTGTCTGGTGATATTGCAAGCATCAAATATGCATCATGAGCACATGCATCAGAAGTAGCGAGTGCGCATGGTTAGGTGCAGCGTCCAGGTGAAAGAGAGCGCAAGGGGCTTGCCAAAAAGGAAGGAGGCTGTGAACTGGCCGAACTGCAGCACGGCACGCACTTCTGGCAGCCGCAGGATGGTGCGCATCGCTCCAGAGAAGCGCTGAAGCAGGGAGCCCTGGATGGCATGACACACGTCAGGTCTGACAACGGACAAAGGGATCGTACACGGCTTGCATCGTATATAAATCTAATACTATGAGAACTCTTTGGCAGCACCGATAGTCAGAGTGTTCGTAGAAGCTGTGTGTTGGATGGCATGGGCAGGCGCATGGTGTGCTAATTGCACACCTCCTCCATGGACTCGAAGACATCATTAGACCCCTGCCACGGCTCTTCGAAGCTTGATGCCGCCGCGCACACGTTCAAAGACGTCCTAGGCTCCCTGCCTGTTCCATTACGCTTGCCCAACGCTGAAAGTGCGTTCGCATGAGAGATTCTAGACCTCCAGGTCCCAGATCGGCATTGGATCAGCCGCGATCTACGTGGTACCTTTATTGGAGACGTTGGGGTAAAGTTGAGTGGGTTGAATCTGTGAGTAGGCGATGTACAGCCTATCTGTAAGGCAGGCATGACCTACAAAAGCGAAGAAGCTTGCAGAATGAATCTGCCTGAACAGTGTGTCATCTTATGAACGTCCATATATAACTTCCTGCAGGAGAGAATGCGGTGCAAAGGGGTGCCGAGGGCCAATGATCTCTATCGCCTGTGGCTTTTGGGCACGTCAGCACAGCAGTCACGTGGTGTTCTTGTTTGTTGTGAAGCATGAAGCCTCTCGCAAATATGTGGCCATTCCTCGTGTTGATACTCTAATGCAGTGAGGAAATGCCATTCCGCCCAGGTGTGGCTCAGGTACAGCAGGCTGAACAAAATTAGACCCTCTCGGACAGTTGGTCTGTAGCCTCAGGTGAGCTATATACCTTGGGTGATGCTTTAGGCTAGCAGATGGCATAATGATGAATAGGTGATAATGTCGTCTATTTCCAGCGTCCGCAGAGCATTATACAGACAGCAAGCTTGTGAGGTGACAGGTTGACTCGTAGCGGATGTTAGCTGAGCGAAAGAAGGGGAGCGCCGAGGTGGTCCAGGAGTGCCTCCCACTACGCCTTGTTCTTTGGTACCTAGTGGACTAGCGAAAGGGGAATACCATGGACTTTGGGGACAATGACGGAACATCCTCTTCCCCATTCCACTGGGTGAGTTGCTCCTCAATATTGTTATGATGGGCACCCAAACGCAGATACAATGAGTCTTGGATTGCCACTCTACTTCACACATCCCTTCCTGCAAGCTGCTGGACATGGCACCTGGCACGTTTGCAGTACTATATAACAAGATGTTACCCTGCTCAGAGGCCCTTATGTGTGTTTGCAAAAGAACAAGAGCCTCTCGACGAGTCCGACGATTGGAGTGCTGCATCCTCGCAATACGGACATGGACAGTGTGGCAAGGGTGCGCCAGGAGCAGGTGGATGTCTTGGACCAGATGAACAGGGTAAGTCACAACAGGACTTTCACTGGCTATCGTATTAGTGGACTTCACAGCAGCGATGCAAGGTTGCCAGCTGATAATGCAGGTAAAATGTCATAATTCTAAAATGCGCATACTGCTCATATTCCTCAACAAACGCAGATGGAGCTCTGGGCAAAGAGCGTGGAGAGGCGCTCTTTGGAGCTGACTCGGACCAACAGGCAGCTGAGGTCCTCTGTGGAAAAGTACAAGAAGGTACGTGACAGAGCCCGCTCTGCCTTCACATCCTTAGAACTAATACTGTCAAATTGTTGCACCTTCATCAAAGAGCCAAGACCATGTCAGGCAACCGGAGACCGTGCCAAGCTGCAGCCGGGTCATATCTCTCTAGACAGCAGAGCTTCTTTCAGACACGCGAGTTGCCACCGCCTATGCAGTCTCCAAGCCAGTAACAATCTAGGATTGCTGCATGCCGTGCCCGCACCTCCACAGAACCCTTGAGCAAAGACCTGTCATAGCTAATTCATTGCATGTAATGAAATCGAGGTGTCCTGCGCCAAAACAGGAGGCTGAGCACCAGCGCGCCAAGGCGGAGCGGCAGGCTGAGCTGGCGGTGGCGGCTGAGCTGGCGCGTGCATCAGCCGATGACGAGGCGCAGCGCCTGCGCTCCAAGTTCGCGCGCAGCGACAAGGGGACTGCTCTGCTCAAGGCAGCTAGATTGAAGATGGAGCTGGAAGCCTGCAGGGAGAAGCTGGCCTCTGCAGAAGCCGGCATGAAGGAGCAGGTCTGGACTTCTTGACCCATCACTTCATAGGATATGCTGGACAGAAAAATTATGATTGCAGGGCTCAATCATGTGATACGCTAGGCAGCCTCCTCAATGTGCCTGGGGCTTACGGGGATCTGTGACGATGGACACTGCTGTACAATATATCGTGGCACCATTTTGCTCAAGCAGTGCATGCAAGTCCAGGATAGTGCATATAAATGACCAAGCCCAGGGAAAATTTAGATTGCTTAGGCATGACTACCTGTTGTAGCAGACCACCGTCAGCCATCATCTGCAGAGGCACCTTGTCACAAGCAGCTATGCCCTTGCAATAAATTTCCGAAGAAAAAGTCAGCCCAGCTAAACTCTGCATAAAGAAGAGTGCACACACAGGAGCTGAAGGTGGAGGCAGTAAAGGGAGAGGCAAAGGCGCTGAGGGAGGTTTTGCATCAGCAGCAGCAAAAGCACTCCCAGCAGGACAGCGTGCCAGCTCAGGAGGTCAGCGCCCTCAGAGGGCAGCTGGCGGAAGCTGAGCAGCGCTGCCGGGAAGCCGAGCAGCGGCTGGCGCAGCTTACGGACGCCGAGAAGCGGCGCGGGGAAGCCGAGGAGAAGCTGCATGCGCTGGAACTGCAGCTGGTGAGCAAGCAGGCTCTTCTGCCTTCAATTAGGCCATGTTTAAGCAAGCAATGCGGAGTCTGCTTGCACCATTGCACAGTGACATACGCCACATGTCAGGAGGAAGTAGCATGCACGAGGATGACAATCAAAGCAGATTTCACTTGTGAACCATGACCCATTCGTTTGCGATTGGCAGGAGGTTCAGGCAAGAGAGGCACGAGAGCAGGCAGCAGAGCGCGCAGAGGAGCATGCGCAGGAGTTATTAGGAGCAAAGAATGAGGCGGCGGCACTTGCAGAGGAAAAGGAGACACTGCAGCAACGGCTGGCAGATGCTGAGCGGCTCCGACGGACCATGATCGATGCTGACAGGGTAATGCGTGCCTGTGGCATGCTTCAAAGAACTCTCTGAGTGTCCTGATGCTCTCAAATTGAATCGTCTGGAAAGCAGCCACATGCATGCTGCCGAGCGCTATTGATGGTGCAACGTCCTGCTAAATGGAAAGAATTGGGGAACCGTGCCCCAAAATTTCCCAGCAATGAGTGCAAGGATAGGTAGATATCCTTGGATCAATTAGACCAAAGTGTTCAAAAGTTGGGTGCATGGCACTTCACAGGACCATGAGGAGGGCAGCCGGGAAGCCTGGCACGATCTGGCCGAGCGGCTGGTGCAGGCAGAGAGCTGCGCCGCCACCGCTGAAAAGGAGCTTCGCTTCCAGGTATCCCTTTGGAAGCACTCTTGCAGCCTATCTCATACAATTTCGAGCCCATGGAGCAGGACTGAACCCTAAAACTTTCCACATACCAACTACGCGTGTGACAGGCAGTCCTCATCATGGCAGTGATGAAGTTGGACAAATTCCGGGTGGACCCAAATTGAAGATGGTGGTCTGGGATGTGCAGGTTCAGGCGACAGAGAGCCTGCAGGAAAGCGTGGACACGCTTGCAGCCGAGCGCGACTCGCTGCAGCGGCAGTGCCAGGACCTGCAAGCCGACGCGGCGCAGGCCGCTGCTGAACACCTTGAAACCCTGGAGCGCCTGGTGTGTACCCTGGCTCTTGACAGCGATACGTAAATAATGCTGCACGAGCTTTTGCATGAACGCCAGGTTGGATGATTTTCCAGCTTGCACAAGGCATGATGGAGTTCTTCGAGAAATTGTTTTCTGAGGAGCACTCTTTGCCCTGCGCAGATGCAAGAGGGCGCACAGGCGCGGGCAGAGGTGGATGCGAACGCCGCCCGCCTCGCGTCAGCCGACACCGAACTGCACGCGCTGCGCGCCGCTGCAGCCGATGGCTCCGCGGCGGCTGCCGTCGCGTCTTCAGCTGAGCGCGCGGCTGCGGCTGCGGCCGAGGCGGCGCAGCTGCGCCAGCAGCTGGACGCCGGCCGCGCAGCGGCGGCAGCCGCCGTGGAAGCTGCGGCGGCGGATTCGGCGGAACTCCGGTGGCGGCTGGAGGCCGGCGCGGCGGAGGCGGCCGAGGCGGCGGCCGCGCGCGACGCAGCACTGCTGGAGGTGGCGGCCGGCCGCGCTCGCATCACCGCGCTGGAGGCCGAACTGCACGCTGTGCGCGACACGCATGTGAGCGCAACTTCGCCAGCCTTGAAGCATTGTATTGAATGTCTTTTGCAAATTGAGCAGTGTCCCATGCTGAAGAGCCAGTGTCACGGTACCGGTGTCATAGCCCAAAATAGTGCAGGAATAAGCAGTGCGGGGCAACTGTATCTGTCACAGCAGCACAAAAGGTAGCATGTATTGCTCAGTCCTGTACCATGTGCATGTACACAGGCGATCCAGGCTGCGGAGCTGGCAGGGCGCTGCGAGGAGAAGAGCGCGC
Organism: Coccomyxa subellipsoidea C-169; assembly: GCF_000258705.1. Taxonomy (NCBI): domain Eukaryota; kingdom Viridiplantae; phylum Chlorophyta; class Trebouxiophyceae; family Coccomyxaceae; genus Coccomyxa; species Coccomyxa subellipsoidea. The sequence continues at coordinate 117,400 of NW_005178022.1, forward strand.
TGCAGATGCGGCTGGACGAGGCGGCGGACTGTTCGGACCTTGCAGTCTCAGCTCTGCGCGCTAAAGCAGAGGAGCTGCAGCGGCAGCTGACAGAGGCTGATCAGGCGCTGCATGCCGCCACACAACGCCTGAGCGAGACGCAGGAGCAAGTCTGTGCGGCGGAGGCAACAGCACGGGAGACCGCGGTACAGCTCGGCAGCGCGCTTGAGAGGTGCAGAATATTAGAGGAGAAAGTGGCCGAGGCAGCAAGGAGGGAGATAGAATCAGAGGTGCAAATTGCAGAGACTCAGGCAGCGGCGAATGAGCACAGCAGCCGCGAGCAGATACACTTGGAGCAGAGCGTGGCACAGGCGCAGCAGATCATCTCGCTCAACGCGCAGCTGCAGGAAGCCGCCGGGAAGCTGGCGGAAGCCGAGCGGCGCCAGGAGGAAGCCGGCGCGCAGCTGCGGGAAGCCGCCGCACGGCGCGAGGATCTTGACGCCGAGCTGGACGCCGCGGCAGAGGAGTTATTGCGCAAGGGTTACGAACACGAGGAGAAGGTTACATCACTGCTGCAGCAGCTGCACGGCGCGCGTGACAGGCTGGCGGCTGCCGAGGCTGAGCTGGCGTCCGCGCAGGACGAGAACATGCAGCTCTCAGGCGACTGTGCAGGCGCGCTGCTGAGACCTGTTCCAGTCTTTTGGAAATGTAACGCTCAAATCCGAGGGATGGCATCTTTTTCTGTAGGTCCTTGAGTTCCAATAAAGCACTCAAGTTAATGAGGTCAACTCAGCAATGGCGGGTGCTGGGTGTCTACATGTGCGATGCAACCTACATATCGTCTCATCTTGCTTCTTTCTCGCACATTCATCAGCAGCGGATGATACTTGTCATGCGAGGTAGTACCAAGACGTCCCCCCTTGACATAACCGCACATGCAGGCATGTGCCTGGAGCTGGAAAACGCGCGCGAGGCGGTCGCGTCAGCGCTGAGTCAGCACGCAGCCGCCGCGGCCGACGCCGACGTAGCGCGCGCGGCTGCCGGCCGGGAGATCTCGGCTGTTACGGCGCGCGCCGAGGAGCTGGCCGCTCACCTGGAAACCGCCTGCAGTGAGAACGCTGCACTGTCTGCCAAGCTGAAGGAGATCGCAAGTGATAACGCCAGCTTGCAGGTACAATCTGCAGTCTCATCACTTGTGGCATTTCAACAGTGTCTCTGATCAGGAGTAGTGTTCTCGCGGTTCATCGTGCACATATCAACATAGGTCGGTGTCTTGTTAAAAGCAGGGCACCTAGAAGGGTGTTTTCTTTCTTTGAGCACATAATGCTGCAAAGCATAGGTCCCAGGACCAGCAGAGCCTGTACCTGTGGATTGATGGCAGGCTGCCCAAGCTGAACAGTTAGGACGATTTGTGTGCAGGAGCTTGGGGGTGCACGGTGCGACGCGCTGGCGAAGCATCTAGAGGTGAATCGCGCGGAGAAGGCGGCGCTATTGGGAAGGTGCGATGAGCTGGCGGCTGATGTGGCGGCGCTGCGCGATGACGTGGCGGCCGCCGAGCGCCGCTGCGAATCCGCCGAGGCCAGCGTGGACGCGATCGCAAAGGCAAGCATGCACCCGCTTGCTTTCTTTGACTTCGTTGCCTTTTGGTCATCACCTAATCCGTCCAATACAATACCTTTTCTACCAAATTATCTATGACTCCAGTCAGCATATGGTGAGACTGGGAATGATCAAGATTGCCGCCTTTGGGCAGGCAACTGCTGGCATTCTACCGGAGGCCCTGAGAGGTCTGCAAGCTTTCAGTTATGGAGAAGAAAGTCAAGTGTGCCGAGCAACAGTGGAAAGTTGCGGCTGAACAGAACTACAATAACAACAGTAAAATTAGAACAAGGTATGGCACTTGCAGGCCAGCGAGGAGGCACGCGCAGCGCTGGAGGCTGACGTGGCGCGACTACGCGCTGACCTGGACGCCAGCTCGCGCCAGGTGGCCGACCTGACAAAATCGGCAGAGGAGTCGCATGCGCGCGCCGCAGCACTGACATCTGATCTTGAGGCCATGACTGCGCGGCTGCATGAAAGCCTGTCAGACGCAGAGGTGACTTACTAGATCACCTTGGCCTTAAGAAAGTCACCGTACTAGGTCTGATGGGCAGCTGGATTGAGCTAGAGTACTATGGGTGCAGTTTGTTCAGGGAGCATTTAGCCCGCCCAGCAGCACAGTGCAGCCCTGAGTGGTTTCCAAAAGAGTGCTTTGCAACCGGCGGGGAATGCATGCCTCTCTGGCACAAGTTTGCAAGGAGGTCAATTTGATCTTGCAAAGAAAAGCAGGAGGCTTGATCAGGTCCTCAAAATTCTCATTAGTGTGCCCTTCCGAGACAAGTGTATCTGCGCAGGCGGCAGAGGCACGAGTGCGGGGCCAGCACAGCGCTGCGGTGGCGGCGCTGCAGGGCAATCTAGATTTGGCGCTGGCTCGAGCACCTGAATTGGAACGGCAGCTGCGAGATGCGCGCTGCGAAATGGACGAGCTGGAAGCTAGCGCGCGCAGCGTGCACACCTCCCTGCAGGTCTGTTGAATAAATTTGTGTGTGTAATTATTGCAACCTTGCAATTATGCTAATCATGGCCCTATACCAGGCATTTAAATCTGGAGTTCCTTGAATGGACATGACTCACGGCTGAGAGTCTGGTGACTAAATAACGTTCTCTTGAACAGCCCATGGCAAGCATCTTGCACCCTTTTTCAAATAAAATGTAGGAGCTGGAAGCATGCCGGTTGATGAAGCATCATGTGACAATGAGCAACATGAAGAGTGGTGCTATAGAATTTGAGCTGAAGGTTTGGGCTGTGCTGTTGTGATGCAGATTGCGCAGACTGAGGCGGATGGTCTGAGAGAGGAGCTGGCGGGTGTGCTGCGTGCAAAGGCGCAGCTTGAGGCCAAGTCAAAACATTCTGAGGCCGAAGTGAGCTGCACTCCTTCTTACTGATATATAAGAATGATGAGAAAACGACAATATGCCTGCTGCTGTTGCTGTTTCTCTATATGCAAAACACACACACAAACGAGTCCAGAGAAAGCAGGAGGGGCAAAAATGCACTTTGGCTTTATTTGGATATTGGCACTCCTCTATAGCAGGAGTGCTGCGCTCCTAAGGCAGCACAGTCTATCTTATTGCAGATACCTCAACAATTTCTGGAGCCAACTCTCGAGAGCACAAGCTCTTTTAGTGTCGCTGTCCTTGCTCCTTGCATGGCATAGCAATCATGACTGATCCCCATGCTGATGTGGCGCGCCAGGTGGCGGCAAGGGAGGATGAGCTTAGAGCCTGCCAGGTCCAGCTGGAACGCCGCGAGGCAGAGGTGCACAATGTCAAGGCACTGCTGTCATCCAGCCTGCAGCCCCGCATCCCTTGTCAACCCCTGCCTCGACTCATCTCCCTTGACTGCGCCGCGGCTGTTCCCTCCTCGCGCGCCACTGGCCTCGGCCGCTTGAACCACCGGCAGGTATGCTGTGTCAGCGCTCATGTATAAAATCATTTCCTCGATCAGTGATGACTAATTCATCACTGACCAATCCTGTGGATACGCCGGGATTGTGCCCAGAAAGGGAAGTTGAGCTACTTAGCCCCTACAGTAGCATTCATGCCGTATGGTAGATTGCTGTCTTGCGCTTGCTGTCTGAAGTTTCCTGCTTTGTCACATCCGAAAGTACTGCACATTGTTCTTGTCACCAACTACTTCGTCGACACTCCTGCAGGACGGTGCGTTCTAGAACTTGTCGTCTGTGTAAAGTGTGCATCCTGTGTTACACCGCTTACTGGTGAAGACCGCGCAGGGCCTCGGCAGCCGCTACCCACCGCGGCCGGCGACGGCCGACGCATGTCTGGGTAACACACCCAAGGCAACCATGCGCGTGCATCCACGTGCGCATGCGCCGACCGGTGCTCTTCCCGCCGGCATCGAGGCGGAAGTCGAGCGGCGGCTGCGACTAAGCAGTGACGAAGCGGACGCCGCAGTCGTGGTGGAGATCTGCAGCCCTGTCAAAGGCCGAAGCGGCCTGATCTTCTCACCGGCAAAGTTCGGGGCCACCGTCCCTTCAGTGAGCACAAGGGTAGACGTGGATCACCCATGGTCTGAGCTGGGCGCTAGAGACAGAGGGGATGTGCACTCAGAAGCCGGCAGCAGAGGGGTGGGAAGGGGCGGAAACCAGGGAGCGATAGGATCTGCGCAGAGGGTGAATGAGGAATTGACAGTGGCGCTGTCGGGGGCGTCGATCGTTTCCGGGGGTCACGCGCCGACGCGGCGTTGCGCGCGGCCGAGGCAGGCCCGGCCCGAGGTGGGTTGACCCACTGGGTTGCTCCCTTTGCCTAAAATGATTCCGGGAATTAAACCCTGAATCCAACGAACATGCCAAAGCTGCTGCACTGTCACTCTTGGAGTCATGCGCAGTAGCCCTTCTGTCTTGCTGCCGGCTTGAGAGGTTGATCTAACAGAAAGGCCAACCGGCTATCATAAGTTTCTGCACTGTTGTGAGATCGAGTGTCCAACAATTTAGAGTGCAAAATGATCTTTCTTTCAGGGAGCTTTCCAGGAGCAGTACTTGTAGGATCAAAAGATGGTGTCTTGTGTATGATTGCGTGTTGCATGCAGGAAGCACCGGCCATGCAGCAGAGCCGCCGGCCACTTCCAGGGGAGGGGCCACACCCTGTCATAGAGCGTGTTGTTGTTGAGAGCCTGGGGCCCAAGGCTGCAGAGCTGCTCATGGAGCGGGCACACCCCAGCCCACGCCGCAGGTGCATCCCCTCTTTTCAGCAACTATGAGAGCATGAATGTAAGTGTGGTTGATGAAGCCATTGGACTCGCTCTTTGCCAGCAGCAGCTGGCATGTTTGGCACAATTCCAGCTGCTCAGGGGCTGCCAGTAGGTCTGCTGGTCCACACGCCTGGCGGGGGGAATATGCTCCTTTTCAGGCGATGTCTTTACAGAGAAAACAGCAGTTTGCGGTGCCTGTTTTGAGTGCGTTATCCTGGATGCGGGTACCTTTTTAGCGTGAGGTAGTGCATTCAGCTTCCGTGATCGTGTTCTGGGAAAAGGTCTGCCCTTGGCTTCAGACTTGCATGTGCCTTTGATGAAGCGCAACAACCGCCTCAAAACAAATTTAGGTGATGGTATTCTCGTTTGTCATGTTTTTGTCACAGGATTGTTGGCTGAAGGCTCTGCATGTGCTGCAGGAGGCCGCTGGCGGCATGAAGTGCCTTGGGAATTTGTGAGGGAGGAATAATATGGGTGTTAGGTGAGGTGAGGAAGATAAGGTGTTTACAATGGTTTTGAGTGTGCGAACGAGACAGCAAATCTATGCATTCACTTTATTAAAATAAATTTAGGAATTTATAAATCCATGGAATTCCTTACAGATTTACAGAAGGAAGGAAGGGACAGAAAGAACACTTCCCTGCATGCCGCACATGGGCATCTTGTACAAGCGAGACACAGTCAGCCTGTAAATACTATCACAAACTTCACTCGAAGACTTGCGCATCTGCAGGGGCACTCAAGTGCATGTGCGCAAAAGCCATCTGTGAAACCGATCTGATTGGCGCAAGTCCATGCAAGCGGTAGCAGGCTCAAAGGCATCCGATGTCTATGCAGCTGCAACCTGAGACTCGCCAAATATTGTGACACGCATTCTTTGAGGAAATTTCATCACTACTTGAACCATGCAGCACATGGGCTCCACGTGCTCTTCATGGAACAAGATTTACTGCGCTCACAAGAGGAAGATTGGTGCTGGCACCACGCACTGGAGATTCTTCTTCCGTATATGTTGAAGGTATCTGTGAGTTGTGATCAGAGATGTTGCTGAACAAGAAATATCCAGCATTGAGCTCACGGACTTTGACAGGACGTCCCGCTGGCACCGTTCCCCGAAGGCTAGGTGCAATCTCCTACTTAACGGAAGTTGTAATGTAGAACACGAACGCTATTTGCTCCCTTTAATGTAAATTTTGTATGGATTTGCAGGCCAGGGAGCTGGCATATCCTTCTCGCTCAGATCAGGCAGATGCAGCAGCAGGATCATAACCAGATGTGAAGGTATGATCTTCCAGGGAATGAAAGTCACTTATGCACCCTTCATCGGGACAATGATTTTGTGACTGACGCAATGCAGCTCGCCAATGCCTGATCCTCTTTTTCTTTGTGGTGCAGCTGCAAGAACAGTGTCACAGAGGATCCCACTGCCCAAGAAGCCTTCTCTTGCAGTCACTCACCCGGAGCTTGCCCGCCAGTGGCACCCCATCAAGAACGGCGAGAAGAGGGCTGAAGACTTCAGAGCTGGATCTGGCTTCAGGGCTGTGTGGCTGTGCCCAACGCCCTGCTCATTATGCGGCAAAGCACATGAGTGGGAGGCAAGAATATCAAACCGCGCAAAGGCAGGCAACCCCAGCGGCTGTCCCTTCTGCTGGGGCCTACGCGTCTGCACCTGCAGCTCATTGGCAACCACAAAGCCTGACTTGATGGCGCGTTGGGATTATGCAGCCAATGAAAGCCTGGACCCTGAGCAGATTGGCGTAAGCTCCAGCAAGAAGGTGTCCTGGGTGTGTTCCCTTCATGGCTCATGGCTAGCCACAGTCAAGCGTAGGGCTGCTGGCACTGGCTGTCCAGACTGCGCAAATCTGAACAAACGAGGTCATGCATCAAATCGGGGCCTGCTCAAGGATGAGCACCCAGAGCTGGTTGCGCAGCTGCACCCCACCGAGAATGAGCACTTGGATCTAGACAAGCTCACCAGCGGCAGTAGAAAGAAGGCAGTGTGGGTGTGCCATGAACGCCAAAACGCCCCTCCTGGGTGCAGCCATGCCCATGAGTGGACAGCTCTGATCAGAGATCGCACTGGCAGGACAAAGCGTGAGGGCAGTGGCTGCCCATGGTGCTTTGGGCTGCTTGTGTGCCTATGCAACTCCCTTGCTGTGAAGGCGCCGGAGGTTGCCGCGCAGTGGCATCCCACGCGCAACGGTGACAAGCGACCAGATCAATATGGTGCTTACAGTCATGAAATTGTGTGGTGGCAGCATGTCAGTGAGCTGACAGGTGAATTGCACGAATGGAGAGCTTCAATAATGGGTCGCGTGGCGACTTGGAACATAAACAATCGCCTGAGCTGCCGTCAGTGCAGAAGGGAGGAGCACCAGAAGCTGATCAAGAGATAGGTATTAAACCCGTCATTGAGATGTCAAATAGTCTCTTGACTCTTGCCCGGTCTCACCAACAAACCGGCAGGCCAGCTCTCCCTGTTTGGGACGCTGAGATTTGAACTGAATTTTAACCTCTCGCTTTGACTTGATTGATTGGGATCTGACTCTGAGTTATCGCCAAAGGGTCCAGGAGGTCTTGAACGCAAGTATCAATGCAGCAGCCCGTGTAGTGTTATCCATTGCTGCAGGTTGGCTGCCAAGAAACCTTCAATTGCAATATCGAGATCTGAAAAGTCATCACCGAGGGGGCGTGCATGTCTTGTTCCAGCAGTGTACTGTGAAGAGAAGATGTTAATCCAGAATGGGACCAGACTTTCACGAGGGTACCCGGTGGAATTGTATCTTATCGGGAGCAACAGAGTGTACTTTATTGGCCCTCGATCAAGACTTCATGTGTAGCCTTTGCGCAGGCGCAAGTGTGTTGCATAAGACTGGGCCAGATCGTGCGATTGCATCAACACACAGCATATGCATGCGCATGCATGTGCTTGCGCATGCCTTGTTATTTGAAAGCAATTGCAATTGTGGTAAAGCCCGAAAATTGCCATGGATATTGAGTAGCATTGTCACTGCCAGTCTGGCAAGCAGTTTCTTAGTCTAGAATCAAACCGGCTACATATGTCTTTAACTGCTTAGAATGCATTTGATCCCCACATGTGCGACAGTCTCACGGTGACCCATGCACGCACATGCCTGAGTTTCATATTGGGCTAATGATAGGTAGTGGCAGTGGCACTATTAAAGCACCAGGTGCTTACATCACCCGAATTCCGAGGGCAATCGCAAAAAGGTTGCACCGCACCTGTAGATCTGATTCAGTACAATATCTCAGTCCTGGTCACATGCAGCACATGAGCTCCACGTGCTCCATCATCTCAAGAACCACTTTTGCTCGGGCAATGGAGAACGGCGATTAGGGAACCCCGATAGTGCTTCCGTACTTGATGAATACTTGTATGTGCTGAGGTCAAGAATGCTGCTCGATAAGGAGTTTTCAGCTTTGAACTTCAGGGCAATGACAGCCCATCCCGCTGCCATATTCCCGCGACGGCTCGGTGCGATTTCTACAAAAGATATGTACTGGAAAATCGTAAAAAATATCGTGAATGGTTCCTGTGACGGTTGCATGCGTTTGCAGGCCAGGGAACGAATAAGTGCTTCTCGCTCAGATCAGGCAGATGCAGAAGCAGGATGACAACCAGCTGTACAGGTGTGCCAGCAAAAGACAAAAAGATAGATTTGATGCATGCTCCCTTTTTTGGATCTCTTTACCCCTAACTGGAGCAAGGCAAGCCACATAGTGCTGAATGTGCTTTCACGTCTTGATGCAGCATCAGCAGCATCACAGAGGATTCCACTGCCCAAGAAGCCTTCCCTGACAGTCACTCACCCGGAGCTTGCCTGCCAGTGGCACCCCACCAAGAACGGCGAGAAGTGGCCTGAAGACTTCACTGCAGGAAGCAGTGCCAAGGTCTGGTGGCTGTGCCCAACGCCCTGCTCGTCATGCGGCAAAGCACATGAGTGGGAGGCAAGAATATCACACCGCGCAAAGGCAGGCAACCCGACCGGCTGTCCCTTCTGCTGTGGGCAACGCATTTGCACCTGCAGCTCATTGGCCACCACAAAGCCTGACTTGATGGCGCATTGGGATTATGCAGCCAATGAAAGCCTGGACCCTGAGCAGATTGGCGTCAGCTCCCATAAGAAGGTGTCCTGGATGTGCCCCCAGCATGGCCCCTGGTTAGCCAAAGTCAGCAGAAGGGCTGCTGGTACTGGCTGTCCAGAGTGCGGGCAGGTAAATCGTGCCAAAAACCGTTCAAGGCGGGGCCTGCTGAAGGATGAGCACCTGGAGCTGGTTGCGCAGCTGCACCCCACCAAGAATGAGCACCTGGATCTAGACAAGCTCACCAGCGGCAGTAGAAAGAAGGCGGTGTGGGTGTGACATGAACGCAAGTATGCCCCTCCTGGATGCACGCATGCCCACGAGTGGAGTGCTCGAATCATTGACCGCACTGGCACGACAAAGCGTGAGGGAGCTGGCTGCCCCTTTTGCTATGGGCGTGCGGTGTGCCCGTGCAACTCCCTTGCTGTGAAGGCGCCGGAGGTTGCCGCGCAGTGGCATCCCACGCGCAATGGCGACAAGAGACCTGACCAGGTTGGCGCTCACAGTAATGAAATCGTGTGGTGGCAGCATGTCAGTGAGCTGACGGGTCAAGTGCATGAGTGGAAAGCTACAACACACGAACGTGTTGAGTGTTGGAACAAGAACAATCGCCTGAGCTGCCGTCAGTGCAGAAGGGAGGAGCACCAGAAGCTGATCACGAGATGTTCTTGAAATCCGCGGATGAGGATACTAACATACTAAACGAGTATTGCCCAGACTCCAACATTTGGCCACCATCACTGTTATTTGGAGACTCTAGAGGATGGAATGTCTCCCTGCTTGTTTCTTGCATTTTTAGGTACGCCTTGACTTCCTCAGCGATACATTACTTGCGTTTGCAGACATCAAATAGTCAGGAGAGTTTGAACTAAGCAGCAGCCCGTTCCCCTCTGTGTGCGCCTCTGCTTGCAATTTGTCGTGACTACAAATGCCTGAATGTCATTATGAGAGAAGATGTTGCCATTGCTAGATGGATTTGTGGCGAATGGTCTACTTAATATTGATATATTGATTTTGATAGGCCATCTAGAAAGTGCTGACATGTGCCGATAGATGACATCTAACATCAGAGTACATGCTCAAGATTGTAATGCAACCGCCGTAGATGCCTGACTATCATCAACCAAAGCTGTTGCCAAAGCCTATGCAATGCACAAGATCATGGCATCCAAAAACACACCTCAAGAACTCCAATATACACACCAAATTTTGAAACCCATCACACTTTGATAAAGGCACATCACAGATCACAACGCGATTGGAAGGCCTGAGTTGTTTCCAGGCTCCAAAATGGTAATACTCTCTCGCTCACAGCCCCAAGTTGCACTCAGCCACCACCATCAGCCTCAATTCCTATTACTAGGCAGGGGGATTGGTCTAATCATCTCCCGGTGGAATGCCCTTGGAAACAGACGCGGTAACAGACCCCCTCGCTCCCGCCTCTCAGGCCTCTCAAGCTTAAAGGCTCCACACACCTTGAAAGCCTGCTGGCTGCGCAGCGCAGCAGAGCAGGGTAGAACAGGAAGTAAATGCTGACTGAAAGGAACATGTCGAGCGGCCCTGGAATCCACGGGAACTTCCACAGTCCAAGGGCTCTGTGCGCTCCATCCCCTGCACATGCATACGCATGTCTGTCTCAGTGTGAGTCATTGATCTTTCAACACTGACTCATGATCTAAAAATGCCTGGCCGCAATGCACCTACAAGAGAATGTTCAGAGACCCTTCATCGTCTGGATGTCAAGGAAGGGTATTCCTCTTCGGCATGCAGAGTGTAAATTTCAAGTACGGGCAATGGCGCCTGAAACTCTTTGTCAGAAGCCACCTAGCGTGACAATTGCCCTTACAGCAGCAGCAACCAAGTGTTGCATATTCAATGTAGAGAGGAATCTTCACTTGTTCTTTAAAGATTTTGCATCGGACCCACACGTGGCCAGGCAAAGCCCCATCCATTAGCTGCACGGGCGGTGCTAAGACTTTGAGCAGGCCTCCTGATAGGCATTTCTCCTGGGTCTCTGGGCGTCTGATGTGCAAGCAATGCCCTGCAATCTTACCTGCTTTGCTTCGCAGAGAGCGCTCAGCAAACCGACATCGAATACGAGGATTGCTTCTTGGTGACGGCGGTCCACTCTCTTGTCAATGATCAAGTCCACCTGGACGACCCATGCCTCACACTCTGCACAACACAATCAGTTTCAGCTCTGAGATTTGCAGGTTGTACACATCTTTAGCAACTGAACACCTGGCAACCATGTGGCGAGTCCGACCTTTGGTGTGTAGCAAGACCAGCAAGAATTCTTGAATGGATTGTCTGTCTGCCCACTGAAAACACCCGCTGAAAATCCTGATAGTTCAAAATCTTTCACTGAAACTTCAGAACAATGACCCGATCAGGGAGAAGTTCAGAAGAAGAGAGCACTGAAAATATGAAGCCGACACGCCGGTGCAAGCATTTTTGGATCTGGCACACAATCGGAATAGAATAGCAAGACAAGAAATGGGGTTGCCAGAGCATGCAAGAAAAATGGGGGCATGTGGTGATTGCCTCACTTGAATTATCGCTTGTTGAACAACATTACACACAATGTGTTCCGGGCTTGAAGCGGCAGTCATCCACGCGCACAGTCATCCGCTTTGGTGACCACTTCTGCCATGGCACTGACTACCACAATGACACACCTGGCCTCAGGCATAAGCAACCAGATGGAGACTCACAGGGTGATAGGTTTGCCATAGATATTGTTTAGCATTGTCACTGCCAGTCTGGCAAGCAATTTTAGTCTAGAATTAAACCTGCTACATATGTCTTTGATTGCATTGAATGCATCTGATCCCCCCTGTGCGACAGTCTCATAGTGACCCATGCACGCACATGCCTGAGTGTCACGTTGTAGAGGCAGTGGCACTATTACAGCACCAGGTGCTTACATCACCCGGAATCAGAGGGCAATCGCAAAAAGGTTAACCCGCACCCGTAGATCTGAATTTAGTAGAAGAAGAAGAAAGGAACGCAGAACAGGAGTCCCAATCATACCCAGAACAGGAGTACAATATTTCAGCCCTGGTCACATGCAGCACATGAGCCCCACGTGCTCCATCATCTCAAGAACCACTTCTGCTCGGGCAAGGGAGAACGTTGTTAAGGGAACCCCGACAGTTCTTCCGTACTTGTTGAACACTTGTATGTGCTGAGGTCAAGAATGCTGCTCAATAAGGAGATTTCAGCTTTGAATTTCAGGGCATTGACAGAACATCCCGCTGCCATATTCCCGCGACGGCTCGGTGCGAGTTTTATTGAACATATGTACTGGAAATTGATAAAAGTAATGATGTAAGATCCTTGTGACGTTTGCATGCGTTTGCAGGCCAGGGAACGCATAAGTGCTCATCGCTCAGATCAGGCAGATGCAGAAGCAGGATGACGACCAGATGTACAGGTGTGGTGTGCCAGCAACAAGAGAAAAAGATAAATTTGATGCATGCTCCCTTCTTTGGATCTTTGTACCCCTAACTGGAGCAAGGCAAGCCACATCGGGCTGAATGTGCTTTCACGTCTTGATGCAGCATCAGCAGCATCACAAAGGATTCCACTGTCCAAGAAGCCTTCTCTTGCAGTCACTCACCCGGAGCTTGCCCGCCAGTGGCACCCCACGAAGAACGGCGAGGAGAGGCCTGAAGAATTCAGAGCTGGATCTAACTTCAGGGCTGTGTGGCTGTGCCCAACGCCCTGCTCGTCATGCGGCAGGGCACATGAGTGGGAGGCAAGAATATCACACCGCGCAAAGGCAGGCAACCCGACCGGCTGTCCCTTCTGCTGTGGGCAACACGTCTGCACCTGCAGCTCTTTGGCAACCACAAAGCCTGACTTGATGGCGCATTGGGATTATGCAATTAATCAAAGTGTGGACCCTGAGCAGATCAGCGTGCGGTCCAGTAGGAAGGTGTCCTGGGTGTGCCCCAAGCATGGCTCATGGTTAGCCACTGTCAGCAATAGGGCTGCTGGCACTGGCTGTCCAGAGTGCGCGCAGGTAAATCGTGCCAAAACCCGTTCAAGGCGGGCCTTGCTGAAGGATGAGCACCCGGAGCTGGTTGCGCAGCTTCACCCCACCAAGAATGAGCACCTGGATCTAAACAAGCTCACCAGCGGCAGTACAAAGAAGGCGGTGTGGGTGTGCCATGACCGCAAGAACGCTCCTCCTGGATGCACCCATGCCCATGAATGGAGTGCTCGAATTGGTGACCGCACTGGCAATGCAAAGCGGGAGGGAGCTGGCTGCCCCTTCTGCTATGGGCGTGTGGTGTGCCCGTGCAACTCCCTGGCTGTGAAGGCGCCGGAGGTTGCGGCGCAGTGGCATCCCACGCGCAACGGTGACAAGCGACCAGATCAACATGGTGCTTACAGTCATGACATCGTGTGGTGGCAGCATGTCAGTGAGCTGACAGGTCAAGTGCATGATTGGAAAGCTGCAACAAACGATCGTGTTGGGAGTTGGAACGTGAACAATCGCCTGAGCTGCCGTCAGTGCAGAAGGGAGGAGCACCAGAAGCTGATCACGAGATAGTCTTGAAATCCGCGGATCAGATACTGACATACTATACGAGTATTGCCTATGTGAGATAAACATTTTTTGTGCCAATGCCATGTTAAAAGCAGGCAAGCATGTGATTGTGGCCCTATAGGGCCCTACCCGAGCAAGTACGCAGCTCTGAGACACTTCCTTTGATCAATTCATCTGCAGGGATGCTTCAACAAGCTCCAGGTCATGCTGGCAGCACGGCTTGCGCACACTGGAAGGTTTCAAGCCATAGTTTGTCTAGATCTTTCACAAACGTCCTATATGCACTGCAGTTGTGCACAGAGTGCTCAGCATCTAATCTTATCCCAATATCACACTGCACCACTTTTTTTCACTTCCGCATCCTCACACTCTCACCTTGCATTGCAGCCAAGCCTTAGATGGCTCACAACAGAGCCTGCTGCTCCGTACGGCTGCTGACATTAGCGCGTATATTGGGTCAGATCTCAAACCTATCCTGAAATTTTCACTCCACTGCCCTCACATGGCATACGACAGGGCCTGCTGGTCAATCCTCTGAGCGTGCTGCTTCCAGTGGGGGTGCCATGACAGGGCGTTCCCTCCTCTGTGCTTCAGCAGCATGATCGCCGTCAGAGTCTGGGTTTCTTCGGGGCTCAGGTCGCCGCATCTGCCGAGCTTTTCCAGCCGCTGTCGCCGCGCCTCGCTGAGAATGAGTGCGGCCGCCACAGAAACATTGAAAGACTCTGTGAAGCTGTGCGCCATGGGGACTGTAACTGCCTGGTCCGCCAGCTCTATCGCCTCCGCTGATGCCCCTGCAGCGTTTGCGATTGAAATGCAAGTCAAGGAGAGTCCTTCTTTGCAGGCATGGCGGTAACGGTATTTGTGAGCGCCCGTTTTTTTTAAAGACGGCGGTTATTTCAACATTTCAACCTGCAAAAACATGCGTACAGGCCAACCAACGCCCATGAGCATTCTTCTTCTGAACAAGTTACTTTGAGCTTTTGATGTCTTACTGGGTCCTGCGCCATTGTCATCCTGATTTGCTTGCACTTGAACGCTATGACAAAAGGCCTGGTCAGTGCAGAAGACTGGCCACAGCCAGACAGCTGCAGGTACTGGCCCCTGCCAGCATGATTTGACGCAATACCACCGCCATGCCAGCACCCGGTGATCTGCCTATGCATATACCAACCTGACAAGTGATGGGCGGAGCATAGATACGCACCGTTGACCTCGTTGCCCAGGATGAAGGCTGTGGGCAGCGTCCAGTCAATCGCCCCGATCGGTACTGAGTCAGCCGTCGGCTGTGTGACTAATATCCTGTAGCCACAGTCACGCAGGTACTCCACACACCTGCATTGTCGATTTCTTAGGTTCAAGATTAATATACCTGTTGGGTGTTTTCATATTCTCCTTGTATCGATATTTTTTTGGGGTCCTAAAGACGACAACCGTAACTCCAAGTGATCCTTGGGATGATGACATTCCGCATGTCTGCAGCGCTGACTTCCAGTTGACACACCAGCAAGTACATGTACTGCTACGTGACCAACAAAAAGAGTGTCTCCCTGCTCCTCCTTATCAGAGCTAGCTGTGAGGAGCTGAGCAACTGCACTGTTCCTCGGAGGGAGCCTCAGAGCACCACATGGCATCACCAAGTGATGATCATACTACAGATTGTCAGGACTGCACAGATATACTCTAGAAATTCAGGGGTTCGTTGCTTTCCAACACACCTGCGAGTGCCCCAGGTGCGCTGCACGTCCAGCCATTTCTCCGCGCCCTTGCTGGTGCGATTCCCCCGCGCAGACTTCACCCTCTCCACGCTGCAAGCACAAGAACCGCCCGCGCAATGTCACTCTCGTCATCTGAATCATCTGGCCTAATGAAATTTCCGGTGGTTGCCAGATGCTGTTCAGGCTTCATCCAGTTTGTTTGCTTGCCAGGATCCATTTCTGAACACTGGCAAGGACCAGAAAGTTTAGATGGGGGAGAGCCCGGGCTTGCTGATCTTGCATGATGTGCAGGTTGTGAGAGTATGCAGGCTGCTCTGGCGCACCTGCTGTCTATGCACTGTACAGCTCCAAATCCCAAGGCTGCACAGCAGCAGCGCCATTGCAGTTAGGCGCACGAATAGAGGAGCACAAAGCAATGGCATCCTTGCAAGCATGGCCAATTATCAGTTGGATTGGTACATGCAGAACGGGGATTTTTCCATAACATTGTGATGGAGTGCCCCACCGTCTGCGGTCCGACAGAGCGCTCCCACATTGCCCCTGTCAATCAGACCTGCACAGAGCAATGGAAAGCTCAGAAAGCTGGGGGTGATCTGGCACCATGTAACCTTCAACTCTGTGTGTGCACAAGAAGTAGAAAACAAAAACTGCACCTTCTACAACTGGGAGGATGGAGTGGCATCTGTCAGAGGCAACCTGCGGCCAAATTCTGGAATCTTGAGGCCTTCTAAGAGGGTGAAAAGTACCGGACAATGGCATCTGTTGATGTAAGAACAGGATCGACATGTAATGGTTACACCGTGTATGGGTGAAGAAGGGGTGCAGCACACCTGTTGTATCCGCTCCAACCTCTCAGGCAGCACCTGGGGAATCAGCGCCTCCAGGATGAGCGAGCTGCTCGCTTCACAGCCCCCCACATCAAACCTGCAATTGCATGCAACTTCAAGTACGTAGGCCTGCCAAAAGTAAAAAGTTGCACCCCTGGAATGCCTCAACCAGACGCCCACAACAAATCTGTGATTGCATGCAACTTATGGACACAGGCCTGCCAGAAATGATAAGGTGCACCTCTGGATGCCTCAACACGAGTGCAGCTCCTTGGGTAAGGGAGCATGCCTGTCTGGATATGGAAAGCGGGAGCTTGTTCTGCTGATCTCATCCGCGCTCTTCCTTATCAGGTTATAGTTCCCCGCGCACAGTGTCCCCTTGATTGGGCTTGTAAGGGAGTCATCGTAAAAGTCTGCCGGGTCTGAAAGGCCCACATGACACACTTCTTATCACCTTGTCTGCACAGAAAATAGCGACAGGGGCAATCACTCAGCAAGTGTGCAGGGTGAACGTACCTGTGTCGGCTGAATCTAGGGAGTCATCGCTTGAGACTGGTACAGGCCACAGCGGCCCATACTCATCTCCTCTCTGGTTGTTTGGGTTGACTTTTTGTCTATTGTGGTATGCACATGTCCTGCATTGTTCAATTGATCATTTATATCAGCAACCAAATGTTTCTGAGGTGACAATTTCCCACTTGAGGGCAATATGAAAGCCTCATCTTCAAGGCCCAGTGAGGCATGCAATTGCAGCACAGTGCAGCTCTCTTGTGAGCATCACTGCAGCAGCTGCTGGTCACTTTTAGAGTAACTTTATCAATCAAGCGAGATGCGTGCCTGAAGTGTCTGCAGGCCCTTAAGCTCTGCAGAGCATGGTAGCCAAGAATGGGTGTGGCACACACACGCACAATCCCCATGCCCCTGTCAAGTGCAGAATGCAGTGTGCTGTTTTGGGAGCAGTCACTGCCCCTGCCTCGATCTGGAGGGCCGCTGGGATGCCGATCGCTTGTCTATACCTTAGACCCAGCTCCTGCGACACAATCGCGGGTAACTTTAAGGTCAGTGCCGATCTCTAGCTAGGCAGGTCCGAGAGAGGAGACTGTCAGTAAATAAACTTCCAGAATTAAGATTTCAGCAGATATTTGACAGATTATTACCTTGAATTGTCGACACGATTCTTCGAGGAGTCCCCTGAATTACCCTCTTGAGGGTGAGAAGATCGCTGGCAGCCTTCTTTGAATTTCGCGTAATGCCAGTCTATCCTGTCGCATGCGAGATACCCAGAAAGTCTGTTTTATTTCCACTGAATGTCTTTCTTAATGTTAGTGTTCGCAAGAACTGTAAAGCATGCAGAAAGCAGATGTGGATTGGAGCCTGACTATCGTGGAAGCCTATGTGCATTACCACGGATTCCAAGGCTACTTAAGACATAAAGAAAACTTCTAGCAGATCTGCGAGCCTCTAGATTTGATCTGTAGGCCCGAAAGTCTGCTTTATGAAGAAAAGGCACGTGATAGTGTGCTCCGCTCACGTGCAACGAACGAAGCCTGCAATATTCGGACGAGGTGATGATCACTTCACACATGAGAAAGGCCTTTCGCAGGATTCTAATATGGAAAGTGGCCAAGAAGGCAGTATACTGCCAGTAACGCGGGAGCCACCAAGCTAGCCAGGTGCAGGGCCGCCACAAGAAAGGCAGTGTTGTATAAACGTGGAGATCAATAATATTAAAATATATCATATGATTTTAGAAAATACATTTTCTAAAATTCCAGTACCTCATCGGCCTTTTCTTTACTCAGTGTTCGTATATGTAGATGAAGTAAACAATGCCCGTTCTTCTTCAAATCTGCACTGCAAACCGACCCCATCGAACACCAGTGTGCTGCTGAAAAGCCCTCGCTCGCACGCCGGCTGTAGTGCATCTCAGCTGCAAAACTCTAGGCACAAACAGCCGCCTCACAGGCAGTTTCTGATGCAAGCACCCTCTCCTGACGACCGCAGATGCAGCAAGACCTCCTGGATTATCTTCGTCTACATCCCTGAACATTCCCCGGCCCGGCCGGCGGCCGCGGCCTCTGCTCTGATCTGCACCGCCTGAGTTCTCATTTGAACTAGTAGCTTCCTCTGCGCTGGAAGCTGCCTCCGCTCTCTGGGCGCCCGGCCTCTCCTGCTGTGCTGCCTCATCAGGCTCTGCGCTGACATCAGCCGCTGAATCATCCACCCCCAGCTGCCCAACAAAGCTCTCAGCAGGTTCCCCCTCGCTTACATCAGCATCTGATGCTGCTTCCTGCGCTGGTGTGACCTCCTGCAACGCCAGTGAGTTGGCCATTCAGCTCATTTATTGGATGCAGACAGAATTCCTAGACAGCAATTCTGCATTTCTTAGGCTGGTTGCGCAGTATCGTGCAGGCTACAGGTTGCAGCTCTCTTTGACACATCAAACGATTAACTCAATACCATTCTGATGACCTGCTGGGAGCGACCTGATGATCATGGGTGTAAGGGCAGTTTTTCAAAAGCTTCTGCTGTGTCCGAACTCCGTCAAAACATTGGGAGTTTAACCAATTGGGCTTTGAGCAGAATAGGCTCCACATCGCACAAGTCTAGAGGCAGGTTAAAGCAGCGAGTCACCTGCGAAGGGGGTTCCAGGATGGTGACAGGTGGCATGGGCTGCGAGGGCGTTGCCTGCAGGGTCATCCGCACGGCGCCCCTTGGTGGATTGTTTCCACTGCCACGCCTGCAAACAGTGCACGTTTCTTGTAATTCAACTTCAGAACGAACGTAAGCTGGCAGACAAGGTCGTGTGGCTTCAATCTGCAGGTGCCAGCTGCTGGATAAAGAGGGTACATGTGGCTCCGCTCCATATGTTTGCCGGCCAGATTTGCGTAACAACAATCACTAACGCACATGCTGCTGGAAAACTGCAATACGGCCCTGTCATAAACTCCATGTAAACAAGGACAATGCGGGGATCAGAACAAATTATACAAGAAGAGCCTGCAATGGGTGCAGCAGGGGACAAGCCAGGCACCTGGTCCGTCCAGCAAGCCGCACATACAGGAACGCCGCGACAGACACCGCAGCAGCCAGGGCCGCAGCGGCAGCGGCAAAGGGCACCGGGGGAACCAGCGGTGGCAGGGCGGCCTCAGCGGTGGTCAGCGGTGGGGGGACCTGCAAGGAGGTAAAGGAAACATGCAACATCCAATACTGGACTGAGTGCCTAACCACAATGTTCTTGACAGAAAGCACACTGCAAATGTGGACATGAGGACCTTGAAGATATCTGTATTCAGAACCCCTGTGGAGCCAAGAACAGTGTCAAGGCATCAAATAGAATCTAAGGAATGGAAAGGGGCACCTGTGAGGAGACGAGTAGGGCCAAAAGAGCCATGAGTATCGCTGATGTCATCGATGACAGCGGTGCCAACGCAGCTGCAAAGCTGTCATTCAGGCGCGCCTCACGCGCGTAGTCCACCAACTGCAGGTTGCACGGCAGAAGACACATCAGATTTCAAGTTTCACCGCAGTCATCAGGAACGCAACAGGTAGCTTTGCGGCTCCTTGCATGTCTTGCAGCGGCTAGCCTGGTTCCAGGAAGTATTCTGGACCAGACGACTTGTTTAGTGCATCAAACAAGGGAGTTGAAGGCAGCCTGCACTTGGAGCAGGACAGGCAACTTGCTTCCTCTAGCTCAAGATGAAAGGCTTACCGCATATGGAGCGGGTGAAAGGGCGCAGATGGCAGCGACCGCGGCCAACAAAGAGTGGGAGGGGGAAACAAGAGCGGCCGCAGCGGCAAGCAGCAGCGGCGACACATACCGCGTAAGGAGGACAGCAGCAGTGTCTTTCACCTGCAGGACATGCATGAGTTTTGTGAGAAACGCAGCACCCTGCAGCCATTGTCACATTCCTAGTATCTGCAGCTGATATCTGCAGGTGACATGGCGGAGAACAAAGACAAAAGCCCTGAGTTTCTGGACGAAAAGCACTGTGGCTGTGCATGGGCTGAATCGTACGCATGTAGGACAAGATGGGGCATAGAGAATTTGAAGCCCAGAAAGCAGTCATGCACCAACCTGCAGGACTTTGGGGTGCGGTGCAGCGAGTAGGGCCCCAGAGCAGAGCAGCACTAGCGGCAGGTGTGCGCTGGCCAATGTCCCACTCACAGCATCCACCTGTACCACCACCATCCCTCTTGACATTTCAGGTCATATCATCTGGCAGAATTGCTGACAACTCGCCTGGTAGAGAGTTGGAGCAAACGAGGTCATGCATGCATGCATGAAGGGCGGAGTCAAGATGCACAGCAAGATCCCAGGTTTGTAAATAGTGAAAATAGGTGAAGCGCACCAGGGCGGGCAGGGGAGAGCCAGAGTAGCTGAGCCACAGAGCGGCGGCGCTAGCCCATACAAACGGCTGCATCGCCAAATTCATCAACACATCCTCCACTTTGCCGCCGCCCACCTTCACCCTGCACAATAGGGACATTTCTCTCAATTGTCTTTGAGTTGGCTCAAAACACCGTGCAACACCTGTCAGCACATTCAAAACAGCATTTGGGAACAGGGGGTGCTCCAGAATCAGGCACAACTCTGCCTGTGAGAGTGTTTCTCGTACCTTCGTGCCGCCTGTGCCGCCCTCTGCGCTGCATTGACTGCATAGGCGCAGTCCAATGGATCCATTTGCTTCTCCAGCTTTGCCGTGCCCCACCGACCCGCCTGCGCTCAGAAGGCAACAAGTATCACTCGTAACTTGCCAGCACACTGCACAGTAGGAAGGGTGCTGAAACAGATGATTGGCGTTCGGGGGCATGGCGGACAGAGCAATTTGCACCTTAATGCTTCCATTGCGCATGAGGCGTGCACCCATGCCCTCCCGCTCCCCAGCCACCCACTCGCCCTCATACAACCCACCCTGTGGATAGCAAACTCGTTCTTGGCAACGACCTTATGCATAATACATCCTCAGACTTGGAGTACTGTATCTTCCCACCCATACCACTGCATCTACAGATTGCAATCTCTGTGCAGAATGACAAAACGATAATTGGGTATTGTGCAAAGAAAGCTGAGCATGCATGAATGCCCGATCGGCCATTGTGCTCGAACTCATGAGAAGACAGACGAATGCATGGTCCACACAGTTACCAGCCACCTACTGTGGATGGTCCAGGCACCGGTCTGGCTGCTCATAGACTCAGAGCGTGGACCTCGATACGGCGTATTTACCAACACCCATGCAACCTTTGCCCTCCAGCTTATGAGCAATTTGAGTGGGAGCATGGTCCATACAGTCATGAAGCACCCACTGCGGATGGACCATGCATCTACCAGACTGCTCATAAGCTGGAGGCATCAAGGCATGAACATCTAACAATACTTATATTTCTCCCGTTTGGCCCCCATGTTGACTCCCTGTGCCTACTTTAAGACCCTGAATTTAACATAACGAAGCCCTCTGTGTTCAAGTTGTCACCTTTGGGAAGGCGTACACCCCATAGCCATGCTTCACGTTGTCGCGCCACATGCCCTCGTAGCGCCCACCCCCGGGGTACACATAGACCCCCAAACCCTGCTTCTTATTTCCCCGCCACTGCCCCCTGTAGGTTCCCCCGTCCGCATGCTCGTACAGCGCCGGCGGTGGCGATCCTCCCGACGCAAACACCAGGTATGCCAGCCCGCAAACTGCATGCGCGCACATGTTGGCACATGCTCAGCAGATTGCACATGTGCATGGACATGCTCAGCAGGTTTGTTTTGCACTGTATTAGAATGTTCAGTTCAATGTGCATGGCAGCAGGTTGAATGCTAGTTCAAGCTGTCAAAGGACGAGTTCAACTACAGATCCACACATCGCACACGTCCAAAATCAAGCTCGCAAAGGGGACAAAGCACCCACCTTCAGTGCTGTGAGCAGTGCCAATTTTCACGGCTTTCACCCGTCACCAGAGACCAACAGGGATTGTGAGAGTCAGCATCAGCTCTTTGATATGCAAACTGGGCAGGCCTCACACCATGTACAGATTGCAGGGATAATTGCGCACCTGCCACGACATTAGCAAGGTCCCAGAGCAGGGCAATGCGGACGCCGGCTGTGCCAAACGCAGCCTCTACAAATGGCAGCCCAAATGTGCCCAGCGCCACTCCGACTGCTGAGCCTGCACAAAGGAAAAGTGACACACCATTGGGGCCGGCCTGCCATAGACATAGTGACAACAAGCATTGTAAGGTGTGATCGGCAGCAGTGCATACAGTAGGGCAAAGTACCTGTGAGTAGCGCTCTCTCTGGGCCTCTTCTTTTGCCATGAACGAGCCTGCAGGAGCATGCATGTTCACATTCGTCACTGAACCTTGCTGGACGCAGTCTTCCTCATATCTCATGAATGGTACTGCCTGCTGCATGGAGATCAAAGAACATCACAGGAGTGCTTTTCAACTGCTGTGACTGGGCGCACCATCCAAGAAGGGCCAGGAATGCGCTGAAGGCCGCTGATACTGACACAATCGTCAGCGCCTGAATACCGGCCACACCCGGGACTGACAGGAGTTGGAGCGCCAAAGCTGGCAATGTGACGTACGCCGCAAATTTGAGCCCCAGCTGCAAGACACAAAACAAGTCAGGTGCAGCTTGTACGACCACCAAGCTGCAGCTCATGATTTGTACAATTATCAGCCCTTGAAATTTTCCATGCAAAAAGCGCACCTGTGCATCGATTTTCTCAAGGGATCCAAGATTGTTTGCAAATGCACCAGCCGCGAGAAGGACTCCCGCTTGAACGAGGGAACGAATGGTCTCGTGAAACATCCCTGAGGCGTCCTTATCCCAGCTTTGAGACAAGGCCTCTCCAAACAGAGCAGAGTATATTCTTTCAAAGAATCGAAGTCTCCACTCAAAATGTCACGATCGTGAGAGCAAATAACAGGAAGAACGGTGGTGCATTGACTTTAGACTTGTGCAACAAGCAACAAGTTCAAGCCCCGATGCTGCCTAAGATCCGTACATCTGTCCTTTTAAAAGATTCTGATTGTCAAGTGGAGGTTGACAAGGAATGCCATGAAGGAAAGTGATCACCCATGTCCTCCAAATGGAGCAGGAACGCCCCAGGACGTGTGCAGCAGTCTATCGCTCTATCTTCCCATCAGCGTTAATGATCACTGCAGAGGTCGAAGACCATTCCAATTTCCTGATATCTAATTGATAGTGTAATTATTTCTTCGAGTAATCGAGAGTTGCTGCGCGCATTGTGTTCTCCTCTCAATTCCTGTTTTTGCAGCACATGGAGGCCATGTGCGCGCAGGCCTTGCCTGCACACTGCAGCTCATTAATAGCGACACAAGGTGATACTAATACTCGCATGTGAAGACAGTCCTATGATCAAATTGAATAGCCGTGTCCCAGCACTCTGTGCCCAAATAGCAAGGATTGTGCTTTCAGATCGTTAGCGCACAACAACAATCTTGAAGTGCCAGGATGCCAAGGTCTAATAATCATTTCCTAAGTTTTTATTTACGCTCGATGCAGGCCAGCGCTTCGTGCCAGGGCCAGCGTCATGCTCTGGCAGGCAGAGTCTGCCCAGGCCACCCCAGGGGTTGTCCAGGGGGCAGAGTTACGTCACAAAGGGCCGCAGATCGTGCAGAGCACGGAACAGCAATGGCAAAATACCGATCTTGCAGACAATCCTCAGCGCAGAAAGCCAGGATGGGGCACCCCAGGAAAGCCTGGGGGTGGTGGCAGAGGATGGCTGGATTGCTCGCACGTTGGCAGCGTTCAGGAAGGATAGCGCCAATGCACAGACCCTGCCTGGCCCGTGAGTGTATTCTCCAACCATTCATTGCAGACCCAAATGCCTACATAGCATGCACGCATGCATGACTTGCTGTGCGGTGTGCAGTGCTCATACCTGGCTTTGTATATGATATTCTGGTACACATGAGAGTAAGACTCAGCATACCCCTTTAAAGTAAGCATGCAAGTGATGAAGACATGCATGCATTTGCTCGGTGCGAAAGTGCCACTCACATATATGTAACCAGCTCCAATGTACCGTGCAGGATGGAAGAGATGAGGATGGACTGCACTGTGGCGCTGCGCTCGCAACGCATGCCCACCACGCGCAATGAGGAGTACCGCTTCACAGACATAGCCCCCATCCTGCAGCTGGAACCACAGGTGCCTCAACATGTTCATTCCGACATGGATCACTTGCTGACCTTTGAGATCGAGCTATTCTGTGTTCTGTGAAGTAAGTCGGCGTCTGCTTGTCTAATGTCTTCCCTCCAACCTGCACAGCATTGCCATCGGACGCACATCTCCGGATCTACTTATTTGAGATAGCGGACGCTTGACTGCTCCTGAACATGATCTATTGCATGGCGCCTTTGATGGCACTCACGTTGCAGGAACTATCACAGTAGAAGTGAGGAAGTAAGTGATCGTGTGCAGGTGGCGGCCTCTGCGACTGTGCTGCCAGGCGAGGCGATTGCAGCGCTGGTGGAGGCGTCTCCCCTTAAGGAGGCTGTGGCAAGGGTGGTGGTCATTGACGGGGTGGTGGCGCGCCAGCTCAGCGACACAGACCGCTTACCTCAGCAGGTGCGCCATGGAACCAACTGTGTATTATCTGTGATGAGAATGGGAAGGAGGGGTGATGACGCCTGTACATTGCCCACTATCCACCTTGAATCAACAATAATGAGGGTGCAATGTAAAATGATGCAGATCTTTGCTAGTATTTTCTTGTATTTGTCAAGCTTTTTTGCCCGAAATATTGCCTCTTTGTCCGCAGCAGATGCTGATTTTGTATATCTGCTGTGCAGGTGTTTGTTGGCAGCCTGCGGGGATGCCCCAACACTCCCGGCAGCACAGCACCTGGTGAGCACAATATTCATCGGAGACATTACATAGCATCAACAACATTCAATACTCTGGCGCAGGATTTTGGATCAGGTGCTGCAGTGCTGTCCATGGGAGACTCACAGTGCTTGCATGCCCAAAACTTGTAACTGTGCGCGTGCAGGGGAAGCAGGCGCGGCTCAGGGGGAGCCCCTTTGCGCTGATAAACGGCGCCACGGCTGAGGATGTGCTATGCATTGATGTGCCAGAGGGCGTCTCTGTGGAGGGGCCCATCCACGTCCTCTACATCACCTCAGGTCCGACTCGGGAAGATCTGCCGAATTCACGATGGGCAAGGTTTAGAATAGTTGGCTGTTGGGGAGTGAGGAGCAGGAATGCGAAGTAGAACGCCATGCTTCAGGAATAGGGGCAGTCACATTTTGATCATACTCATGCTTCAGGAGTGTTGTCCTGGGTATTGGAACAGTACTCCTGAGAGCGATCACAGCGGGAGTGACGTTGCAACAGTGGGATTGCAAGCCAAGCTGAACAGAATTTTCTGAGAAGCCTGGTACTGACTTTGATGTGGGGTTGCCTGTTCAGGCGCGAGCAATGTGGTGGCGCCGCGGCTGCTGTGCACGCTAGGCGCTGATTCATCCGCCGAAGTCGTCGAGGAGTTTGTGGGGCCTGCAAAGGGCGCCGAGCCGCACTTCACCAATGCCGTTGCAGAAATCAACCTTGCAGATCGCGCGCAGATCAAACATGGGTCAGCTGCTTGGGCTGTGCTTGCTTCTTGTCTCCTTTCAGTCCATTTTCTTGATGTTTGGTTATCAGAAGGCAAACACTGGTGAACTGTAGGGGATCAGATAGCATTGGCCAAACAGCGAAGTAGGTGAAGTCAGCTTGCACCCACAAATTCTACGGCACAACTATTTCCGACTCGTGAGCACCTGTTGCGATGCAATCTCGAGGCTGGTTGGTGTACAGACGCGCTCAGAGCTCCCATTTTGAATGCAAAAGCAACTTACATTAATGCCCTGGATTCAGGTATGTGGCGCTGGAGGGACGGCGGGCGCTGCACATGAAGGGAACTCTGGTGAGACAGGCGGCGCAGAGCAGCTACAAGCTCACGGAGGCGCGCCTGGGCGGCCGGCTGACTCGGCAAGACCTCTTCATTGAACAGGTGCATGTTCTTGCTCTTCATCTGTGCGCATGCATGACTCTTCGACCATGCGCAATGCAAGAGTCCTGAGCTGCACATGGGTCTAATTGAGGTCTTCGCTGTCGATCTGCCCAGTGTTTCATCTGGCAATAGAGTGCCATGTTCATACCGCAAACTCCTTTTAAAAGCCCACGCTGCCACTTTTATTCAGCGGCTTGTGCCAACTAAATTGACACAGAGTCCCATTTTGTATGCGCAGACTGGCGAGGAGACACAGACAGAGATGGGCAGCTTTTTGCTGTGCGGTGATGAGCAGCTGCACGACCTGCACTCCAAACTGCGTCTGGAGCACCCGCGCGGCACCGCCAACCAGCTCCACAAGTACGCGCCCCCTTTTCTAGTGAGGCTCAACATGGGAAGGCCAAGGCTGCAGGTGCTTACAACTGCAGCCGTCGACACCTTCACTCAGCTTGTTCCCTTGTGCCTTCTGGATGCCTTGCGGAGGCAGAAACCTGGCGGTGTTGGCCCTGCCAAGGAACACCCTGCCTGGGGCCGAGCTGATGAGGTCAAGGACATGTCGGGGCTGTCGACATCCTGTCGGCTTGTCGACATCCTTCCCTTCATCCACATCCTGTGGACGAGGTACCGTATGCAATTGCTAATATGAGTAAGTTCGCGCGCAGGTGCATTGTGGCGGCCGGGCGCGGCCGCGGCGTATTTGACGGAGCGGTGAAGGTGGAGCAAAAAGCGCAGAAGACCGACGCCGGGCAGCTCAGCCGCAACTTGTTGCTGGTGCCGCGTGCGACAGTGAATGTGAAGCCCAATCTGCAGATTGTGGCGGACGATGTCAAGTGCACGCACGGCTGCGCTGTCAGCGACCTGGAGGAGTCCCAGCTCTTCTACTTCCGGTGCGACGCGCGCGCTCTTTTATGTATTCCTTGGATTGACCTGTACTCTCTAGAGGAGAAGGAATGCGAACGTCAAGGCAGAAGGAGGGCCAGCAGTGAGAATGAAGGGAAGGATTTTGTTAATAAACATTTTGATGAGTTGATGTGTTGCCTCAGTGATGTGGTGAAAGCAGGTGAGCTGGGGCTCACCGAA
The DNA here is from genome assembly GCF_000258705.1 of Coccomyxa subellipsoidea C-169. Lineage (NCBI taxonomy): Eukaryota > Viridiplantae > Chlorophyta > Trebouxiophyceae > Coccomyxaceae > Coccomyxa > Coccomyxa subellipsoidea. Next base: position 144,487 of record NW_005178022.1, read on the forward strand.
ATCAACTTCACAGGCAGAATTAGATGGGTCTAAAAGCCCATAGTCATTTCCTCTTGTGATTTCTAGCTTGTATGAACCAGTAGCAGCAGCACCTCGCAGCATGTCTCAACTGTCCTTCCTAAGAGTGTTGTCTCTTGAAGCAACTGTGTCTCAAAGGCAACCAGCGGATTCTTTATTGTTTCTTGAATTGGCAAATCCCGGAATGGGATGGCAAATCAAGCACCGGAACGCGATGTGAGGACCCGGCTCCTGACAGCTGCCGTATACATGCAGGGCGAGGGGAGTGGACGCAGCAACTGCGCGCAAGGTGCTCGTGTACTCCTTCGGGGCGGAGGTCACCGGCAGGTTCGCCTCGGCGGAGCTGCGCGCGCGCATTCAGAACGCTGTGGACAAAACGCTGTCCAGCGTGCCCATCCTGGAGGAAGCAGCAGCAGCTTAGCTGCCTGACTTGCAATGACGTGGGCAATTACACAGCACAGACAAAAGAGTTGGCCGGGCGAAGTAGCCTAGTAGTGTGGCACGTCAGGTACTTTGATAAGGGCCCTGGATCTGAGACTCCGGGGGTCCGAATTTCTTGGAGGATCTGGTATGCAACAACTTAGAAATAGCCATGCAGGAATACTCGGGCTAGTTTCATGTCACCATATTTTTTGTGGATGAGATTGAAGGTCATTGGACTTGTAGCAATATTGAATAATGCAAGTAATGCGTGAGATGCCCAGTCCTCTAATGCCATGCAAAGCCGGTGAATCGACTGAAGATCACGCGCCCTGCGTCTTCATTGTTACTAGAAACTTCCCTCAAACGCAATGATAGCTGTCCAAAGTACAAGGCAACTATACAACCTTGGACAGCCTGCTGATAGGAAGACAAATTTTGCTGGCCTGGATTTCCTCGCATAGCAAAGTAACAGTCGGCACCAATTATTACCGGCAGCGCATCACGATGTCGGTCAACTTCTATGATAGCTATTGGCTCCCCCGTCCAGCTGTGAGTCTGAGCTTTGATCATACAGAGCTTGTCAAGCAAACAACATGTACGTAGGACATTCAATACAACACTTTGTATCAAAATTGATCCATTGATTCATGTGGTGTCGACACCACAACTCGAGGTTTTTGGTTCATAATCATGAATTCTTAGCATTGATCCTAGCGCACCTCAGCACCCAATAAATGAAAGAAATCACCACTATGCATACTGCCTTCAGCTCATATCATGACCACCTGATCAACCTCTCCTTGATGCTGTCAACTCCAGTGGCTTTCAATGCCATCCAGGGGCTGCAGCAGAACCAGCACGCCTGGCATCGGCACAGGTAGAATAGGTTGTGCCGCTCAAAGTTCGCAGGTAAATAGAGCAGGTCGTGCGCATTATCTGAGGGACTGTGCACATAGCATTCCGCATTATAACTGATGTTAGAGTCATACCAATCCCAGTCTACCCCCCTCTCAGCCATGTATCTGGTCAGAAGCATCACGCCCATGCCTTGCAGCGTTGTGAACTGGAAAGAGAACTCAGGCCGATTATCCACAAAATTCTCCATATCGTGCAGCCGGATGCCGAGGCTTTTACAGGTGTGGAAGTTGACCAGCCGCCAGCCATGCCCAGCTGGCACCTCCACATGGATGTCATCTAGTGTGTCAATGGCCAGCCGCTCGACTTCCAGGAAGCTTCCACGCAGCTGGATGGGAGCTTTGACGGTCTCAAACCCCCTGACTGACACTATGAGCGTCTCAAGACTGCTTGGCCCGAACAGGAACAGCGGAATGTTCTCTTTGGCATCGAAGGAACTGTCCTCCTTCTGCATGTCTATGTGAAAGGTGCGCAGGTGGGGCAATAGGCTGATCCAGATTGGGTGCCTTGCAGCGTGAATGTCATGCACGCGCACGTGCAATTGCGTGCTCTCGGGAAGGGCTAGCGAGGCTGGCAGGACACCGCGCAGTGCCAAGCTCCGCAGCTGAGTCATGGCAGCGAGCAGCAATTCAGGCCCGTCGTCCTGGCTGTCATTGAGGCAGATGATGTGCAGCGTTTGCAGGCTGGGCAGGGCATCAGTCATGCACCTCGCCACTCGGCGGCAGTCGCCGTTTTTCAGGTGCAGCTGCAGGTGCTTCAGCTGCGGCAAGCGAGGCAGGCCCTTGAGCTGTATCAGCGTCAGGTTGAGGTATTGGAGCTGTCGAGCCTGGCCCGCAAGCCATGTCCACATCATGAGCAGTGCCTCTGCCTCTTCGTGGGTGCGCTTGTGCCGGTAGTTGTCCTCGCGGTTGAGAGAGAGCGCAGCAAGGTTGGTGAAAGAGTGCGGCGACTGCAGGAGCCCAAGAGCAAAGTCCTGCAGCGCCTCGCCAAACAGCTCCCCTATCAACAGTGTGCGCGCATGTTGCGCCCTCTTCAGCAGCCATGCAACCCCTGTGCACAGGCACACATGCGAGCAAGACTGTAAGAAACCCGCTGCCATCAGTATCTCTCAATGGACAGCAGCAGAGAATTTGCATACCAGAGAACGTTTCATAATTGTTGTGCTTTACCTGCATTGCCCAAACGATCACACTCATAGACTCGAACGTCTTGCAGCTCCACGTTCCAGGTAGCCTTGCAGGTGCCTGACACCTGGGCCCAATTTCGCACCCCCAAATGGCTGGCAATCTTTTGCCAGACCTCCTGTGGCAGTGTAGCGTTGCCCGTACGCATGTCCTTAAGCCTGCACAGCCGTCACTGATTGTTGACGCAAGTCTTTGTTCAGGTGCTGGCATACACTCAGGGTCGCGAAATCTGCGCGAAATTTTATACTCGGTGTGGTGATGTCTGACCGGTGCATATATGCTACTTTCTGACATGGCCCAAGGCTACACTCAGGGGATGCTGTAATGGCATGCTATAGACGTTGGGAGCATGTCTGGATGATCTGCACTGGAAATTGGTTTGCACATCTCAAGGGACCCTTAAGTATAATATTAGGATGGGAAGGTGCACACTTATGAGTGGAGTATGCTTAGCTGTACCCCTCCCAGTGTTGTGCTTCAGATCGCAATTCTAAAGATCGGCTTCAGCCCACTTTGCCATTGACTGGCAACGATTGCCAACGAAAACAAGTCTCGAAATCTCGAGAGTGAACACGCTCAGGACGGGGCGTCTTTCCTGACCCCTAAAGGCGAAGTCGCAATTTGATGTGTATAGACAACTTAAATGGACGAATCGGCCGCCGAGTAACGAGTCGTGAAATAGTGAAAGAGATGGAGAAAAACTTGTTGTTTCAACGAATTCTGGGAAGAAGAATGTACAAGGCAAGCCAGGCAGCAGGCACGTGCATGCATATGGAAGTTGTCCTGTGATCATCTGGGGATTGCCTTGCTTGCATGCAATTTGTGAAACAAATTGGAGCCGCAGAGAATCGACGGAGTACTCGACGGTGAGACGATCATATTGAGGGAGAGGTTCATAACTTATCAAAGAGCATGGCGCCTGAAAAGAGGTGATCCTGCATGGGAAGCGTGTCATGCGGACTCAAACATCTCCTTCAGTTTATCTATTTGACACAGGAGAGCAGAAAATATCTATCCAGGTCCCTACTTGGGACTTGATGAGCTGCCCCACAAGATCGTCTGCTATTAATGACAATGATTGAAAAGGATAGGATAGGTACTCAATTATGAGCTCTTCCAGGGGTCCGCCACTCCTGATATGTGACTTGCATTTAGGTATGAACTGCGCACTGAAGTGCCTGCTGGAAATTTGCCATGGATTCTTGTCAAGTTTGTCAACGGCGGAATTTTTGAGACCTCTTTTTAGTGCGCGGGCGACTTTCCCAAGTCTTGCCCAGCATTTTCTTTCGGATACAGGCACGTTGATAACCAGGCCTTAAATGCTATTTGCCTGCAGGACGCACCTTGCTTCTGGCACAAAAAGCCTTATGATAAGCACATATCTAAAGATGTGAAAATCGGGGGTCATGTGGATGCAGTGTTGTGCCTGCAGTCACTAGGGTGCTTCTTCAAAGAATATCTCTGATGGCAGATACTTCTTCGTGTGATGCAGCACCGTGCTTCACAATGGTCATGACTTTCATGCCGCATAGATACTGGTTTCGGTATTGAGCACTTAGGTGAAGCTTTGCAATTTCCATTCTATATAATTATTATAATGCATCCATTGAAATTTTGCTACCGCCCCTGTCACTTAGAGAATTGCATTTTTGCAGATTGCACACTGTGTATCCGCCGGTCCGGCACCGGTGGATCCGGGATCGGCGCGCCGCGCGGTGGTCGGGCCATGCAAATGCATGAACACAATATTGTTATGCAGATATCGATATCATCATATGCATGTCTCTGCGAGAAAGATTCTAGGCACTGCTGTAAACCCTGTGAAGGCTCTTTCGTGGGGCACCTGCAGTTGCCATGATACTTTAATAATAGAATTCAAGTAATGCTTAGTACTGTGTGACAAATCTGGTGGATGTGTCAGGTGTTGGTTTATTCTCACATAGTAGAACGTTAAAATTAGGCCACAAGAAGCACAAGCAATAATAGCAAAGAAACACAATTGTTTCCAGAGAAGTCTTGGGGAAGAATATCGCTACAGAGCGTGAGTTTGCCATCAAGGGGTGAAGCAGCGGAATGCTCGTGCTCTATATTCTACGCTTGGTGGACGGAATGAAGTATTCACAAAATCTTCAAAGTTCTTTAACCTGCCAGAATGACATCGATGATTGTGGACGCATTTCCAAACACTGCTGGCAGCCCTATCATGACCAACCCTGGGGCACGGCCGAACGCGGCATCGGCAGCGACATTTCAAGGAATACATCTTGCAAAAACACATCCAGCAGCCGTCGCAGAGCAGGGCACCGCACGAAGGGAGCGTTCTTCGGGGCCTGGAGAGCGTCACGGACTCATTACGATCGACTGTTTTGCAGCTTCGACAGGGTGAGAAGCTGTCCTCGGCAAGAACAAAGCAGTTGCCTAGTTTGGGCATGCCTGCCATTGCCTATTAGGGCTTGATCTGCTCCGACAGGGGGCATTTGACGACAACCTTAATGGTGGCCAAGACTGTGCTGCTGAGACTTCCTTTCCAATCAGATCTAGTTCAGGTACTTACGCCTCGTTAATTTGTTCAGTTACACACCGGTTTGTGCAGGTCAACACATGCCTACTCAGGATGAAATGAGAAGGGATCTGTTTGGTTGAACAGGTGCCAGTCTTCAACGCTAAAAAGAAAGCCCGAAAGCAGCTTGCTTATATCAATTTGTATTGTACGACCGTCTGTACGACCGGAAGTAATTACAGGTGGGAAGAGATCCTGCTTGTAACCCTCAGGCATTGGATGTGACAAAACCTTGTTTTTACTTGTTGACGAATCTACGACCTGCAGGCGGTGGACAATCACTTATGATAAGTACTAAAGACTCTTTCGTTGAACGCTTCATTCTACAATGTGAGTGCACCCCGACATGTCGAAGAGGCTCCCCACAGTCCTGCCTTTTCTTTGTTCACCATTGGCTATATGGTTGCACATATTTTGAGTTGATGCATTTGTGTACCCACGATCAAACGTACGCAAGAGGTGCTGATCATAAGCCGAAAAGTATGTTGACTTCCGTGCAGGACCATACATCAACCCAGCAAGGCCGCAACATTCCCATCAGAAGTCTGGCAACTAATTGCTCGGCACATGAGCATGGCCGAGTGGGCTCAGGTGTCTGGCACATGCAAGACTACCTGGCACCTCCAGCTGGACGAGGTCCACCTGACCATGCTGGAGCAGGCCGCAGGTGCAATTCAGAGTGATTTGATCTTTGCATGGCGCTCTTCTTCCCCGCAAAATGAAGTCACGCCTCCAGGAGCGGAATAAGGCACAGCATCTACTTGGTGTGCAGAAGTGTACACTAATCTGTAATCATATTCAGGACATTGCTTTGAGCGTGCATGCCTGATGGAAAGGGTGAAAGTGAAGCAGAATCCTCACTCTGAGTGCGACTGCCTCGGCAGGGGCGGCATGGATTGTGAAGAGGGGGCACAAGGCAGTCAGGCTGGAGCTGGGGCAGTTGGGGGACGGTGACCAGGTCAATGCCGCCGCAGCCGCAGTTTTACAGGGAGACAACCGCTGGACCAATCTCAAGGCGCTCAAAGTGGTCAGCACCGGAAGCTTCCCCAACGGCTCCAAGGTCAGCTTCCACAGCGCGGTGACCTGGCTCCTGGGCAACGCAAAGAAGCTGACATTTCTCCGCATTGAATTGGATCGGCTGCGCTTCATGCCGCACCTGGTGCAGCTCAGGCACCTGCAGCTGACAGTGGCAGGGGGGATCCACCAGCTGTCAGAGTCTTTGGGGAACCTGGTGAATCTCCAGACGATCTTCCTGGAGCAAGCTGTGGGGCTGGGATCGGACGCGCGGCCGCACCTACCCCTCGCCGGCTGCCCCCACCTGCAGAGCATCATGATGCGCGACGTAGTGCCGGCCTCTATGAGCCTGCCACATGGCGCAGCGCTGCATCTGTTCTTCCAGAGCATGGAGGACGCTCGGCAGGACGTCTGGCTGCCGCTGGCGCCCGCCATGCAGTCCGTGTACATAGTCGACGAAGAGGATGGCGGCTGCATTGCCCAGCCGTCGGACATTCCAAGATTCCTGACCGGCCTCAGGGGCGCCCACGAGGAGTGCATCTGCGTGATTTTGAATCTGAAAAGCTGGGGGGCGCCTGACAACCACATAGAGATCTGTGGGGCGCTGCTGCAGTCGTTTCGGCTGGTGCTGCAGTGCACAGGGGACTTGTGCGCCCACGTGCCAGCCGGCAAATGGCCCTGGCACGTTGCAAAATTTGTGTGCGGGGGCACTCTCAACATGACCTTTGACAGCGTGGGAGACTTTCTAGACTCCTGCGCAGCGTTTTCTTTTGCTTACAGGCACCTGCAGGGCCTGGATATGGTGAAACTCATCCAGAGGATTGGGGAGCGGGGCATTGAAATCGAGTCCGAGTATTATGATGATGAGGGGTGTGAGTTCCACAGTGTCAGCACGCCCTACCCGTTTAACAACTGCTTCGTGCACCACAGTGATCCTGTCTGCGTGTGCCTGGCATGCCCTTGGTGCAGCGACAAGGGCCTCTTGGGTCCTGAGTCGCGCTTTCCAAAGCGCGACTGGTGATTGCAAGCATCCTGTGAGGTGCATGACGCTGAGAATCAGATTGTCACTAACTTATTGACCGATGGTACATTTTGGGGACGCCTGTGAGAGTCTCCATAGTATGGTCCCGAGCCTAAGTAGATGGTCTTGACTGCCGAGCACAAGTATGGCTGAACAATTAATTGGAAGCATTTTTTGAATTCCTGCGTGGGGATGATATTGAGCTCGAATTGCTAATCTTGAGCATGGTGAAATATTATATTGGGTGGACTTCGTTTGGGACAAGAACCAAGACTGCTTAACAATTGCTTGCCCGATGACCGCCTTTGAGGCTGACATTCTAGTGCTAATTACAGAATTTCCCTGGAATTTCTGAGCTGCGCTGGCCGGGGGTAAAGTGCAGGCTGGCAGCTGTGTGGAATGTGCGATGGCGCGGAGGCCTCTGATGTTCTCTGGTGGCATGACAAGTAATAAACCGTGTAGCACTCTTCCTTGCTTGAATACGCATGATGTGTTGCAGAATGGCTTTGCACTGTTCTCGGCATGCGACGGCTAAGCTGCCGCATGCATGGGCGTACTAAATTTAGTACGGTACACCACAGAGCTGTGGCCTGTGTACTGGATTCTGCCATTATGTTGTATTACTGGTACCTGCGCGCAAGTTTTTGCCGTACTGTTCATCCGAGACTGTATGGCATGCTCTGTAGTTTTTGACTTTTTGTAGTCCACTAGAGGGACTCCCTGGCGGATTTCACTGGTGCGGTGACGATGGGTTTTTAAAATACACCTGACGTCATTTTCCTATAGTTCTATTTGTCATGCTTAAAAATCCGAGATCAGCTTCAATATCAGAGAACGAAGAGCATGTATTAGAACCAAAATCAGTCTGACTAGCTCACTCACTTGGAGTCATGTCCTGCCTGTCAGAGGAGCTTTGAAGCCTAGTTTGGGCGTTACCTTGACATCAGGCTTCGACACCAATGGCAATTGCATATGCAGCATCAAAGATCCAAATTTTGAATATGCAGAGGAAGCTTACTCTGACGCCACCGCTCCAGGGATCGTTGCAGGTTTCCTGATAAAGACTGAGTGAGAACGCTAGTCCAGGTTAAAGCGTTGGGAAAAAATGCCGCACATTTCTTGTAGGAGTTGTCCATGCAAATCGAGGTATAAGTCGCGGACCTAGGCTGCTATTGTTTGTTGATTGAACGATGCACTAGGGCAGATAAATAGGTGCGTTCGTAACCGCCTCATGCTGATCAATACATTTCTTGTTGCGAGGTCCAGGTTTTACATACGCTTCAAAAACTGTCTAAGAGTGTTTCCACTGTTTTGTTTCAGGTTCTTCAGAGACTTCCGACTCTAAACCGGCAGTCAAAGACGCTTTTCCTGGACCATCGATAGCATGTGCGTCTCACTTATGTCTAGAATTGAAGATCGACCACAATTAGCAGCATGACTATCAGAGGAATTATCAAACGTACCGATAGACTCCCCTTGCCGCACATGCACAAATTACGCCCTTTGATATTGTGTGCCTTGGAACTCCATTGGTCACCTGCGCTGAAGAGCACGTTATTGGCTTGCAGGGCCAAAAAGCAGGCCTCCGGTACATTTCCACCTGAGGTATGGCATCTGATAGCTGGCCACCTGAGCATGACTGAGTGGGCGCAAGTGGCAGGCACCTGCAAGACAACCTGGCACCTCCAGCTGGACCAGATCAACCTGGCAAACTATGAAGGAGGTGCGCTGCATCTACACAACTTCCTTCTTCTGGCACATACTTCTCTTGCGCATGCTATTCAAAAGCCCGCAGCGTGCCCCTCCATGCATGCAGGTACAAGACATTGCCTGTCAATACTGCCGTTTTATTTTTGAAAAAATCCCCAATTTTTGTGTCCTGCAGGAGCGGCATGGTTTGTGCAGAGGGGGCGGATGGCACGCATCCTGGAGACGTGGAAGTTGGGGGATGCTGATCGGGTCTATGAAGTGGCAGCAGCTTTGCTGCAAGCAGGGCACAGCTGGGCCAGTCTCACAGCTACCAAAGTTACCAACCCAGATAATTACTGCGTGGGGTCCACAGTAGCGTTTCAAAGCGCACTCTACTGGCTCCTTTGCAATGCCAAGGGGCTGAGATTCGTAAGGCTGGAGCTCAAAACCCTGCGCTGTATGCCACGCCTGGCACAGCTCAGGCACTTGCAGCTTTATATTTATGATGGCACGGGGAATCTCGGGCAGTCACTCAGCAACCTCAGAGACCTGCAGACGCTCTACCTCAAGCAGGACGCCGACTTGTTTCCAGTACAGAGCCCCGTCCTCGCCCTAACTGGCCTGAGTCAGCTGCGGAGCGTCAAGCTCAGCAATGTGGTGCCGGCCTCCCTGGCTCTGCCGCTCGGTGCAGCGCTGCATCTGCGGCTGCGCAGCATGGAAGATGCGCATGCGGCTGTATGGAACAGCTGTGTAGACTTCTTGCAGTCTGTGCATGTGCGCGATCGCACCGATGCAGGCTGTCTGCGAAATGCCTCAGAGCTCCCGGATTTCATGAGTGGGCCGAGTGTGCTGGAAACCATTGTACTGAGGCTGAAGAGGTTTGGAGCTCCTGAGGAGCCTGCATACTTCTCTCAGTCGCTGCCGCAGGCTCGCCGCCTCGTGTTGCAGTGCACTGACGAATTGCGCATCCACATTCCGAGCGAGGGATTACAATGGGGAGTGGTGACCTTTGCGTCCATGGATGTGCTCGAAGTTACATTCGACGACATATCATTTTTTCTGCTCATCACCAAAGCATTCTCCTTTGCGTACACAAATCTGCAGGGCCTGGCCCTGATGTACCTTTCCCAAGCCATGGCAGAGCAGGGCATTCAGATATGCTGTGACACTTACAACCCCACTGGCTGCGCCCTGTACAGCACTCCCGCCCTCTATTCGGAGAGTGCGTATGATGACACCATGCTGGTGTCTCTGTGCAATTGCGGCGCGTGCCCAGAGTGCAGCGACAAAGGCAGCTGCGGCCCTTATGCCGCATACTCGCGGCGCCACAAAGGGCCGTGACTACACCATCCCACCCAGAGGATGGTATGTTTGATGAAGCGCACTGTACAAGAGGCCATCGGGCCTGTGCAGCATGAGGTACTGTTTGGAGGATGATCTGCTGGTGATGTAGGAGGCTAAGCTGCCTGGACAGTGCTGTTAGTGATGCGGTGCGCGAGGCACAAGCACATAGGGTGTCAGGTTGGCAAAGCTGACTGGAGCCTCGACGCTGTGAATGCTGATTTTTGGGAAACACCTCCAATTGCCAATACTTTTGAGCTGGATATACTTGGTGTGAGGATCAGGTCTACGTGTACTTGTAGTACGCTGCAATTTTTTTTTTTTGAATAATTTCACCTGGCCATCATGACGTGATATCAAGCCATCTTCAATTGACCCACTGTGGCACAGACTTGCGAACACATTTGTGCAGTGCGTTGATCCATTAATGAGGCCAATGTTGAGGCTCATAATCAATCTTTCAACATCCTTGGCAAGTAGTCAATGCCAATTGATCAGTGATCTCGACAGGCTGCCCGTGGCAATTGCTGCGCAAGCTTGCATGCATGGTACTACCAAGTGCATGCGCATGCAATAGCTCAGATTGCTGGTGCTACCGAACCATCCAGACCTTGATCAATTCATATGCATATCCAATGACTAAATCTCAGTAAGGGTTCAGTGACTGAAGGAGACATCATACCATGACTGAGCAGTGAGTCACTGTCGAGTTTATGAAGAGTTTATGACGAAGAAGGACAAGTAGAAGAAGAAGAAGAAAGACATTAAGAAATTCCTGCCGACGGAAATTTGCATCTGAGCTTTGGCAATATTGAATTCTTGCATTAGAAGCATAATTTGATTATTCTGCAGTTCCGCATAAGAAATCAAAGAACAAGTACCTATTTAGGCAGTGTTCCGCCAAAGATCAGGTAGTGGGGATGCCCACCAAGCTGTTTCAGCGTCTGCCAGGACTGTAAAGACATATTTCACCTGAAGTAATGCGGGGGGAAGAGCAATCTCGCAAACCTTTGCCTGCTGAATTATGGCAAATCATCGCCTCCCACCTGAGCATGCGCGACTGGGCCAAGGTATCAGGTGCCTGCAGGATCACCTGGCAGCTCCAGCTGGGCGAGATTCATCTGAATCGGGAAGGTGAAGCCTGCAGGTGTGCTTCATCACAGCAATTCACTTCTTCCCCACTCCCAATATGTGCTTGTCCATGTCTCCAAGAGCCTGGCGCATCATGCTGCACAATTGCATCTGATTGACTGGTTGAAAGAAGCCGATCCTCACATTGTCTCGCCTCTCTGCACAAGCCTGATAGACCTTTGAGGTGCATATGTAAATATTACTTTGTGCAGCATGTTTGGCAGGAACTGCATGGATTGGGAGGAGGGGACAGCATGCACAGAGACTGTTGATTGGGCCCATGTAAACCAACAGCCTGGATTCCACCGCTCTACTGCAGCCAACCAACAGCTGGACTAGCCTTAGGGGGGTCAACATGACAGGAGTGTGCACGGGTCAGGCAGATGACGGAAGACTTGAATCTGCCGCGGTGTGGCTGGTTGGCCGTGCGCCTGCAGTTTCTCAGCTTCTTTGCCCACGGGAGCCTCTGCATACCCCAGCTGGCAGATCTGAGGCATCTGCAAGTCATACTCTTTGAAGGCTTCTGTGAGGTTGCGCAGTGCCTTCCTCTTATGATGAGCTTGAAGACCCAATACCCGGAGTGTGTAGACCATTGTTGGAGAAATAGCAGCGACCTACCCTCGCACTGGCCGAACTGAAGCAGCTGCGAAGTGTGTCTTTGTGCAATGTAGTGCCCGCCTGCCTGAAGCTGAAGGCGCGGCATTGCATGTGGCAATCAATGGCCTGGGTCCTCTTCGAGAGCAAGTCTGGCAGGAGCATGCCTCTGTGCTCAACTCTGTGTATGTCAGCGAGGGCTTCTACAATGCCATAGCAGATGCCTCCCAGCTCCCAACTGTTCTGATTGGGCCGAGCAACTTGCTTCAAGCTGAAGAGACTCATGAGACTCTGAACAGCTTTAATACTCATGAGCGCCCCATAATGCTAAGTGCAGCTTTCCTGCAAGTGGATGTATTTTTATTAGATGCTATCAGGACCTCTACTTGCGCGTACCCTTGGGAAACCTGCCATGGCGGCTGGCAAGTTTTGCATCTGGCTGCAGCCCTTGATATTGCATTTGAAAACGTAGGAAGCTTCCTGGATTCGGGCCCGACGTTCTACTTTGCATGCCACAGCCTGTGGGGCTTGGACATATTGCAGCTGGGGCAAAGAATAGCCGAACGCCGGATGAAATGTGACTTCACCTCGGACTACTGTCCTGACACAGAGTGTGTCATGTGTGACATTGTTAATCCTAATACACCGTACTTTGTCATGGATCACTATTGCGATACCCCCTATAGGGTACCTGCATCCCTGGGGAGATGTGCCAGTGCGGCGGGTGCCCTGACTGCGGCAAGAAAGGTAGCTGCGGCCAGATATGCCCAATCTTCATGAACCTTGTTAGGCGGTCCTGATTGATTCTTTTGCCGATGACGTAAGTGTGCACCTGACAAGCACTCAAGATAGTGGGCATTTAGAAAGAGCTTACCAAGTCCAGAAAGGAATCATCAGCTGTCATCCATATGTTTGTAGGTTTGAAATAATTTTGCCTATTCAGAACTTGCAACGGTTGAGTCAAGCTTGAGTCAAGCTTGAGTCAACCTTGAGTCAACCTTCATCGGCCTCAAAAAGACCTCCATCGAAGTCAAAGTGCCATGGAAAGGATCACAAGCAAGCGAGCAGATGGCTGTGACAGCAGGTAGGGGCTGAAAAGGCGCGCCTAGCCATACGTGAGCTCCGATGCAGGAAAGCATCAGGTGATCCCTACGCTACTTATTGACTTCGAGCAGAAACGCATGATCATGATGCAACAAGGAAATTTTTGCTTTGTCTTAGACTGCTACATCACATCGTCTGCAGATGTGAGGGTCCCATTGGGCTCTTGACCTTGATCGCATCTTGCCAAACAATTTCGACAGACCTGTGCAATGTTTGTGATCTACCTTGTCTTTAAAAGCACTCGAGAGTGAGAACACAATAGCTGTTCTGCGCTCTCTTCACAGCTCCCCTCAAGCAATGCCCTCCAAGCAAGCTGCCCTTTGCAAGCGCAGGATCGGATTGCAGGATCGCAGAGAGGTCGCCTTTCCTCCTGACGTGTGGCGAAAGATTGCTGGGCACCTGAGCATGACAGAGTGGGCGCAATTGGCAGGTACATGCAAGACAACCTGGCAACTCCAGCTGGATGAGATCCACCTTGGCTGGCCGTGCAATCCAGAAGGTGCGGTTTATCTGAGAAGCTTCCACCCAGCAATTGCTTTAGAGCATGACATAGGATATCCGTAAAGGTCTCTTTGCTGGTGAACCGAGTCTCTGCTGGTGAACCGAGAATCTAGACACCTTCTGATCAAGACTGGCACCCAACTCGAGGGCAGAGAAGCTTGAGAGCGCAATCTTGAAGTATGAGAGCGTGTGTGGTTTGTGTGGCAGGAGCGGCATGGTTGGTGACAAGGGGCCAGCAGGCACGTAAGCTGGAGATTGAATCAGTACTGGCTGACGCCCAGCAGCTCAACATGGTTGCATCCGCTATGATGCTGCCAAGCAACAACTGGGCTGTTCTGAGGGGTCTCAAGATAACCGTGACTAGTTCATATGCTCAGACTGAGGAATTCTGCACCGCGATCCTGTGGCTTTTGGAGCATACCGACAAGCTGCAGTTCCTGCGCTTAAAATTGACGGAGCAGCTGTTCGCCAACCTGTCGCTGCACAAGCAGCTTCCGCACCTAGCCAAGCTTGAGCATCTGCAGCTGTCACTTGAGGATGGCAGCCTGTGTGACCTTGCGCAGTCCTTGAAGGCCTTGACATCTCTGCGAACGCTCTATCTCGAGTTCAATCGTCATACCTCACAGTTTGATGACCGCCCCGATCTTGATCTGAGCGGCCTGGGAAAGCTGCGCAGCGTGTCTCTGGCAGATGTTGTGCCTGGCTCTTTAAATCTGCCCAAGGGCGCTGCATTACACTTGCAAATGTGCCGGTTATCGCATCTCATGGAGGACGTTTGGAAGCAGCATGCCCCTGTTTTGGAATCTGTTTACCTCAGCGTGGGCAATGGAGATGTCATAGCAGATGCCTCTCAGCTGCCAAAATTTCTGGTCGGACCTAGTGGGCTCAAAAGTGTCATACTGCAGCTGACTAGTTTTGGGACCTCTGAGCACCCAATACAGCTCAGTGGATCTTTCTTGCAAGTTGAGTGCATCATCCTGCAATGCTTTTTGGAGGTGTGCATACGCGTTCCTGCAGGCATGCTGCCTTGGCGGCTTGCAAGTTTCACGTGCACCGGCTCATTAAATATTGCTTTTGAGAGTGTTGGAAACTTCCTTGACTGTTGCCCAGCTTTCCATTTCGCTTACGGGAGCTTGAGAGGCGTGAACATCTTGCAACTTTGTCAGCTTGCGGAAGGGCGCAGCATTAGATCTGAATCCTCATGTGAATATAATCATGAGGTGGAGAGAGTCATGGGTGAGTTCTATAGCGTGTGCACACCAGATTTTGTCAGAATATACTACATGTCATGGTCAAGAAATCCTATGTGCCTTTGCGGTGCCTGCCCCACATGCAGTAGCGAGGGCAGCTGTGGATCCTATGGCCTGTTTTCATGACAACAGTGACTATCAGTGGCCACAGTGACCAGTGGAATTTTCACTCTTTATTGTCCGATATCATCGTGGATTTAGTCTGCATGGTTGATTTTTGCAGGCCCAGACAGATCATCATTAATTTTAATTCCCTTGGGACAGCAAATGCCATTGGTGATACCAGTGGTGATGTGATTGCGCGCCTTGCCTGTACAAAATTAAGTTTCTATAATCTGATGTATGCCTGGAATCCGTGACGATGCTGTCCATCAGTGTTCAAGATGGCTAATTATCCCAAGATGGCTGGTGACAACACAAGATTTTGGGGATCACTGCCCTAATCCTTCACCAAATCCTTCAAGACCCACTTGAGGTACAAAGTATATGTCATTTATACATTGAGTATGGGATATCCTGAGTTTTGCAGAATACTGTAACAAGCATCACATGTGGCCGTGCTCCTCCGTGCTCCTACGTAGGAGCACGTTGTGCCCACTGCTCCACAGCAAGCTTATTCTGCAACGATCTGTTGCCTTTTTGGGCAAGATGCACGTTTTCTTAAGGCAGGTGGGAGTCTAAGAGGGAGGCCTCTTGAGCTGACTCATTCTGTGTGTCAGTCAGGTGAGCAGGAAAACTCAACCTGTGCCGAGTCTGATCAGGTAACACATTTTACAAACCTACACCAAACCTGCAAATATCTGAATTACAGTTGGATACTGGTTTACTTAACATTGGCATGGTATTTCTACTTTTGTGTTGTGCATATGTATGGCAGCCGCGCCATCTTGCAATTGCACAAAGACTGTGCATGCAAACTTTGTTGAACATGTATCCGATGTCAGAGAATCTCTGACAGAGATCGATCCTGCTTATTGATCAGTCAGCACTGCAATGGATGGCATCCAAGACGACAATTACCCCATGCAGATGCCATACTTAGCTGATAGCTCCAACAGCCAGGTCTGCTATGCTGAGCTACGAGTTGCATTGCCATGAGAGCCACGGTGGCCATTCTACGTGATCACCGTTGAGAACACCAGAATCTCTGAAGTCCTTCAAATTTGCCGCATGGCTGTGCATTTCCATGCAACTTGCAAGAAAGGGACTGGAAGGCTTCGAAGCCTTCCATTCCCCTTCTATGGCCCTTCATCCAAGTGATCTGAACTTCACATCATAGTGCTTTTTCTCACACACATTGCAAGATGCTACACAGCTCAGCACTTAAGTGCATGTATGGTGCACACTTGCAAAATCAGCAGATTTCCAAAGATGATTCAGGACATCCAACAAGGTTCATGGAACCTGGGCATCTCTGATGCAGCTGCTTTTCTTGCTGCAGTCAGGGCATCCGCCGCACTGGCACATCTCACTAGGTGAATACATGGGACCGCAAAACTGATCCATGACAAAGTATGGTATGTCAGGGGAATCTCTCTAACACAGCACTGCTGAGCACGCAGTCTGTATCATAGTTGTACTCCGAATCAAAGTCACAGAACTAGTTGATACGGCATTTGGCTATTCCTTGACCTACCTGCAACATGTCCAAGCTCTGGAGGCTGTGGTACGCAAAATAGAACGTTGGGCACGAGTCAAGGAAGTTTCCCACATCATCAAAAGCGATGTCAAGGGTTTGATAGGATGCAAAACGAACGAGCCGCCATGGCAGGCGTCCCGAGGGCACACGCAATCTGAGGTCTTTAAAAAATCTGATGAAGATGCATCCGCCTGGAGGAATGTTGCAGAAAGGGCCATGGGGTGCTCATGAGTACCAACAGTGTCCAGACGCATCATGAGTCTTTTCAGCCAGCAAGAACAGCTGGGAGCTGGGAGGCATCCGCAATGGCATCATCAAAGCCCTCGCTGACGTACACAGACTCAAGCACTGAGGTGTGCGGTGCAGTAGGCCGAATTGCCCACGAGTATAAATGTATAATAATGATGATCTGATAATTTTTATGAGTGGCGAAACCAGAGCCCAGAGGGCCAAACGTAAGCGTAGATTTAGAAAGCATTCATGCGTCTGCTGATTTTGATTTCAAATCAGGACTTACTGCCAATTCTGGCATCGATACTGCTTGTGAGATCACCTGGAGACCAGGCTCCGTTTTTGGAGCAAAGTAATACGGTCGGCAATATCGTAAACTTGTACAAAGCTGCGTGGTAATATTTGGCGCTGTTCAGTGTACAAAAGAGTGGACCTGACACGGTTCCCGACTGGGCAAAAAACTGTTGGCGTTTCAAGCGAGCGGTCACAGGTGATCAGGTCATTCCATACTTGCATGATCTTGTTCCTTCACGTATGACACACAATGTCCGGAAACCTTAATGTTCAAGCACTCTCAAAGATTAAGCCACATTTTGACAGCGGAAAGGCGCCTTTAATACGGTCAGTTACGAATGCTTTACTGGGCAGGAGTATTTGCTCTCTGTGAAGGCAAAGATTGACCAGGATCCTGAATCGATAGGAATTGCCTCTCATTTCTCAATGACTGCTCCGTCGCAGAGCTAATGCTCGCTGACAAAATAACCGCTTCAGCGCATCACACCTTTTTCTCATAATCTTGTTACACACAGGAACCGAAAAGAGGATTGATTCTATGGAGATGCTTCCTCCTGAGGTGTGGCGCACCATTGCTGGCCATTTGAACATGCGCGAGTGGGCCCAAGTGGCAGGCACCTGCAAGACCACCTGGAAGCTGCAGCTGGACACAATCGACATAGAATATCCAGATAGATATGTGGAAGGTGACTACGCTGCAGTGTGACAATTTCGCACTGGTATTCTTGCTGCAATTGTGTACTGCTTTTGAATGAAATGTTCTCTGCATGGCGGAATCACCATATACCGGCGTTCATTGCAATGCGCCCATGTGTTTGACTGAAATTGGTGGTGCAGATGTGCCGTGGTTGCTTAAGAGGGCGAAGCGGGTGCGACAGCTGCGATTGGGGCACATTTACATAGAAAGCCATGTGGTTAACTCCATTGCAGAGGCAGTCCTGCAGTCCGACAACAGCTGGGAGCAGCTGCGGTGGCTTGAGATAGAGTGCTCTATCTTGATAGGGCCCTCCGACTGGAACGAGCGCTCCCTCCTGCTGCACAGCATGCTGATGTGGCTTCTGGGCAGTGCAAGGCAGCTTGCCTTTCTCCAGCTGCAAATGGAGGAGATCCGCAGTGTCCCATGCCTGACACAGCTCAAACACCTGAACCTGGTGCAGAAAGGCAGCTTCAAGCACCTTGCAGGGTCACTCAGGCACCTTCCAAGCCTGCAAACTCTTTCACTCGAGTCCAGGGCCGGTGATGGCCATGATCCTGAGAGGCGTCCACACCTTGATCTGGCTGGGTTGAGTCAGCTGCACACTTGAGTGGCATTGTGCCGGCCTCTCTGACACTGCCGGAGGGCGCAGCTCTGCACCTGCGCATGAACAGTTTAGAGTACGCCCGACAAGAGATCTGGAGCAGTGTTGCGCTGGCACTGCAGTCCATCTCCATAACTTGCTTGGTTTTCATAACCGAGGTTTCTCAGCTGCCGCGTATTTTCGCGGAACCCAGCGGCCTGAAAAGCGTCATCCTGTGTCTGGATGGCTTCGGCGACAAAGAGCATCCGATAGAGTTTTACGGGGCATTCTTGCAGGCGGAGCGGCTCTTGCTACAAGCCCACAATGAGCTGTGCGTCCGAGTGCCTGCAGGAAGTTTGCACTGGCAAGTGGTATGGTTGTGGGGATGGAAAATGCTTGATATCAACTTTGCAAATGTTGGGAATTTTCTTGTCCGCTGCCCAGCGTTTTCCATAGCATACCCCAGCCAGAGGGGACTGGGTCTGATGCATCTTTGTCACGCTATAGAACAGCGAGGCATTGAATGGGAGACTCGAGCTCATACTTCTGCTCACCTGCCTAATGCCATGCATGAAATATGCACCCCTTGCGCTTCGGCTTACTTTTTCTTGGACCCGCGTGAGTTGAGTGGGTATCAATATTTCTACAACGGTCTGGATTTCCAGGATCTGTGCATCTGCGGGGCATGCCCATCCTGTACCCAGCCAAGGTTGAGCTACAGAATACCTCAGATCACTCTAGATAACGTGTGACATATAGCATGGTGCCGAGGAACAAAGGTCGTCAAGGTTTATCTTATTCGCCGAGTCGGGGAATTTGAAGATTGGTGGAGTAAATTCAAACTACCAATGTGCTGGGAAAGACATGCATGCACAACCAAATGATTTTGGTTGAAATCAGTTTTGTGTTTGCTGGGATCAAGAGGGTGTGGCCAGCTTATGTCATTGCACCCCGATCGATTCACAAACATGGGGACTACTTTAATGTTTTGTCACAAACCTCGAGACAGACCTGTCTGTTACATACAACTTTCAAGCTTGCATCAATACTGGAAATCTAGGGCACCTAGGAGGCAGCTCCCCCTGAGACTGCAGCTCAGGCTTCCAGTGAATTGGCGGATCTCATATTCACCCATGTACGGGCCAATCATCAGGCTTGGAGTGCAGAGGCTGTGGAACTTGTTATACTCATCATGGATGCCCGTGGCTGACATCCTGAGTGAGGCCCATCGGATTCCTCGCTCAGCAATAAAGTGACAGAGATGCATCATGTCAAGCCTGTGTAGGCTCCCATAGGCAATGGAAAATGCCGGACAGCTGTCAAGAAAGTCTCCCACGCTGTCAAAGTCAATGCTGAGCGAACTCCATGCAAGGAACTTCACCCGCTGCCATGCCAACGTCCCTGATGGAACTCTAATGTTCATATCACCTGTGCACTGCAGGATCAGGCACTCGACCTGCAACAGTGGCCCACAAAGCACTATGGGCGCTGCACACGTCCCTAAGGTGTCCACATCCACTACGATGGTCTTCAGCCCACTTGGCACCAAAAGGATATCTGGGAGCTGCAAAATGACACTCTCCATGGTGTCATTGCCCACCCAGAAGAATTCCAGGGCAGAAGCAACGCTCTGCCAGATTGGCGCATGAGCATCACCCCAGCACCTCATCCACACATGCAATGCTGCACCTCTCGGCAGCAGCAGAGAGGCAGGCACCACATTGGTCAACATGACAGTCTGCAGCTTGTCAATGCCAGTCAGATCAAAGTCTGCCTCCTCGTCAGGGCTCACCCTGTGGGCTTGATCAAGGGGCAGCGTCTCCAGATTTTTCAGGTTGCTCAACGACTGAGCAACAGCGCGGAAGTCTTCACGCAGCGACAGCTGCAGGTGCCTTAGCTGCGCCAGGTGTGGCATGCAGCGCAGTTCTTGCGTCCTCAAGAAGAGGTAGTCGAGGTTTGCCGCGCTTCGCAGGAGCCAGACAATCGCGCTGTTGAGACTGATCACTTCTGCTGTGCTGTGGGGCCGAGTGCGCGCGCTTAGTAATACAATTGTGGCGGCCTTGAGACTGCCCAGGTATTGTCTGTCTGCAGCAGAGCGTTTGCAGCGGCGTCAATCTGATGTCCATATGCCAGAAGCCCAAACTCCATAGTGTGTGCTTGTTGCGCCCTTCTTACCACCCATCTCGCTCCTGCAAGATGTCCAAAACCAACGGAGACCCTCAGCTCCGCAATTTCCACTGTTTCAGACCAACTTACCGACTCCTTATTTGTCACAAGAGGGACATGCCGGTGTCGAAACTGTGAGCTGTAACATCAAGATGCCAGCCCTTGCTTGCGAGGTTTTGATGACCTGAAGGTTTTGATGTTAAAAGGTCATGATTGCCTGTTGGACTCTGCTTGCACACCTGCTGCATGGAGCCCTTGGCGCCAGGTGAGGTGTAACTCGTCGAGCTGGAGTTGCCAGGTGGTCTTGCAGGTGCCCGAGATGCGCGCCCACTCGTTCAAGGTCAGATGGCCAGCAATTATGCGCCACACATCAGGAGGAAAGGCCACAGCTGTGCGGCCCTGCCCTCCCGCTCTGCAGAAGAAGAATGAATGTCAGTATTCCAACAACTGACATGAGACCTCTCTCGAACCCCTTCATGGAGCCCCTTTGCGGATTCTTCCCCTCTTTGGGATTAGCAAAAGGAAGAAAGTTTTCGATCTGGCTCCCAGAAATACTGGACAAAAGTAAAGCTTTTTTGTCTGTAAGAAATGCAGATCCCGTCGAATCTCGAGTGTAACCACGTCGGGAATCCAAGTCCAATGCTCCTAGGGCAAAGTGCCAGTCGAGACCTTTGGGGTACTTAGGAAGGGCTGCATGAAGGCTGACAGACCCAGAATATGATTTCAAGTATGCCTTTTTACGAAGACATGCGTAAATCTGTTGCAACAAGAGGGAATTTCTACCTGTTGTCATGCTCCTCCATGGACGCTGAAAAATTTTGGACACCTCTGAGCCAGACAGTGCAAGGCTGCTTGCACCTTGACAACTTAATGTTCTCATCATATAACACAGATGTCTCTTCCTTTCTTGCATTCCAATGTTCATATCTGAAGGCGTGTGCGTTACAGATCATCACTCACCAAACCAGGCAACAACATGCTGCACCACATTTGCAGGAATGGGTGTGAACTTCTTCTTCCGATGGGCTTGCATGCAACTCAAGATTGACCGAATGTGGGGGCCATTCTTTGTTCCTTGGCTTGTGCTTGTGAGCCAATTTCAAGATAATGCGCATGCGCATGCGCACGTAATTCAACCACGCGGTCACTGATGCACGGTGCATGGTGCACTGCAAATACAATTCCATTTTACCTGCGTCACTATACATTGGCAATCAAGATCAAGCTGCACATTTGCAAATCATGGCATTCCAATTGGCACACCAAGTGCAGTGCACCTTCGGGCAAACAACCTCATAATGAAGTGGCACTGGCAGCAGCTTAGCTCTACTCCCCAGCAGGTGTTCTTCAACAAGCACAGTGCACTGATGTTTGAGACTGCGCCAGCAGAACACCAGCGAGCGCTCAAACAGTCCGAAGCCTTGATATCATATGCAACGTTTGCCTTGCATCCCTGCTTTGCTTGCAACTTGCATTGAATGTAATCACCCCAACCAGAGATCATTCGGTTCCAGGGTTCAGCAGAGCATCACCAGCAGAGCATCACACATCAAGAAGCACACACCAAGCGATTCAACCACCCTTCAGGGTTTAGAGCTCGGCGAGGGAGTCGATAATGAGGGTGTAGCCCTCGGGGACGGTGCCTTTGGTCTTGACTGCTTCGATGATAATTGCCAGGTCAGCAAGGTCCAGGTTGGGCTGTTTTGCCAAGTAGAGCAGAAGGTGAAAGTCTGCCAGCCGCTCTGCGTAAGGCTTGCCCCTGTTCTTCTGCAGATGGTGCCGAAGCTCCGCCTTGCCTGCGCAGAATTTGAGATGATATTGATGCTGACATCAGCATTACTGAATGGACTAAATCTCGAAGGTGTTGAGTTCTAGCTTGTATCACCAGTGGAGGGCAGGGCCAGATAGCGCGTTTTGGGTTGCAACAGGAATATGGGCGATATTTCTGCTCAAGCTCACGATTATCTGCGCTCTGCCAGTCACATGTGCTATCACCGGTGCACATGCGAAAAACGCAGCAGCAGGTCTTGTGCAGTGTCAGCCTCTGCATTGGATTGAGTATAACCTGATCTTGGATCAGTAACACATCCCATGCATGACCAATTGTGAGCAGCCACTGCCCATAAAATTGGGCCTTGAGTATCCGGCTCATTTTCAAACGCCATGAAATGACACGACCACCCCAATCCCCTCAATTTACAGGACTGTTACGCCCTCGGTCACAGCTCAAGCTGGCCTCCTCATACGGGAGTGTTCACGGGCCTGCAACTCGCGTGACGTGGCAGCTACTTGAAATAGGGCAGAGTGCAATGGCAGGCACACCTTGCGGCAGCAGGCGGTTCTCCACAGGGAAGCTGGCCGTGAGGGGCCCTTCGTGGTCCAGGATGTTGACTGGGATGAGGAGGTAGTCATTGTCCGCCTCGCCCTGATCCTTCCCCGCCACTATCACCGGCGCCTTGTGGTCCGGCTCCTGTGGCATGCATGCACATTAGTCATCGTTACGTAACACAACTAAATACTGCAGTAGCCATTCTAAACCCCGTACCCTCGGCGGTGCGGATATTTTTAAAAGCAATTTTCAAAGGTCTTCCTGGTTTACAGTATACCAGGGTCATGCTCCACTGGATTGGGCTCGTCGAGCTCGAGAGCTCTTGAGAGCTTTCCGAATCTGGTCTCAAAATTATGATAGGTTTTAGATTTTGGGAGATAGGGTCTTAATTGTGCACCCTTTTTAGCCAAAAATAATTATTTATCGCGGGTTTCAGAATGACTACTACAGTATGTTGGACCTCAAACCAGGAATGGAAATGAAGGGACACCAGGCTTGCAAGCACCATCTGCCTTTCTGCCATGCTGGTTCTGTCTTCAAGGCAGAAAAGCTGAGGTACATCTGTTCGTTGGCAGGTTTAGCAAGCAGCATCCGACAGCCGCTGCTGCTGCTTTTCTCTCAAGAACCACAGCTCATGCTGATGATGTAATAAACAATCGGCTTGCAACCAGCATTTAATACTTGATGCTGCTGCTTCTCTGTCCAAGAACTATCAGCTCTTGCTGCTCATGCATTTTCCTCATCAGTGGCATCTATAACCAACCACTGCTACTCCAGTCAGCTACCGATCTGCCTGGCGTCAGCACCGCAAGGGTGTTTGCAGGGACCAGGGCGCAGAAGAAAAGCAGAGGGTTTCAAGCACGGGGAAATACAGGAGTGGAAAAGGAGTGTAAAGTGAGAAGAATTGTGCACCTTGGGGTTGCGCAGGATGGAGACGCCGCTGAATTCGGTGCCGTTGGTGAACCAGCCCTCCTGCCACAGCCGCACTGTCTGATCTGACACCTGCGCGCATGAGACGACAGAAGTCACTCGTGGTTCTTCCAGGACGGAATTCTTCAGAAGTCCCAGAAGCGAACAAAGTAGCTCGCCTACAAGATTTAGGCAACACTGTGCCACTGCTTTAGTTCGCCAAAGCAGAGTTATAGGGGGACAATCTGAGTGCAGGCAGTCTGGTCATGCTGACTGTATTCTGTGCCAAAAGTGGCCTCGACACGTCACGCAAGCGCGGTCACATAGAAGAGATTCTTGGCAGTACAAATCAGCAATATAACACGCCAGAGGGCCTCCCTCAACTGCTGACGGGGTGGACTAACCTTGGCATGTGAGACACCGCAATTGAGAGATGCCTTCCCAGAAACGACTGTGTGCAGCATATAACAGGACACTCAATTGGCCAAAAGAATTCCATGAAGCGGTCCTTGGCGACAGGTGGCGGCAGGCAGCTGACCTGGAAGGCCTCAAAGTGGATCTCGGGCGTTCCCTCCTCGGCGACAGTCATCGACACGACAGCAGTCACGGCGCGCTCCCCCAGCTCTGCCTGCACAGCCGCCATCTGGCACACCTCCTCCGCCGACATGATGAACTCGCGCTCCTTCGTGCTCTGCGCAAATATCCAGCCCACCTTCTGCAGCCTGCGCGCATGTGCACACGACTCAGCCGTTAAAATCCACATTGCATAATAAGAGTAATAACAATGTTTTAAATGGCGAATCCAGAGCCCGGAGGGCCCTAGGGCATCAATGTGACAATCTCAAGGTGGCCCATCAATGAGCAGGCAGGCCTAACTGTGGCCCCTCATCATATTCTTTCTTTCCTAATCTTTACACGCTTTTCCTGCCAAAGGCAAGGTGCGTCTGCAGACAAGCTGCATGTACAGGTTGCCAAATTCCTACCCCTTGTTGGACTCGCCAGATCCAAGCAAGACACATTCAACCATGGGCACGGTGCCAAGTATTTGTACCGCCTCCCGCCAGCCGGGGCCAAATGCTATTGCTGAATATCCCATGCTGGCATCTGGTGTTCTTCAGCAGCTTTGCACCAGGAATCCTCCTAAAGCTGTGTGCCTCTCTTTCCCGTTATAAGCTGGTATTGTTCCTTGGGAAGGAGTTAGTACCATTTCTGTATAAGCCTTGTGTATAACGCGCACATTTGCAGCATTGACCTGGCTAGACAAAGAGGTTGAAGCCACACTTGTTGATTGTTGGTGATCGGGCATGTAAGATATGCCACAAAGCCTGCAAAGAGGAGCACTCCCACCAAACATACAGGCGCAAGCCGAGAAAATGCTCCCCTTTTAACACCAGAGCTTTTGCGCCCTCATGATTTGAGGTTGTCTGCCTCCCTTGCAGGCTGTGCGCACTCCCACTTCTGGCAGGTCATGATCATCAGCAATGCACACTTGTAGGTTTCCTGAGTGGGCCATGAACATAGGGAAAGAGCAACGCTTACCCAAGCTGCTTGGCAACAAAGTCTGCTCGCTCCTCCTCCTCAGTACTCCTCTCCAGCTGAAGACTCTCAGCGCTACCCGACTGCAAAACACGAAGCAAAAAACAACAGTCAGGTGCACAACTTATTTCAAGGCGAGCACTGAAAGCACACGATTCCTAATAGACCTTGCACACTGTTCCCCCTGCAAGATGTCCCACAGAAGTGGCAAGAGATACTATCAGCTGCTCGGGCAATGCCCGGGGCGCTCACAGTGATAGCCATGCTCCAAATGATCTCCCCTGCTTACTCAAGCAGAACGCAGACAAGAACAGGACGTGTCATGTATGCTGCTCATAGCTGGGCATGGCCAAAAAAAACAAAAGGCGGTTCAAGCACATCACCGTGCGACCATTGTGTGTTCGGCAAAGAACAACGGTGTCAGCACCTTGGCGGCTCAGGGTTGACCTCCAGTCTAATCTGGCTGTCGCCAACCCCAACCCCAATGTGGCTTCACCTGGCCGCTACAAGAAAATGGGCAACGTGTTCTACCTTTAAACTACAGGCCCTGTACCCAAAGAAAGAGGTCGCCACATGCGTGAGGTGATCCCCGAAGGGGATTCCTCTATCTCACCAAATGGGCCCACGACTATGGGAGGTCAGCGGCACCATTACGGTTTATCGTGTCTAAAATCAAATTCTGGCAGAAGCACCAGAAGGCTACCTGGGGCGGTTCGTAGATGGCCTCCACTGTGACCTTCCCCTCCTCGTCCACGCTGCCATACAGCAGGCCCCCGCGCTTGATGCTGAATGCGATTGCGCCCTGCACATAGCTCTGGAATGCGTCGGCTGCGTGGCGTTCGAAGGAGGCCGACGCGGCGTGCGGCGCTTCCTGCCGCTCGATGCGCGTCTGCTTCGCCACAAGCTCGTCCACAGTCATGTGCGTGCCTGCATTCGAATTCGAATTTGACATTTACTATAGACAGCACGGTTGATTGGGTCTTGCTTGGATCTGGCGAGTCCAAGAAGGGGTAGGATTGTGCCAGCCTTTAACTGCAGCTTGTCTGCAGAACGCACCTTGCCTGTTGGCAGGAAAAGCGCGTTATAATAATAATAATACTATTAGACAGCACATGCACGCGGGTCATGCTTCAAGTCCAAAGATGGGGTGTCAGCAAGGCCCCAGTTGCTGGTCTCCTCTTGGTCACTGCTGGGTGACCAAGCTCTTTTTGTCTCAGGTGAGTCTTTGCTATGGACGGGATTGCGTGGCGCATGCATCTTTCCTAAGATGTCCATTGGTGCGGTCTTTGGGTTTCCAGCAGAGCATCATTAAGCATTCCATGGAAGCATGGGAGTTTGAGAACAGTGAGAGAAAATGGGCCCACCAAAAGCGCGGTTCTCATAGGCTGTTCTAGGCACGGTTGATGCCACCTCCCGCTCAAATGGATAGTGCATGAACACCTGCATGTCAAACTTGTACACTTTGAGTCCAAATCCAGGACCAAGAGAAGACCTCGCATTTCTGGGCTGAAGAGACATAGTCTATGGCCTCTGGCATGGCCAAGTTTGAACGTATATGGCGCACTCTTAGGTCAGATGGGGGACAGTGAGTGCGCACCACGTCTCCATGCTGGATGCCCAGCTTCACCAATGGCGTCCCTGGCCGACTCAGGTCCTCAAAGCCAGACTTGTCCAGAGCAGTCAGCTGCGCAGGCAACATAAGGGTCTTATGTGGGATTCAACCAAAAAAGTAGGTCAATCTTGCGCCTGCATGCCTTTTCAAGTTGCAAAGTGCTGCCTAGGGGAGAGTGACAATGCATCTCCTGCAGAGCCGCTCCTAGAATTTTCCATAAGTTTCTTGTCTGCCTGGCTAAGAAAGATTGGGCATAGCAAAGCCTCACCAAGTCCTTGTTTCGAGACAGCGTTATGTCTTCGACAGGGATACTAAGGTTGGAATTGATCTGCTTCTTGAGTTCCGCAACGGTGGCGTGCTCAGGCAGCTGTATCCGCTCGAGGCCGTCCCTGGTAGCGACAGTAACTTCGAATTTCAACATGAGCGCTGACATGAAAACGTTCACACAGGTGCACCTTATTGGTCTGAATCAAGATCACGACGGACCATCACCAAGTCTTCGAGAGGAGCAGCGCACCTTGATCTGAGTCTGATCAACATTGAAGTTCCCAAAAACAATCGTCTTGTGATTTCCTCGATACACACGTCTCAACCAACGAAGGTCAAAGTGACACAGACTAGAGAATTGTGTACCAACGACATACTGGAAAGATAGACCTTGCAGAAGAAGATGTTATGCTAACATGAAAGGAATCGGATAGTATTAGTGGTGTGCATCATGTAATTAGGAGGCAGGTCCTGCTTCTCATAAGAGGTAGTGTGACGCCCCTTGGTGACTTGTCAGCCAGCTGGAATCTGACATCAGCGTCTTGGCTTGCTTTCTGAAATTCATGCAGTGCTACAGCTAAATTGTTTCCCACTTGTGCTCACAGCACTGCTCATTACGTCTTATATAGTGAGAAAAAACAGTGGTCTGCGTCTTGGAGGGTCTTGGTCAGCGTGCACAAAGGATGCTGTCTTGACATTCACTATAGCATGACTCCCACTGCACAGGTAGGGGGTTTCAGTGAGCAATCCTCTGATGTTGTCAACCTGGCTTCCCCAACCTTCCGCGCAGCTGCGCAATCTGTAAACAGCAAAGCTCCCAGAGAGCGTGCTGTCATCAAGTCCTTCACCAGGACACCCAATTCTGAAGGTATCGTTCACATCCATGTCCTTGAGGAAATTGTATACCGTTTCAAAAGTCACTGATTCCTCCCTTGCTGAACTTCGATTGTCAAAGCAAAGGAGTTTGCACTGTGCTTTGTGTATGACCGTTACCGATGTGTCCTGCATATGCTAGATAAGTCTGGTCCTCATCGGCTACGATTCAAACTTCGCAGAGTTTATTGAGCTGCAAGGTCATCTTTGGGCTCGCAGATGCAGACTCCTTTGGCTTCATGACCCCTGGAGTGACAGCCACTCCTGCATCGGCCAGCTTCCAGCAGGCCACTCCTGAACAGGAGGTGCAGGACATCTGGCAGCCAGCCTTTGATAATGCTGGTGCCTCAGCGCATCAAGCTGCGGTGAGCTGTCCTTCTTAAAATCTGCTGACTGACATGCATGCAAGCATGCATTCATGCATGCCATCTTGAAATTAGGGTGTGAACTCATTTTCAGGAATCTCAGATCTCTGCAATTGCAAGTGCGAAGGATCCAACATGCACAAAGGTAGGGGACTCGCAATGCCTGATGGGCAATTGATCCTGTGGAGCCTTGCTGGCATTTCGCGATGCTGGCACTCTTGCAGGCAACTTGCCCGGCCCCTCGCAATTTGGCATTTCACTTTCAACCCCAGACGCAGTGTGCAAAGTGTCTTGAAGCCCCTTCATGTGGTTCACCTCCCCAATCATCCTGTGAAGCAGGCAATTCGTACATGGCTCAGCCCGCATAGAAGCCTGAACATCTGCACTGCTGGGGTGCGCAGGATGCTGAGTCATACATGATGGGCCAACGCGCGGCGCTGATGGACGCATTCAAATTGGCGCTACCTGGGCAGTCGCAGCTGGGCGGTATGGTGAGAGACCTGCATCGGCTGCAATCGCAGGTGCGCACGATCTCCCGAATTGCACGCCCACGCTCCTACTACTACTATTATTATCTGGACGCTCACAGGGGTATATAATGTGAATTTAGCGCGCCCCTTGCTTTCTTTTGGGGGCGGGGGGGGGGGGGGGGGGGGTATTAATTCTATTCTTACTTTTACTTTTGTTTTCGAACGATTTTCCTGCCAAGAGGCAAGGTGCGTCCTGCAGACAAGCTGCAATTCAAGGCTGCCACAATCATTCCCCTTCATGAACTCGCCAGATCCAAGCAAGACCCGACGAACCATGGGCTCAATGCTCTCTACTATACCGCCCTCTCCTTTTCATCAACCATTCATGAAGATATCAAGGTGCATGGGGTCTCAAGTGTGAGTCAATGAAATTTGTCATTCTGGTGCAGGTGGATGAGGAGCGGCTGCATGCGCGCCATGCAGAGAGCAGCCTCGCAGAAGTGGCCACCAAAGTACAGGTGCTTTCTGGCCTTTGCTT
Organism: Coccomyxa subellipsoidea C-169; assembly: GCF_000258705.1. Taxonomy (NCBI): domain Eukaryota; kingdom Viridiplantae; phylum Chlorophyta; class Trebouxiophyceae; family Coccomyxaceae; genus Coccomyxa; species Coccomyxa subellipsoidea. The sequence continues at coordinate 173,738 of NW_005178022.1, forward strand.
TTACTGGAATGCCGATGTTCTGCCCAGATGCTTTTCTCTGCTATGCTGGCTGGCCCACAGCCTTGTTTGCATTGGATCTCATGGCATGCCGTTTCCCTGCCATTCACCTTTTTTGGCATCAGATCTTGTTTTGAATGAAGCAAGTCACTACTGTGTAGCCGCCAGGAGCGCATTTACCCTTCTGCCCCATGCTTCTAACGTGCACTTGTGGGACCCTCCTTTTTTCTACTGTGTCTCATGTGCTCGCTGACAATGGAACTGCCCTTTGCCAGGGCCTGGCGGACCGATTCACAACCCTGGAAACTCATCGGCTGCCAGACATGGACAACAGAATCGAGCGTGCCAGCACAGCCCTCATCTCACAGGCGCGCATCTCCGTATTGCTGTCTTGAGAGTGGATTCTATCTATTCGTGCAAGTCAGCCCATGTCCATGACGTACACGAAGCACTTCTCCTGCAACAAAGTAGTTATACAGTAGAAGGTGAACTTTACCGTGATGCCATGCAACCCGCAGCCATCCTGCCTGACTGCTGAACTTACTGAGTTTTGAAAGATGGTCTACTGACTAATCACACTGTCATGCAGGAGTTCCATGCGACACTGGACATGATGAACGACGCACTTGCGCGCATCTCAGAGCGCAAAGAATCACCCGGCGGTTATATTTTCGGGGGCGGCGGCGGAGGCAACGCCGCGGGAGGGGGCGGCCTGTCAAGCAGCCTGATCTGGCTGCTGCAAACTGCGGCCGGCTACGCGCGGCGTTCCCTGTCGCAGGCTGACGTGGCGGCCGTCTTCCTGTCCCGGCGCATCCTGCTCGACCGCGCCGCGCTGCAGGGTGTGTAAACATAAATTTTAAAACCCTTACACCCCTAAAAAAAACCCCTAAAAGAAACCCCCTAAAAAAAAATTAAAATTGCTTTTGCTGCAGTTTAATTCTCAAAATGGATCTCTCAGTTGATGAATTTACTTGCAGAATCTATCAAGGCGACCAACAAGACCTGCTGTCAGTTCTTCTTTATTTCTTTCCTACCTCATGGGGAATGCAAGTTGCTCTGTCAAGTACTCTGCGCGCTTCTTTCTTGATTGTGCATCAGTGTGGATTGAGCATGAAGCTGAGTCATTTCTTCAGCGCTTCTTTCAGCGCTGCACAATCATTGTGGGCCAGCGCCAGATTTAAGGCTTTGGTTGCTTTCCTGCATGCAACATTTGGTGTTCCAGCAAGGAACATGGTCTGGATGTGCCAGCAAAACAGACTTCAACAGAATGCGATGGTGCGTGCAGGGTCTGGCATGCCGCGTGAGGCTGCAGCGGAAGGCAACGCCCTGGGACTGAGGCTCAGAGCAGCGGCGCGGCCGGCGCTGGGCTCCGCGGCGTTCCTGGCCGCGGTGGAAGCCGCCTGGCAGCTGCACGAGCGGTGCGCACAGCTTCCCTACAGCTTCTAGTACAGTGTCTCTCTCCCTCTATTACAACCCGGCAGCAGCTGACGCGCATCATTTTGGGGGTGGAGCTGTACTTGCTCTCCGCTGTTGAGTGCTCATATAGCCCTAGCAGATTCACCACAAAGCCAGGAAAATATATGCAGAGATGACATACTGCATTACTGATAGGGTGTATTTCGAAATACTCAACAGCTAGTTTTCTTAGTGATTGACAATTTGTTTCACCAGACAATTGGTTTCACTGCCTGACACACCGGGCATCAACAAGGACTGGGCGTTTCGTCAGACCTTGATATTTCACTTCTTTTACCTTCCACCCTTGCTTCTTAAAACAATGTCAACAGCCCTCAATTCCTGATATTTATCGTAGGTGGTCAGGCCTGCTGCCGCGGCAGCTGCGAGCGGCGACGGCTCCGGCCGCGCTCGGCATTCGCGCGGTGCGCGGCGCCACGTGGGCTGCAGCCATTCTGCTGACGGCCGTGGCCGCTCGCGAGTCGGCCTTTTCTCTTGTGGACGCCGGCTTCAGCGCGGCGCAGCGGTGAGCCTTTCCTTTCCTTTGCTTGCGTTTGATCCCGGCATACTGAACAACTTTAGGAGAGGTGCACTTGTCATGCCTTGCCAAGGAAAGCACGGCAGTTGTGGCAGCGCGTGATTCGGCCTTCTGCCTCGTGGAACCACAGAACAAAATCGATACCAACAAATGTATTGCCGGTGCAGCACAGTTGCATCTCTTAGTATCTCTATCTGTAATCTCTATCTTATTCTTTAAAGTCTGGAAGGAGGAATTAATACATGGGGTCTGGACTCACGTCATTGAAGGGCTGTTTGCAGGTGCCAAGCGAGCTTGATCACAGTCATTCCCAGGAGCGGCTACCTGGTCTGGGGAAGCAGCACTGTCAGCAGCGCGGCAGCAGATGACATCAGCAAGGCAGAAGGGAACGCTGAGACCGCCGTGGTCGCCGACAGCGCCTGCCGCATCGGCAGCGCGGCGGCCGAGGATGCAATGGAGAAAGGGTTAAGCCCCTTTGCTGGAAAGGGTTAGGGGGAATCATATGATAGGCCCTTCTGATCCACTGGACCCTTAAGTGCCGGCTGAAATTGCTAAACGGGGGATCATGTTCATGGAAATGGCAGGGATGCAAGAAGAGGCCTGGCTCGGTCATGGGACCAATCAGATTTGGGTTAGGCTACGATGTTATCACTTTGTACAGCTGGAGCCTGTGTGTTGACATCACAATAATGGTACAAGGGGGGCTTTAAGCAAGTTACGCTTGATTTTTTCCCCGTGTTCAGGCCTGCCTGCGCAGTCTGCACACTGAGTGTCTTTCAGTGTGAAATTCAGTCTATTGCCCAACGTCGTCAAACTGGAGTGAACAGCTGTGATGGGTACCTGTGCTGCCCTCCATTCACTGACGCAGCAGTGGTGGCAGTCCTGATCAAGCTTGTATTGTACACATAGCAGCGGCTCGCTTGCCATGCCTTGGGCGTGTCTTTGTAGATGATTACGGCACCGGTGCCAGATTCACATTTCTGCTGTCTCTCAGATCTGGTGCAGGACGGAATCAGTACTATTGGACTTCTGATTGCGCTCAAGGTCTTGTAAGACCGCCACGGATGCTATGGCACGTCTTTTTGACATTTCTGTGCACGTACTGCTGCGTCCAGCTGGCTAGTATGGGGAAGTGCAGAAATTCCTGAAAAGCCTTGCAAAATTGACGACCACGAAAAACGCTCAGATATAGGGCGATTTCTATCAGTGCGGTGCGCTCTCATAAGCTCGGGATAAGCACTGATGTTGTTGACCGTCAGACGTGTGACACCGCGATGGCGACGCCAGCAAGTTGATTGCAAAGGATAACAACGATGAAGGATTTGCAACTGACATAGCTTTCGCAACTATCTTTTGCCTCTCACAGCAACTGTCGTAATACCGAAAACAATTTCTACACAACTCTGATTCAAGATGCGGCTGCTGATCTTGAATTCGAGTGAAGCCCTACCAAAGGGTGCGCAACAGGGTTCCAGGTCACACCCGGGGTCGTGAGGATCGAGACAGGCTGCAATAGCCGGCGGCAGCCAGAAGACATCACCTCTCAAGAAAGCAAGAGATCTACAAACAAAGATCGTAGCATCATGGGAGGGGAGTCGGTGCGGTGAGTTGTTCTCTGCCTCTCACCTGCTGCATATATTGTTTTGGGGATGTGTCTCTTTTTTTGCTGATTACCTCTATTTGCTACGTTGATATCGTGCTGGGCTGCATTGATAAGCGGTACTGATCTCGTGACGGGCGATGTCGCAGGCTGTACGTTCCCGGCAGCATCCTTGGATACAAGAGGTGCGCTCCTTCCTCCTTCAGAGTATGAAGCTCTAAAGCGTCTGTCTGGAGAAGTTGCCATGCTCAGCTTGAAAAGCCAGCGAGTTGGAATAAATCATACGGCAGCTTACTGTAGCTAGCTCGCGAAAAGGCAAAATATAGGCTTGTCAGACTGGGGAGCTCCCAGGATGTTTGGGGATCTGCGCCTAAACCTGCAGGTTCAGGAGTGGCATCTTTCAGGATCGTAGAGATGCAAGCTTATCGTAACGGCTTATGCACAGGGGAAAGCGGACGCAGTACAACCACACATCCTTGATACAGATCAACGGCGTGTCCAGCAAGGATGAGACAGAGTTCTACCTGGGCAAGAAGATTGCCTACGTGTACAAGGCAAAGACCCTAAAGAAGGGATCAAAGTACCGCGTGTCATGGGGCAAGGTGCGCATATCTTCCTGCAGTCACCTGCTCAGAGCACCCAAAGCCAGCCGGGGGCTTGGAAGTGGCTTCCCTGCAGCCTCTTTATAAGAGCTCGCAAGGTTTTGACAAAGAAGCAACAGCACCGAAGTGATCTGCAGCAAGCAGCAGCTTGACAGCGCTCTTGCTTCCGTTTGCTGTAGCCCAGGCTGCTGCCTATGTAGATGGTTGTAATGTCTGTCAAGTCATATGCATACCGATAGCATTGGTCTCAGCCCTCATCCCTTGCCTCTGGCCATTCTCCAGGGCCTTGTCAGTCTTGAGACAATCTTCTCTGCAAAGCTGATGCATTCCCTCTAGTCCTCTAATGGTATAAAGCTGTTATACAGAGCGTCTGACCTGTCGTACCGAGCGTCTGACTTGTCGCGCTGTCCTCATCTGTCATCTTTTCTGCGCCTGCAGGTCACGAGGTCACACGGCAGCGTGGGAGTTGTGCGCGCCAAGTTCCGCAAGAACCTCCCTCCCAGCTCCCTGGTGAGCTTGCCTACTCTGCGCTCAAATCACCTCACATTGTGACGTCCAACGATGCACCTGCGAAAGCTTTGTGCAGCGTGGCTGCAGATGAAATTCTCAGGATGCTGCCACAATTCTCACCAATGCTTGGAATCACATGAAGCTCATCTGGTGCACATTTTTGTGAATGCAAGCGAGTTCTTGTTCACTCCAGCCACCCCTGTGCAAAGGTCTAGGGCGATCAGCACGAGGTCCAGGGTGTCTAGAGCTCCCTTGCAGTAGCACTTGCAGAAGCAGCGGGAATTTTGGGAATTGACTGCAGTGTGGGGTCAGGCTTGGAGTTTTTGCTTGCCACCTGCACTGCTGCAGCGATCAGATGCCCCTGTGGTCCAGCATGCGCTGCCTGATAGACAGCTTGTTGCCTCTTGTGCATTGCACATGGTGTTACAGATGTGCCTTTTAGACTGTGACCTTCTGGTCCCTGCAGCTTTGGGCCTTATCCCGGCCCTGCAGCGCTCTGCAGCTCCATTCGCTGAACAGAGTCCTTTCTGTCTGCTGGAGTCTGAAGGTGTGCTGGCAGGGACGTGGGACTGCTGTGCGGCAAGGACTCCTTGGGCTTTGAGTGTGTATTACGTCGTTGTAGATTATTGGAGTTTTCTGAACTCTGGAGTGCTGATATTCTGACTCTGTTGTGCGCAGGGCGCCAAGGTCCGCGTGTTCATGTACCCAAGCCGGATATGAGTCACGTCCATGTCAGTATGACTCACCCGCGCTGTTGGCTTTACCCGTGCCGCCTCTGGTCCTGAGGGAAACTGCGGCGCGGCGATGGAACAGTGATTTTGGGAGTCAGCCTGAGTGACTCACGGTGGGTTGTTGGGAATACTATACATAGTATGATGTTCCTGGCATCATGCTTATGACAGTGTCAAGACAAAAGCAGTTAGGAGTGGCGGATCGCCATAGGCTTGTAGATCTAGAGGTTCAAACACAGACACATCTACAAGAGGGCTTTGCAACAAGCATGTAAACAGGATTCTGCCACGGTTGCAATCACTGGCAATCATCAGATTGGACGCAACCGAAAGAGCCTGAGGCCTATACTACAGGCCTATCGGATAGGCCTAGCTAGGGCTCAAGATCAGGGTGGAATCAGAGCTTGCTGCTCAGCTTGCTGCATGCATGCGCACTGGGCAGCTGCGCTGTTTCCATTCTCATCAAAATCATAGCAATATTTTCACCAGAAGAAACCAGCAAAATCTGCATGGCACGTGAGGGCAGGCCATAATAGGAGATCAGCGAAGTTACGAAATGTCACTTCCGGAATACTTCCCGATGTTCTCGTTCACCGACGACTTCAGTCTGAGAAGCTCGGCGCAGATCCGTATTGTGTGGACGTCTCTCGACGAAAAAAAAACTGTTGTGTCAAGAGAGTCGAACAGGGATCGGTAGGCACGTTGGGTCTCATAGGACGGTGACATCCGTGACGCTGTGCGGAGACTGCAGGTAGATCTAGCACGATGCCAAGCAAAAATCGCGATTCTGTCCGATATTTTCCTTCTAAAACGCTTGCAATTGTACAACGCACATTCAAGTGTTGATTTTCTTCCAACCGTAGCCATTGAACTGAAAGCACACCACTTTGATGGACTCTCTGCTTTGGCAGGATCAAGACGGCCTTGCAGATGTATCGGCGAGAAAGATGAAGTCCGGAAATCACTATGCGAAGGAAGGCATACGGATCCCGAGCATGAAGTGCTAGGCAGTGAACGCGATATCAACAGCCTGCAGATCAGAGCTAGTTACCAAATTACAGCCTTGAAGGCTTGGGTTTGCCGTCAGCATACACTTTGGTTTCCCTAGACCTCTCAAAGGTGGGGAGTGGGCCTCAAAGATCCCCTCCTAGCAGAGGCGTCTAGCCAGACCTACAACAGCCACCACATCACCCAACCTGTGGATAGCAGAAGAAGCCTCCAATCCGTCCAACAGCCGGAGTAGTACAAAGCTAAAGATATACAGCCAAGGAATGGCCTTGAACGCATCAGTGGCCAGCGCATGCTGTCTTAACAGAGGACTTGGCAGTGTCTAGAATCGGAGATCAGCGATGGAGGCCGCAGCAAAGCACAAGCGGCAAGAGGACATACTGGAGAGGCTGCTGTCAGGGGCGGGCGTGTCTGCGACGGGGTTCCTGCTAGAGCCGGGCGCCAGCGGGTCGCTGCACATGCACATCAGCGATGACGTCATCCGCGCTGCGCTGCACAGACCCCTGCCGGGGATCGCGCGCGATCAGGAGCTGCTCGAACCCCTGTGGGACTCAGAGTCGGGTGCGAGCCACTCCTCCTCATTGCGCCATGGTTGGCATGTTTGCCTGAGTAAATCCCGTGGCAGTAGTGTAGGTTCACAGATCCATATTCAATGCATGTGCTTAAGGCGAATGAAAACTCACAAGTACTCCTTCCTCGTCACTTATGCCCCTTTGCCTTGTCCAGCTGCATGCAGTGTCTCAGCCATCAGTTTTTTGCGCATGGAACACTCCTGTGACATGGCGATGATTACTTCAAGTGCACTGCCGGGTCTTTGGTCTTCCCCCACCACGCTCGGATGGCGACAATTCCTGTGAAAAATGCCAGGGAAAGATCTGCAGATTGACGTTTGTGCGGTGGGGTTGCAGATGAGGGTAGCGGGGGAGATGGGGACAGCAGCAGCGGCGAGGAGGGCAGCAGCACCGGCTCTGAGGCCGAAGGGAGACCGCTCAGACGGCAGCAAAAGGGCGGCGGCTCTGGGTGAGTCATGCCATGTATCCAGCACCTTTAGCTGTCCAGGCCAACATGAATGGACCAGTGACATTTGCAGCAAGCAGCAATCTACAGACTGGCAAGACCTTGTCAGGAAATTTGAACAATGCCGGCTGCGATACTAGACCAGTGCAAAGTACTACAGCTATGAGAAGACAGCGGTCATCATGACAGACCAGGCACCACCTTCACTGGCCGTAATGCAGCTGCACAAAAGTTCATTGTGGGCATGGGGTGGGCACTTCTGCAGATGGTAATAGACACATGCATGACCAGTGCATGTGACTTTCTTGGGCAGGGCCGGCAAAGAGGATGCGCAGCCATTTTGGAGGCGACATGTGCGTCCGATGAAGCGGCTGCTGGCGGCTGCGGTCAACAGCCTGACCTACGTGGCGCTCTGCACGTCTATTTTGGCGCTCGGGCTCGTCGCCGGCTTCCTGCTGGCTTCCCCGCTCTCCTCACAGGTGACTAATTGCAGTTACAAACACCTGCTGCAATGTCAGTGTTCATAAAGCAACTTGCTGCACTGCCCATTGTCTTGGTAGTAATCTGCAAGGAATGCCTTATGTGTGCGCGCCTGATCTACCTTGCTGATGTCTCTGAAGATTCCGGGCTTACATTTTGGGCCTTCCTAAATGCTTTTAGCCATCGTTGTGCCTTCTTGTGCTGTCACCATTATGCCATAGCCTGGAGCCTCCATACACTTTCCAAGCCAGCAGTTGCCAGCAATCATAGAAACTTTCACTTGTCTACTGAAATTGTGAGAACTGTCACTGGCTTTAACCTAGGGAACTCCAAAACAAGTTAGTTTAGAGTCCCCTGTCAGGAAACTGACCAGGGGCATACAGTGTTTAGAGCGCGCCCCGTGGACTTTGGGGGTCGTATCCAAATCTATAAATATGAATTCAATGCATGGCTTCTGCAGAGGGCGGCGCCTGCCTATGAGCTGGGTCCGGGCCTGCTGGCTGCCCAGAAGCTGCCGGGGGGTCCGGTGGCAGGAATGGCGTTTGGCGGAGAGGGGGGACCGGACCCCTCAAAATTCGACTTCTTGGTGGGGGACGATTTCGGGGTGTGGCAGAACAAGAGCATGGAGAGCAGCTCTGTCACTGTTGAGCAGTCCGGCATCCCAGGGTGAGTTCTTAAACAAGAAAAGAAAGAAAAAACATTCAAAAAACAACATACCACTTTATAAATCACACTCATATCTGATGGCATGTTGCTGTTTGTGGGCAACCTCATGAGCAAGTGAAGGTCATACTTCGGAAGCTCATGCATTGGATGCAGCAGTAGCTGCAAATTTCCCTGGCCATCAGCAATATGGCGCAGCTGCTATCCGTGCCTTCAAAGAAGCACATGCAAGCAGAAAGTGCGCCATCTAGAGGGCCGCAGGCAGCTTGCACACTCTGGCTCGGCACATGGCCACCAGAGCCTGTCAAGGTGTACCATGCACATGCCGATTTTAACCTGGGCCGAGAAATTGAGTGTAGGCAGACATACTGTTTGTGCAACGCAGGCTGTCGACGGTGGGAGGCCCGCACAGGAGCCCGCGCGTGCCGATAAAGGGCCCGGGCGGGAAGCTGCTGCCCTTGCCGCGCAGCCTGCGAGTGTGCACGATGACCGCTGATTTTTGGGGCCTGCCCACCGCCGGGGGGACCGCCACCGCCTACGGACTCCTCACCTCCGCGCTCAGCGAGGACCCCTCCCTCGATGTGCGCGCTCTTGTATTTGAATTTGCTACTAAGGGTAAACACTGATTTTCAATTGGTTGGATGGTGGAGTCATCTGTGAGGACTCCCTGCCCACGTATTTGGGACGGCCTCTGCAGTCTCATGCCCCCTATCTTGGAGGGATTTATGGTCCTTCAGCATCGTCTCAGCTTTGAATGTCTGTGCCTTTTCGCTACTAAGGGTAAATCTGCCCGCATACATGTCCCCACGCACAGCAAGAAAGAAAAGGCAAGGCGGCCTTTGTCCAGCCTCTTTTGCGCTTGCGTGATCTGCAACTCCAAATGTACAATTTCAAGAGGGGCTGTCCATAGAGTAGGGACAAGAGTGCAAGGCGCATGAATGATTGGTGAATGCTAGGGCACAGAAAAGGGGGCATCAGGTTGCTGATGTTTGGCAAATTCGACCATGCCGTTGGCATGCTAGACCTTTGTCTATATATTATCACACCCCAGGCTTCACCAGGGGTCCAAAATCTAACTCGACCTTTCCCCTGTGCCCACAGGTGACGCTGCTGGGCGTGAGCCGTATGATGGACAAGTGCATTAAGGGCCGCAAGCAGCAGTCCCGGCTCAACCCGCGCGCCAACTACGCATGCTTCGACGACCGCCACTTCCAGCCATTCGTGGTCACCACGCAGCCCTACGAGGGGCTTAGTCATGCCACGCTGGAGTGGCTCAAAGAGAACCAGCACCTCTGCGATGTGCTGCAGGTAGGCGTGCTTGAGAATTGGACCATGGGTACTTCCCACGGGTTGTAGAGTTCCAAAAAACCCAAGAACTCACACTTCCCATGCATAAGGGTTGCAGGAACTAGGGTCATATCTGATGTGGCTGGCTACCATGAGCCTGCCGACACTGGAGGAAGTGTAGTGCCCCATTCGTCCTCATGTCTTTCTCCTGGGCTGTCACATGTTCTGACACATTTCATAATCTTCTTGCTCTGTCAGACAATTACCTACTGCCGCGCCGTGCTGAGGGGTAACTGCACGACTGAGAATGGGCATACATGAAGGGGTGCCCATGTGATGAGACAATGGAAGTGAGGATCTCTATGGTTGCGCAGGTGCACGAGTGGGGCGGGGTGTTCACGGACATTGTGACCTACTCCCACTTCCGCCAGTTCAGGCCGGGGCTTCGCATCGCCATCAACTCCCACGGAGGCCACTACTGGTCCACTCAGGTATGTTTCAAACCCCACAGGCTACATTATTATTACTATTATTACACGCTTTCCTGCCAAAAGGCAAATTACGTCCTGCAGACAAGCTGCAGTTAAAGGCTGCCACAATCCTACCCCTTGTCGGACTCGCCAGAACCAAGCAAGACCCAATCAACCGTGGGCACGGTGCTCGGTATTTATACCGCCCCCCGCCAGGCTACATTACTAGTAATCAATCGCAGACGTCAGGGATGAGGGTCAAGGGTAAGGGTGCAGTATTCTGGTGTCAGCGGTGTCCAGTAGTTATGCCAAGGGTCCTGCAGCCCATGCAAGGCAGGCGCAACCACACAAGCGCCTGCTGTGCTTGCCCCTGTCTCTCCAGCACTAGCACACATTCATGAATTTGCCATACAAAACCGCCTAAATGAAGATTGAGGTATCATCCCTGGACAAGTTGAATCCGTTGGAACAGCTGTGGCACCTCGAGCTTCATTATAACCCTTCGCAGTCCTTGCCATGTTTCCACCTGGAACTGCCTTTGTGATCACCTGGGATGCACCTCAGCTCGTGTACTCACCTTGACGTCGTTATGCAATGCCAACAGGGTCAGCTGCCGCGGCCAACGGACATAATGAGCCTGCGCATAGACAACGGCGAGCGCGCCACTCTGGAGTATGCTGACATAGCGCTGTCGCCCACCCGCTACATCGCATCCTGGCTGCGCCAGCGTGGCTGGCGCCTGCCTGACTACCGGTGAGTCATGCTGCCGACTCAGTAACATGCATCTATCTGCAAGGCGATTTGCTTGCATTGTCATCAGGCCAGGTGCAGAAGAGCGCCAGCAAGTAGGTCGTACTTCATCCAGAACCTGCTCATTGCCGCATTGTGAAGCCCATGTAATGTCATGTTGCTGGCATGTTACAAAGATACATATTACCCAATACTCCTCAAGACAGACCAATACACGAGTTGGGATGCTGGGACTTGTCGTGGTACAGGCTGCTGAACCCACCCATTCCCTCTCTGACATTTCTCTTGTGCGGGCTGCTGGTAACCATAGCCAGCAAGCTGCGCTGCTGCTTAGACAGATATTATCTGTAAAGCAGAGTGCAAGATTGTGCAGCTAAGATACATTACATCTTACATGACATGAGATGGGTGACATCTCATCACATAATGTCAATTATATGTCCATTACATGTCAATTATGTGTCCATTACATATTGTGTTGCGGCTGCGCTGCGCAGGCTGCCGGTGCCCAACATGATAGCGGATCTGGACCAGGCGCCAAAAGAGAGAGTGGACAAGCCGGTCTGGCGAGTCGCCTTCTTCGGTCGCCTCGAAGAGCGCAAGGGCATCAAGCTATTCGTTGATGCCGTGCAGGTGACTAACCAGCATGCCGCATGTGCTGCATGGGGGTGTAGGGTGACTCAAACACCCCTAGGCTATTCTGCGTTAGGTAGTGGGTAGGTACTGGTGCTGGTGTAACTTTGAATGCTGGAATGCCCATGCGGCCGGCAGTACATGCACATGGAGCGCCTGCAAAATCAGAGGATCTGCGCCCGTTGGCTTGACTTGTTCTCTGTTCAAGTTTCTATCGGCACTCGTGCACAGTAGGGTGCATGCTGGAGACAATCCAGTGTGCATGCGCAGATGATCCTAACGCTAGGCAGCTTCAGGCCTCATGCTTGCCTTAGGAAAAAGCATTCATGCCCTGCACAATAGCAAAGGAGCATGCCATCCCTTGAACAGCAATCTGAGACATCCGTCTGCAACGGAAGCAGCGGCTGCTGAAGGAGATTCTGATATTGCAAAAGAGCATTAGATTTCTGCTTGTCTTGAATCTCGAGCTGAGAGATTTTGTGTCGGTTTTGTGCAGCGGCTGCCGAAGGAGATTCTGGAGAAGCCGGAGTTTGAGTCCTACTTCGTGGGGGCTGAGTCCAAGATCGACCAGGTGCTGAGCAGCACGTGGCTCAAGGCGCACACCAAACACTGGACCTGGAAAATTTTCATCATGGCCAACACCCCGAGGTAAATCTCCTTCAAAAAGCGATCTCTATTTTTTCATGATTTGGCTCATTGCATGCGGTCAGAGCCCTGGATCCTCTTGGGCTTTGCATGCAAGTGATCGGGAGTTTTGGGCAAGTTGGGCAAGGAAGAGTTTTGCAAGGATGGCGTGAGTTGTGATTGAGATTGTATTGTACACAAACAAAATGGCCATCACTTGTCATTCTGCCCTTATAAATAAACTCTGTTTTCTCTGCAAAATGGCAGAATGTCCTTCCTGTAAAGGGAGAGTCGCATGCTAGATGCTAGTTCACCCTTCACTGAAACCACCACTGCTTGAATTCTGCAGGGACAAAGCTCTTGCGACGATCAGTGCGGACGGCATTCTACTGGTGCTGGCGTCCATGATCGACAACATGCCATACGTGCTGGCGGAGGCATCAGTCATGCGCATCCCCTTACTAATCTATGACGTCGGCGGGGTGACTGAGATGATCGACCCCAAGCTGCACGCCGACATCATCTGCGGCACGCCCAAGGTGACTCACCCGCGAATCCCTTGCAATTCAAATTAGAAAATTAACATTCCAATCCAAATTCAGTCAGGCCGGATGGTGACAGCTTTCTGGCCTGGTTGTTGCTTGCCGAATTTGGCATGCCACATATGCACTCCTGGCAATCTAGTCAATTTTTTTTTCAAAGTTGCCCAATTGTCCAAATAAGTAAGACTGCTGCTTCCTACTTATGGGCCTCATGAATCCTAAGCAGCAGTGCACAAAGCTGTGCAGCATGAAGCTTTAGAGGGAACTAAAGACATCTTAAGACTACTTAGTAGTCTTTAGTCAGCACACCCTGAAACCTGCAATGCCATGGGTTGTCCCTGGATGATGGCAAAGGTTCGGGGTATTCTGAACAAACCCCTAATCACCCTTATGTCATAACCCTACCCAGGGTGATGAGCTGGCGGTGCGCATGCGTCTATTGCTTAGACGCAAACCCTGATCACCCTTATGTCATGACCCCACCCAGGGTGATGAGCTGGCGGTGCGCATGCGTCTATTGCTTAAATGCAGACCCTGATCACCCTTATGTTATAACCCTGCGCAGGGTGATATGCTGGCGGTGCGCATGCGCGAGGCGCTGCAGGCAGGCAAGCTGGGAATCTCCGCCCTGTCTCCACGTGTGACCACCGGCAAAGAGCAATGGCAGGAGTGGCACCACGACTTCTTCCACAACCAGAAGCAGGACTACATCCAGGTCGGTGCCTGCAAATTGTCTGGTGGGACATTGCCCCTGTGAAAGCAGGATGCCTCCGGCTGGGATGTGAAGCCATGTCTAGGCTGCATGGGACGTTACCAAAAAGACACGGCAGTGCGAGCGCCAAGAAGAGAGGAAGGGCTGCCTCACAAACAGCATCAACATAACATAATAGAGAAAATACATATTACATTGTGCAATCTTATGAAGTACCAGAGAGGCAGCAGCTGATATACGATGGCAGTATTGTGAATATACAGTTACTTTGGCTCCACGCGTCTTTTTCAGTTCCCGGTATGAGCAAGAGTGGAGTGCTAACAAAGGCTTCAAAATTTTTTGTCAAATTTACAGTGTCCTGAGATCTTATTGCTTATGCCCCCACAGGACGACATAGAGCTGCACGCAAAGGCGGACACCATGAACACAGACTTGGAGATCATCACTCTGCGCGAAGCCAAGCAGACCGCCCTCGAGGTACGCCCAGCAATCCACCCCATCTGCCTTCACCTGTGCATAACTTTGAAGGAAAATATGCACTTTCGTCTTTTTTATTCTTGACACTTGCAGTACATAACGGACGATCTGCTGTGTCAGCAAGCACTCATGCTGCAACCAGAACAGACATCACCTGCTGTAAGCGCAAGCAAGCCGTGATTTTCGTGCATATATAATATATCCCGCAGAACAGGCTGACGGCAGGGGCACTTGCATTTTCCCAGAATGCAGCCTGTGACGCAAAAGCCAAATGACGCAAATGTCCTTTTTGGAATAAAAACGATCCTTGAATCTATACTAAAGTTTGAGTGCGGCCGCAGCTGTATGAGGAAGTGTGCGATGCCGAGGGCTGCACAGAGCGCGGCTGCGGCTTCGGAGTGAACGCCACATCCGCCCCGCCCACAATCCTGTTACTACCCCCGCAATTCAGCGTCCTCAACGAGTCACGCCTGCCGGAATTAGTCAGGCTGCTCAACATCGGCGAGCTGCGAAAAGACTCGATCGGGGCGCTGACTTTCGGCGCGGAGATTCCCCCGTACAAGGACGGCGCGCTGCCAACGTCGCCCAAGCTGCGCTACGCGTTCCCTACCGCGCCCACCTGGCAGGTCAGTCATCTTAAATCACGTTCAGTCACCTTCATACTGTGCATGCTTTGCTTGACTTCTGTGTCACTTGTGCAATGCAGCGGCACCTTGTACGGCTCTTCTGTCAGATATGCGTTTTATTTTGCATAGGAACCGTGAACATGCAGGGGGTGAGGATGCAGTAGTTTTCAAAGCAAACGGTGATTCATGCTCCTGATGCCTGCTGGCATTGCGTGTCATGACAGAAGTGATAAGAGCTGCTGCCTTCTCTCTGAGCGCATCGCATGCAACTTCGTGCTTGATCACAGCCGTTCAAGAGTCTCTATGGCCGCATATTTTGTGATTGTGAATGCAAACCTGCATGTCGACTGGTACTCACAAAGTTGTCTGCACCATGACTGACGAACAGGAGTGTATCTGCAGATATATGAAGGCGAGGTGGAGCCATGGCTGATGAGTGACTATTGCACTGACACCGTCCCCGTTCTGCTGCGGCGTTCCACCTTCTGCCGAGCATTCGCAGCCGACGCCAAAGACTTTCGCGCCTACAACTCATGGGTCAGTCACCCATTTCTTCCACGGAGAATTCTGTTTCAGACTCCTCTCCTGATGCAATACTCATTGTTCATGTCGCTCTCAAAAACTCTAGGGTCGTTCTACAAATTGCTGCATATACCACCTTATATTTTGCAAATTTACTGATCTGCACTGTCAGCTGAAGGCGCTGTTAACAGCAGCTTTAAGCATTAGGTGTCACCGTGGCTCACCAGCAACAAATCCCATGCAGTCCGCTATAGCCAAGAGGGGTGCTGCCTCATGTTAAGCTCGTTTCTCAAGCCCTTTTCAACCTAGTGTCCTTGCCTTATGAAAACTTCTGCCATGCATGCGCATGCGCAGGTGCTGCAGCCAATCCCCAAATTCTTATCTGAACTCAAACTTTCCACGCATGCCATTGTACAGTCGCGCATGCTCATACTTGGACTTTGATTTTGAATTGCCACGCACGGTGTTTATGCAGGTGCTGTCGCTGATGCTGGGGCAGGCTGGCCTGCACCTGCACACATTCCCGGAGGTGGCGTTCTCCTTGGACAAGTGGACCATGCAAGGATACCCCTGCGTCCTCGACAAGACACCCAATCGCCAGCTGGACATCCACGTGAGCGCCCTTACTAATCCTGCCGTTTCCACAACCCCAACAACTTGCACGGCCAGTGCAGTGTTGAAAGCAGTGATGACCTGGCTAGAGCACATGCACAAAAGCAGGATCAGCAGAGATATTACTAACAGAGATATTTCAGTGCTTGAGAAACCTGTCAAGCAGACACGCAAGCGACAATGCAGATGACAAATAGGAACATCTGGCTCAGTCTGTAGGAGCGTATTCACTTTTAAAGTAGGCTCGGACAAGAGGGAGGGAGGCCTGTATGGCGCAGACTATTTGCCTGGGCAAAAATTCCACGAGCATGCTTAGACTTTACGAGCTGATTCTGGCTAAACATGACTTTCTAAAGGGTGAATAGTCCGTCCCTATTAGTTCTCTGACATTATGAATCTGCATCCTGAACCGAGACTCACACTCTGCAGAATGCTGCAGCGGTGTCAAGTAGTGTTTGAATTAGCGTCTGAATTGGCAAAAGTCAGCAAGTGACTCGTGCTGCTGTGGATGTATGTTGTGCTCTGCGCTGCGCTGCCATTTACCACTCTTAGTAATTAATTATTACTCCTTTTCCAGAATTGTATATGACGCATAAAATTGCAAATCATGCTGGCTATTCTGTGCATGGCGTCCTGCAATGAATCTTTTGGAGCCTCGGGTTCATGCTCATCGTTCCATTAGCAGATGCAGCAGGCCGCACCTGAAAGTTCTGACTTAATATTTGAGATTGCATGCATGCGGGCTGCCAGGTGGCGGCCAATCTGATGACGGACGAAATGCTGATGCGCACGGCACAGCTCACCCCCGAGTACCGCCCCTTGGTCGATTTCCACTCCCAATACTCCACCACCCAATCCCTCAAAGGGTGGCGCTACGGCTACACCGACGCCTCCAGGTGAATTTTCTCTGTCTGCAGCAGTAAGCACATGTTCTCTTTTTCTGCCCAGTAAATGATAGAGAAAGAGAAGGAGATTCCATTTATGAGGTTTGGAAAGAGGAGGTCTAATCTTTGGTGGTTTGGAAGAAGGCATTGTGATCGTGCTATGGGGCAACACTCGGCCTATCCTGCCTCCCTGTCAGATCGATCTTGGTGCCCGTGAAAGGTCGGAAAGGCAGGGCTCTCGTGGCCGTTGCTGCAATTTTCAAGGCAATCTGTTGGGGCAAGTGCTTCATCGTTTGTCGGCACAGCGTGCCCGGTCGCATACCCACCATTCCAAAAAGATATGCAACTGTCGGCGTTTGAGAAGCTAGAGACTGAGTTGGCTTTTACTCTTCATGACCAGGCCAATGGATCGCAACACGACGTTTCATGAAATGGTGTGGCATGCGCACAAGAACGGCCACATCGCAGACGGCCGCTGGCAGGCCACCCAGGTGCTCCACCCTTCCATTCAGTATAATTAGCACTATTATGTAATGATGATAGATGGCCCCATCACAATGATGATTGGTGCTTTCATGTGATGCAACGCGTGCAGCAAATCGGAATCCAACTCTCTGTATGTACTTGTTAAGAGGTCACGAAGTTGTGCGCACTTCTTCCCATGGTACCTTGGCCAGCAGTGCAGGTGTTTCGGGCCTGCCATGCACAGTTGAAAACACCTGATGGTCACACCTTGCTGCCCAAAATTTTGCCATGTGCTCAACCTGTAGTCCCACTCCATACCTCAGAAGATTTACACCTTCCTGTTTGATGTGTCCTTGCAGGAGCAGATATACCCGCAGCTGTACCGATACATCCTGCACCCCTGTGTGAGCTGGCCGGGCATGCCCAACATGTGCGGCGGGCTGCACACAGCCACCGGCACGCTGCGCTTTGACTCATTCCTCACCCAAGAAAACGTGGTCATCATGCTCATCTACGAGGTGGGAGCCTGTACCCGTACTACTGGCTTTTTATATATCTACTTAGGCTCTTGGAATGCTCCATGGTGCATCTTAAAAAGTCTCTGATGCCAATGCTCACACAGCACTAATCAGCCGCAGGGTTGCTTGTACATCAGGAATCTTATGTCACCTGGCAAATACAAGCATGCTCGCCTGCATGAACGAGGTCTCCAAGGGAATAGTGCCGCTGCAGAAATTCTAGCTGCCACATCTTCAGCGGACATAAGAAGACTGTCTATCACTTGAGTTTATAACCATTCCTTCACCCTCGCAGGTCTTCCCAAAGTGCGGCGACGGAGTCAATTTTGTGGTCACACTGACTCCAGTGGACGGAAGCCCGGTTCAGACTCTGCACGAAGCAGAGTACGAGGTTGCGGACAAGCCCACGAGGCAGCGGTTGCATTTCTACCTGGACAAGCTTTCCACGGGTGACAAGGTGGATCTGCTGGTGTACCCTCGAGAACAGCATGACTGCGACGGGGCGCTGATTCTTGAGGTCCAGATCTGGGAGCAGAAGGCCTACAAGGGCTGAGGATTCGAATTCGAATGCAAATTCGAAAGGGTGTATGGCTTTCTTCGGCAGCAATGCGTGCAGCATGACCACCATAGGATTTTATACTAGAGGTGCTAGGTTCAGAAGGCCTATAATGACTGAGCATTTGGATTTCAATGCAGATTTGATTCACACTGTTGCTTTTAGCTGCTTGTTTATAATGAAGGTCTTTACAGGACTGCAATGGTGCACTGTTAGAGCAGTGTTGAAGGAACGGTGGCAGTGTGAGAGATGCAGGAAAAGCCCAATTGCTGAGTTTTGACTTTTACAGTTACGGAGGCAATTGGGATCAAAACTCTCACTGATCATGCTTAGGGAAGTCAGCAGGGCTCTGTGAAGTGAGGGCTGTATAGGTCCCCTCATTTCGGATGCATGCTGCAGGTATGTATAAAGGTGTCTAATGCTGAGGCTTGCTTTGGTTTAGACTGAGAATTTTAATAGACTATAGTTGTTGTTTCAAACTTGATGCATGTGACGCTGCGTCTGAGAAGATCAGTTCTGGGTTGGCCGTGAATAATGAAAGTTGACTGGCTGACATGTACAGAGTGTAAAGACCATATACACTATATAGGATATGCGAATCTGGCTATACACACTCTGGCTATACACTCTCAAAGCACACAGACACTCAGCATTAGCATTACTCTAGTAGTGTAAATGAGCTCATGCATGCGGATTTCAAGTAGAAGTTCGCTGTGTTCCGCAACGTTTGCATGACGAATATTGACACTGAGCACAGCGCAGCGATGTCCATTCCTATAATTGCAGCATCTGTATCATAGGATTGATATTCATATAGTTGATATGAAGTTCATTAAATACTCCGTGGCTTTTCGCCGGCTATTCATGTGCAAAGGAATGCTCCAAATTCAAGATTCTCAGGTAATGGGCCTCCTTCGCCTCTCCTTGTCGCACTTAAAGCAGCTCGGGCGTCCTTGAGCCTCCCAAGTGGTCACGCGATTGGATACACTGTTGTGGAGTCTGAACAGTGTAACACTATGTTCACAACGGAAGTAAGCAGCAGAACTTTATGCTTGTAAAGTTGTTGCTATTGTTGTCATTATTGTCGTCAAGCTTATCCTGGCGAGAGGCAAGGTGCATCAGCATACAAGCTGCAATTGTTTTTCCTAAACTAAATCAAAATTCACGGCTGCCAAAAACCTACCAGTTGCTGGATGCCCTAAGTCCAAGCGAGACCCGATTATTGTGGCCCGGGGCAATTTAGGCGCCCCTAGGGGCCTCGCTAGCCAAAGCCGCGTGTACTAATTCAAGAGGTAGGAGCTGCGAGCAATCAACTTCACTCGCCTCTCACTGTAGCACTTGGGGCAGCTCAGGCGTCCCTCTGCCCCCCAGCAGGCCACGCGTGCAGTTACAGCTGCCTTCCACTCATGCACTTCGCCCGTCAGCTCACTGACATGCTGCCACCATACGATCACATGACTGTAAGCGGCAACCTGATCAGGTAGCTTGTCACCATTGCGCGTGGGGTGCCACTGCGCGGCAACCTCTGGCGCCTTCACAGCCAACGACTTGCATGGGCATACAACACGCCCAGAGCAGAAGGGGCAGCCACATCCCAGGCTTGTGCGATTTAAAATTGTTGCACTCCACTCATGGGCATGGGTGCATCCGAGAGGGGCATTCTTGCGCTCGCGGCACACCCACACCGCTTTTAATCCACTGCCACTGGTGACCTTGTCAAGGTCAAGGTGCTCATTCTTGGTGGGCTGCAGCTGCGCAATAAGCTCGGGGTGCTCATCCTTCAGCAGGCCCCGATTTGATGCATTCCTTGAACTGTTCAGATTTGCGCAGCCTGGACAGCCAGTGCCAGCAGCCCTACTCTTGACTGTGGCTAGCCATGGGCCATGAAGGGAGCACACCCAGGACACCTTCCTATTGGAGCTGACACCAATCTGTTCAGGATCCAGGCCTCCATTGGCTGCGTAGTCCCACCTCGCCATCAAGTCGGGGCGCTTTGCTGCCAGCGAGCTGCAGGTGCAGATACTGTGCCCAGAGCAGAAGGGGCAGCCGCTTGGGCTGCCCGATCGTGTGCGACTATTTGGCGTTGCTTCCCATTCGTGCGCATTGCTGCATGATGAGCAGGCCTCTGGGCACAGCCACCAGACTTTGACAATGCTGCCAGCAGTGAAGTCTTCGGGCCGCCTGTCGCCGTTCTTGGTGGGGTGCCATTGCTGTGTGATTTCTGGGCGCGTCACGGCCAGAGATGGCCGTCCACCGTATGTTTTGCTGCCAGATGCTGCTGATGTCACTGCAGACACAAAGTTTTGTCAGGGCACTGCTGCTGTCAATAAGCGCCAGTCAACCGGATACATACACCACTGATCAGGTCTTCGAGCCTGAAAAGATGTACACGAAGATATGCAGTCGTAATCTGCAGAAGACATACTTACCGTGGAGTCTGTCGGTCTGCTGGCAGGTGCGCCTGGTTGATATCGATCTCAACAATATGATCCCTGCAAAAGAAAATCTTTACTGGTTCGGTTTTTCTCTATATAAATGCGGTATGAATGCTATAAGATCAAAAAATATATTTCTCACCTCTATGATGCCTCGTGCTAAGGGCGTGGGTGCGAAGCTGGAGTCCAGATGGCTGTAAAACTTGTTCGGGAATGGGTGCGCTGCAGCTACATCCCTGCTGGACGGCCATCGACAATGGACATCCTGAAGACACCAACATCAATTGCTGTTTATACGATGTCCCTGCAAAATGGCAGGTGGACAAAAATGCAGAGAAAGGACTCGCATGTGCACTCACGTGCCAGAAGCAAGCCTCTGCTGCCCCCAAAAAAGCAAAACTTTTTGTCTGATTGTATATCTTATCTTGCTCCGATAACACGTTTTGGCTTGGCCTCACTGGTGCTGGCTCAAGCACAGTACGTACCACTAGTGTGCTCGTGGTTCTCACATTGCATGCACATCATCATGATCTTGACCAGGCACACCGAGAATGAGGCTCATGATGCAGCTTTTGCAGGTGCGCTGCGTCAATCAGGGCTTTCAGCTTCAGACCAGGCCATTGATCCAGTCTGCAGTGGCAACATACTGAAATACCTCTTGAATTAGTACACATGGCCTTGATTACAAAGGCAAGGGAAGAAGGCGCATGTGCGGTCACGTGCCAGAAGCACGCCCACATGCAGGGCAGAGAGAAACTTGATTCTCGCCCCGAGAAGAAGTGGTCACTACGTGCCCTGCTCTGATCACGCGCATCCTTGCTTCTCTTGGCTGGTACTGGCTCATGCACAGTGTGCTCGCGAGCGGTGCTGAATCCCAGAGTGCATGCATATGCATTTGATGATGACTCAACAGGTCGGACCAGCTGGCCAAAGCAACTCGCTCGCAGAGGCTCGTTTTACAACAATTTTAAACTTAGCAGGCGTGGTCCGTCAATAACAGCCTTCATTGTCAGACCAGGTCATGAACCCGGTGTGCAACATGATGGCAGAGATGAAGTTCCATCATTTATGACAAATGATTGAAATAATCATGTTCAGAGCTCTAGAAAGCTGACCATGCGCCCAGACTCTAGGCCTCCAAATTGCCACCCTCTGACTGTCACCATGATAGCGATGAGTATTTCCTTGTTGGGTACTCTCCTGAAATTCCAGATCAGTGTATCAAACCTATCAACCTGTCGTAGTATATATAATGTACATATAGCCTGTGCAAATAGACTCTTTGGAAAGCTTGGGTATGTTCCTCTCTGTGGTAGCTCTGCCCATCGTCCAAAGTCCTCAGACATATCCCCTGAGAGCCTTGCTGTGATCTGCAAGAGGCCTCCATTTGCAAGAAGGTTGCCAGAGCGGCTGTCAGTTGCAGTACCTCAAAACACTACAGGATGGTGGAAGGCTCTCATGATCCTGAGGAGCTCCGGGCAATCAACTTCATTCGCCTCTCACTGTAGCACTCAGAGCAGGGTAGGCGTCCCTCTGCCTCCCAGCAGACCACTCGGCCTGCTACTCTTCCCTTCCATTCATGCACTTCGCCTGTCAGCTCACTGACATGCTGCCACCACACAGTCATCATGCTAAACGCAGCAACTTGATCAGGCTGCTTGCCACCATTGCGCGTGGGGTGCCACTGCGCGGTAGTCTTTGGCGCCTTAACAGCCAGGGAGTTGCACGAGCACACTGAAAGCCCAGAACAGATGGTGCACCCACTTCCTTCATGCGTTGCCTCTGTTGGTACATGACACAGCAACCTTCCTGACTTACCATTGAGCCACGTATTCACGTACATAGTGGCCAGCGCACTGCTCGGAGTCTGAAGCAGATCCATCGGCTTGAAGGCTCTTCACAGATATGACTCCCATTTAACGAGCTTCTTGGGAGACGCCACAACTTTGTCTTGGAACATGCCATGCAGCTAGCTCCTCTGCAGCTATGCTGTGCTGGCCTCGTGAGCTTACCAGCTCCAGGTTTGGTGTCCAAAAGCCTCCATAAATACCTTGAGACTGTTCTGCCAGCAATTGCTAATGCAAGGCATCTGAAAAATTCCCCAGACAATAAATCACGCGTACTGGTCCAGGAAGCCGGGCAGGTGCAGGCTGCCCACAGCTGCCCGCACTGCCCGCACCGTCACTGGCGCGCACACGCGCTGCACTGCCGCCTCTCTGACGCTGACATCAGCGCTGCTGCCTGACCTGGCGCTGCCGACATCATCTTTCCCGTTGCCAGACTTGGCGCTGGAATCCGCGCCAGTGCCAATTTTGGCGCCGGTGTCAGTTCCGGTGCCAGATTTGGCGCCGGTGTCCAATATTGTGCTTGGTTTGGTGATGTCAGAGTCATTGGAGAGGTCCGTGGCTGCGGCTGCGATAGCGGCCGAGAAGGCGGTGAGCGCTGAGGTGGACAGCAGCAGCGGCGGCTCGCCCACAGACTTGCTGCCCATCATGCCGTGCTTGTTGGGCGAATCCTGCAGCATAAGATTATTATTGTTAATATAAATACACGGTTTTCCTGCCAGAAGCAAGGTGCGTCTGCAGACAACCTGCAGTACAGGCTGCCAAAATCCTTCCCCTTGATGGACTCGCCAGATCCAAGCAAGACCCAACATAAAATGATGTTTTTTTACTTAGTAAAGGCATGCTAAACGCAGCGTATTCTGCAAGGGGACGCCATGCAATGGATTCGGCAAGAGCTGCCAGGCTGTCACATGCAAGAGATTTGACATGCAACCAAGCTGCTTCTCTCACTACTCGGACACAGGACTGCATCAAACCCCATGCATCCTATTTCCATGATGAAGCCAAATGCGAGTGTCATGCGAATCTCTGCCCCTTTGCTGCTCTCACTCTAAGCCTGATTTCAGCCCAAGGCTGCACAGGCACTTCAAAAGACTGCAATTACATTTGGCATAGTTTGAGGGGAGTGACTTGCCTCCAGGAGGGAGATGTTGAGCTGGCGTGGGATGCATGCGGCGCTGGGAATTTTGTAGTCCCAGGTGCTGTCATACGTCGGCTGCCCAGTCTCAGAATAGGTCACGCTCTCCTGCAGCATCATGCCCAGCCCAAACACAAACGCACCCTCCACCTGGACTCAGCCACAACCTTGCCATCAATACTCATTGTTGTCGTCGTGCATTGTGCCACCGTAACATTCCAATTATACCTTTCACCTTCTTATAATGTTACTGCAAGGTCTGCAGGCAAAGATCCACAGGCCTGAGGGCCGACATGTAGGGTGTTTGCAGCAGCATTTGCGAAGCCGAGAATAGTCTGCAGTCTGGTAATTCAACGCATACACCGTTTCTGGAGCCAGAACACAAGCCAGGCTGGTAAGCTGGAAAGCAGGACCCCACACCCTCTGCAGTTACAAGTACCTGACAACACACGATCAGAACTCTCCACTCAACGCGCTCTGCTCTCCGGCAGCACATCTCCCGCACATGCATACAAAATACTCGCATGCACAAAAATTTCCCATCCCTTTACGCGTGCAAGGGTTCTCTTGAGGGGGGTAGAAGGTGAGTCACCTGGCCCATGTCAACGGCAGGGGATATGGAGTGGCCGGCGTCGTGAAGCACATCTGCTCTGATGACATGGCGTTCCCCGGTCAGCACATTGACTTCCACCTCGGTGCACGCCGCTCCAAACGTGCTGTACTGCAGCTTCTTGCCTGCGCGCGAATAAATTTTAGACTCTGGCAGGTGCAATGGCTGCAATTCGCTCTGCATTTCATGTCTCTGTGCCACATTTGGGTTGCAGATTGGTTATGAAGGTTGGGTTACGTGAGTCATGCGTGTGAAATGCAAAGCATGCGCCTCTGGACCTGGAGCAGATGCTCAGACATGCATCACAACAGCTTCAGCAGCAGCAGCAGACATCCTGATGCAAAATCAGAGCACCGCTCCGGGACCAGAGGGCTTTGACTGAACCCTTATGAGCGCCCTAATCAAGGCATCTTCTGGATCACGTCATATGGTACAGGCAAAAGGGTACAGCTCTATCACTGTTAATCGGATCTGTGTAGTGCAGTGCCAGCCAGCAAGCACTGCACAGATCCTTCTTTGCACATGCACAAATATCAAAACATACAGATAAATAAGCTACATGCGTCCTCCCTACGAACTCCTTTGCAATCAAAAGAGGTCTTCTTCAACCCTGGACCCTGGACCCTGAAAAACACAGAAAGTGCAGACTTTTGGAGCAGCGCGCCTGTGCCGTCATCGTTGATCTGCGTGCCGTCCCACAGCGCGTACGCGGTGAGTTTGGCGGTGGGAGGGAACGGCGTTTTGGGTTGCAGACTGGCGATCATGGCTCGCCACGTCAGACCGTTGCCCATCTTCAGCGCCTGAGGCTTCAGCGTCTCCTCCACCTGTCGTCATCATTTGTCGTTGATTTGTCATCATTTGTCATCATTCTGTTATGATTTGTCATCGTTGCTGAGACCCGCATGTCTCGGTTGCAACATTTTGCATTAGCAGGTCTGCATTATAGCCTTGAGAAAGACACTTGACAGGTACTTGATGCATCTTATTGGCAGTGCAAGCGGCAGCAATTACATTTCTGGGTGCCGATCTCAAACAAGGGCTCCTTCAGCAAGCGTTGCAGCCCAGCACCCTAAACTGGCACTGTTTGGAAGCGCTTCAGCAGCTGCATGCTACTTTTTAGACTGCACTTTTCAGGAACAAGAAAAGATGACAACAGCAACACGTGAAAAGAAGCGAGGGGCGTCACCAGTTGCTTGCAGGCCAGTCGGACGGCTTCACAGGACCCCTCCGCGGCAGTGGAGCCCGCGGTCCCCCCGGTGTTGGGCAGCCAGAATGAGGCGTTGTCATTCACCGCCACGCACTCCACCGGCAGCGGCCGCTGCTCCTCGGGGAGCGCCTTGCTCAGCTCGTGGATCGCAACCTGTGCACGTTAGTCACATTTGTCATGCGCGCATGACTGCTGTCAGTCATCTATCGGTCACAGCCACCATACAATGACCCGCTGCTCCTGGGGGCAGCGCCTTGCTCAGCCCATGGATCGCCGCCACTGCGCGTTAGTAACATTAGTCATCGATATTAATTAGTCATGTCAAGTAAATTCCCCTGGGGTACACTGGATGCGCCCCTTGTAAAAGATGTCTTTGGCCACAGTAATGAAGCAGTCAGCCATGCAACCAATCTACCAGCAACTGGAATGCACAACAGCCACGGTGTAGTCTGTCCTGATCCCCATCAGCCAGTGGAGCGATTGCTTGCCAACCCCAACATCACAGTGACCATGCAGCACCATTCAGGAATTGCAAGACTCTATGGTTTGTTGAGGTGCAGCTGTGGCAGCAAGGAGACAGGGGCCGACCTGCGTGACTTTTGTGAACATGCCCTGCCCCAGCTCGGCCCCAGCGGTAGTAACCATGACTGATCCGTCCGCAAAGATGCTGACCACCGCCGGCCGCGGGGGGACCATGCTCCGGAACCTGAACAGCGGACCCAGATTCTTCCTTCAGTCAAAACTTCAAGTCACATTGTATGAGGCACATCAGCATGACACTAGAAGGGTTGATGCAGATGCGCTCTCGCCTTGAAAATGACATTTACATGCACTCTGAGATTCGCCCAGGCTGTGCAATGCAAGGAGTCACTCCACATGCACGAACAACTTCAGGATGCTCTGACTCTTGACGCTGTCTCTTTGTCAAGACCAAAAGATTCTTGACTCTTCCAGCCTTGGAAGTGAGACAAGGAGACTTTTGACCCTCCTGGTCTTGAAAAGAGGTCTGGCTGTGGTGCAGACAGCGTAATCAGCAGAGCAGGGAAGTGCACCTGCAGTGAGTCATGCTGATGCCACGTTTGACCCATTTGTGCTGCCGGTTGAACTCGGCTACCTCTTTGCAGCGCCTGTCATACTCCGCATCCTTCTTCACCTGCACAATAGCATCAGCTGCCGTCAAGAATAGCTCTTCTGGTTCATCCAGACTACACAGTAATCAGGTACAGCTGTATCTTGGCAGAGCCAGGTACTGCACAGCACAAATCAAATCAAATCAGACAAAGTGCTTTGCTTGTGGCATCAACCCATGCATGCATAGCATACCAATGACATCACCTCTGCATAGTGCCATAATATTCAGAAGCCTCAGCGGCGCCCGTTTTCACCGCAAAAAAATCTTGTGCCAAAGAACAAAGATTGGCACACATGTGAGACCGCTGCCGCAAAAAGACATGTGCCGCAGAAAGCGGCACAACCTTTTCGGCAAGTATGGCAATAAGAAATTTTATATTGCCAGAAACGCTGAGACAGTGAGCGTGCCTTGGCCCAGATGCGCGGCAGTGTGTACATGTGAGCAGGCACCTCTTGGCCAAGTGCGGTCTTGACGCCTTTGGGTACTGCTGCGTTCGCCACTTCTGCACACACAGATACCCGCACCAATTTCAGCAAGCAAGATCGTCTCGCAGAACGCTGAAGCTAGCATAACTGCTGGTGTGAGCCATGACATGTCATGACTCAGAAATTTCTCAGAACGAGTTAAGACTGAGGAAATTTCCGGAAAATACTCAGAAAGTTTTTAGCTCTTATATCTCATCAAAATCTTCTGAGAAAAAGTCCCCATAGTGACAAGTAGCACTCCTGCAGAGCTTTGGTGTTTACAGCAGCCTACAGATATAATTTGCTCCAATGCAAAGCTTCTCCCCATGGCACGCGCCTCAACATTGCCGCTGTGTCTTTGTGATCTTTGCACATGGCCTTGCTAATTCTCGCATTGTGAATGCAAAGGCCAGGAGCAGGGAAAGAGACACAGCAGCAAAGAGCTGGCATGTTTCATGGGAGAAGAGCTTATTCTGGAAGATATACTTCTGCTGGAGATTCTTCTCACCCCAGGCAACCACAGTCTATCGCTCACCTTCTGCTACTCCGCGACAATGAAAAATATCATCTTTTGATATGTTCCTTTTCCTACAGGAATGCAGACAAGCAGACAGGCAGGAAGGCCGACAGGAAAATCACCTGGAAGCTGCAGGAAGTTGCGCTCGCGCACAGCGACGGGATCAAGGCCCAGCCGAGCCGCCACATGCTCTATCACATGCTCCGCCAGCATTGTAGCCTACAGGCACAATTGCACCATTCGGTCAGAAATTTTTTTGGGGACAGTATATACAGCCGAATATACGCGGTCATACGGTATTAAATTATATGGAATATGGTCAAAAACGGCCAATTTTGGCCCGAAACACCAAATATTCACCGTATGCCGAATGGCCAAATCCGTATGGTGCAACTATGCTTACAGGCAAAAACACCGAGCGCTCTTCAGTGCTTAGATGCAAGCGATAAGTGAATATTCAGTACACCAAGAATCAGGGTCTTGCATTATTCACAGTACAAAAATCCACCAAATTTGCACACCAATAATAAGAGTCTTTACAAAATTATCAGCATATAAGTCCTGACCAAGGCATGCAGTTGGCTCTTTCACCCTGACACCTGAACTCTCATACACTTCACATCATGGATCCTGCCAGAAGGTGCCCTTGAAGCTACAACGGCAAGGGACTCTAAAGAAACACGATTTTGAGGCATAGCAATCCTGCCAGAGGCAAGGTGCATCTGCAGACAAGGTACACCGTAACAAATTTTCTGATGGAAAGTGGAGTTTATTATTATTGTTATTATTATTATTATTATTATTATTATTATTATTATTATTATTATTATTATTATTATTATTATTATTATTCTAATTATTATTATTATTATTAAATTTATTATTAAGAAGAAGAAATTTTCCTGCCAAAAGGGAAAGTACGTCCTGCAGACATGCTGCAGAAAGGGGAAATTAAGGGGGAAAGATAAGACCTGGATCTCGCCGGGCCCGCGCACGGCGGTGTGGGGCGGCAGATTTGCGCGGCAGAGGTGCAGGTCAAAGTGGAAGGCGGGAAACGCGTAGGCCTGGTCGATGTTTCCTTTCAGCTGGTACAGGTCGACGAAGCTGCCGCTCAGCTGCGCGCCGCCCAGCAGGTACGCCTGCGCAGAACAGCAGGAGTGACTAAGCTTGCAAAAGTGATGACTAATTTTGTCATTTAGCAACACAAGTAATCACCCTGACAGGTGCGCCTGCACAGACATGCTTATCAAGTTGACATGGCCTTTACTAACTAGTTTCTAGGCTAAATATCATATGCAGCATTGTGACGTTGCTCCAAGCAGGCGACACGATAGTTTGCCAAATGCTGGGTGCATACTGATGTTGCCAACGTTCACATAATCAGCCAGACAGCTGATTCCGGGATTCGCAAGGCAGTTCTGAAGAGATAGTCTGAAAGCTGGCATCAGGAATGCAACTGTTCATAAGAGGAGTCAGGATAGCCACGATGCGGACTTTCCCACAAGCAACCCTCACCAGGATGCATCATAATATCCTTGACAATCGCACATCGCAGTGCTGACTTGGAGCCACAAGCAAGATTTGTTTGACACGCGGAACCAAG
Organism: Coccomyxa subellipsoidea C-169; assembly: GCF_000258705.1. NCBI lineage: Eukaryota > Viridiplantae > Chlorophyta > Trebouxiophyceae > Coccomyxaceae > Coccomyxa > Coccomyxa subellipsoidea. Next base: position 202,967 of record NW_005178022.1, read on the forward strand.
CTGAGGAAGCCAGGTCAGCATGCAATGTGCAGACATGGTGACACACTCACACTCCCACTCGGAATATGCATAAGCCTCAGCAAGCTTTAAAGCCGTACATGCAAAAGAATTATGTATATGACCGGGCGAAGGAGCAATCTTCAGGTATGGCCACTGACCTGCATCTCAAGCGCAAGGATCTTGCCGCTGTCATCAAAGCCGATGTCATATTCCACTTCGACTGCCGCGCGGCCGTTGTTCATTCGGAAGTCCTGGTTACGGTTCACGCCCAGACGCACCTGCAACACAGACATTAGACCCACGTGGCTTATATTCTAATTTGGAGGTGTTTTTTTCTTTCAGGCTGGTGGGACAAGTGTCGGAAAGCCAAAAGAGGAGCAAGCAAACGCAACCTTGATATTGCCTGCTTGAGTATTTTTCTGGCAAGGTGTGCTCTAGCATTTGCCTATTGCAGATCAACTGCGTGTTGAAGCACAGGGAGTGACACCTCTCCAGTTGGATCCTGACCAAATGCTCCAATTTCGTTGCTACATGCTCACATTGAAGCGCAAAACAAAGCATTTACTGGAACTGCTAGACTGGGTTCAAGATCAGACCGGGAATTTGCTCTCTGCACCTCTGAGAGCACTACTCTGAGCACACTGAAGAACTAATTCAAGAACACAAATTTTGCTTTGCTGCCCAAGCGCACAACAAGTGACTATATGCACAAGCGTTACCAGATTTGCCGCGTGATTGTCTGGATTACAATGGCATCCTTGCACGCGAGGGCGTTGCCTGACCTGGCACCTGACTTTATGAGCGGCAACAGCAGCAGCCGCAATGATGGGGCTTACTGTCGACCCCAGTCTGATACAACTTGTCTTGCGGAAACATACTCTTGCCTGGCGCCTAACCATCTAGATAAAAAGAGAGCTTGACTGCATGCAAGGACATCATTTCCCGGTCATACTCTCACCTGCCGTCTCAGCTTGTGTGCGGCCACGGCGGCGGCCGCGGCAACGGGACTAACACTCAACCCTCGTGTGACAAAGTGTTTTTTGGTTAAAATTGCCCTTGAAATGGCAATCTGATCAGAGATTACATACGAGGGGGATTTTATCCAAGAATTCTTAGACCCTCACCTGGCGTCTCAGCTTGTGCGCGGCCACGATGGCGGCCCCGGCAATGTGACTATCCCTCAACCCTCGTGTGACAAAGTTTTCCTTGGTATAAAAATTGTCCTTGAAATGGCCCACCTGGCGTCTCAGCTTGTGAGTGGCAACAGCGGCGGCCGCAGCGACCGGGCAGGCGCGGCTGAATTTGCCGCCGAACCCGCCTCCGGCGCGGCGGCAGGCGACGTTTACGCGGTTGTGGGGAAGGCCGAGCGCCTGCGCGACCGCCCACTGCACGTGGTCCGTGCTCTGCGTCGCCGCCTGCACCTGCCGGGAGCATGCGCACACGTGTGTCAACTTGCATGCGCGCGCACTTGTTGAGGGCCATGACGACATGTGGTGCTGGACTGTCACACCGCACGCACTACTGCTTCGGAGGATACGCTCAAAGGAATGGTCCTCAACCCACAGCGGTGTCTTGTCAGAGCACCAGGCCGGCAATGCATGCGTATATCTCCAGCATGCATGGTTTTTGAGATGGCACTGCAATCAACAAAGACCGCCGCAGGTGTCGGATATACATATACATATAATATAATTAATGCCTGGTGACACAGATGTTAACCAAGCATCTCTGCACAAAATGCCGGGGCAAGATGACATCCTGCAGACACAAGGTTTGACGCAAGAAGTGCACGGTCCAGCGTGCTTTTTCAACATGCATGTGCACAGCACTATGCATGTCCACAGCACATAAAAGGAAATGTTTGAGATTTAGAAATCTGACAGACCTGGATGACTCCACCCTCGTCCCAGCTGACGATGGCGGTCTGAGGCTCCATGTAAAAGTGCGTCTGGTTGGGGATGCGCCACCTGGACGCCACATCAGCACCCCTCAGATCTTGAACGTTTACAATTATTACTACAATTAATTTTGTTATTATTACGCGCTTTCGCTACCAAGAGGCAACGTGCATCCTGGAGAAAAGCTGCAGTCTTGATCTTGAATTGATATGGTATGGCACTCATATAAACAACGGACACAACGGGATAAGGGGAGTGCAGGGCAAAGTGCTGAGGTAGCTGCCTGCTGCACTGCAATTGTGCACAGGTTGCAGCTTGGCAATAGCAATTAGCAATTCCAGCGCTGCTTGCCTTGCAAACACTGCAAATTGTGCACAATGGCAGGGCATGGCTCTCACCCTTCGCTACCATTTGCCACACAGAGCAGTGTCGCTGCCTGAGCTCCCACGGTTGCTACTGTGTAAGTGTAATTGTGTGGAGAGCTTCAAAGTACCCAGGGCATCCACCGGGAGAAGAAGGCAGGTGGGGTGAGGCATGCAGCACACATGCCCTCCTAAACCCCTCTTCTAATCCCCTGAGGCCTATTTATTTCATGGAGCGCTTGGGTACTGCAACTGCCGTGACCCGAGTGATGTTGCGAGTCGGTGCTGCAGCGGTTTGCACAAGCCATTCAAGACCAAATGATCAGTGAATTAGGAACGGTCAGTGCTGCGAGCACACACTTGGTGGCGCGGATCGCAGGGGGGGAACATCCCAACAGCGGGCAGTACGAATTTGCACGTAGGGTAAAACCAGGTTGTGAAGTATTTTATCCGCTTATGTGAATGAGACGCACTTGGCGCTGCGGATTTCCAGGGGTGAAGTCTTGACTGGGGGCAGCGCTTCAGGCACTAATTCATTCCTTGACATGTGTGGATTGCACATCCCATGCACACCCCCTTAAAGGCATATCATTGGAGGAAAGCCATTGCGGGGTGCAATATACAGCCTAGAAAGTATGGAACAGAACTCACTTGGCACCGCGAATTTGCAGGGGAGATGACTCGACGGCGGGCAGGGCGCTGTGCTGCCCGTCGGGCAGGTTGCTGTTGGGCCCGGCGACAGGTAGCGAGTCATGGAACGCCCCTTCACGGCGCGCATCCTCAATAGTCACCACTGGGGGGCCCAGCTCGCAGCTGTAGTCCACCTGTCACCAAAATAATCAACATCAAAAGCGTTCTCACAGGCCTCAGCCAGGATTTCAAAGTTTTGCGCGCGTTGCTAGGAATGCAAGGAAGACAATGTGGGCAGAAGCCCTGGTTGCAATTCAGAAGCCTTCAAAAACTTTTCCTTCCTGCTGTTAGAGCGAAGTACAGACCAATCTCTGTTAATTGACACAAGACTCATTGCAATCCAATGGGCTTCTGGTGCTCTCTGGGCAAGAGTGCAGGTATGGGAAATGCATCGCGCCGGACTGACAGCATGGGGTTGCCAGTCAAGCTGCGAAACATGTCCACATCGGCATTCTCAGCCTTTCTCAACCTCCACATGGATCCGCCTAGAATGGGCATCTTAATGACTAGAAGACTTCATGCATTCCATGTGGAGCCTGTGTTGCTACCCTAGCAAGAGAGCAGCCATGCGAGGCCTTGGACTGGCACCACTGGTTTGCCAATCCAACCATCTTGCCCCGCATCCGCAGTCTCAGCTGCACTTGACATTCGTGTTCAAAGAAGCTTCAAATGACACATGCAGTTCCACGTTGCCCACTCACCCCCAGTTCCCCTTGAATCTTTTGCAGTCCCTCCGGACCCTTCCCAGTGGGCAGCATTACAAAGGCACCTCTACGTGTTGCCGAGGCTCAAGGGTCATACATGGAGTAGTCTGACTCACCTTCACAAGTGCTGCTGCGCGCTCGGCCACTGCCCTGCTCTCTGCCACTACCAGCCCAATCGGCTGGCCCACCCACTCCACCTGCCCAAGAGTACACCCAAATCACTCTCAACGTATGCTGTTTCTCGAGATGTTTACCTTACCCGAGAGTCCTACCGCTAATGATGCAGCTTGCATAGACACCCCTGGAGCATATCACCTCAGACTGACGCACAAGTGGGCTGTGCAGAAACGCCTAGGAGGACTTCAGCCTTGCAGTTTCTGCAATCTGATTATGATTCACATCCAAGTTGAAAGCCCTTTCCCGGACATTCTCAGCACAGCACACTTTGCATGTTAAGCGATTTTGAAAACTTCAGTATCTCAAGGCAGCAGCACAACACCTCGTCTGGTGGACCAAAGCTACATCTGCTTACCCACACTTCTAACAAAACAAAGCTGATGCTTCAGAGCCTGCCCCACAGGATCAAAACTCCAAACCAAGGTTTGACCAAGCTCTTCTCACCTTGTCTGTGGCGAACAATAACTCCGCGTCCCCTGTGGCCGCCTTATTGACCCCTGGCACATCCTCCGCGCCAATGTAGGCAACCACACCAGGCAGCGCCAAAGCCGCCGACGCGTCAACTCCCTTAACCACCGCCAGCGCTTCTGTGGAACCCACGAATGCTGCAAACAGACTCTCCCTCTGCTCTGGCATGTCCCCTGTGTACTTAGCCTCCCCGCTCGCCTGCAGGGGGCAACAGAGACGGCTGAGAAGGATTCAAATTTGTGTTCAATATCTAAGTTTGTTCATCAGCTGGCTGCTAATGTGATTCACCATATCCAGCATCCTCTGCTGTGTGAGGTTTGAGGACCAAAGCATACGCAATAGATGAGCCGGATGAAAGGAAGTACACTAGCAGGTGCCCACCACGCACACATTGGCACATGCATGGACATTTTATTTCATTTCATTCTATTTCATTTCATTTCGTTTTGTTTCGTTCTGTTCTGTTCTGTTTTGTTTTGTTTTGTTTTGTTTTGTTTTGTTTTGTTTTGTTTTGTTTTGTTTTGTTTTGTTTTGTTTTGTTTTGTTTTGTTTTGTTTTGTTTTGTTTTGTTTTGTTTTGTTTTGTTTTGTTTTGTTTTGTTTTGTTCTGTTCCAAGCACTGGCATGCGCGACGCCCATCGCTTCGATCTTTTGGGCAGGAAAGTAAGTGCGCTTTTGAAAAGGAAGCAGCTTTGGATTATTTCCAAGCCTCCCTTCAAAAGCCAATGACCCAACCGGAAGAGCACCAAAGATTATCGTGCAAAACAAGACACGGCCAGATCTCTACAGCATATGGTCCCTTCTTGCAAGGCAGACCTTCTGTAAAGGAAATATGAGATATGAAGGCTGCCCTCAGTATTCATATCTGGAAGATTGCCATGCAAAGAGTGTCCATATGCAGTGGATCACAGCACAGGGAACAAGAAAGGCACCCATGCTTATTGCCCCCGATACTCTTCCGCATGTGCAATTTTGTAACCACAGCATGCATACCACACAAGCCAGCATCACACTTCTCACCATCGCCCATTAAAAAATCCACTAAAAAGCACACGAACATTCAAACGGAATTATAGAAAAAGGGAAACAACACACCTGCAGCAGCGCGCGCTCCTTCATGAGCGGCAGCCCGGCGGCCGATCCCGGGCGCGAAAAGTCCGGCAGAAACTGGCGCCCGGCCGATACCGGTATGTCGTGAAGGGATGGCGTCTCCAGAATGTACTCTGGCAGAGGCTTGCCCGCCGCCAGACCCACCTGCATCGATCACAAACATACGCACGCATCAACGCGGTTCGCTGTATAAATTGAAAGCATGGTGCTGCAGTTTTTGCTCCTGGCACCAACTGTGGGGGCGCTGCCTGTTGCCACGGGTAAGGCCACAAGAGACCTGAGCAACATTGCTTGATACTGGTCACGAAACACATGCGCATCACCCCATCGAGGACTTTGTGTATTTCATTCTTAGCGAGGAGGACAAGACAAACAACATTAGTCTAGACTACTGGTTCAAGTGCATTGACCTGAACTGGGTTTTGCCGCAAGTGAGGGCCAGATGAGACATAGTTGCTGTCTAACACCGATTAATACCCGTGAAGCACGCTAGAATGGCACCAAGACCAGAAAGGTACGGGCACGTGGCGAGTTGCTCACGGAAGCTGCTCCTGCTTGTCTTCAGCAATGAGAGCCTCGATCTTGAGGTCCGCACCCATGAGAGGCACTCTCAAAAGACCACCAATCTACAGCACCAACGTGCTTCAGCAGATAATTTACTTATCACATGACTGCATGGCGGGGGGCGGAACAAATGTTGACCACCCTGCCCACTATTGATTGGGTCTTGCTTGAATCTGACAGGTCCAAGAAGGGGTAGGATTGCGGCAGCCTTGAACTGCAGCTTTTTTGCAGGACGCACCTTGCCTCTTGGAGGGGAAAGCGTGTAATAATAACAATAAAAATACGCTTCCGAGCGCACCGGCTTGAGAGTGGATTCGGACGCCTCAAACTGCTCGTTCTTGAGAGCGCTACCAGCACCCGCACTCCCAATTGATGTGCTACAAGACCATCACATGAACGTGGTTTGCCTAAAGAACCGCTGACTCGTGGAGGGGTCCCATGCGTACCGGCTTGAGAGTAGCCACAAGCGCCTCAAGCAGCACGCATGTGACAAATATCTACTCATAATGTAGAGTGCATGCATGCGCACCGGCTTGAGAGTGGACACGAGCGCCTCGAACAGCAGCCCTTCAGCGGTGCTGAGCAGGAACGCTGCGTCACGGACGTCCCCCGGCGCCACGTCATCGTGCACCGCTCTGAGCGCTGCCGCAATCGTTGCAATGCTGACGGCTGCGCCGGTGAGAATGCGCTCGATTGCCGGAGAGCGGCCCACGCGCCATCTGGGGGCGTTCCCTCCTGCATGCATGCACCACTCCACTCAGGAATGAACCTGCACGAGTCAAGCCAGTAAGAATATTGGACTCAGAAAAATTGGCAAGGCTCAACCGCAGCTATTTGTGCGCGGCTTGCAAATACTGTGGCACCATAGAGCCATACAATCCTGCAGGGCGACAAGATATGTCCACGGGATTACTATAGACTGACTCGAAGTCCGCAAATTTGAAGTCCTGGCAGCTTGACTTGTGCAGCTATGACAGCACCAGCCTGTCGGCAGGCCTGTGTTTCAACGACCCTGAACTACTAGCCGCTTGTGCTCTGTGCCTTGAGACGGGAGTGCACCTCTTGGCCATCCATGATGCACAATGCATTCTTTGGCCCTTGGAGAAGCCTACTCAGGCATCAGACAGAAGCTCTTCCAGGGGTGTGATCCTTAAAAGACGAGTCTTTTTGCTGCCTCAATACGCATCCCCAACAAGGAGACAAAGGAGGAAATATTATGTCATCAATCACTCACGTGCCCCACACACGTGGCTGCAGACGCCCTGCGTGTATGCCCTAGGCCTTTGGCTTTGGGTTCGCCGACCTGTAATAATAATAATAATAATAATAATAATAATAATAATAACAATAATGATACTCACCCTTCTCAAGTGCCGGGTAGCCAAACACGACGCGCGCTGAGCGGACGGTGGCTGACGTGGCGGTGGTCGGATCTGCAGAGGTGTTGCCTGCGTCGATCGCCAGCTGTACGGCGACGTTGACGAATGCATGCGCGTTCCAGTGACGCTGCGCCACCTGTCAATTCCACCATGCTCTAATCATGCATAAATAGTGTCACTAGCATATTTAAATTATTATTACGCGCTTTTCCTGCCAAGAGGCAAGGTGTGTCCTGCAGACAAGCTGCAGTACAACGCTGCCACAATATTGGATTAATCCTAACCCTTGTTGGACTCGCCAGATTTACGCAAGACCCAATCAACCGTGGGCACGGTGCTCGATAATTGTACCGCCCCCCGCCAGCTGGGGGCCATACAGCATAGCACCCTTAAATGCAGCCAAGACTGCTACGATTCAGGAAGCCAGCTCATAACATGATTTGCACACCCGCAACACCAAGCCAAGAAGAATGCAACACCGACAAGGCAGCAGGCGCCAAAAAGGGAAACAGGGCTGTAAATACCCGCAAGTAACTTTACCCACCTGCGATCACCCGCAAATTCATATACAAAAGAAGCGCTAAGCCTTTATGGGATATTATGTACCTATCCTTATAGAAGCCCTGTCATGCGCTGCGTTTTCTCAGACACTAATGCATGCATACAAAGGGCCGACAAATCTTGTTGCAACTCCATGAAATGCATGGGGAATGGGAGACAGCCTGAAGGTTGTAGTCAGCAAGGCGTTGCAAGAACTATGTATATACATACAACAGCAAATCCTGCAGGATCGTGCCCTGCAAGCTCAATGTCCCACAATCCATGTATACCACAACTAACATCTTGTCAAGCCCCTCTCAAATGCTGGAATAGGTGAGTGCCATCCCACAAAAAGGACCTTGCAGTCACTTATGTCTGACACTCCAGCAACAGGGCCAATGCAGGGTTGCTACTGGCACATGAATTCGAGGAAGAGCATGACGATTCCCCCGCTGCAGAGCAAAGACCTGGTACCTGACAAATCTGCCCAGAGTGTCTAAAAAGATCAGAATCTGCCAGAATGGCGGATGCAGATTCAGGAGATACTTATAATCTACAGGGTATCATTCTCATTGTTCCCCTGAGGGCACACCTTGTAGGACCAGAAGACGTCCCCCGGCCTGACAGGGGGGAACCTGACAGCGACCACCACCTCAGGCCCCCCAAAATCCCCCGCCGCCAGAAAGTCCTTCACGGGTCGCCACCTGGCAGAGCCACCCGGCTTCATTGTCTGCACCTGCAGAGCACAAACACCTGGTGAGCACAGCCTGGGCAGGACAACGAATTTCAATGATATGCACATGTCCTTGCTGGTGCGATCTGTGAACTAGCTTCCTACCCAGTGCCTCTGTTATAGGAAAGCAGGCAAAGGTAATCACTTCAAAGTTTCTGTCCAAGCCGAGCAAAGCATGCTGCCTTTCTCAGGAGCACCTCTTCCACAGCCAGAGATCTGCATTCTTCTGGAGATAGTGTCACTAAGGGGGTGTCGGGCGCACCTCTGCGCCGGCTGCCATTAGGAGTGTTGCCAGATCAGACTCGAGGCCGCGGTCGCGCGTCAGCACCAGGTTGCCGCCTACCGTTGCCGCCGCACGCACCTGAAGCAGGCAGCACGAGAAAATATCTCACTGAATCAGTGACACGAAGTAGTCGATAGTCACTGCTGACACACTCTCAGCTTTTGTGGAGACATGTCGCTGTATTCTGTTATAAGGTTGCTATCAATTCATGGATCAACCAGCTCAAACCAATCGACCACAGATGGGAGCAACCCACAAAATACTGAAGCGAGTTGCAGCAGCAGAGCTTTCCCAATGACGGCCTGCCACTTTGCGTTGTGCGGCAAATTTACAAACAAGAGTAGGAGAGTTTTGCAGAGGTCATGCCTGGTTGCCGGCGATCCGCTGCAGGTGTTTCGCCAGGGGCACCCACACAGGCGCAGGGTCACAGCTCGGCTTTGCTGCAGAGCTGCTGTCTTGCATGCCCAGCAGCCATCTCACTGCGCTGGCCACAGAGCCGCTGCCGCTGCTGCTGCAGGGCAGCGGCCGCTCCGGCTGCCCGTTCCGGCAGCTGGGCAGCTGTGGCTGCCCGTTTGGGCAGCTGCCGGGCGCCCGCCGGGCAGCTGCGCCCCGGCTGCTATCTGCGCCGCTCCTCCGGCCTGATTTGGCGCTGCTGCTGCTGCTGCTGCTGCTGCTGCTGCTGCTGCTGCTATCCAGAAGGCAGTCGATCAGCTCCTCTTGTGTGATGGCTGCTCCGACCAGCAGTCCGCCATCCTGCATGCCAAAACAGCAAGGGGCTCAAACATAGGAACCCAACAGGTGACAAATGGCTCCAAATGAGCACCTAACAAGATCTGCGGGACACGCATGTGCGCGGTGCAAGTCTAGTCCAACAACTACAGAATTCTCAAACGTGGGATTCTTGTATTACTTCATATTAAACAATCCAGTCAGTTTGGAACCAGAGTCGCGGCGGGTTGCCTTGCTGAGTGTCCGCGACAGAATGCCAATGCACCTTGGTGGCCCCAGCCGCACACCAGCTGTCGACGAGGTCAGCAAATGCCTCCCAAATTATGAAATTCTGTGTGACACACCGCAACCCCCAAAGAAAGATGCTTTGCTCACCTGGGTCGTCTCAAGAACGCGCAGCTCTGCAACCTTAGTCACATCGATTATGGTCCCCTCATGCCCGCTCGGCCAGTCCTTGTACACCCCTGCGCCGGTGTTTCCGGCCACAATTCTAATCGACAGCGGCCGTCCTGAGCGTTCCCTGCCGCCGTGCCTGTTTTGGCCGAGAGCCTCCAGCAGCTGCCCGAGACTCCTTGGGGCTGCCCAGGCCTGCCCACTGCCCGTCACATGCACCGCATCGCCGCAGGCCGCCTGCACATTGGAACAATTATTTTGGTGTGAGGACTGTTGCTTGCTACCCTAAAAAAATAATGACCGATGCACTACTCAGCACTTCAAGAACAGGCACATGTCGGAAATGCTTTGACTTCTTATCACACAGAGAGGAGCCTGTGCAAATATCAAAATATCGACCTGCTAGTCATTCAGAATGTCCAACAACCAGCAGGTGGGGTGTTTGAGGCGCCCTGTGACAGGAATGCATTTTGCGCATGCATCATATGAACGCTCCCTGTGGCCTGCCAATGCATCAATCGCATGCATGCAAGCAATATTACGAGAACTGAGAGCGCTCTGCAGAACCCAAGACAAACGGTGTATTAGTATTATTAGAATTGTAATTAGAATAATTCTTTTTATTATCACTATTGTTACACGCTTATTCCAGCCCTTAGGGCTAGGTGCGCTGCAGCAACCTCTCACTGAATTCCTCTCCAGCCTTCTCTGTCTGTCTGTGTCTAAACATTATGTTAAGGATGAAATGGAGGCATCAGGAGGCGAGGCACACCTTGAGCTTGACATGGTCCTTGAGCCAGGCTGGCATGGTGATGTCATCGGGCAGATCTGTGGGCGCATCTGGGCCATGTGACATGGCGGCGGCATCCCTCACCCCCAGATCCTCCATATCAACTCCCTTAGCAAAGCTCTGCACGCAGGGAACATGACGCATCATGACAATCGGGTTCAGCCGCTGTGTACACATGCGTTGCCAGAATAAAGCATTGACAAGAGAAGCTGCTTGCGTCACAGCAACCAAGTGCCGCCCTGCAGCTCTCATAGGGCTTGGCCATGTCTCCATGTACGTAATATGAACACTGAAGATACAGCCAATTCCTACGATGAGCCCAGGGTCGCAAGTTGGTGGCAATGATACAAGATCCGCTCGCAGCCAGTCTTGCTTCATTTGGCTTGGACAGCTGGCATGGTGCCCCATGAAGTCCTGCCAAATCCATCAACTTCCCAACCGAGTACCAAGGCAATTCATTGTCCACCGTGTGAGATAGCTCCTCGACCTCACTCTCAATGGTACTGCTTTACAGTCCTCTCCACGTCGCTATACACAACACACACTGGATGCTGCAAAGGCGTAGAACCCTGCGCAAACCCGTGCTCCATAGTCTCACCTCAGAAGATAGGAGTCATTGCAATGAAGTGGTCACTTGTCTATATTCCTCCTAATGCCCTGTCTTCAAGAAGATGGTATGGTATCCGTTTTGGGGAGTCAACGGCTTTTTTCTCAGGTAGCAGCCAGCGCGATAAATACTCCTTTTTATAATACTCCAAATGCCACATGCTTTCAAAGCGGCAGAGAACTAAAATGATGCGGTACACTACCAATACCAGGGGTGTTTCCGGCTTGATTTGATCATCATCATTCCGCCTGTGAATGTAGATTTTTTGGCTTGGACTAGCCCAATCTGGCCCCAATCTGCACGCCCACACAAGCCCTATCATTCATAGTGGTATCTGAGTAGTGATTCACCTTGCATGCGTCCAAGATTGGCCGATACCCGGTGCAGCGGCAGAGATTGCCGTCCACACTCTTCTCCATTGTAGCAGCGTCCGGCTGGCAGTCGTCGCTCAGGTGAGCCTTAGTCAGCGCCGCGTGGCAGGCCACCGCCATGCCAGGTGTGCAAAAGCCGCACTGCGAGCCATGGAACGCCGCGATACGCTCTGCGCGCAGTGCACGCCAAGATTGGTTGCCCCCTTTCGATGTCGACTCAACATAAAGTGCATTCACCAAGGCTGATTCCCTTTTTTCAACTCAAGGATGTTGCTCTCGTGGTGCTTGTTGCAGTATGTGTCGGAGTGCAGTCCAACAAACAGAAGTCAAAGGGTGCCCCTCTTATTCACGACAGGACTTCACATCCTGATCTGAGCAATCCCAAGATGCAAGGTCTCTAGACCGCATCTGCGAAGGCGCTTATCGATTTTGCCACAAGATCGCAAGTACAACAAACATACTGCATCAGCGAAGGCATCACACTACCGAGTCTTTGAGGAGACTTTGATTGGATATAGAGGTAGGTTCTGCGCTTGTCCAAGGGTGTAGCAAATAAACATGCCTTGCACCGGGTTGAAGCCCTTGACGCAGTCGCCCAGTCCTTCAACTGTGACCACAGAGCTGCAGTCCAGGGAAGCCACTGGCGCTAGGCAGGCATTGATGCACTTGACGCTCACCTTTCCTGCATGAACAAATCCGCTGCTTGTCAAGGCCGGCAAAATTCAAAGCCGAAGGCAATACATGCAGCACATCAGCAGCAACATCTGCCGCGCGCTTTTGAAGTCTTCTCCGAGCTCTGAACTGCACCGCTACACTTGAGGGCACAGTTATACTTGTCTTGCTGCTGATGTCAACAGGAGAGCTTGACATAGCAGCCACCAAGACAGAAGCATTCAAATCGCATTGGGTACAGCACGATGCATGCACGCAAGATGTACACCTCAGAAGCCAGCCACAAGCTGAAGGGTGATAACTGTGGATGACAGTACAATATGCAAGGTACATGCGGAAGAAGGAGATCGCAAGGGCACCTGAGGCGGAATAAAGGCGATACACCTCCACAGAACACGATCCGCAGCCTCCCTCGCCACAGGCGCTCTTGGTGCCCTGAAACAAGCAGCCAGGCTTTCCTTGGCAGCAATGTAAGAGCGACAGATGCAGGTTAGATGGCCCGCAAGATTCCGAAACGTTCTGATTCCTTGCTGTGTCGTTCTTAAGCTCCGAGCAAGACGGGATGATGTCAAAGACACAAACGGTCGTCCTACCGATGCCGACTACTCAGTGTACGATATCACTTATATTGCGAATCAGACGCAAAGAACTGTCAGATGTACGAATCAGACATATACTGTACCGTGTAAGGCGTGCAGCTGCGGAGATAGTCGAACAACGTTGCAGAAGGCAGCTGGTCTCGGTCCAAGGCATGCTTCTGGCCATTGATGGCAAAGACAATGTCTTGGTCAGGATATTTGGTGAAGATCGCACTGGCTACCATGACTAAATCTTGTATCACAACAAATTCTCGACAAGGGCGTGGGTGTGCGTGTTGCGGTAGCTCCTGTGCGGCATGCCCTGAAGGCTTCGCTGAATACTTTGCGTCTAGCGTTGCCAGTTCCACAGCTTCATTAAGAGCTCTGGCTCTTGTGCAGATTGAAGCAATTCTTATTGAATCTATTGTGAACAATGCGATCAAGAATTTGTCCCAAATGACTGCATTACCAATGGTATCGTGGCGGAACAATGCCATTGTGTTCGAATTTGTCACTCGACAGCTTGAAGTTTGTCCGACTTCCCATGCTTTAGAAGCGTTTCGAAACGCTAGACTAGAGCATATCACTTGTGGATGAGGCGATAATTACATCATATGCATGGAAATGTGGATCCGTTGTTTGCACAACTGATGTCACTGCGGCTAGGCCTAGGCCTCCGGGCCTTGAAGGTGAGTCAAGTTGAGTCAAGAAGTCTTTGGACTCAGAGTGCCAAGATGGTCCACTATGGTATTTTGCGCGGCTATTAACTGCTGCTGCCAAGCCTGCTGCCCAAGAACAAGCATGGCAAAATTGCCGAAAGCAATCTTGTGACTTGGCAAAGTCCTCGAGGTCCAATGCGGCACATGGGCTCCACGTGCTCAATGTAGGCTGAATGGTAGCCTAGAGATCAATCTTCTGCTGGGCTCAGACAAGGAAGACTGATGCCGCATTGTCCCGATCGTGCTTCCATAAACTAAGACGGTACCCTACGAACTGACGTCAACAATGTTGCTGTATAAAGAACTTTCAGCATTGAGCCTATGGACGTTGACGTCAAAAGGACACTCCGCTGCCCCCTTCCCGCAAAGGCTCGGTGCGATCTTGATTACTGCAGGATATTAAATTGCAGAGATGACATGCACCATCTTCCGTATGAAGAAATTGTTCGTATGGGTTTGCGGGGCAGGGACCCAACCTATCTTCTGTCTCAGATCAAGCACATGCAGCAGCAGGGGCCCTGTCCGTAATCAAGGTATGATATGCCAGCAGAAGTAAAACTATATTCCGTGTAATCCTCTTCACAAAGGAATTTCTGTCAGAACCAGGACAAGTCGCCTGAAAGTTTTAACCTCTTTCTTTCTGTGATGCAGGCGCATCAGCAGTTTCAGAGAGCGTTCAACGGCCAAAGAAGCTATCACTTGCAGAATCTCACCCGGAGCTTGCCCACAAGTGGCACCCCACCAAGAGCGGCAACAGAAGGCCCGAAGACTTCACTGCTGGAAGCAATGTCAAAAACTGGTGGCTGTGCTTGGAGAACTGCTCATCGTGCGGCAGTGTGCATGAATGGCAGGCCGTGATCAAAGATTGCACAAAGGCAGGCAACCCAACAGGCTGCCCCTTCTGCTCAGGTCGCCGCGTCTGCGTCTGCAGCTCTTTGGCAGCTAAGCGGCCTGACCTGATGGCACAATGGGACTATGCAAGCAATGAGGGCCGGGATCCCAAGCAGATCGGCATATTTTCCCATGAAAGGGTGTCCTGGATGTGCCCCGAGCATGGCACATGGCTAGCCATTGTGCGAGACAGGAGTGCTGGCAGTGGCTGTCCAGACTGCGCACAACTAAACAATCCAAGAAATGCTGTAAAGCGGGGCCTGCTCAAGGTTGAGCACCCAGAGCTGGTCGCGCAGCTGCACCCCACAAAGAATGAGCACCTTGACCTTGACAAGGTCACCAGCGGCAGTAAGAGGAAGGCGGTGTGGGTGTGCCATGAACGCAAGAATGCCCCTCCTAGATGCACCCATGCCCATGAGTGGCTTGCTGAGATTGCTAGCCGCACTAGCCTGGGACGTGGTTGCCCTTTCTGCTCTGGTTTAAAGGTCTGCCCGTGCAACTCTTTGGCTGTGAAGGCGCCGGAGGTTGCCGCGCAGTGGCACCCCACTCGCAATGGTGACAAGCGGCCTCATGATGTTGGCGCTTACAGCAATTTGATTGTGTTGTGGCAGCATGTCAGTGAGCTGACGGGTGAAGTGCATGAGTGGAAAGCAAGACTTGATGGTCGTGTGCTTACCTGGGAGGCTGAGGGACGCTTGAGCTGCCGTCAGTGCAGAAGGGAGGAGCTGCCGGAGCTTATCAAGAGATAGTCCTCAGTCTCACCAATCATTGCACAACTCGCAACGCAGCCCTGTCTCCCAGCGTGTCGCTTGCAGTCACCTCTAGGTCTATCTTTCTCCCTTACCGCGATTTACCGAGGGCGGACTTTGCGCCAGTGAATTTCAAAGAGCCCAAGCGGTTTCTTATGCGGCATGTTCAGCAGTAAATTTGTGGACTGAACTACGGAGCGCAATTAGACGCTACTGGTGTCAGCCCTGGCCAGTTCCATGGTTCATGCTGCACATTTGGATGTGCGCCATTAGTGCAAGAGGACTCTCATCAGCTCATGCATAATGTCTTGATCTCTACGATGACTTGTGGCGTGCTAGTGAGACACTGGCACGCAGCACGTGCTATCCTATGCCAGCGATGAGCGTTACTGCTTACCTTGTGAATAGCGTGTGATTGGGGACGAGAGCCACCTAGTCTTGGAGCGCTGTGCAGTCTGATAGAAACACCCTGCAGACCCTGAGAATTTATTTGAGACCATGCAGCACTTCATGGAGTGCCAGAAATTTGACATTGCCTATTTTGCATATTTTTCATAGCTAGCTAGCTAGTGATAGTCTATAGATTCTGATAGTTGGGGGATAGTTATTTTGATCTCGTTCTTGCTTCCCTCCTAGCTAGGAAGGAAGAGCCATTAGCTATAGCTAGTGGCCTTCCTGTGTAATCAAGAGTTCATTTACAGTCTAATTACAGTGCAGGTGTCTGAAGGAAACCTTTGGAAAAAGCTTGCGCAGACTCGCAATTGCATGCATGCCATGCGCCGATTGACAACTTTTGAGAGCATTTGCAAGGACTCCGGAGGACTCAGAATCCCGCGCGATGATTGAGTCGACTTGAAATCTATGCAATGCCTCAGCTGCAGCAGAAGCAGTAACACTATCACGGCATCTGCTACATGAATTACTACAATTTAAGACCTGCCAGACCGTATGACAAGCAGTGTATCGGGGGATAGCAGAGCTCTCTGCACAAAGGTCACATGCATGCATATGCACCACATGGGCTCCACGTGCTCATTCTTCGTGACACAATCCAATTGTGCTCGCATACTCCCGATCATGCTTCCGCACACATTTTCTTCGAAGAATTCCAAAGTTTGGAGACAACAAAATGCTGCTCATTAAGAAATTTTTAGGATTGAGCTCAAGGACATTGACAGAACTTCCCGCTGCTTCCTTCCCACGACACCTCGGTGCGATATTCTTAAGTGGTATATCCTGCAAATTATGATTGGAATACTGGGAACAATTGTTCTGGACTGATGTTTGCGTGGGTTCTGCAGGCCAAGCAGCTGGTAGATCCTGCTGTCTCAGATCAGGCAGATGCAGCACAACCCTCATTAGCAAGAATGGTATGATTGTGTCGGCACGGAAGACATTAATATGACTGCATGGGATTTATCCGTACTGTTGTGTACCTGTGAAAGCGGCAAGACGGATGGCCTGGGGCTCATTCTCTTTCTTGTTGTGGTGCAGCCGCATTAGCAGTGTCACAGAGCATTTCACGGCCTCAAAAGCATTCACTTGCAGAGACTCACCCAGAGCTCGCCCGCCAGTGGCACCCCGCCAAGAATGGCGAAAGGAGGCCAGAAGACTTCACTTCTGGGTCCGCCGCCAAAGCTGTGTGGCTGTGCCCAGAGGCCTGCTCATCATGCGGCACTGTGCATGAATGGGAAGCAACGCCAAATAGTCGCACAAGGGCAGGCAACCCAACAGGCTGCCCCTTCTGCTCTGGGCGAAGCATCTGCAGATGCAGCTCGTTGGCAGCCACACAGCCTGACTTGATGGCGCAATGGGACTACGCAGGCAATGAAGGCTTGGATCCTGAGCAGATTGGCGTCAGCTCCCATAGGAAGGTGTCCTGGGTGTGCTCCCTTCATGGTGCATGGCTAGCCACTGTGTCAGACAGGAGTGCTGGCAGTGGCTGTCCAGACTGCGCACAACTAAACAATCCAAGAAATGCTGCAAAGCGGGGCCTGCTCAAGGATGAGCACCCAGAGTTGGTCGCGCAGCTGCACCCCACAAAGAATGAGCACCTTGATCTTGTCAAGGTCACCAGCGGCAGTAAGAGAAAGGCGGTGTGGGTGTGCCATGAACGCAAGAACGCCCCTCCTGGGTGCACCCATGCCCATGAGTGGAGTGCAAGAATTGCACATCGCACAAGCCTGGGACGTGGTTGCCCCTTCTGCTCTGGGCTTTCAGTGTGCCCATGCAATTCTTTGGCTGTGAAGGCGCCGGAGGTTGCCGCGCAGTGGCACCCCACGCGCAACGGTGACAAGCGACCTGATCAGGTTGCCGCCTTTAGTAATCTCGTGATGTGGTGGCAGCATGTCAGTGAGCTCGGGGGTGAATTGCACGAGTGGAAAGCAACAGTAAACCATCGCGTGGCGTGCTGGGAGGCAGAGGGACGCCTGAGCTGCCGTCAGTGCAGAAGGGAGGAGCATCAGAAGCTGATCAAGAGGTAGTGTTGAGACCTCGCGATATAGCTTTACCTGGTGTAGAACGTTTGCAAAGTCTGATGTGTACAGATTCTGCTAAGACAAGAAGGCAGCCCATCCTTGACTGATGTGCTCGGTGTCACTCAGACGATCTTTAGCTATTTGGATCGGCACCAACCTTGTTTGCATGCATTTCTGGACCTGAGCAGTATTAAGGTTGCCATGTTCTGACGGAATGCGCAGACACTTAAGAAGTATGTGATATGTAGATGCGCAGTGACAGACTGCCTGCAACACCAATGAGCCTCAGGTGGCTCCCACAAGGTCTCGTAAATGGGTCTCGTAAATGTAATAATAATAATAAGTTGTGGTCCCTGCGCTGACAGTGTGCCATTGAGACACAAAGTATGCGCTTCTAGATCCAGCAATGCACAGTACTGACTAGTCAGCCTGAGACCGTATTTGGCAGTAGGTGGAAAACGGGCCATAGATAGTATGGAGCACTAGTAGTACTACTAGCCTGGCCTGACAAGCTGCCTATTGTTATCCACCCTGACAAGCTCCATATCCTAATGCACCCTACAGAGAAGAGAAGGCTTGTGCACATGTGTGTTGTATTCCTACTTGCACTTTTGAATGGAAAATTTTACTTGTCTTGCAGACCATGCGCAAATTTTGAGACTTGCATAGCGGCTGCACAGCTATTCACCATATGCAAAGCAACCCCCCCTGATTGACAGTGGCAGCTGCAAAGGCGGTGTACATGTAACAGCACTTATTTAACAATGTTGGATTAATCAATAATATTATCAACTTCCTGCATGTCAGGAACCATTTTGACCAGAAACAATGACTTGCATGCAATGGCGCGCTGCATCATGAGACAGCATAAAAAAGGGTGTGACCCTTATTGGTCAACTTGACGGTGTTCCCCAGCTGGCAACTGCAGTAGGCTTACTAGGGCTGATGTCTGTAGCACTTCCCAAATGGCAGTGTTCTAGATGTAGATCTAATGTGTGAGCAGCTGAATTGAAATCACCAGACAGTCAGGGGTCTGTCACCTTTACGAGCCCAACATCACCATAACACCCTCGAAGGGGATGTCAAAAGATCATCAAGTACTCTTTAATACCCCCTCCCACGTAGGACTGAATAAATAATCTTTTTCCTTCCCCTGTCACTGGTCTCCGAGGTTAATTAGTCATCAGAGCTGGGAATGCGCGGCGGCTGCGTCGATGGTACAGTAGGAAAAGTATTAATTCTCATAGAATTCTGCTGACCAGTCTTTTTAAGGGGTCAATAACCTAGGACATTAAGGGCATTAAATTTACAGCTCAGAGTGCACAGCGTTGGCGCTGCCGGCGAGCTTGGCAAGGGTCAGCGCCAGCGCTTTGATGCCCCTTTCAATGTCCCCAGGGGTCGCGAACTCGTCGGGACGGTGGCTCCAGCCGTTGCGGCAGGGGATGAAGATCATGCCGGTGGGGGCGAAGCGCGCCATGAAAAGGGAGTCGTGGTATGCTCGGCTGACCATTCGCTTGTGGCTCACTCCCAGCTCCTCTGCCGCCTCTGCGGCTGCACTAATAACCTGCAGCACCCACCAAGAAGCATGTGTCAATGCATGTCTGACTTTTAACAGCGCTACTTTGTTCTCGCTGACAGAAGATTCGTCCAAGCCCTGGACTGAGCGCGCATGTCGCAGCCACGGCAGTCTAAGACTGCACAGAAAGCTTCACATGCTTGTGCGTGTTGCACTGCAATGCATGGGAAACTGTCAGGCTCTGAAGAGCGCCCGCTCTAGATCCCCAGGCTCGAGGGCGCTCAACGCTTCGGTTTCCGGCAAGGATGGTTTGAAAGTTGAACGAGGCACGGGAGAAAGTGGAGGGGCTTTCAGAAGGACTGTGGTGTGTCAGTGAGATGGCGTAACCTGGTCGCTGCAGGTGGCAGGAGCGTCCTGGTTGATCATCTCCACTCGGTGCCTCACCTTGCGCCTGGCAGCCACCTCCTCCACTGTCTGCACACAGAACATGGCTTGACATTTCAGATCGTCCATACATGCGCGCGCCCGCATGTAAACCGGCCTCGCTCGAGTCAAGCGAGTTTAACAAGCGGGAAGATCTGTGACAGACGTTGCATGTACCTCGTCAGCAGGCTGCACCTTGGACTCTCTGGGACGGTGACTGAGGTAATGGGGTTGGCACGTGCGATACTGTGCAAAGCCATTTGCAGGACAGAGTGCTCAACATGAGTCAACATGAGTCACGGTGGCTGAAATATTTACAACTGGATCACTGCTCTGGCGATCCAGAATCTCTCGACTCGCTTCAAACAATTCGCAAGGAGCACGCTGTGCACAGCCTGCCATGCAGGCTGTGCACCCGCTTCCCCACATCAGAGCCCTCCTGCAAGCCTGGAGGCCACAATGTCTACAAGGGAGCAGGTGCAATCCCTTTGGGCAGACTGCTGCCGTGCACCCACACTCATGGCAGAGCCCAGAGAGGTGGCCACAGGCATTCAACCCCTGGTGGAAATAAATACCCCATGCGCCCTTAAGAAACCCCTGGGGCCGTACCTTGAGGACAGATGCCACGATGGCGTCACGGCGCGCGGCGTCGATATCGCGGATGTCGATTTCCAGCTTGGCCTCGCGCGGCACGCTGTTCACGGTGTTGGGGCCGATCTCAAACAGCCCTGCCGCCAGCACAGCAAACGTGAATATCTGACATTGTAGTCGCATCTATGCAGCGAACGTCTCAATTTCCCATTGTCCGGCCCTTTCACCTACACTTCTGCATGGGTGCATGGTCTCCTGAAACATGTGAATTCGGGCGCATATCATGCAGAGAAGTGACTTGTCGCCAGGGCAAAGCTTCCTAGCAACATCCCTGCATGCTGCTATGCTCTAAGGATCTTTGCCGAGATCGGCATGCTATGGTGCAGGAATTCGCAGGGTGGGGAGTAGGAGGACCGAGTGTGGATGAGCAATAGATACCGGTGGTGCCGACGGCGTCGATGGCGCCGGTTTCCAGCACCGATGCCTCCACGGCCAGCGCCACCTCAGCAGCCGCCAGGCCCGCATCATTCCTGCACAAGGATTAAAGACCAATCGACCCTGATGGATTTGTTTCTGATCACCCTTGGGTTCATTCATCACACCATCTCTCTGGGCAGCATGTATTTCATCAGGCCAAGGGATTGCAAAGGCAAATGGACTTGAAGTCAATTGGCCGAAAAGGAGCAGTGCAATGTAAGACAATCTTCAGCCTATCAACAGTTGAGGGCCTCTTGGCAAATCACAGGGAGGCATGTCAAGCAACTTATGGTACATGCAGGCTTGCCTCTTAGCTTACTGAGCTGAGATTCAATGATATATCTCAGGCACACAAGATCACAAAATGTCCCAATATGGAGTGACCTTGTAAACCCAGCATCACCCGACTGGCACACCTGTAGCGCCATCAACCCCTGCTGTGCTAGCACTTTTCTTGTTCAACCAAGACATTCATCATGCGCACCTGTAGGGCACGAGCAGCGTGCCCGCGTGTTGTCCCTAATCTTTGACCCCCCCAATGCCTGCATCTTGCTGCTTTCTTGCTGACATCTCTTCAAAGGGATTCTAATTGTCAACTTATGGACACCCTGACCTGCGCACCTGTAGGGCATGAGCAGCGCGCCCGCGTGGCCGCCGTCTCCCGAGAAGAACACGCGCAGCGCAGCAGGAGCCGCGATGGCCGTCACGATCCCGAGCTGCGTTCCCTCCGCCTCCAGCAGCGGCCCCTGTCCACAGTTATAAAATCTCAAATTCCAGGAGAAGTTTCAGAAGAGAATGCAAACACATTGTGGACAACTCAACGCCTGATTTTGTAAAATTGCAAAGTGGTTCAATCTGCAGCAACACATCATTTGAAACACATTTTGCCTGTTGATACGCAACCTCTGGAGCCTAGGCAGGCAACTCCCGAAAGATAACCGGCGACCTAGCTTCTGCCCAAGCTGTTGACATCAAGGACGCTTTGCTCAGCACAAGCATGCAATGCGTGCAGTATCAATGCAAACAACTCCGCCCTGCCCTGAGTTTAGGCCTCAACGCCCTTGCCTTATGGGCAAGGATACAGAAGCTAGGGTCAACCTGCTCAATGTGCAGCTCCACGAATGCTTTGACTGCCCCCTCCTTGACCAGGGTGCCGTCCAGGATCTCCTGTTATCGCAAGGCGCAATTGCAATCAAATACAACTTTGCTCATCTTGAAGCAGCCAGGCCTAGTAAGTTTCAACCGCGAGTGAATTCGCTGTACTGCGTGCTGCTAAGACTGCGCTGCTCGGAACCGTCACAAACCCAGCGGTGCAGCCTCTGTTTACAAGCTGTATCTGCGCCCATGATGGGACGTATACAAACTGATCCATTCTCATGTTGCGTATTTGAATTCAAAACTGGCAGGCAGGCATTCGGAGAGTATGGTGCAAGCAGACCTGGTGGGTGCTGCCGCCGTAGCCTGCCGCAGTGCTGGCCTCCAGGAAGGACGTCCCATTCACATCCAGCTTCTCATCCAGGAGCGCCGCCGTCAGCTCCCCTGCCATGCCCCGGCTGCATAGCACATTTGGGGGTCTTCAAAATACCCTGAAGCCAGAACTTGTAGAGTGAAACTTTCTGCAGACCAGCTCTGAGGACAGGATGATTGCCATAAGTGACAGCTACTGCCGCTGATCCCTCAGGACTTCTGTAAAGGAACCTCAAGAGAGTGCTGCCGCCCCTCGTCATCTCAAACGCAGCAGGCGCAAATGCAGGTCCATCAGCAACTTCTCCCACCACAACTAAAATCTCCCATCTCTGTGGTGTCCTCCACCTGCATTTCTCTGCCAAGACAAGATCGCAACTGCGTCCATGTAGGGGCATCTCCAGAACCCCTGCCTGGAGGCACGTGAGGAGGGTGATGGAAAAACAGAGACTGCGGCCGGCGCGCACCTGCCGATGCAGCCAAGGCCGAAGCGCGTGGGCTCCTCGCTGGTGAACATGAGCACGTCGATCGGCGCGCGTGGCTGGAAGCCGGCTTTGCGCAGAGCCGCCACCGCCGCTATCGGGCCGATGACCCCCAGGGTTCCGTCGTACGCCCCCGCCAGGGGGATCGCATCGGCGTGCGACCCTGACATCACCGCGCCTGTTCAGGCACCGGCTTGCCTGGTTAGTCGCCACCTTCAGTCACCGCCCTGAGCCTCTCGAGCGCATCGTATCCACACAAGGCGTGGTTGTGCTCAGCATGCGAGTTGAACTCCGGAACTCTACACTTTTGGGACTCTCACATGGCGCTAGGAAGACTCTCAAGTTTTGATGGAGCACAGACAGGTCCGTCTGTGAATCATTTGACTGGGACGTGACGCTGACATGCCAGGCCAGATGTTGCTACAATGGGAGCAGGATGCGGCGAAACTAGAGATGTGAAATAGGCACTGTGGGCAAGTCGGGCACCTGCGTCAGGATCGCTGCCCTCCCAGCGGCCAAAGATGTTTCCCATGGGGTCCTCACGAATTGTCAGGCCAGCGGCTGTCATAAGCTCCTTCACATACCTGCAAATGACCATAGCATAGTTAGCTTCCCCGAGTATCAGTCCTTACCTCATTAAAATGTGTGCGACAAAGTGCGACATAAAATTCATAGAGAAGGACAGAGGGTTATATGTTCTGAAGATATGTCGGTCAACGGATCAGTACTAGGGCTTACCCTCGAGCAAGCAGATCATTCTCCGTGAAGACGATCCGTGTCACCGCAGGGTTTGGATCGTCGGTGAAAGTCGCCAGATGTAAAAGCTGCAATCGCGCACCACAGGGAATTTATTCATATCGCTAGGGATTGAAAACGTTTAGGTTAGGTGTGTCTGAAGGTGCGTACCTGTGAGGCAATCTCTTCCCCAGATACATCAAGGTTGATACTTTTGACAGTACGCGTCGCAATTAGCAGCACTCCAAGCAACACAGGCAGGCCTGAGCCCCCTTTCATTTGACGATCTGAGGAAGCAAAAGATCAATATTCAGCTCTTAACAAGTCTGCATGCCCCCAAGTACATCCAGTTTCATCGAAATTTTTCAGTGGGGCATAATGATCTGTGAGATCGTGCAATGTTGAGGGCTGCACGTTGAATGTACGCTTGCATGCTGATTCAAATGCAGGGTCGGTCTCCATATGGCGTTGCCTGCTCCGTGCGCAGCAGTACAGTAGTCCTTCACACCTCCTCGCTATTCACCGCTGAATTCTGCAATCAGGGTCTAGCAAAATTTGAGTTTTCTCAATGGGCAGATCGCATTACACACCGACGCCATAATGCTGGTTTGGAGTGTTGCTCGATCCTTCTGACTGGTCCTGGTATTTTCGCTCAGCCTAGTGTTTAGCCCTTTAAAAGTGCACATTTCGGCGATTACTACCACGGCAGGGGACATAGTTGTTAGCGAGGTGGACGCTTCTGCCATGCCTGCAGAAGCGTCTGTCCTGGGAGGAGGCCTGACCTTGACAGAGACGGTCAAGGGAGCAGCGTCACTGACAGCACGATTTGCGTTATACCCATCTATTCTCTATAATCTTGCAAGGAATAGGTTGCAGGACAACTGGCACTGGTGGGATAAAATTACAGAGGTAGGTCTTTCAGGGCTTCCTCATCACTACTGTCGATTGGTCAGAATCACCGCCTGTTAAAGAATCGCATAACAACGTCCACCTCAATCGTAAGTTGACAAGTGTGAACATGTCCGATTCCGTGACTAGTCACACCATGCCTAGGTTCCTCAACCAAGGTCAAAGATTATTTCCACAAGGAAGCGGTGCTCAAGGGATTCTGCATCTTATTAATAAATAGCAGTGTAGAAAATCCTGCCTGAAATCTGGCACTTAATTCTGACCACTACTCACTGTGCTTTGCTTGCTGTGCAGCACGTCATCTTGGGCGCCCTCCCCTTTGCATCCATGCTGGAAACGTTCCAGGACAAGGTGTGATGAACTACTATCGTCTCGGACAGTTTCCAAACTCACCACCGCCATGCTGTAAGAACTGCAGACTCATGGGACGATTTGGTCCATCAAGTTCCAACCTTGTGCACAGACCAATCGAACCTATTGCTGCCTGCCTCAGGGCGTTCGCGCTGTTGTCACGCTCAATGAGGACTTCGAAGTGTTTATATCCTCCGAGCAGTACAAGGTGATTACATCCTGCGTTTGCTTCCTTCGCGCATCAGTGTCCAGAGTTTATAGAGTGTAACCTGTGGGAGCATGCCTGAGCTGTTGTGTTCAGGCTTGCAAGTTCTGTGCGCAGGAAATTGGCATCAGCCACCTGCACATTCCCACGGTGGACTACCTCTACGCGCCGCCAGTGAAGGACCTGCACCGCGGAGTGCAGTTCATTGCAGGTGAGGCAGCAGCATGAAAGTGGTGGGCGTATCAGGCGGGGATGCTGGTCGAGAAATTTGTGCCTATCTTGGTCTCTTACGGGCCATCAAACATTTTAAGGACACTGGGAGCACGAGAGAATGATGTATTGTACAAGGCGGGGCAGGCAATCGTAGTGGAAGCCCAGGATTGCGTCCCACCTACCAGGGATCAGAGCGAGTTCCACCTGCAAAGCCTACGGCACTTGCAGTCCCTTGCTGCCTCAGACCCACATAGTTCTGCAATTCCGCTGTGCGCAAGCATGGGCTTTCTTTGAATGCTGTGATGCATGCGCGCAGAGCAAGCGGCGGCTGGGGAGGTGACTTACGTGCACTGCAAGGCTGGGCGTGGCCGCAGCACGACGCTGGTGATATGCTACCTGGTGCGCGAGCTGGGCATGAGCCCCCAGGAGGCCTACGCCTTCGTGCGCCAGAAACGGCCCCAGGTCTGCCTCGCCGACGGGCAATGGAACGCCGTCCGCCAGGTGCGCGGCGCCGGCCACAGAATTTATGTCATGTGTCCATGCATGTACCGGCAGGCAAAAGTCCTACACCAGGTTTCCTGGCTACAGCGCTGGTTTAAGTCTGCTGGAGAGGATCTTGGCAGACAATCACGAGTTGTACACTGGAGTGTCGTGTGCGCTGAGTAAGCTGATGCTAGCTCTTGTGCTGTCAGACTTTAGCTCTGGCCCTCTGTGTTTGCTTTTGCAACAGTGGACTTTAGTGGACCTGGATGTGCCAAATTGACATGAATTCACCTCGCAGGAATGGTGGGATCATATTTGCCATTCTGTCGAACCTGTTCGAAAAGATTACGACGAAGTGGGAGTGCATTTTGACAAATTGGTAAGAAAAGGGCTCCGAGTGCTGATGGATTTTTGGTGTGCTGGCAGTTCTACAAGAGCTGCCTGGATGCGCGGGCGCTCAATCCAGCAGCGTTCCCTCCCACGTCAGACCGGCTGGCGGTGGAATCGGACGATGATGCAGGAACGCCTCTGAACGACCTGTCACTCTCCTGCGCGCCAACACCCTCTCTCCTGGACCACTCGTCCTGTCAACCAGCCGACGATTCAGCGCAGCAAGTAACGCCCTCAGCAGCAGCAGCAGCGGGGACCGAGCAACCACAGGCAACAGTTGAGGGGGGAGCAGTTTCGGACATGGCAGCTGTGCATGACTCAGCCATGAGCAGTGCTGCAGATGCTGGAGCGCCGCAGAGGACAGGCGGTGAAAGGGAGGCTCGCAGCTGCTCGGAAGCTGCCGTGGCAGTTGCCGCCGCCACCGAGACCCGTTTACGGGGAGCCGTCGACCGCTGCTGTGGCCAGCTGGAGCCAGCAGAGGCACCGATATGTACAGGCATGTGTCGGGGAAGCACCCTTGAATATTTGGTGCTATCTTTTATGACATAACATAGTGGAGGAGGAGACTGCCAGGATTGCCACGAAGTATCCTAAGACCTTGATCTCTTCACCTCGCTGGCAGGCAGAGCTCAGTGCGCATTATTTGGGAAGCCAGGCTGTCTTTATGTCGGCGGCTGATCTGTGCGCAGGCGAGGCAGCAGAAGCCAGCTCGGTAGTGCAGAAAAGTCAAACGCTGCCAGCGCTGCAAAGCGCGCAGCATGCGAGCGCGGCGTCACTAGCGCAGTCTGAGCCAGTTCTGGTCTCAGCCTCCGATGCCGAAAGCATGCGCTCAGCCGCCACCACAACCGCCGCCCAATCGTGCTTCGCAGGTTGGTGTCTTGCTCAAAGGCCTTCTAAAGCCTTACCAATTTTTGCCTATTTGAGGGCTACTGTAGAGGTATGCTGACTGCTTCTGACAGACACAATTGGGCTCACATGGCTCTATGGCCTGCTACACAGAGTGGAATTTGCATGCGAATCCAGTCTTTACTGTGCCTGATTTTCTTTACGGCCCCTTTAAATGGCCACAAGAGGATACCATAGATGTCACTCATGAATACAGACAATGACGCAGGTCTTGCCAAATCCGGCCACGGTGCTACATCAGGCGACGCAGCCAGATTTGGCGGCGCAGAAGGCGCGTCGTCCCGGGGCGATGCCTCGGTCCGGTCTCTGAGCCACGGCTCTCTGAGCATGGTTCTATGCGAGGACTTTGGCACCGCACTGTGTGACGCGGACGACCCGGATGAGGCGTTGCCTCCGCTCGAGCAGCTGGAGGAAGCTGCCGCTGGCCTTCCCGGAAGCTGCCCGGAAGAGAGTGCCTCCAAAAGGCGGCGCAGCGCAGAGGCAACGGATCCGTCGCATGGTGAGTCGTGTCCATCACTCGGCGCTTTCAAGAAATTCTTTGCGGAATTTATGCAAGCTCAATCCAGCCTGCACTTGTAGCCTGCCCTTTGCTTGAAGACAAGGCCTCAAGCCAGGCTTGCATCAAGTGCGCAAGAGCGTGTGCAGCAGCTTGTGAAAGTCCCACGGGGTGCTTCGAGGAGTCTTTGTTCTGCTGCAAGGAATTTGCTTTCCACCTGTTTAGGGGATGCTGGGAGTGACCTTCAATCCAGCCAGGATACTTTGCAATTTTGCTGGGGACTGAGCTCGGTACTGAACTGCTGCAATTTTGGGCTGCAGGCAAGGCGGCAGAGGGGGAGCTATTGCGAGCGGACAGCGAGCTGCAGCGGATTCATGATTGGGCTTCCGTTTGCCGAGACGGCACGCTGGAGACTGTGGAGCGTTACTCTTAAGAAATACATTTGTCCTCTGCATTGCTTTCCTATCCTGCCCCTAGCCTGGCTGCCTTGCCTGGCTGCTGAGAGAGCTATGGGCTGGTCTGCATGGGTTTGAACCACAATTTGTGGGGTACATTAATTGGAGACATGCCTAATCGGTGTGTCTCCTTGGGTGCCAGCAGCATTGTTGCTAATGTATGATTTATGGATTTGCTTGAAGGATGAAAGCGTTCTTGCAAAAGTGAGGATGGGG
This sequence comes from Coccomyxa subellipsoidea C-169, assembly GCF_000258705.1. Classification (NCBI taxonomy): domain Eukaryota; kingdom Viridiplantae; phylum Chlorophyta; class Trebouxiophyceae; family Coccomyxaceae; genus Coccomyxa; species Coccomyxa subellipsoidea. The sequence goes on from NW_005178022.1 coordinate 231,162, forward strand.
TGTGTCTGGTGCGGTGATATGCGCATGCATGAACCCTGTTAGGTTTTGCTTTTGGTTTGTAGCCGACAGCCATTAGCAGGTGCAGGGTTGGTTTTATTCGTCTGGTCCTTGAATGGTTGCCCGTCCAAACAAGGATCTCTGAAGTGCACTTTGGGAAAATTTAGAGAAGGCAGATAGGCAATTGCTGCCAATATAATGTCAGTGCATGCTTGAGCTGGGCACTGTTTGTAGGTTTATGTTGATCTGATCAACCTGTGTGGAAGCACGATTGGGCTCAAGTCTACTGGTGTGGCCAAGGCCGGTGCTTGCACAACAGGGGCCTGTTGGCTAACGAGTAGTTGTCATCGGGAAAGTGAATATAAGAAAACATTCAATAACGTGCATCCGGTGAAGCCGACCTTCTTGGAGAAGTCTATGATTGGTAGTCAGGCCCTGAGATCGGTGATGTGCTCTTCTGATCAATCCAAAGCCTGCGCAATGCAGGACGGTTTATAGGCGTCCCACAAATCAGATTGCAAAACGTGCAGTAAAATACAAAGAAGAGAATGGTAAGGCAACCCAGTGAGCTGGGAAGGGAGGCCAACTGCATCTGTTCAGACGTGGAAATATTGTTCCAGATAGTCCAAAATCCCCATTGTTCACGTACATTGTCATAAAAATGTGAGAATGCTAGCGATTTGAGGAGACGTCGCCATGTCAAGAAAGAAAGAAGAAGAAGAGGAAGAAAGAAAGAAAGAGAGAAAGAAAGAAGGAACGCAAAACAGGAGACCCCGGGGGGGACCCCTGCCAAGTGCGTACGGGCGCAGCCGGGGGCCCGCGCAGAGGACATCACCTCATCAAAAGGGAAAGTTGAGGGCAGGCGGCATTGTCGGGTGGAGCGTCGCAGGGGTGGGGGCGACACCAGAAGTGGCGGAGGGCGGGCGGCCGGGGTCCCGGAGGGCGTAGTGGGGTGGGCTGCCCGGAAGCGCTAGAGGCGGTGATAGCAACTATAGTGATCAGGGCGGCGCTGAGGCGGGCTCGAGAAAGAAGCAGGGCGCACCGAGGGGCGAAGGGCACGTTGCGTCCGGCGCTTTGTAAGAAGACCCCTGGAAAGAGGGGAGCTCGAGGCTAGGAGGGCGGAAAGCTTGGAAATAGAGGGCTCGGAGGGTGGGGTGACGAGGTGGCGTTTGCATTGGAGGTAGAATTTGCTGTATACACGGCAGGTCGCCTGAATGGTGGAGTAGTGAAGAGAGTGGAGCAGTGCAGAGAGGGCCGGCAATGGCGAAGGTGTGCATGCCACAATGGGCAAGGACCGTGGGAATGTTGGAAGTGAGGGTGCGCACCATGCAGCATGCCAGCCATCCCGGGAGTCAAGATCATGCCAGCCATCCCTCTAGAGGTGGATATTGACAGCGCCCCAGCCATGAGCACGGAGCTGGAGGCACAAGCTTTCGTGTCGAGTGCATTAGTCAATGGCGCGTTCATGAATAAACGTTAACGAGTCACTCGTGCATGACACTTTGAGGAGGAGAATGATTGACCGAAAGAGGGAAGGTGAACATTTCATCGCACGTGAAGGCACGTGCCAGGTCCCCGTGGGTGGGGGTAATTACTATACTAACTAGTTACTACTAGGTAACTACTACTAACTAGGTAGAACAGTCAAGCTTTGCATGACCCCACATGCCATGCTGCTATGGATCCTGATTTTCAGATGATTGGGATAAAAGATGATATTTCATTCAAAAGCTCAATATCCTCTTTGATTGTCACAGCATTTTGCTGCCTGGCCAGGCCGTGGGTTTGACAGAGACTCTCTCTTGTTTCGGAAACAAGACTCCGGTTGGACTCTTTCATGGATAAATGGTCATCCATTAGATAGTTCACATGCGCAGTTCACCCCGATGTCGTCAAATCAATGGCAGAGCCAAGGCCATCATTGAAGCACCGCCACGTAGCTTTCTGACAAGCAGATCCACCAAATACAATCCACAGCTTTAAAGACGACGCTGGACAATCACGCCCTGACGAGACAACCCTCCAAAATGGCAAACATGCTGTAGTCAATAATTTATGTCCTCATGAGCCGTCCGTCTCCATTGCCTGTGCCTGGTCCTGAGGTACCAAATTCTGCGCAGCTTGGCTGGCAGAATAAGGCTGCTCCGGCGCATGCGTTTGGTTTGCCGTTCCATGTGCCGGTGGGCCTGTGTGCGGCTGTCCTTGGGCCACCTGCAGAGCACCTCTTGGCGTGACATATGTTTCCTAGGCATACGAACAGTCCCTGACCAGACCAGTGCAGCGCCGACATCTCTGCCGCATAGCCCTGCAGTTCCAAATGAGTTATTCTGTAAAAGTTGTTCTGAGAAGATTTTTAGACGAACCTCCTCGCACTTCTTGATCTGCCAAACGTTACAGAGAAGCTCTCTTGCCCAGAACAATTCTCACAGCAACCAAGAGATGCAGACATCATTACTCAACACGCTCTTCCTGCAGAGGCCAGACAGACTGCAGGTAAAGGCTGCCAAATATCCTAATCCCAATTGGACTTGTCAGACCCAAGCAGGACCCAAGCAACCGGGGGCACGGTGCCCATTATTTGTACAGTCCCCGTCAGCCAGGGCCCCAGACGCCGGTAAGAATAGTGCAAGAATAGTGATGTTGATATAGAGCACACCAAGCAGAGAGGCATGCCAATTGAGTGCCCTGACACCAGAAAATAGTCAGAGACTTTGAGTCCCTCACCCAACTGCCCTGCTGGGTTTGGCCAGGGAACGCATGTGACTGGTGTGTCAGCTGCGATTGATTAGTCATCGATCTCTGCTGCTGCTGTTGCAAGAGCTGATGAGCCCGCTGCACCTGCACGTGAGCAGCCAATACCTTGAGCATCTCTCATCCCCAGAATGAGGCATCTCACATAGCAAGAAATATTTCAGCCCCAAGCCTCCCATTAAATAGCACCAGGCTTGCTGCCATGCACAAAACAGGTCGACAATCTCCCTCAGGGCCTGCCGCAAAGATATACACAATGTGTGTCGGAGGTGCACTTCCGCATAAGACAATGCCACGCATTAAAGTTCATGAGCGGAGGTGCGACACACAGCGGGAGCACATGGTACAACCAACACTGTAGCGCTGAAATTAAAACCCCCAATAAATTTGTTTTGAGCCTGCGGGAAAGTCTGATACTAAGTGGTGCGGGAAGCAGCTTGCGTGATCATAAAGTAAGTAACTTGCAATAAACATAGGCCATTTTCCTGGTAAAGATTTGGGGTTGCGGGAATGCACATAAAGGTTGTGAGAGAGCGAGGAAGCCCTGCAGGAACATGTTTACCGTGAGTTATGATAAAATGGGTATTTTGGGTCAAGCGCTACAATGTGCAAATTGAAGCAGCAGCAGTGAATGGAGGAGCGCACCATGGCCTGCTGCTGGGACAGTGGCAGGGACGCCGCGAGTTGTTGCACCACGCTGTGTGCTGACCCAGCGCCAGGTGGCAGCGCGGCGTGCTGCTGAGCTGGCACCAGTGAGCTGGCGGCCGGCGTCGCTGACCTGGCAGCTGGGGGGTCCGCTTTCTGGGGAGATGCCCTGCACGCAATACAGGAAGATAATTTATCAGTATACGGCCTCTTCTATTTGTTCTTGAAGATTGCAAATAAAGACCTACTGGGAGCCACCTATGGCTCATTGGTATCATGGGCTCTGTAGTCTCAAAACTCCCGACAGGTCTGCATTCTGCATTATACGAGGTAGAGAACGGAATGATCGTAGCAAGTCTCACTTGCTCTCAGTGTATTGCATCCCAGTATGTAACATTTGCAGCACGCGCTGCCTGGACCAATAAAATGCTTGGGACTCTTCCAGCATGCTGCTGCAGAAATGGCCAATTTTACTCCCGTACACGCATAATCTATTATTCGTATCAGTATCAGCAGCATCCATTCTGGCATCTCATCAGCTGAGCCTGACTCACCGAGGAATAAGAAAGGAAAAGGCAGATACCAAGGTAGAGCAAGCGCCAGAAGATGGAAGAAAGGGCTGCCTCGCCAGAGAATGTACTCTGTCTCATGATATTATTTAGATGTCAGATGAGGATTTGACAGCGCGTCCGCACCACTGCTGCTGCTGGCGCGGCAGCAGGAAGTAGAGGGAACGGTCAGCGATTTGGATGAGGTCCTGTGAGCGCAGCACGACTGGGGGAGAGCTGGGCGTATGCAACGTCCCTTCAACAGTGACCCCATTCTTGCCCAGCACATGCAGCTCCCACACGCCTGCAGGAATACCCATACCCAATGAATGTCAAGATAACAATGCAGATGGCTGGAGTCCCCTGGCATGCCCTGTCCCTGGACCCTGAGGCCTTCCACAGAACTGTGGCGGGTGTGAAAGCCTACAGGAGTGTCATGTGCTGGTTTCCACGGCAAACCAATCAGGTGTATATACAGATTATCATTGCTAAATCTCACAATTTTCGATAGAAGCTGCGCAGCACTGATGGCTGAGGTGTTGCTTTCTCAGTAGCACCCTGGCAGACACAGGGAAACTCACCTCTGGAGAAGTTGTACAGAATTTTTGCGTGCTGCCTGGATATGTTCATGTTGTCCCCTGCAATCGACAAAGCCATCTCAGGTGAATCTAATTTCTGAAAGCTGGAGGAAGAAAGCACGAAAAGCGTTAGTGAAAGAATAGAACAGAATCAATATACAGAGCACAATTGTAGACTTACCAAGAACAACGTCAACCGTTGAGCTTTTCGAATGCCTGCCAATCACAATCTCGTACTTCTTGGCACACAGTTCGAAACCATCTCCCAGCAGTTTGGCAAAGCCAACCTGATCAATGCGAGGATCATTGGGAGACACCACCATAGCGTTCTATATTTTCAGCCGTATCTGTCTCTGACGAATTGTTTATCAGGCAAGAATATTGTCGTAGCTCCAACCCACTTTCTGTGCCCTTCTCAGAAGTCAATGCCTTTCCACACAAACTCCTTTCGGGAACAAGCACTATCTTCGTGAGAAAGAAAGTGTTCACCCCAAATATTCGTACTTGTGCAGTGTTTTGCCCTTTTGAAAGCTATAAATTCTATAGTATAGAATCGAGATGCCGTGCAATGCATGTGGCGTGCATGTGACAAAGATTGGCTGATCAGTCATGACATGAGTACAAGAGATTGGCTTAATCACTGGCCACTCTTCACGCAAGGAGAGCTCAGTACTTTACAAGCTCCTTCATCTCTTTTATCGTTTCAAGTCAACTCTGCTATGATCGTCTGGCCGCGGACACAATGTCGTAGCCGGAAAGCAGTTTAATCCTGGCTGCACGCTTCTTGTATCTTCCTGACATCGCAAGGCAAGAGAAAAGACCTCCACTGCGCGCCGGATCCAAACACAATCTGCCGCTCAGCTTGCTTCTATACCACAATGCAAGACAATCCCCTTCAAATCTCATGTGTTGCCCAGCGCATGTGCATCATGAGCTTCACTGCTGCTTCTGCCGTGTGATTTCCTCAAATTATACTCCTGCTGTCACTCAGTCGTACATGCTGCTCCGGCACAGCTAATCAGGCCTCCATGTCAACCGCGCCTGCAACTTGTGCACCAAACATAGAAGGCTGCTGCTCCTGCATGAATCCCTGCTGCTGCTGCTGCTGCTGCTGCTGCAGGTCTAGCCCCTGTTGGAAGTCCTGCTGCATGCCAGTGAACATCGCATCCCCTCCATTGCCCTCTGGCTGCCCCTCTCCCGCCATGACCGGCACTGCCTCGACTGGGTCAAATTCCACTGGGAAGCGCGTGACCCTCGGCTTGTCTGCGAGTATGCTCCGTGACAGCCTGCGAGACCCACAGAGGTCGAACGTTAAGCTGTGTTGCGCCAACACCAATGTCTGGAGTCTGGAGTGAAGTGACTTGCCCTGACAGGTGCTTCCTAGGACCAATACATAGTCGCACCATACTGATTTTGGCCATTCGGCATAAGGTGAATATGTTGTCGTATATTCGGTGTTTTGGGCCAAAATAGGCCGTTTCTGACCGTATTTCGTATATTTTAATACAGTATGACCGTATATTCGGACGTATATACGGTCCCCTGAAAAAAGGTCTCACCGAATGGTGCAATCTATGGACCAATAGAATGTAGTCTTAACAGTTGCCGCAGGATCCACAACCTCCCATGCTGTAAAGCAGAGCGAAGGAGGATTCGAAGGCACAAACTACCAAAATGCGCCAAGCAGCAAGCGAAAACGTTGCACCCGCATGCACAATCAGGAGCAAGCGCATGCCTAATCAGATTCAGAAGCATCGGCAGAAGCGCCAGAGGATGAGTGGAGCGGGAACATTGATGCCACCCAGTGGGCAACTGACCTGTCAATTTGCGCCTTCTCAGGAGGTGTTTCCCTCAGCTCCTCCTCCATGTACTCGTTGTTGACATAATATCCCACCCTGATGAACTCCTGTGGGCAGCAGAGCATGAGCTTCAGCCACGGCGGAAATTGGGTCTGCCACGTGATTACTAACTCTAGCTTGCACAATGAGTCATGCAGACGAGAGGCACTGTCGATCTGCATAGACTTCAGTGACCTGACTGGACTCATCAGGATGGCAAAGGGTGCATAATGCAAGCGCACAGCAGATCAACAAGCAATCCCAATTGGCCAATCACAGGTCAGCATGAATACGCTGATGTGTCCACAGGGAGGTGTGCACTGCTCAGAAGCCGAAGGCCCACGAATCAGGATGGTGACAGGATGGTTGCGCACCTTTGACTGGTAGCTGCAGGTCAGCAGGAGGACTGTCACCCCGACAATGTCATCCTGTGGCAACTTGCTGTGGTCAGGCGGGTCAGCCTGCAGGATACCCAAACCTTCAGAGTTTTTTTTCCTGAATCAGCAGCCTCATAGACTGCAAGTCCCTTTTCTGCAGGTTACCCTCGTGGAACATGCAGGTACAGGTCAGTGCTGTTAGGTATCTCCCAAGCACGCTCTCACATGCCCCACTGCTGAACAGGATCCTGACAAGCCAGCAATCTCCTTGACTTCACAGCTGGCAAGCGTGTTCAAGGTGGAACAATCTAATATATGACACCCTCTTCTCACGACACACTAGGCGAATGCAATGAGCCAACTTCACACAGGCCAGAGGGGTCTGAAGTTGCAGACCATTCGTTACCTGGAAGATGAAACGGTACTGTCCTCGCACCACAGGTCCCACCAGCACGCTATCCAGCTCTTGATCGTACTTCTCAGACTCAGCAGATCCAACATACGTCAATTTCCATTCCAAGTCTGCATCATAAAGAGAGCTTCTCAGGAAGTTTCAGTCTCGCAGCCGGTCGCTTGTCAAAGTTCCCAGTACAGGCTTCCAGAAGCACGGTGTTACAGAACTCCAAATATTTCATACTGATGGGAGGCATCCCCACAAGTGCAAATGATGCCAAACTGACATGCAAGAAGTCCAGGTCTGCCCCAGATGGATGTGAAGCCGTCAGAAAGGTTGTGACACCAATGCAGTGCCTCCACAGATAAGAAGCCAACAACAATGCCACTGCGGACTCACCATGTTGCAAGTCTTGGAGGCACTCATACTGTATCTCAAATTGGAAAGGGTTAATGAAGAGCGTCGGGTTGTCGAGCACATTGATTGCCGTGATATTGATGGCTGTCATGCTTGTTTCTCCGGGCTAAGGCTCTATCAAAACCTGAAATGCCTCGGCACTGGTCCCCAGGCAGCCCTTCCTTTTCGTCACGCGCTCGCAGCCAGCCGCAATTTGCTTAACACATCAAAAGCAACCTTATCAAGACGGGCAGTGCTGACGCGACCTTCCCGTGAACGATGCACGCTCACTACAGGGCACAGCACACGAAGAAAGCGTCGGGGCCAGCGAGGCACTCCTGGGCAACGTACTCGGTGTATTTGTACACAGGTGCCACAAATTTGCGATGCGATCCGTTTGAATGATATCAAAGCGATGATGTGCAGGTCCAGGAACAAATTTTGAGCAGTCCCGCGAAATGGCAAAGCGCAGCTGCGTGAACTTGTCTGCACGGCGTTCCTGCGCCAGTGCCAGCACGAAATCTTGCAAGTCAGATGTGACAATGATACCTGGACGTTGGGGGCTTAGCCATCTCACCGATTTGCAAAACGTATGCTGGCGTCTCAATCGTGATGTAGGTCCGCGCACGGCGTTGAGACACTTTGTTCTGGTCATGTAGTCAGCCGTCACTTCTCCATTGCAAAGTGACCAGGCCAGTACTAATAGGTGCGATATAGACAAATATCATTGAACAGATACATTATCGCCCAAACGCCTCTTGGGATAGTGAGTAGCAGATAGATCGCTCATAGTGAAAGTCACTTAAGGTGGATTGGTAAAGGGGCTTTTCCCATTACATTGCATCACCGCTGATCAAGATGTACATCTCTTTTATGAAGTGGCTTGGCAAAGGTTTTCCTGTTCAAGCAACTCGCAGTGTGCACCTGATATAACAGCACCTAGGGATTCCCACACCTCAAGTGATCGCAGAGGTGTTGCTCGTGTCAGGTGAGACCCGTAGAAGCAGATGAAAAGGTCATCAAATTCTCTGAAGTCAATGTCGATTTCTCAGGTGAAGGCATGCAGATCTTCAACAGTAAGGGACACCTGCCTGTCCTGGGCCAGAGGCCTTGCATGCGCACAAGCTCAAGGCTGAGCCCCAGCAATGTACCTAGGATTGGAGCAATCTCACGTCTGCTTCCTAGCCGGAGATATACTGGGAGCTACGCAAAGAGTGCTGACTTTGAGGAATCTGGGCTGCCACCACCCCCGTGAGTGCCATCGCCAGCTGCTTACACTAGTGTGCAGTGGTGGGGCTGAGAGAATCTGTGCTGTGCATGCATGCCTTTCTCCGATGGCCTGACTCTTTAAATTAATCCCAGGTGATGTCCAAAAGGCATCTGTGCTGTGCATGCATGCCTTTTCTCTCCAAGATCCTGATTGCAGGACCGCTCCCCACCTGATGATGGTAGTTGAAAAAGGGAGTGCACCTGAGCAGGGATGTCATTGTGGAGCTGAAAGTGGACGAGGGTGATACTCTGGAAGGCCTGGCAAAGATGTACCACCTGCCATTTGAGAAGCTGCTGGCAGCCAACAAAGGTGCACCCACCTCTGCCCACATTTCAGACAGTGTCACAGATGTATTTGCAGTGGGAGGGGCAACTGTGTGCCTAGGGTGCGGTGAAGCGGGCTTGCTACCTTGTGGACATTCCATGCTGAGCTGCCCACTGAGATTATGGGAACACCTCCTCAGCATTGGAAAACATGAAAATTTGGGCCGCTGCCATCCATGCTCTAGCCACCTTGGCAGGCCAAGACAGCTGAGTGCATGCCTCACTAGGGCAATGCTGTTCTGGCTGAGATGCGCTGTTATATAGCTTAAGGTCCCGGCCACCTGGTCTGCTACTACAAGCCTCCAAGATGCCTAGAGAGTCATTGTTGAAACAGCGCTTCTGCTGCGGACCCTGCAGGCAAAGACAAGGTGAAGGCAGGAGACAGGCTGCACTTCAAGATCCCTCTGCCAGAGGACGAGGAGGCGCTGCGCCAGCTGCTGACACCCAGCAAGGAGCTCATCAGGGAGGCAGTCCTGGAGCGTGCAGCAGAGACAGGGCAGCGCACAATCGGAGGAATTACAAAGGGAGAGCAGAATGAGGATAATAGAGTCTTCCAGGGAGTGGGTCCACAGGGCGGCAAGCACACCTATCTCGCCACAGCAAAGTGAGTCCGGTTCCGGGCTCCAGCACCTTGAGAACCCCGAAATAAGAGGACAAGTTTTTCGAATGGGCAGCTTGCAATGTGCACTATGGATCAATGCTGCAAGTGGACATGCTTTGCATGTGTTCAATTGGGCTGATGCGTGCCCGCTTGTCCTGGATCATGTGCCCACGGAGGTCACAGCTCTGGTCATGTGTACATTGGTCAATCAAGCCATTGGCTTTTTGGTGCAAAATATCAGTACATGAGGTGCACGGTGGTCTCGGAATGCATGATGTGAGACTCGCAGTGCAACTATAAAAATAGGAGACTTGGGGTTGTCTCGGAGTGCATCACCAGAGAAAGTGTGGTGTCATAGGTACTTGGGTGGCGCGGCAGGAAGAGTATTGCTGGTGGGGCTGGCGTTGTATGCTCTGGTGCGCATGGGGAAGAAGCTGACAGAAAAGGACAAGGCAGCTGCTGCCAGATCTGGCGCAGCGTGGCCGGCCATGGATGACGCCGACCTGACCACCCGGTTCAGGCTGAAGCGCCCTGAAGGGAACACCCCAGACACCCCTGTCCAGGTGAGCAGCCATGCATGCAAATGCAGTGCATGACATGGGCGTATGTATTAGAACAACGAACTCAAATGGCATGCTGCAGACTTTATTGTGCAGCTAAGTGCCTTGGGAGCAGGATATTTAATCAACCAGCAATGCCAATAGCAGGGAGGCATTGATTTATTGGTCTGAAGTACTTGATTGTGGGTTTCCAGGGCAACAGGGGAGGCGAAGCATCGACTAGCACATCTCCATTAGCCGGCGGCATTGTAGACTCTCCAGCAGCCCCAGCTGCTGCTCAGCAAAGCACTTCGTCCCAAAATTGCGCCTCTCCTGGTCGTAAGGCTGCAACTCAGAAGGGTATGCTCGGCATTCTTATGGAATGCAAGCTGTGCTTCCTGCATCCTCTGCCGTCTTCTGGGCCCTTCCAGCTTGCATCACTCAGCCGACATCAAACTTCATTCAATCATCCTGTGCAACTTCTCAGCATCCTTTGTGCAACAGCTGCAGCTGTATCGTCGGCCTTGTGCGTACTGCTCACATTAACGAGACTATGAAGAGCATCGTTGAGGTCTCAGAGAAAAGTTGTGGCATTCTTCACACATTACAATGACATCGTCGAGGTTGTGTGGGAAACTTCACACATATGAGGGAGTGTTGTTAATGGTGTCTCCGTTCTGTGCAGGAGGGGAGAGCGGCTGGAGCAGCGAGGATCCGGCGTGGCTGGCGCTGCTGGCAGTGCACTACGCAATGCTGCCGGGCAACCAGCAGCCCTGCTTCCGCGTCGCGCTCGGCCACGGGGACACGCGCGCCTGGCTCGCCTGGGAGGTGACTCCTCAATTCTCGCCTGCCGGACCAGCCTCAATCCATGTAATGTGAAATTGGGCTGCCCTGTTTTGTCAAGCGGCTCCAAAAGTCGCTTGTGCGTGCCGCAGCCTCGGAGCAAAATCCCTGCAGATGTGGTGGCTAGCATGCAGGAACATGATTCAGAAGATCTTGCTGGCTGGCTGGTGGCTGAGCTTGGTCACTGTGTCATGTTCCTGGCTGAGTACACTGTAGCCTGGCTCAGTACACTGACAGTGTAAGCTCAACATAGATTACAGAGGGGAACACGGAAAAGGTATGCTTAGCGCGTCTTGACATGGGCGGCCCGTTTTATGCAGGATCCGGACGATCTGCGGCGGCTGCTGCGGTGCATGGAGGAGAACGGCCTCGTGCCGGAGCCGTCCGCCGTCAGGGTTGTGGCCTGCCCGCCCTACGAGTACCTGCAGACCGCCGAGTACAACGGCCGCCCTGTCGGCTTTGTGCCCAAGGGAACGCTGGTAAGACCCTACACTCCTGCAGAAATCTAATCTTTGTCTTGCTACCTTTGCCTTGTGCTTGAAAACTTCTTTTGCTCGTGCAAACTCGCACCCATGTTCGAGCAATAAGCGTTCTCAAGCACAAGGCAGAGCTACTTCACAGACCGCTACCTGAGTAGAGCCCGTGCAGCCTGCTCAGAAAGAGCGCAATTTTTATGGCTGGGTTGCAGCAAGGTCCTTCTTAACAGAACGCTGTCAGACTGCCATTCGTGATGCACACAACCTAGTGTGTTGAATGTGCGTCTTGTCCTTGAGAATGATTCTGCCACAGCACCTCGCAATTCTCTTTGGGTATGATGCTATCGAGCTTTTCTTTTCTTCCCCTTTTGGAGCAATATGCTCTGACTGCGTTACGCATGCCTGCTCAATCAGGTGCAAAGTCTTTGGTGCGAGTGATGGCTCTGTAAGTGTAGGGGAGGACAGGACAAGGTTGTACTTTGCCGGTTCTATTCCATGAGAGAATGTGTACCGGTCAGATAGCCGGCCGGTTTAGTCATCTCATATCATTATTATTATCACACGCTGATCCTGCCAAGAGGCAAGGTGCGTCCTGCAGACAAGCTGCAGTTGAAGGCCGCCATAATCCTAACCCTTGTTGGACTCGCCAGATCCAAGCAAGACCCAATCAACCGTGGGCACGGTGCTCAGAATTTATATTGCTCCCCGCCAGCCGGGGATTTCTCATATACCTCAGTGAAATCACACCCCTGGTGGGCAAAAGTCCTGTGACTGTGATGTGCTGTGACGACGGAACTAACGTGCCCAAATAGAAGATCTGATGTTGTGGCATGACCCTGATGATGAGTTTGGGGTCATTGGGGTGTTTTGGGGGATCTCAGGGGTTTCTGGGAGTCCTTTATAAGTAAGACTCGACTGTTCTTATGGGGTTTGTCTTGGTGGCGCGCAGATTGAGGAGGCGTGGCACGACGAGCAGCTGATGGATGCGCTGGTGGCGGCGGCTCAGGTGGTGCCACGTCAGCCCGGCGGCGATCCCTCCTCCGCCCACTCCATCCTCTCTCGCTGGCGGCAGCGCACCGGCGTCGCCGTCGACAGCAATGATGTCCTTGGCAGCGGCGCTTGGGAGGTGAGTGCCAGTCGAATACATTCCTTGTCATGCTATTCGGCGGAGGTGTCTTGTATGCTGCACGCGTTGCATTTTTACAGCGAGGCACTCCCATCTCCTGTTGATGCTCGTTTTTGGCGCTCTGCTCTGATGCATGCGTTCCTCTTTTTCACTTTCAAGTTTCATGACAAGAAACTAGGGGCCTATGTTGCAGCCATATGTGTATGCAGCATCACACTGAAGGGAGTCCTTTCATAGAAATAGTACTGTATCATAGCTGTGGAAGATACACACTGCTTTTTGGGCTGCTTGATGTGTCGTGGGATTTTTCTTGCGCGAGTCGACATCCAAGGAGCCCTATGTTGTCTCACACCAAAAAATCCTCAGGGCAGGACAAGCGGCATCTTGCAATTACTGAACAAGAAACCTCGCTGATCAAGGGATGCGGCTGGCAGGTGCGCAGCATAGACGAGGATGAGGAGGCAGACTATTACGATTCTCTGGCCGGGGGCCGGGTGATAGAGGCCTTCACAGAACCCCTCAACGACGCCGACAGCGGCACACAACAGCCACCGCAGCGCGCGCAGCACACAGACAACGAAGCTTCATCAGCAGAGAACGCAGCGGAGCAAGATGCAGGAATGGCGGACGAAGAAGATGACCGGACGGTGTGGCAGCGGCTGAGGGGGGTTAAGCGAGGGGGCGGAGCCAAATCGGGCAACGGCAGGGCAGGCCAGAACGGGGCGGATCGCGGCGGGCGGCTGAGTGCCCGGCGCATCCTGGAGCGCAGCACCAGCAAGAACGGGGGGTCCGGGGGGACCGACCCCTTTGCTGAGATGCTCGGCCTGGGCTCAAGTGAGTGTTCTTGATGCCCTTCCCTCAAAATTCCCAATGGCAAAGCCCTGCATCAACAAGCAGCTAAACTGCCATGTTGATCAGAAATGACTCTTGGGTGAGCACTTATCAATGTGTTTACTCTATAACATTACATTACATGAGGAGGTTCTGTTCTGCGAGCTGAAGCTGCAAAGATAATGGGAGATACCTGTACGCAACCAGTTATGAGGTGGTTGTGCCTGGTGCAGGCAGCAGGAACAAGCCAGAACAGAGGGAACGCCCTGGACAGCAGCAGCAGCAGCAGCAGCAGCAGCAGCAGCAGGCGCCGTCCTCTGGAGGCCACCAGAATGGCGCACAGAACGGTGACATTCTCACACAATGTCCTGATCCCGCCCTGAGTCCTGTAATCCTCTGTGGATGATATACTGCATGGCTACATGCTCAAGCAATAATGCTGAGGGTACTTCGGTGGGGCCAGCAAAGTTGCGCGGGCTTATATGGGCTTGCTGAATGCTGCATGTCTTGGAGTGGGGTGCCAAGAAGTCGCTGAGGTTTTGTATGTAACAGGTGCCAGTGGGCAGGCTCCTGGCAGCGCTAATGTCAGCGGCTCAGCAGGCAAATCTGCTGATGTCAGCGGCTCAGCTAGCGGCTCTGCTGACGTGGATGAGCGGGCGCAGCGGTATGCGGAGATCCTGGGGAAGCAGCGTGATGTGGCCGGCTCGCACACCCACCTGGACAAGGTACATCTGTTGCCCTTGCAGCAGTACTCTGTGTGGCAACTCAAGGACACTGACATGGCAATGCAGAATCGGCCCCACAACACTGTCTGAGGGGCAGAAAAAAGTGAAGTATTATAGGAGGCTTTGAACATCATTTTACACATGCTGCACCATTGGAATTGCTGTGATGTGCCGCAACTGAATCATGCACAGTAGACAGGTATGGTGCTCAACCATCACGTTGTTGTCAGGAGGGCAGCGCTGTAATGCTTCTACAACGTCAGCTGAACTATTTTGCAGCAGTAGAATGCCGCTGGTATTTGCCTGTCTGCGAGCGCTGTAAAGAATGCAATGTGCAGGTCCGGCGGGATCCTTTGCCAGTGGAAATCAATGACGATCAGGAAGGTGACAGAGCCGCTGAGTCACCCAGTGACTCACCAGGGGCCTCGCCGGGCCCGGCCGCTGACTGGACGCAGGCTGCTCGCCGTGGGCAGCGCCTGACAGACCTCACAGCCGCTGCTGCAGCATCACAGCAGCGCAGCCGCCCGGAGAAGCACAGAGCAGGCGGCAGGAGCAGCACAGGTGTGGCCCCCTGCCAGTATTTGTATGGTCCTTTGACCTTCACATCGCCAGATGTCATGACTTTGGGGGTAAATGGGAGGGCTGTGCGGGCCACTGGTCTGGTGGTCTCAATTGGGTGTCGATGTTCTGCCCTACCCATGGAGGCATGAACCCAATCATTCCCCAGAAATGTGGTGGACTCTATTGTGGTGGTACCTGCATCGAGGACCCTTGTCCCTTACATGACGCCAGATTCACTGGAGCCCAGCCGCGCATAATTGGCTCAAAAGACACGGCATGGATGCAGCTTCCACAGCCAAATATATTTGATGCTCTATGCTCCTACACGGGTGGGAACTTGTGAAACTAGCAGGTGCACAGGTCTCGGTCTGGTGCTGTCACAATTGGGCCCACAATCGCGCCCGTCCTGGGACAGTAGTATAATGGTGTGCATCTGGTCGTTGGATGTTTAGCCCTTTTCCTCTGCAAGCGGACTGATGCGGCCATTTCGTATCTGCTATTGCTCACCGTGGGCCTCCAGACAGCCACTTATCATACCATGTGGCAGGAGCGTTCACTGAAAGCATTCTTGCCTTCAGGGTTGCAGCGAGGTACCAGAAGGAGCCTTTGCCATTTCAGTCCTCCCAACATGCCTGCACTTCATTAAATTCAATACTCAGTGGTATTCAAAGCTCCCTTTGAATCGTGGGTGGCTGATTTGGCAACAGGGCCCGGCGCGGAGTGGCTGCGGCTGCCGATGGTTTGCGTACCAGTGCGCGAGTTCCGCGGCGGCGGCTACGGGTTCCTGACGGCCGATACGGCGCCGGCGGTGGCCACCGAGGGCGGAGGGGTCGCCCCCGCAGCCCGGGCCGCCATCGTGGGATTTGCAGACCGTAATGATGCGCAGCAGGTGCAGTGGCTGTGGGACAGCTGGCCGCAGGGGGACGAAGGTGCAAACAGGTGAGCAGTACCTGAACTGGCTTGCATGCATTTGATGAAATGTGCCAACGGCTGCGCTGATCCCTGAAGGATGCGTCTTCCATGATTGAACACATGTTGGAGGCCTGGGGTGATTTGCCTGTGGTTGTGAAGCTCTCGCCTGCATGTGCACTGTGTCATAGTGTCTGGTAATGCGCCCGACTCCGCACTCAAAGATGGATCCTGCTGGTGTGTGCAGTCAGTCGGCTTGCTCTCCTGCAATACGACACCCCTTGGGTGGCACCCTTCTTTTGGAGCGCACTGATGGGCAAAAGAAGTCATGCATGGTTGAGGAGTGCTGGTGCTGCTACACACCTGTCAGTGGTAGATAATGGGAGCTCCAAAATCCAGTGGTCAAGGAGTGCTTTGGTGCTGCAGAGTGCTGCCGCTGCCGCCGGTGAAGCTGCAGAGCATGGCGCAGGAGCAGGGGTTTGAGGTGGTTGTGTTCCCCAAGGGTCTGCTGCCGCTGCGGCCGGGCATGACCGAGCAGGAACTGGGCGCTGTCTTCTCCGCCTATGCTGGCTCGTAGAGGAAGTTGCCGTTTGACTCCTGCTGAACTTGGGGGCCGGGGATTTCTGTCGCATCTGCATTAGGGTCGGAACTGTGTGGCAGTCTTCACGCAAAGGGGCTAGTGTGCTCTTCGACTGAGCACAGTAGATTCTGGCCTTAGGCTGGCAAAGGCATGACCTCTTGAATCCGAAGATATTCTATGTCCTGGCAAAGGCTTTGGGTTCTACGGGAAGTTGGAGGCAAAGATTAGCTCTGTCCTGATTTGCATGTGGCAATGCAGCAAGCAAGCATCAAGTTTAAAAATCCACTGTACTTCCTAGCCACCTTCTTTGAGGGTCTACATACGTAATTCATTCTATTGTGATATTAAAAATGTTGTAATCATCTACTATAGGTAGCTAAGATCCGGATGGACGTGAAGACCCAGTGATGGCGTCGATATGGCTGCGATGATATCTCTGTTGTTTTAAACCAGCCCTTGTATGCGTAGTACGCTTATGTGTCTATGACATATTCGACTTGCATTGAGGCTTGCAAAGTGCAGACTGTACATGCTGCAATCCTTGCGGCTGCACGCACACCTCTTTTATGAATGCATGACACAAAGATTCTAATAGTATCAATTGCAATCTCTTCTCTGAAACAAAGAGTCTAAACAGCTATTTTCTAGAGAAATCATCAGCAACGGCACACACTGGCGACCTAGACCTACATGCCGCGTTTTTCCAAATATCATGGAACGCTGTGACGTCTACCAAAGCAAGCAACCCTGAATAAACCCAAGTCCCCCAAGTCCAGACATAAGGATAGCGCAAGGACACAGGGAGCTTGGTCTGCCTTGAGCTGCTCTTGACCAATGATATCGGTGATGTTCCGTCCGCAGGGCGATGACTTATCCTTGAAAGGCGGTCCGCTCGGACGGACGGACTCCACCATCCAGTCGTCAGAACGAGGCAGGGCAACCGGACAGCAGACGGACACGGCGATGCCCCGATGCCACTGCCGACGCCACACGCAGCCACACAGGCCAAGAGGCCACCGATGAGTGGTTCCATTCTGTGGATGACTGAGAAAATCTGAGACCCTCTGCAAGCCCCGGTGGAGAATTCTGAGAGTTTTCACGCATCCGGATCATCAATCCGTGAAACATCCGTGAAACATCCGCGAGATGTTTCACGAGGTATACATTTTTACACAAGACATGAACGCGATACCTTACATGCTGCCAACATGTTCTTTCTGAGACACTCTTGTCGTTGTTGATGGCAATGCGAAGGCGCTAGGGGTTGCAGTTTGCCCTGCATACACTCTGTGTAACAGCAGCATTGACCAAGCAAGTGGAAGGATTTGCAGCACAAGCTGCAACGGCAAAATTCGGACATTCGTCGCATTTTGGCTTTGCGTTGGCAATGTTGCCCACAATCCGCTTTTCGTTGTCGCTGAGGTCACGCCCAAGTTCTTTGGCAGCGACAGAAATTTCCTTCCCAAATTTTTTCCCGATCTCACTAATTTCCCTTCCGATGTCGGGGAAAGGGTTGCGTGGGCGTGGGATCCTAATTCCTCCAAAGTCTGCGAGAAACGTAGACCGCATTAAGGTTGAACTGGTACCAACGCTGGCGCAGTCTCCGATTCGGACGTCGTCTGCTGCCAGCAGTGGATTTGCGATTGCGGACCCGGACAGTGCCTGCAAGTGCGTTCAATCGTCATATATACCGCCGTCACAGAGCCCATATGCACTGTTCCTAGGAAACCCTCGATATTCCAGCCCGAGTCCCACTCACCTACCAGGACTCCTCTGAGGAAATGTGATTCATTCGTCGTGGTGTGCACAAAGCATACAGGAAAAGGTTGTTAGCCAAGCAACCTGTAAAGCCACCCATCTGAACGTATGCCGGGACGTTTGAGGTCTTCAGGGACTCACCAGGGTTACCAGCAGGGCGGATGCAGCGTTGAGCACAGCAGGCAGGCGCGGCCCGCCAGTTGAGGATTGCGCTGTGCCGCTCATCTGTGTTTCGTGGCAGGCTTTGTACACATGTGTGCTTCCGCGGTTGATCGCTGGCCTGACGATGCGAATAAAAGAATAACTTCAGTCGACAACTCAGAGGGTACATAGCCATTGCTATACATCAGGACAAGAAGCGCACCTTTTCACGATAGGCTGGGTGAAGCTGGCACTGGCATCGACGAAGCGGGCGCGAGCAGACACGACGAATCTGGAGTTAGGGATCCGGCTGGAGCGTGTGGCT
Source organism: Coccomyxa subellipsoidea C-169 (assembly GCF_000258705.1). Taxonomy (NCBI): domain Eukaryota; kingdom Viridiplantae; phylum Chlorophyta; class Trebouxiophyceae; family Coccomyxaceae; genus Coccomyxa; species Coccomyxa subellipsoidea. The sequence goes on from NW_005178022.1 coordinate 249,694, forward strand.
GTTACCTTGGTAACAACAGGAGTCCTTGTCAAAGAGATCGTCGTCATCTGCAGGCAGAGAATGGTTGATCAGATCTGCAAGAAATCAAAGCGGGGGCTAGCGGTAAGTGAGGAAGGTTGGGTGGCCACAGCTCAGGGTTTTCCAGAACCGAGCGCGCCCTCCACTCGATGTCTACCCTCTCGTAATGCTTGAGTCAGGGTGCGCACCATGATCAAGAGACGTCCCGCCGGGTGTTTACGGCCAGAGTCGACTGGTTTTCCTCCCGAGTCTTGGCGTTTGTAGAGATGTTGAGATCTCTGAATCTTATCCTGATGCAACACTGTTCAACGGCGCCCTTTTGTGCGATGACTCGATTTCTCCTGGTGTTCACGTGCGTTCGCGACCGGCCCTTGTGTGTGGTCGGTGAACGGGAGGTTCGGTATCACTTGGCAGCTGTATCAGATGATGGTCATCGAGGAGCCCGGGAAGTCCCCGGCCCTCACCGAGTGTGCCTTCGTGGACGACGTAAACGGCGAATGAACACGTTACACTCAATCGAACACGTTGCACCCATCGAACACGAACTCCAGCATGCGCCGGGCGATGTCGTCCAGGCGCAAAAGTTGAGACCAGAATATTCTCATCAGTAGGTTTCTACACTATCTTTTGATGAGCTTCAGCTGCTCGTCCATTCTGCACTGGCGGCAGCTCAGGCGTCCCTGTTTCTCCCAGATCCTTGCACGCGATCCAGTGCAGCAGCTTTCCACTCATGCATTCCGCCCGTCAGCTCACTAACATGCTGCCACCATACGATCACATTACTGTAAGCGCCAAGCTGATCAGGTGAGCTTGTCAGCATTGCGCGTTGGGTGCCACTGCGCGGCAACCTCCGGTGCCTTCACAGCTAAAGAGTTGCATGGGCATACCACGCGCCCAGAGCAGAAAGGGCAACCACATCCCAGGCTAGTGCGGCTAGCAATCTTAGCAAGCCACTCATGAGCATGGGTGCACCCAGGAGGGGCATTCTTGCGGTCATGGCACACCCACACCGCCTTCCTTACTGCAATTGGTGACCTTGTCAAGTCAAGTTGCTCATTCTTTGTGGGGCTACCAGCTCTGGGTGCTCATTCCGTAATAGACCTTGTCTTCTTTGCGCATTATTTAGATAGCTACACTTTGGGCAGGCAGTACCAGCAACCCTAGAAGATACTCTTGCCAGCCACATGCCATGCTGGGTGCACACCCAAGACGCCTTCCTACTGAAACACAGGCTAATCTGACTAGGATATAAGCCCTCATTGCCTGCATGGTCCCATTGCGCCATCAGGTTAGGCCGCTTAGCTGCCAAAGAGCTGCAGGCGCATACGTGACGCCCGGAGCAGAAGGGACAGCCTGTTGGGTTCCCTGCCCTTGTGCGGTCATTCACCCTGGCTTGCCATTCATGCACACTGCCGCACGATGAGCACTTCTCTAAGCACCGCCACCATACTCTGACACTGCTTCCATGTAGTAAAGTCTTCGGGCCTCCTGTCACCATTATTGCCGGGATGCCACTAGCGGGCAAGCTCCGGGTGGGCCGCTGCAAGTGATGGCTTCCTTGGAGCGATCTGTGGCACTGCAGCTGCACCAGTACAAGAGAAGAGGATCAGCCCCGGACGGCTTGCCTAGGATTTCTTGGATACACAGATCTGTCTAGGTGTAAGCTTATTTAGGAGGAAGTTGTTCTCTGCTGGCACGTTACTACGTTGAAAAACGTTGAGCCACGCCCGTACATCACTACGTTGGCTAACGCTCGACGCTCGTAAAGTTATTTTACGTGCTCGTTGATTTCTCAGAGATTACAGGCGTATGCTGATTCTATGTACGCAGAGCGTTGCTAAAAGTCATCACCTGTGCCATTTAGTGCAAATTTGGTGGAGTATCCTCGTGGCATGATAAGACAGCACCAAGAAAATAGTCGAAAATTTACATGGCTGTCTCATCTGTATTGATTGATCACGCAACCAAACCAGGGATGTGCAAAGCATGGCGCAGGAGCAGGGTTCGAGGTAGTTGTGTTCCCCAAGGGTCTGCTGCCACTGCGGCCGGGCATGAGCGAGCAGGAAACTGGGCGCTGTCTTCTCCGCCTATGCTGGCTCGTAGAGGCTATCTCATTCCTGCTAAGCTGAACTTGGGCGCCGGGGATCTTTGTCGCATCTGAATTAAGGTCGAAACTTGTGCGTTCTTGAGCGGGCTGTGAGATATCATATGTCATGGCAAAGGTTCTACGGGAAGATGGAGGCAGACACCAAATCTATCCTGATTTGCATGTGGCAATGGAGCACACAAGCATCAACTTTAAAACATCCACTATACGTTCTAGCCAGCATCTTTGAGGATTTACTTGTGTTATCTATATTCACGTGATACTCGAAAAATGGTGCGATGCGCCGGCGCTGCGGGACTCCCCGTCGAATGAGAGTTTCGCGCTGCCGGTTGCAAAGGAACAACCTTGGACATCCACCTCTGGTGCCCACAAAGATGGCAAGCTGGCAACGTCCCAATTCACAGCGCTTGTGAAGAGCTGCACAGCAAGCAATGTTGGACCTTGCCCCTTAATACTTGAAGCGGGGGAGACAGTCCAACGAGTGCCACGATTTGTGGCACCAAAAGTGCCCTATAGTGTCTCATCTGGCAGTGTGCTTAGCAAAGTTCAAGCCACTGCTGAATTTGGCAAAACGGGTTACAAGCACACCTCAAGGTTTGACAGGCGCAGCTGTGCCTTTAGCTTGTAGATCTCATCTACTTGCTGCTGGCACAACGTTGCAAACATCATAGACCCCAAAGATGAGCCTATAATTTGGAAATTTGTGTATTCGTGTGAGCAGCATGAGTATCGACTGGTCATCACTACTGATGAACTTTGGATCTGGGATGAGGTGTGCCTGCATGAGTCCCCTTTGCAATATTGGGGGCTTGAGTCTGCTCCAGAATGTTGGCCTGCTTGAGTCGCGCTTTCCTGCAATCGTTCTCTTGCTTCCGCTGCCTTGCATCTTTTAGCTTTTGCCGTAGTGCTGCATCTTCTTGCTGCAACCGTGCAATCTCCTGATCTGTTTCTGCAGTCGTCATTCTCGCAAAGCTGCACGGCCTCTGGGTTTCGATCAGCGAGTAAAGATATTTGTAAGTGCCCTTTGGGCCCTCCGTCACCGAAAGCCCTTCCTCACTACGCCCAGAAAGTACTTAAAAAAACCAGGCTATAGCTTACCACATGCACAGAGTTCAATATGGAGCGCCATGGTCACGACCTATCCGGCCGCAGCTGTTCAGGCAAGCACTGGCGCATTGGACCATGTTGCCTTAGATGTGACTTGCCTGATTGTGCTTGCCTGCTTTTATGGACGTCTACGGTTGCTTGTACTCTGGGTTGTGTTCTTCTTAAAAGCAAATTTGCGCTGCCATGTACTGCTTGATACTTTGGGAATTGTCGGGATACCATCGGGTGATTGTGCTTCATTGATTTGTGATGGATGCTTATCGTTCATCATAGTTGTACATTCGGTTGTTGTGTTGGTTGTTGGCCACGCGATGTGGCCAGACGTCTGATCAGCCCTAAGCGGCTGGAAAGATGTAAAAGGCTGACTGACTGTTGTTGCACGCAAATCGAAACCGTCTGGACGAGGTCCGAATCATCTGGCTCTTCCAAGAAAACTGGGTCAGCTGATGTCATCATTCTTGTGCATGCTAAGGAACGCCCCCAGAAGTCCCTTCTGATGTCGGCCTGAGTTCCGGAACGCTGCTACTTTGCCCTGGTGATGGCATTCGATTCGATGAAAGAAATATGCAGTAAATCATCATCTTAGAGCTTTGTAGTCGGCTGTCAAGCTGGTATGGCTCGCATCCATCAGCAGATCGTGTTGGTGGCAACTAGGACTCAGTCAGCAATCACCACATGGTACGCCTTTCGACGCCAGATATACGATGTAACGATCTACTGGAATTTATTTTATTTCAAGCACACGATTGGATGCTCACATTCTCCCACTTTAAAATAAGTCTCAAAGACATCGTCGTGAGTGCAGACTTTCTGTGTAGGGATGTTGATACTGGTACACATCTCGCTTCCTTCAAGGACAACTGCAGCGTCCCGAACTCGTTGACGCTGGTAGGGCGAGACTACTTTGTTGCCGCTCAGCACCCCAAGGGATCTCTGCACTTCTGGACCTGGCACAAGGTACTATCGTCATTTTAGTGAAGCAACGAGCGCAGATACCCGTGCAAACTGTACGATGAAGCGCAGCTTTTATCGAACCAAATGGCCTAGGTTATTGCAGTCTGGCTTTCTGGCAGCAGGCAATGCTGGGATTCCTACAGTCTGCTTTTTGGCAGCTGGCAATGCTGAAATTCCTGTGGTCTCTAGAACCTGGCCACTAGCATATTATTTAGACTGGGTAAGTTGGCCCTGAGCAGCTAGGATGGAAGCTTTTCCTGTACTGGTGCAGGACCAGGTCCTGCTGCGCAGCTATGCAGTGGAGCCCATAGTGGCGCTGGCTGCCTCGCTGGACGGGACACACTGCGCCGGTGGCGGCCAGTCTGGCACAGTGTACCTGTGGGAAGTCCCCTCTGGCCGCCTGCTGCGCTCATGGCCTGCCCACTACAAGGTATTTTTCAGCTTCACCTTCCCCGTTACAACCGTGTCGTCTGCTGCAAACCATCACACTTGGTCTACCATGGCTGCATGCATGACTGATCATGTGACACCCGTCCTGACGTCCCAAACAGCAGCAGAGTGCGGGCCCTGCAGCAACCTTAAGGGCAGGCAAACAGGACCGCACAGCAAGATGGAAGATGCAATGCAGGGCAGCAATGGTCAGCTCGTAATTTATCACCTGAATGATCCCAGTCCTCCAAATGGAAAAAATAAATATATTTCAGTAAGTACACAGCGAGACAGCCGTTCCTCCCCAATAGGCGCTTGCACTGCCTTGCATGTTCTGCACTCTGCCTGGCTCAAGAAGTGAAAAGGGACTTTTTGCTATTACTTGGCGTGGATAGCAAAGGAAGGTTGCTGCCTGCAGGCGGTGACGGCGCTGGCGTTCACCGATGACGGTACAGTGCTGCTGAGCGCTGGGGAGGACACAGTGGCGTGCGCGTGGCTGCTCATGGACGTGCTGGATGACTCACCAGAGCAGGGCTCCGGCATGCACGGGCCGCCCACCTTCCAGTCCTGGTTAGCAACCTATTTTTTATATATATCTTAATTTTATCTCTTGGCATACTTGCATCCTTGCGTTGCAAAGACACGCGCACACAACCTGGGCTCTTGCATGCCTGGGGTGACCCTCATCAGATGACAGGTGCAGTCACATGAATACATGAAGGATTGAACATTGAGGGGTATTATATTATATGTTTGTAAAACTGCAGAAGGGCACTTACAAGTGAAGGGGTCTCTGCAGGATCATTGTGGGTGACATTGGGAACTGCACCATGGCTTGACAATAACAAGGCGCTGAAAAAAATGATAGTACTATCTTTGAGTGCAAAATGAGTGAAAACGGTGCGGGAGGACATGCCCTAAAGGGTTGTGATGTGGGCTCAGGTCGGAGCACACGCTGCCCATCACTAGCCTCTACTGCGGCATGGGCGCCAACCCGATCGTGGTGACTGCCTCCCTGGACCGCAGCTGCAAGATCTGGAGCCTCTCACAAGGTGCTGCTGACCTGCGTTCTTCATTCCCTTCCCCTGCCCTTGCACTTCACATGAGAGCTCATGAGATCATCATGGGATATTTCTGGCTGAAGTACTTTCCTGAGGATAGACGCTGCAATGAAAGCAAGATGTCCTTTGATATTCCTGGAGCGACATCAGCCTTACATACTTGCTTTTAAATCAGTGATGCTTTTTGCGTAGAGTGGACTTTGAGGCTTGTACTTATGTCCATGCAGGAGCGCTGCTGCGCTCCGTTTCATTTCCGGTCTCCCTACACAGCGTGGCGGCCGACCCGGCGGAGCACGCGCTCTATCTCGGTGGCGCGGACGGCCGCATCTTTGAGGTTTCCCTGGCCGGCCCGCGGCCGGCGCCGGATCCGACGGCGTTCCTTGGCATACCTGGCACCGGCACCAATTTAGTCGCAGGCTCTGGCGCCATTTCAGGCAGTGAGGCTGGGGAGGGGAGTGTCATGGAGGGGCATGCGCGATGCGTCACCTGCTTCGCGTGCACGACGGACGGCGGGCACATGCTGTCAGGTGCGCGCATGCTGCCTGCACATGCACACAATTTCTAAGTTCCCTCAAGTGGGGATCACTGCTGCTGCTGCTCTTTCATTCGACAGCTTGCATTGTTGGCAACAAGTTGTTGACTTAGCCACGGAGGGTGTCATAAGGATACAAAGATGAAAATCATATATGTCTGCCTTGTGCTGGTGTAACAAGGCATGTTGGAAGTTTGAACTGAAACGGCCTCAATATGGGCTGCTGAGCGCCAGAATATGTAGAAGATTAAGATCATCTCCTTGTATTGTGGCAGGGTCGGAAGATGGAACAGTGAGGGTGTGGGAGCTGCGCAGCCGGCAGGCGGTGAGAGTGATAGCCAGCCCTGACAAGGCGCCAGTCACCGGGCTGCTGGTGCTGGACAGACCCCCCAGCCTGGCCTCTGGACAGGGCCGACACGGCGCTGCATCCTCCTCAGACTCTGGTGAGCACCACACAGCTTGCTAATCCCTGCTATAATCCATACCTGACATCGTCAAAAATCAGCCGCTTACTGATCATGACTGCATCTTCAAACTTGGACTCGGACAGCGTTCGTGGGAATTCTTTGCCCTGGAGCCTTTGGATGTGCAGATGCTGTTTTCACTGTAATTCCAGGAAATCTGTCTGTGTAGACATTGACTGCCATGAGCACCAATGGCTGGACCCAAAGATGTCTTTTTACATGGAAGGCTAACTCCAATAGGCTTCATTTCATTCCAGTACTACTTCGCATATATTTCTTGTTTTTTAGTTCAGATGTACGTGTGAGTTGCAGGCTTTCAGGCAAAGGGGCCCAAGCGGCCGCAGCCGTTGGCGCCGTTTTGCAAGTTCATGGGGATGGCGGGAGCGCTGCAGCCCTGGGAGGGGCCTCCACTGCTCCTAGACGGCAGCCATGGCTACAGGTGACTGTACTCTGCTGCCGTCAGGTCGACCGCTGCATTGGAAGGGAACGTGTTGCAGGGTGACTCGGCAAGAGATGTTCTGAGCAGGGCCCCAGCAAGCACTTGGAGCATGCTGGGAGGCCCATGTTGACTGGTGTCACAGAAAGTATATGCATGCACATGAGTGTTTGGGGCCTTAACTTATGCTGTCTCTGGCGGACCCCCTTGGTGCTTGAAGACTTCAAACACTAGTTTGGGTACTTTATTTGTTTATCTCTGCGCTTTTCGGCGTTCTGGTGATAAGGACTACCATTTCCTGCTGCTCATTAGTAGACAGCTCAGTTCTTTATGGTGGCTGCTGGTGCGTGCAGGGGTGACATCCTGAGAGTGTGTCCTCTGGAGCGAGGCACGGCAGAGGACCCAGCAAGGGAATCCTTTGGAGACATTCCACATCGTAGCATGGCATCTCCTGGCGCAACAGTATTTTTGGGGTCTGTGGAGCAAGCAGCAGTGGGAGATGAGGGGGGTGAAGTTGATTTTCGAGCAGAAACTGAGGAGGTGAAAGAGCAGCTGAAGCAAGCTCTGGAAACAGCGCAGAAGTGGCAGGGGCTGCATGCGCAGCTGCACCAGTTCTGTGTTGAACAGGTGCTGCCTGCGGCCAGCACGCCGGGCTGACAATGTTCCATGCATGACAGGAGTAGTATCACAGGTGTGTGTGCTCTGAGATCACCATCAATCTTTGATATCCTGTGGCAGAAGTGTAAATGTTTTGCACATGTTGCCAATGCGAGTCTTGGCACTGTGTAATTTATAAGTCTCACTGTCTTGCTAATTCCATAGGTCATCCGTCAGATGACAATGTCTCTGTTCAACCTTATTGAAAACACCCTACTATTCTGCTTGGCCCGCTATCCTCTCTATGATGTAGGCACTCCAAAACCAGTGTGCTGCATGATGATTTGTGTAAGAATGTGCTATAATGTTCAGATCACTCCCTTGTCTGCCAGTGGACCCTCTTGATCAGGCGCTTTCTGAGAGCTCCCAGAAAGCCACAACGAGGTACTGTTGCCCACGATGTTCTGTGTGTGTTCATCTGCATCTGCCAATACGCCCTCCAAATTTCCCAGCTGCTCCTCCAACCTGTGCACCATGTCCCAATGCTCAGGTACTCAATAGTTTGGACGGGCAAGGGCCCTGTCTCCAAGGGGATTTGCTCCCAATGCCTAGTAACAGTGCAGATGCCACGGCCATGCCAGGAAGCTTTCAATCCACCTCCACAAGAGCACGGGGATGAGCACAGGCAGAGGTGGAGAAACTCGGATGATTGACACACCTATCCAAGGTGCTGGCGATCTCGATGTCTGAGGGAGGCTGAGTTGTAGGGGGTCCCTTCGACTTCGCGTTTGCCTCTTGTGCTGACGCCAGCTCCTCAGTCTTCTGCTTTAGTCGAGCTATGGCCTGACGTGCCTCCTCATCCTGACCTCCTTGAGCATCTTCAAGCTGCCATTCACGCACAGAAAAATCAGGGCCTAGAAGAGCGGCGATAAATTTCTATGCATTTCACTTACCCCTCGGTCTCCCTTAGAAGCAATAAGATCTGTATCATGCACTCTTGATCTTAAAAGGCCTCCAAATGATCTGATGGAAGGCCTTGCCTCTTTCAACATTTGCTGAAGGTAGTCCAGCATCTTCGCGTGGCCATCGGCAGCTTCGGCATTAGTCCGGCCGCTCGGCGCAGACTGACTGGACATTGTTTATTTTATTTTGCTTTGATTGATACGTGATTGCCTTTCATTATCTAACCAGCCATGTGTCCTCTGGGGATGCACCAGGAGGAAGGCGCAGCTTTGTGATCGGATTCTTGAATATCATACATACATCAAAATTGCCTCGATCTCTGCCACTTTCATGCCCGACGTGGTGTCCCCAGAGATTCTCTTCCATTGTTGTGAAAAGATACCACGTGGTCCCACGTGTGCTTCACGTGCTATTCATTATGTTGTTCCACGGTATTTCTCAGCCCGAAACTTGGTGGTGTGCTTTATCTGGATATTATTCTTTACTGTGCAGAAGTCTTTTGCATGCTGCAGCGCTTAAGGACGGGTCAGGCAGCTTTGTGCCTTGATCTCGTCTCATCGCTGTTCGGCTCCTACCAACCAGTTGTCCTGCAATTTGGTGCGCATTTTCATCGTCAAGGAGATTTCCTTTGGCCCTGTCCTGAACACTACTGTAGGATACAGTGCCTAAAATCGAAAATTATTGTGCAGACACGGGGCGGATCAGATGCACAGAGCAGAGGGCTTCATACTCCCGCTGTTGCACTGGAGGAGGCATCACAGACAAAGGTATATTCAATCCTTTTTTTCCTAAACAAAGTGATGATGCCTTTGAGTTTGCCCTCTATCTAGTGCAACTAGGGTTTCCAATTCTGGGCTTCTCTGACACAGGCTTCTTATCAACCACTTGCTCATGCTACCATCTGTCGCCGCACAGGGACAGTAGCAACTGCTCAGAAGGCGCCACAACCCAGAAGGCCTTTGCTCCTTGAGACACACCCCCATCTCGTACAAGAGTGGCACCCCACACTCAATGGCGACAGGACACCTGAGCAATACACTACCGGGTCTATTGCCATCATATGGTGGCGCTGCCTGCTCTCCTGCTCATCATGCGGCGAGGAACATGTGTGGCAAGCTGAGATTGCATCGCGCACGCGCGGCGGCGTGCCAACCGGTTGCCCCTTCTGCTCCGGGCTCCGCGTTTGCAAGTGCAGCTCACTGGCAGCCAAGCGGCCTGACTTGATGGCGCAATGGAATTACGCAGGCAATGAAGACCTGGATCCCGAGCAGATTGGTTTAAGCTCTGATATAAAGGTCTCCTGGTTGTGTCCAAGGCATGGGCCTTGGAAAGCCAGGGTATGGAGTAGATCTCATGGCACTGGTTGTCCAGGATGTGGGGTGATCAATCGCAGAAAGAATTTGTCTAGGCGTAAGTTGTTCAAGGATGAACATCCAGAGCTGGTGGCACAGCTTCACCCCACAAAGAATGAGCATCTTGATCTGAACAGATTGACCAGTGGCAGCGGGAAGAAGGCGGTGTGGGTGTGTCCTGACCGCAAGGGAGCCCCTCCTGGATGCACCCATCCGCATGAATGGAGAGCTTCAATCCAAGCTCGCGACGGCAGAAATGGAATTATTGGGAGCGGATGCCCTTTCTGCTCTGGGCTCCAGGTCTGCCCATGCTGCACCTCTCTGGCTGCCAAGGCACCCGAGGTTGCTGCGCAGTGGCACCAGGCGCGCAATGGCCACAAGCGACCACATCAATTTGGGTCATCCAGTCGTGCCAAAGTGTGGTGGCAGCATACCAGTGCGGCGACCGGGGCATTTCATGAGTGGGAAGCTGCCATAAGGGATCGTGTCCGAATCTGGGAGATGCTGAAGCGCTTTAGTTGCCCTCATTGCAACAGAGACAGGCAACGAGGGCTTGTCAGCTAACCTCTTGGCTTGCAACTGATTACTGAGCCATGGCACTAATGAGTCATTTCTAAGTATAAACTTCTGCTGGTTCATCCTGGATGGTGTCAACATGTGCAAGTGTGGACTTGTATCAATGTACAAGACCATGATCATGATATCATGCATGACCGGCATGCTGCTCTGTGAAATGAAATTGCAAGTCAAGCATGGATATACGCAGGAACAACAGCAGATCAGTTCAGAAGCTGAGGTTGCAGATTTCTGCATCTAGATCTGTCTTCAAGGTATATTCTATATTATGATCCTGCTGTGCAAGACAGAGTAGTGGTGAATCACATATATACTGATGGCATGATGCAGCCATTATTACATTGAGCGCTCCTGACCAGAATACCATCCTGTGCCCACGTGGGCTGGCCAGCATGACATAGACTTTCCTTTCATGCCAAAGCAATAGCAAGTCAAGATCACTCATTCCAAGAGGAGGTCTCAGGCACACCAGGAATTCCGCGACTAGCTGTAGAACATCATGTCACATGTACATGATGTGGTGTGATGTGACAGCACTGCTGTGCTTGTCCCATGTCACAATACAATCAAGAACGGCCACATGGGCTCCGGGATCTTTCAAGACTGTGCTGATACTTCCATAGTTAGGTATTTATACATTAAATGCACAGCACTTGCACCATGGCCTTCAAGCGAATGCTCTTGACAGCTCTCATCTGTTTGCTTCAGCCATGATCTGTATGCTGATCGGACTCTCATGAACTCCAATAGGCCAGACCAAAACTTCTCTTCACCACCCAGCCAAATGCTGGCCAATTGTTACTGACAATTCTTAGTAACGGGATCCTCCCTCCTCTCAGAACTCCCAGTGCTGCAGGTGTCCAGAGCCGTGCTGTGTCAGGCGGGCGCCAGCCTCTGACAGGGCATCCATCACATGGCCATGCACTGCATGGTCCAACCATGCAATGACATTTGGCGTGGCTGTCTGTGATGCCAGCTCTCCCTCTGTGGTGCTCCATGCCTCACGCAAACTCCTGCTGTGCACTGCCCGGCTTTGCAGGCGCGCACCTGCACGCAGAAAAACACATGCTTTGCTTGTCCAGCTTGAGCTCAGCGACTTTATATCTGCGATAGTCGGCAACGTGTGCAGCTTCCTGTATTGATTGGGATCTGATCTTTGCTGAGAAAGCTTGATCTGTGATTGGAACGGGTTGCACAGTTTCAAGTGGCACACAGCAGCAGAGCACGTTGGCGATGCATGTTAGAGAGACATGAAGGATGAGCACAAGCAGGAAGGAGGCTGCATCTGAGCATCAATTCAGTGATCTGAGGAAATGACAAAAGAACATCGGCGCAAGTGAGCTGGCAATGTAAGGCTGCAATGAAACCAACGGCTTGCTATGAGGTTGCATCGATTCCATTTGTCACATCTAGCCTTATAAGTGTGCCTTCCAACATCCACATGCCATTCCAAGAGGACTAGACACATCCGAGTCAACAATTTCCTTGGGTTGCCCTCCAGAGAGATTACCGGTGACGCCTTGTTGCAGTATGAAGATTGCAAGTAACGCAAACATCCACCTCCTGTCCATGATGATATCTAGACCCTTTTAAGCAGTGGACTTCTCGATCTGCCAGCGCAGCACGAGCGATGTGTACGGGTAAGGTGACGCCGCAGCCTGCTGGCAATCCCCAAACGCAGCAGATCGATTTCTTCAATGTTTAAATTGAACGTGCAACAATAAAGCTCCAAAGCAAGTGGAGTATGTCGATCTGCAAATCAGAGCGAATCGAAGGAGAAGTTGCCCTGCAGATGCTCGCGTGCACGTGGACCCTAGCTAGCTAGGGTTTGGGGGCACTTGAGAACCGACCAATTCTCCACTTCCATTTCTCCAATCATGTCACTTTACTGACATGGAAGTAACCACTATACGTGCGCAGGTTGTGCCGAGGCAGCGATCGCTGGTACTCTCTAGATATCACAGAGATCAGGGTTATCTCTACAAGGCACGCCCTTCAAAGTGCCACTGAACACCGCTGGATAGATATCAAACTCACCCCTTTTGATTGTTATTCTAATACTTGGGCGTGTATGAGTGCTGAAATCTGCTTGTTCTTGGTCTTATAGCTGTCTTATCATTTGTCATTGGACAGGCATGTTCTTGGAGATCAGGCTCGCAATTCACATTGTGCACATATGAATGGAGGAAAATCTCAAGAAGATGCCATCTATTGAGAGCATCGACCGAGAACGGTTCAGGCGAGGATGGCGGTGACAAAGCAGAAGAAAGAGTCCGTTCTGGACAGGGCGTCAATGTGGAGGTGATGCATGCACTTGTACATTTTTGTGCTGGTTCCTGAAAATATCACATTGACCAGAAGGTCTGTTCTGGCGCGTGTTGCTGGTCACAGAGTGCTATGCAGCCCTTGTGTCCCAGCATTAAGCAGTTGTGCCTGAAAATCATCGTCGCATTGTCCCCACAGGATTTCAATCTACCCTTGGCAGTTGCTCTGGGAGCCTGCTCCTTCGAGGCCTACAACCTGCCATACCACATGTATGGCATCAAGGTACCCTGTCCATCCATCTTTCTGCTTCACAAAATTCAAAATATGATCTCTTCCATAGCAAATCCTGCGTTCATGCACGCCTGCAGCTGCATGTGGAAACACTTCACATGTCCGTGCTTGTTTCTCATGTCAGATCGTCTCACAAGGACATGCGGCCTTCTTGGAAAATGCCATCCGATACAAGAGAGGCCCTCATGCACGCCAGCGGTGGCAACTGGCAATGCTGCTCATCCGCCTGCTTGTCTCTCATGCCAGATTGGCTCACAAGTGGTACTTCTTCTCTCATCCCTGAGAAAGAAACCAATGAATAAGTTAGTGAGTCATTGTGATTGGGGATGCCAGGAGCTGCACCCTTGTGGAGCAGAGACGCTGTACATGGACCCAGCCTATCTGGAGGAGATTGTGGAGGGCCTCTTGCGCGTGCATGTGAGGCATGCCTTCGGCCTGCAGCCTCAAGGGGAGAAGCAGGAGTGCAACCCATTTGTCACCGTGGCCCTCGGCCCTGGTGCAGGTGCACTGACCACTCTGCCATTTCAGAACATTTTCTCCCACCCCAGATTTTTGACAGATAAAGGGTCCTCTCAGGACTCCTTGTGAGGGAAAAGGAATGCGACATGCTTCCAAGCTCAAGGCAATGTCCTCAAGAAGTGGTCAGTTTGGAAGCCTCATGCATGCTTCAAGGTAGCAGGCGCCACATTGTAGGTAGCAAGGTTTAACGAGTTACAGAAATGTGCTGAGGTTCTGACCAGGGCTTTTGGCATGCATGTGTACAGGGAGGACGCATGCAGTGAAAGGGTCGAGTGATCCAATATGGCGAGAGACGCTATTTTTGTACGTGCGGGATTCAGAAACACAGAGCCTCACAGTGCATGTGGAGCACGCTGCGCGGGAGCCTGAGAACATAAATGTTCTGCTGGGCTACGCTGAAATGAAGGATTTGAAAAAGCTTTGCGATGGGGATGTTCACAACTTGCAACTGGACCTGCAAGGGTGGGTGCATGCATGTCTCCATTTTGCCAGTAAAGCATCCGCCCTTCCTGCGTGGTTATCTATGTCCAGGGATATCCCAGTTTTGCTGTTGCTAGCAGATTGGCCCAACGTTTTGCTGCTAACCTTGGTGGGATAATGTGTCGGTTTTAGGTGTTCGATGCTCTCTTTAGAATCTGATAGGTGGTCTTTCATGCAGGGAGGGATGCAGCGGCTCGGTGGATTTTTCGGTGCGATATGAACCTTGCGAGTACAAGGCCGAAGCCATCGACAGCATCAAGGCCAAGGTGGGCCTGCGCTCTGACTCAGTGTGCTGGACTTTGACATTGCATCATTTCCATATTTCTCTTTTGAAACCATGTTTGAGCTTCTTTCTCGCATCAGAATTTCCTTTCCACTGTCTCTTATTTGGATATCTCCCCCTCATCCGTCCGCTATGGCCTCTGCATGTTCAACACGAAGAGGAATTTGATCACTTGGGAGAGCATCAGGATACTGCACTCTTAAAAGAAAACACCGTTGACGCGCTTCAAGTGCATGGTGTGCGCTGACAGGCGGTGGGGCAAATGCTGATTGATGACTGGGCTCCTGGGAGGGAGGACTGGTTCGATGCAGAGTCAGACACATGGCACTATGAGCCCGGCGAGGGGGAGCGTTTTCCAGGGCTGGAGGAGGCTGCTCTGGGCGACCATGTGCAGCAGGTCCTCTCAGATGCCACAGGTGCTGAGCATGCCATCTGGGCCTTGCAGCTATCACCTTGTCAAGCTTTCTTTGATTTCATGGCAATCTCGCCAAATGCTTTGTAGTTGGATACCAAGGAACTTGCGGCATGGCTGCTCTCTGACCCTTCCAGAATGTGCCCTCTCAGACGGAGCAGCAACCCAATCAATAACCCTGTGCAAATGTGTCAGCAAGAATTACTACTGGACGCTCGTGGAATGGGGGTCCTGATTCCACCTGATCTGGTGGTGGCAAGGTTCTAGGCTTCCCCAATCCAGTCATGCATGGTGTTGACTGTCTGGCAAGCAGATTTGGTGCATGTGGCAGGGAACCTGTTGACTGAGGGAGTGGACCCCACCAGGGAGGAGTGGAAGGCATGGACCTCCTTCAGGGACTCCATCGCTGAGGAGTGGAACCCTGACAGCCTCAAAGCTGTCGCCTTCATCCTCAACAGGGTGCGCTCTTTGGGCTCACTGCATGTGCCGCAGGGGCTGTTTCGACCAAGCATATTGGCATTGCATGTCATTTGGGAGTCCACTTTGGGCTCTGTGGAGGATGTGGCTTCAGCAGTGACTCTGATCTGGCAACGGCAAGGGCAACCTTGCCTTTGCCACTCTACACACTTTGGTCCTTGCTGTACTGCAAAGGACTCTATTGGCAAAATGTATGCACCCGTATACCTATAACATGACAAAGTCCAGCTGTTGCAGCAGTATCTTAAACTAATCAGGACATCAATACCTGCCGCCGAGGAAATGAGCACCTGCATGCATGCTGCTGTTCATGAAGTTACAGGGCATAAAGGGCACTCATCTGCTGCATCTCTGAAAGGCGCTGACACCTCTTGAAGAGTGTATCTTTGCTGCGCAGGCGACCAGCACAGAGGTGTGGATATACCGCAATCAGCAGACGAGGGAGGCGGTGATTGCCTTCCGGGGCACGAGTAATCCGCAGGACATGATGACTGATGCGGCGCTCGCCATGTCAGCATTCAGCCCCGGGCACCGCAGCGGCGGCAGCAAGTCGCCTAATGACGTGGCAGCTGAGCTGTCGGATGAGGAAGTCCTACAGGGGCCGCTGGGCGGCATCTTTGCCAGCATCAAGGTGTGCTGGCAATAGGTCTTGTCATTACTCGTGCTCTGCGACAGTGTCAAGGTATTTGTTGAGTCCTGCATGGGCAGAGCAATCGTAGTACAAGTAGACCCACAAGAGCCGCTGTATGTATCATGAATCTTGTAGATCAGGCATGCGTGACCATCATTCCACCTTTTGTCGGTTGTGCTGCAAGAAGGTGAGCACCTGTCCGTTTCAAGGCCTTTCTACCCAGGCTTCCATGCCTTGATCTATCGGACATCATCAGGCACAATACCCCTTCTGATTGTTCTTTGCAGACCCTGTGAATGCTTAATATCTGAATCACAGATTTTACACCAGATCGCATCTCTTGACATGCTGCGGCGCTGTGCTGTGCTGTGCTGCTCAGTGCAATGTGAGCATCAGATCACATTGCCGAAGCCAACCTGCTGTGCGGTGATGTGCAGAGCATGGAGAGGGTGCGGCTGCCAAAGCTTCCATTTGGGAAGAAAAAGAAGAAGGGGTCAAGGAAAACGCGGCCGCTGAAAGCCGTGCAGGGGTTGAAGGCCTGGGCCAAGGCGCAGTCTGTGATGCTGTACGGAGTGGAGCACGATGAGATCTGGGTGCACGAGGGCTTCAACGAGGTGAGTCAGCATTCTGCTCACTCTCTCGTACTATGGTAACCACGAGTGCTGATCTATAAATTGAGCAACCCCTCAGATTTTTTTTCACATTGTTCCCCCAGAATGTCCCGGATAATTACACTGTGGCAGGCGTCATTTCTTGCGCAAAGATGGTGTAGAAGTCATGCCAGAGAGTCTTGACCTGGCGAAGTATGCGCAGATAAAAATTGTGCATTAATGATGCAATGAAGTGCTGGCCTTGTGCATGTGCATCCGGCTAAGCATCATGCAACATGTATGCTTATGGAGGCTCCACAATGATTATCTCTTGCAAGTGGTAAGAAGTTTTAGCTGTGCAGCTGCATGACATGCATGCAATCTGTCATGTGCGTGCAGGCGTACCAATCGGTGAAGCCGCGTGTGCTGGACATCTTCGATGAGATCATTGGCGAGTGCGTCAACAGCCGCAGCCCCGCCGCCGGCAAATCGAACGATGACAGGTGGCGAGTGTATCTCACCGGCCACTCCATGGGCGGCGCGCTGGCCACGCTGTGTGCGTACGAGCTGGCGGTGAGTCACCACTTACTCCATCCAGCAATTTTGGTCATGCCTAGTCTTGGATGGCTTTTTCATTCCAATGCACACCCTGGCCGTCAAGACAACCTGCATTCACTCCCAGATGAGCGTTGTTGACTGCTCCATATTAAGAATCAAGGATAAAGTTTTGAGGGGAATGGGCTTCAATGACAGACATGAAGACATACAGGTGTACTAGAGCTTATTGACAGAAGTTTCTGCCATGTCCTTTGCAGGCGAGGGATTATGGGAATGTGCCAGAGCCAGCGGTAACAATGTACAGCTTTGGGCAGCCCAGAGTGGGCAACCTGCCGTTCTCCTCTGACTACGGTACCGTCTATTCAGTGTTCTTCGTTGCTATGCCACATCTTTAAAATCAGTCTATGTGCCCCTCTGACCATATCACCGTTCATCTGGCTTGCCTTGGGCATTCTGGTCATCTTCCAGAAGAGAGCCTCACAGGCGGCATGCAATTCCCTTTCAGCTGAGACAAGTGCTGCAAATGCTGTTATTGCCTTCTAGCAGTGCAATACAAAAATGTATGTTTGGTATGAGATGGTGTGTTGCATGCATGCGTGCGCAGACGAGGTGGTACCGGACAGCTGGAGGGTGAAGAATGCGAACGACATAGTCACGCGCGTTCCCTCCCTGCTGGGCTACCACCACATCGGCGTCGAGGTGCAGATGTTCCCTGACGGGCAGCTCACAATCTCGCGCGAAACCTCCGACGACCTCCGCGAGGGCGCCTTTGCAGCAGACATCATCCCTAAGATCAATGGTGCGCCAAACGTGTACTGTCAAGTTCCGGGGGATTTGTTCTGTGCATGGCCTATCTTTATAATCTGCATTTTGTTCTTCTTTAAAAGCGAACCATGTAAATGGCTCGCTTGCTGGTGTCCCTTTCACAATGATGGGCATCATCCTCAGGGTTGTAGTATCAATTACCTGCGGATATTTGCTATTTGCGCTGCTCTGGAAAGCACCCTCTGTTGACTCGGTCACACCCACACATGACTTGGAAAGAGCCTGCTTCCCGCCCCTTGTCTTACAGATGGGCCTGAGCAAATGACCACAAGTCTCCAGCTGCATGCCTTGCCTTGTTTTGGAAACAAAGTTGACAGACTTGGTCCACATTGGTGAGCGCAGAGGGGATGCTAGGGGACGATCCGAAGGCCAAGGAGGAGTTTGAGGCGCTAGCAAAGGCCGACATGGAGGTGTGGAAGAGCATCATGAGCGGCGCTGCCATCATGGAGCACATGGAGGATAAGTACCACGACATGCTCAAGGTGAGGCCTGCCCTTAATTTGGTTTTAAGAGATACAAATGAGCAACGAGAGATACAAAGAGAACAAAGAGACATTGCAAAATATGGAATTGGAGGACTTAGAGTTTTGGCGTATTTCTTTGCAATGCCACTCGATGACTTACCAAGCATCCAGTATCTTGGCAGAAGCAGGCATGCAGCGTGCTTGTGGTGTGTAAGCCAGGGAGCACCACTTTGGAGTCAGAATTTCAGGGTTGGTACTTTTTTTTTGCTGGCTTTATTGGTGCAGGCAGAACAGGTTGCTGCTTTGAGCATGCTTTTCAAGCTTATCTGCCAGGCGTGTTTTGTAATGGTGCTAATTTCAAAGAGCGGGTCCACTTCTTTGCAGAAATGTGTGGAGAAGCGCGATGAGGGCGGAAAGCTACCAGTGAAGAACCTGGCTGAAACAGGGGAATAAACTCTATTTACAGTCTGGTATTAAGACGGCGATCATATTTATGTGGTTGAAAATTTCTTTGCTACAAATTTCATCTTGCGTTTGTGCATTTTCGGATTGTCATCGTTCATTGAAGAATTTGTCTGCCGCACTATTATTGCTTTGCCATCTGATCTTGAGCAGACAATCAGAATTGGATCAGAATCTGCAGCATCGCTTTGGTTTGGGTTCAACATTGCTCTCATCATGCTGAGATTTGTTGCTGTGCATTGCATTCATAAAATTAGTGATTTTCCTAAGTATGTGGTCAAGAGACAATTGCATTCTTTGATCAAAGAGATTTCTTAGGGGAGGTTCCTCTGGTTGGATTGAGAGGTGCGTACAGGCAACTGCAGAGCTTATTGACAGGACAGATGCGGTGAGCCAATGCTAGCTGCATGCAGGTCATGACATGAAGCAGAATGCTGACGCTGACAAAGGTGAACAAAACAGGACAGAGGGCACACGTGAAAGGCATTGCCAGCAATATAATTAGTCAGGAACGGCCGCCTTGCTTTGCAATAAATATTAAACCATTTAATTAAGTAATCAACACAAAGTGGAGTTGTATCAGTACTGATCATCGATCAGCACATGCCGTGATCTATCACATCTCACATCCGTGCAGTCTTAGTATCAACAGAACATCGCATGCACCAACTTAGGCCCCTCAAGTACAGTACATGCATGGATCAAGTGATCATCAAGCGCTTTCGCCGCTGTTCAGGACAGCTTTTCAGTCAGCGCAGCAGCGGCTGCCAGTCCACTGAGGATTGCTCCCTGCGCACTAGACTCCCGGCAGAAGTCACCGCAGGCCGCCAAATCCAGCTCCCTGTTCAAGATCAGGCCGCCCACACCATGATCTGGTCAGCTGCAAATTTATATGTGTGTCAGTCAGGTTAGCAGGAAAACGGTGTTCCCTACTTCCACCAAATGCCAAACACAGCAGCGTGCAATACATCATATTTATATGTGTCACTTAATTTTCCGAGCCATCACAGGGAGACTCAGCTGTGCAGGGCTATGCAGATCTTTCTGAGGGAGAGCTTCAAAGACAGGAGGCTGTACACCGCAAAACCCACTTCAACCCAGAGATCACAGCATCTGAATACATGGGGGATTTATCCCACAGTGCAAAAGCTGTCTGAAGGGTTGCCGTACCTGTCAATCAGGCAGGCTTCCTGCAGAACGCTGGCCTTGAATCCGCCGCCCCAGCGCTGCGCATGCATATACACCGGCACCGGCTTCTCCGCTCCTGTTGCACCAAACTGCCAGTCTTGTCCCAACAGCATGATTTCAGCACACCACACATCTTCTGTCGTTCAGTGACACCACCTCCCGCCACAAAATCTTTCGATGGGGCAATTGTTGCAGCCTGTCTGTAAGATGGCGCAACTTGAAAACACTTCCAGAAAAGTTCCCGGGATGGGTGATTTGGGAGAAAGCAGCCTATGTGAATCTATAAGCGCAAGCACAGCAGGCTGCTGAGCAAGACACGGGGTGGTCTTTAATTGATCTGATAACTTCCCCAGAGACCTTTGCTCGACAGCTTGTACAAGCACCAGAATCTAAATTACAAATCAACCTGGGTGTCACCTGAGGAGAAGGGCTGGAGCACCCCCCAGAGGGCGTCCCAGATGCGGGGCGCCAGCTCAGACAGGTACTGCTGACTCTGCGCCACGTATGCGCCGTCCTTAGTCAGCGGTGCCTCATCCAGCAGCTGGCGCGCAAAGGCCTCAGTCGTCATTGCCACCCAGCATTCCAGATTGTCCTCACGCTCCCTGCCTGCACACCATTTTTTCCCCTTTTCAGGTGTAGATTTTGAGCGAACTGAATAAGGCCCCTTCACTCCAGCAAAGGTCAGAAGCCTCAGTAAGCAGGTGTCATTCTGGAATGAACTGGTAAAGCAGATGATGTCCTGTGAAATATCCTCTTCTCCATGTCTAAGATCTCAGGCTTCTCAGACGAGGGCAGTGAGCCAAGCAGTCTTCATGCATGCATGCACTTGAAAAATCCCGCAAAGCATGCAACCTACCCACCACAGCTTTTACAAGTGGCCGGACAAAGATGACGTGAAGGCCTGACCTGGTTTGGAGGAGTCTCTGGCAACCCACTGGATGCCATCACTTCCAGTCACCGTCGCGCCGTCAAAGGGAGCATTCACAGCGCGGCTGTCAAGGCACACCATGAGCGAGAAGACTGGGCTGGCAGTGACCGTGCCCATCTGCTGAACCATGGGCGAAGCCTCTGCCCCACCCAGTTGGAGCGAGCCGGGAGAACCTGCGCGCATGCACATGATTTTCGATAAATAATCCAAAAATGCACAGAACGCAGGCCTCCTTGCAGAGGCGACATCACCAATCTTGTGACCACAATGATGTGGTCGCAGAACCAATCAGGATTCCACCCATTCCTCAGGAAGCGTGGTTCTATGGAGCGGATGGAGGCCTGGTAGGTCATACAACCGTGCCATTGGAAAGCTTTCAGAGATTTTAGGTAAGCATCACTTCCCTGCTTTCCTCGAATGAATATTTTGAGGAATTAATTAGCATTTCAAAAAAGTCAGCAATGTGCAGCACACACACTCGAGCGCATTGTCATGATGTCCGCCAGCAGAACAGCGCCGTGTGTTGCTGTTGCAGCAGCGTCCTCGCTGCCTGTGACATACTGCAGCTTCCACGTGCCATCCTCAAGCCTCCTGATGCCCTTGACCTGCAATCCAGGGATACCCAGCTTCGTTCTTCTCACCATCAGTCATATAGGCCTTTGCACATGGGCGGTGCAAGCTAGCCGTTGCTGGACCTGCCATTGCTCTGCCAGCTCACTTGGCTTTCTGCACTTCACGCCAGGACTACAGATGAACCATAATTTCGCACCTAGATAGATAGATCATATTATCAGCAGCATCTTAACGCGCTAACACCAGCACCCTCCTGCAAAAGGGCCAGTGGGAAATCAAACGCCCCATTGCCCAAGCCAGGCTCGTCTTGTGTACATCCCTGCTACACATGCTGCAGCAGCTTGCCCTACCTAGAGGTCATCTGCATGCAAAAGGACAGAGAGTGACATAAGCACTAAAATGCACCTCATTTTTACCTACCTTGCTGCCCCAGTGTGAACGCAGGTTGGGGTTGGCGGCCAACCCTTGGCAGACAGCGTCCATCGAGGGAACTCCCACGTAGATGTCCCCAGGACCCATAATACCGCAGAAGCCACTTGTGCTAGCTGCCTCTCCTGAGGCGCTCCTCTGGGTAAAGTCACCTGAATCATCCAGGCTAATAAGTAATGCATGCAGCGTCTGACACAGGAATGTCATTGGATTGCCAAGCTTATAGAAATGGCACAGGGGATGGTGCATGGATGTACACAATTGTACACTGATGGTGTGAAGATAAATTGCCTAAGTCGTGGAAGTTGTTGGGATAGTGATACCTGTTGCAGCATCCAGCAAGCCAAGCTGTCCTTCCCACCGCCTGACAAAACCTGCAGCAGGTCACCTTGGATCAGGTCGTGTCCAGAAGAGAAGTGCCAGAGCACAGGGATGCTAGACAAGAGAAGCCTGCAGAGATCAGACATGTACAGCACCTTTACGTTGCCAGTCCTCCATATGCTCCAAGCAGGCAGGCTCAGATGCTCTGATGAATTGGCAGCCATGGTCAAATTGCATTGAGATCCCATCTTTATCCACTCGGCGTGTCGATGACCTGCCTCCTGCAGGGTAACTATGAGTGTCAGTACTACTGAGAACGCATAGACACTCGGCACGAGGAAAAATAGGAGTCAAAATCAGTCTGTTTGTCACGAATAAATTGTCCCTGACCTGGCCCACGTCTGCCCATGTCATAGACGTCAACACCAATGCCCCGTTGAAGCAGAGCATCAGCAGCAGACAATCCAGCCAACCCACCTCCTGTCGCGAGTTTCAAACAGTTTCAAGCTAGTTTACTGTACCGAAAAGAAGAACACATCTGGACTCACTACAAGAAACTTATGGGCCACACAAACTACAGATGTCCTGTTTGTAGTACCTATAACAGCCACACTTCTACCCTGCGGCATGGCTGACGCTTTTTTGGCTAACGATCGGCAATGTTGAAGCGTGCACACACGTGAAATCTGCCTGCTGAAGAGGATTGAAGCACAGGGCATGGGACTACAATCTTTGCGGCAGGCAGTGCTGCTCTACGGCAGATGACATCAACTTCGTCTCTAGAAGCCTTTGTTACAAGTTTTCAATTTGATCGCTGCTGTCTCGCCTTGCTTGCTTGCGAAAGGCCCCAGCGATGACTGATTTGCCAGTCAGGAAAGAGATTTGTAGCTTCCTCCGAACGGGAAGCCGGGCAATCTTACGGCATTTCAAAGGCTGTAGCTTAACCAGCAACAGCTTGCTCTCATCAAGTACAAATATATCGTCAACTTACAAATATGGCCAACGGCGACATTAACACCAACGGTTACACGCTCCGAGTGGCGCGCACAGCCCAGGATTTCCAGTCGTTCCGGGAGATCGTGCTGGACTTCCACCATTTTCTGAATGTTGATCTCAGCTTTCAGGTGCATACAAAACACTGTTAAGTACCAGTATTGCTTATGATTGATGGGTGCAGAAATTTTGCTAATTGGCAAGTGCCCCTCCTAACACATCTTGTTGGTGCAGAACTTCGAGGGGGAGATGGCAGGGCTCCCCGGTTGCTATGCTCAACCTGATGGAGCCATACTCATCGCCTCGGTGATGACAGAGTCAGGGTCCCGAGATGCAGGTGCAGTTGCTGTGAGGCCACTGCCCGAGAAGGCCAAATCCTGGCAGAGCATAGCAGCAGCAGCAGCTGCTGCAGAAGACTCAGGTATTCAATGCCCTTCTGCGAATATAATGCATACAAATATTCGCAGATCGTCTGGGGAATCAACAGAAGAGAAGAGAGATACAAGACATACAAGGCGTTGCGAGCGCCGAGTAGAGAGAAGGGGCTGCCTCGTGGCGCATATGCAGTGCTACTGACATTTCGGTATTTGAAGTAGGACAGGGCATGAGAACCTCGTGTTGCACAGGTACCAGCAACGCAGGGGAGAATGGCTCAGACGGTGAGGTCTCTCAAGGGTGGCATGGCCGTATCTGTGAGATGAAGCGCTTGTATGTGAGGCCTGAGTTCCGGGGGTTGCAACTGGGAAGGGTCCTGTGCGAGGAGCTTATCAGGTTGAGCAGGGAGATGGGCTATGATGAGATGGTGTTGGACACTCTGGACAGGCTTAAGAGCGCTGGAAGGACATATGAGAATTTGGGCTTTGAGCAGTGTGGGCCATATTATCACAACCCTCACCCTGGTGTCATTTACTGGCGGAAGAGTCTGAAGATCTGACAGCAGTGCAGTTGAGCATCGTGGACAAATTGACAAAATCGTGCTTTGGAGCTGTTCAACCAGCTGTCAATTTCGGCCTTTTGATGCCGATATGTGGTTTTGAAGCTGCATACGGTAAGTCCTGCTGCATCAATATTTCTCGCAAGTTCTTTAGTATTGCATGTGAATCCGAGCTTCCAGTATTGGGAAGAAGATGCCGCATTGCGCAGATCCATGAATTAGTTGCTTTGATGGAACAAACATTAGCGACCCTTGGATGCACATTTGCATCCATGCCATTATTTTCTTGCAACTGAGAGATGGCAGCAGCTCAGCTGCAGCATTTAGACACACTGTTGGCAACCTGCCCATCCATGGCCAATTCAAAGCTTAAATCGGGCGGTTTGTGTTAACAACTTGACGCAATCTTTTAATACTTAGCAGGCACGTTTGTTTGAAAGGCAATATTACCATGTGTGCTGTTGGCATCATACTGGACAGATGTGTGCGCAGCATGCTTGGGTTTGCGCAAGCCCGCAACAGTGCCATCAGTGATTGGCGGCCAGTGCCCAGCTGCCCTGCAGGGATGGTCCTATACATGAAGGGACCGTATGTTCTGGGAGAGGGACTGCAACAAACAGATCTGGCATCAATATTTTGCTTCAAAATGTCAGTATAATGCACATCTCACAGCAGTTTTTAGCCAGCGGTCCCACAAGCCTGGTGCATGGAGCCTAATCTGGCGAAGGAAGGTCCAAGTCTCTGGGACCATCTTGCTAAGACGAGATGCTACTGCGGCACTGTGAAGTATTCTTCTACAACTTTGCTTGATCAGCGTCGCCGTCCTGGATGTCGACCATCCTGGCCGTTACAGGTGCTAGCCCGCTTGTTAGCCAATGCCAGACCACTTCTCTGCTGAAACTATCCGTGTCCAGTGACGAGCATGCTGTAGAACTTTCTTACTCAGATTTAATTAAATGGCGCAGGCCTGGGTATCTCATCGACAGGATCGGCATTGCTAAGAAAAGGTGGGGCCTTGGCATGTGATCGTGAACCCTGATCTTAGCATATACCTGCCCAATCCTGGAACTTTCACTTGATGTGTCCTGTACTTCATTACTAATGCATCAGTTCTCAATGCAGTTCTATTTCAGCTAAAAGCAGAAGGAGAGAACGGCGATGTCCACACCTTTGAAAAACCCTGGTAAGTCCTCGTTCAGGCATCTTCTCCAGGAAAACTGCCCTCAGCCACAAAATGTGTTTTTTGCTAGCTGTTATGCCTTCTCTAGTAACTGCAGCTTCGCTGTGCCTGGGCTGCTGTGATCCAACTGCCTGGCAGAATCCATCGCTTCTATTTGCTCCTGCTCTGTGACCAAAATCCCCTTGTCCTCCTACCCTTTGACATCCTAGATGGTCTTAGGGACATCATTTTTCATGAGCAATAAGACTGGCTAGTTGTATCGTATCGCGCAGCATCGACCTATCATGCATCTGTGCAGGTTCACGACATTTGAGTCAGCCTTAGCATGCCTTGTGAGCCTGCTCCTCTACAGTGTGTACCAATACCTTGCCCAGTGCTGGCGATGGAGGAAGCCCAAGCAGCTGACAGCTACTCAAGAACCGCTGCTCAGCGACAGCGAGGTAATGGCACCACAGCGACTAATTGCTCTTGACATGCATGCATGCAGCAATCCACGCTTTGACAGAAGGCCTGTGATGATTCCATTCTGCTTGTTTCGTCCAGACAGCGCGTGCAAATGGAACATATTGAGATGCAATACACTGAGAGGAAGTAGGACATGGCGCTAATTTGTGTATTTATTTCCCAATGCGCAGGATAAAATTGAGAAGGAAGCGGTACCATGCAAGAGAAAGAGCTCTTGGAAGGAGCTGCTGATGCTGGCGTGGCCAGGCTCCCTCAACGTGATGTCCATCATTGTGCAGGGAATGGGGCTGCAGTACATCAGCGCTTCTGTCTCACAGATGATCTCAGGTGTGATTTTTGATTATGCGCTTTTTCATATCGTAGCTTGCACAGGTGCTTGGTCACACAACCTTCAGAAATTGCAACATGTAGGATGGACAAGAAGGCAATGTGTCATGCAGGGTCTTGTATCATCTTCACGGCCGCCCTCTCAGTCCTTGTGCTTAAACGGCGTCTGAACTGGCTTCACATCACAGGTGAGCTGCTCTGCAACGCTTGCATGCAGACCACATTTTGTCTGGCACCATGCAGACTCCTACTTTCTCTCTTCACCATGATCTGTGCCGCATATGCGCAGCTCAGTCCTGCAAAGCAGTCCATACTCATACATGTAACATGCATGTTAATGTCACATACTGATGATGTAAGCTTGCTTGCAGGGATTGTGCTTACACTGATGGCGGTGGTGATTGTGTCACTGGTCAACTTAATCTACCCACCCTCTTCGTGCCCCCGCTCTGACCCGGCCTGCATGAGCGCGCATGGGCCGGACCCCCACAGCAACGGCCACCACATCCTGCTGGGCATCATGCTCACCTTAGCTGCGCAAGGCTTCCAAGTGCGGGCACACACTCATGCTATGCTGAAATAAATCGTGCATCGCTTTCTTGCAAATACGGTGATGAGGCCTCAAGCTGATGGATGTTAATACTTCTGGCACTGTTCTGGTTTTACTGACTTTGGAGCACTAAATCTGCATGTTAGTGGTCTTTCCTCAGCCTCACTGGACTAGCTCTCCCATTAAAATGCCGACGGCGGCCCTTCACATCTACATGCATTGAACTAGGTTCCAGCTGTCACTTTCTGTCCTAGTGGAGCAAGGTGGCTGCGTTCAGGAGAGTGTCACCCATGACTAGCCCTGAGAAGTCCCAAGAGGTCATTGCAGACACTGCATGGGCTGGGGTGAAGTAAATTAAAGATGGCATGTAATCTGGCCCAGGCAGTGCGGCTGGTGATGGAGGAGCTGCTGCTGGAGAAGATGGTGCTGCATCACATGGAGGTGTGCTCCTGCTATCCAGAACATCCGCAAACATCAAGCTTCACAAGTGCATGCATCGGGCCCTGTGCTCGCAAATGAGCCGGGATGTGTAGAAAATGTCCTGATCATTTTGTGTGGAAAGCCAAAGGAGGCTCATACGGTTGTGGGGCTGCAGGTGCTTGGGTGGGAGGGTCTGTGGGGGACATTGGGCATGGCGGTCATTGGGATGCCCCTGGCATGGTTCCTGCCTGGAGCTGACATAGGTCCGCTCAACTCCGAAGCCAATCCTTACCTTCGGCTATGATTGAGCCCTACCAGTGAAAGAACACTGGCTCCATATTGCCACTGAGCATCAGCAGTATCCTGGGCTTTACACAAGATGAGGCCATCCTGACTGCCCTATACTGTGCCGTACAGATATTCAACTGCATGCAATTCCCCTGTTGTGTAAACCCTGCAGGGGGACGCGAGGAGAACACGGTGGACAGCGTGCTGATGCTGTGGAACAGCGATGGACTGAATGCGGTCAACACGCTCTTCTTCTGGTCAGTCGTGGGCCTCAATGTGTTTGGCCTCATGGTCACGCAAGTGCTGGGCTCCGTCTTCCGGGCAGTCATGCTCACAGCGCGCACCGCCTCGGTGAGTCACCCTTCTCAGTGTCTAGTCAGGGTCACCTCTGATCTTAAAGTTAGGCGTTTACCTTTTGATGACGGGGCCTAGCTGTTACCAGTGATGTTCCCTGCTCAGCCATTCTGGCTCTGCGCGTATGCATGTTAGGGTCTCCTACGGGGTTCCCTCTAGTGCATTCTTTTTTTTCTTTTTTTCTTTCGTTCTAGGCGTAGTACCCCTGGTCTAGTCTGGGTATCACATCGATTGGGAGGTAGTTGCTGCAAAACCCCCTGCTACATTTATTTCCATGTATTGAGCTCCAGAACATCTTGAAGAGCAAAAGGGTATGGGTGACGTACATCCCTGCTGAGTTGCGCTTCTTCTCGTTCAATTTACCCTTGCTACCCATAGTTCATTCATGTAAGGGAAAGCACTAAGGGTGTGATTCTCCTATCCACTGTCACCCAAGCCATGCCTCGGACAATTTGCAAGAAAAAGGATCAGAAAGAAAAACGAAATGCTGAGGCTGATGAGGCACGATAGGTGTGGGCGGTGGACTTATTGCTGTACGCAGCGCTGCCGGCGGATCTGAATGTGGGCGAGGCATGGGTTAGCCCCGCCTCATGGATCCAGCTCCTGGGATTCTCCCTGCTGCTTGCTGGCACCATCATCTACGCGCAGGTGGGGCCACCCTTTTCCTCAGCTATTCTGCTTGCCGGTAGTGAAATTTGAAATTGAATTTGAATTTGAATTAAAATTCTTCCAGGTCAGGTTCTGCCCAGGGTTCAATTCATTGAAAGACACTTTTTGTGCAGCCTAGCTTCTGTGTCGTCTGCCAAGGTCAAGGCATAATGATTGTGCCTGAAATAGCAAATTTCCTGATGTTCAGTCACTCATTCTGCTGGAGAATGCCTTCACAGTCTGCAGAACCGGTACAAATGATCACCTGATAAATTTTCTGTGCATGCAGGGGTCGAGTCCATCCGCGCTCACAAAGGAGGCAGCAGAGCGAGAGGGGGAATTCGAGAGGGAGAGCGTAACAACCGCCCCCGGCGAGCCGCCGCCGCCAGGCATCGGTCTCAAGCGGCAGAGTATCGCCAACATTCGACCCCTGTACAGGTTTGGCAATTTTTTCCCGGGCTGTCTCCTGTGGTGCTTGTTTCCGTGAGAGCGTGCAATTTCACACCAAGCTAGCGTATACATCTACCTGTTCTCACTGCTTGCACATCAGAGCAGAAGTTTAACATCCTCACATCAGGTCACATACTCTCCAACTGCAAAGTATGCGGAAGCAGACAAGTGACACTGTCACTGGCGATCTTATATCAAGGATACGATCACAGTCACCATTAGTTCACATATATGCACTCTCGCTGTAATGCCAAATGTTTTCCTCTCTGTATGCAGTTTTTACATTCCCCAGTCGCGCTCCGGCGGCGTGCATGCGATGGCGATGCCTATTCCTGGCGCGAGTTTGGAACGCACCACCTCCCTGCCCACAACCCCGGAGCGAGTTTACGAGCCACGTACGTACCTGCACCCTGACCTGCATTTTGTTCTTCAGCTTAAACGCTTCTGTTCCGCCGCAGCAAATGTTCACATGTGGCACTCCTGGCTTGAATAATTAGGGTCTAGGGTGTTAAGGGTTCTCGGCATGGAATGTGCGCATGCCCTTGCTTTAATTGATTCTGTGAGGATGCAAGTCTGTGGGCCACCTGGGCTAGCATACAGTGGTTAATGTCAATTTTACAAATAATACACTTCTTTAGGAGTGCACTGTGAGAGATGACCTTGGTGCCATAGACCATGCATGTGGCTGGTGAAGAAATAACCACAAAAAGGAAAAGCAAGACTAGATTTGACATTACTAGTCGTTAGGACCACAGGATGTGTACCGTAGAAAACATTATTAAAATAAACACACTGTGTTGCAGCTGTGGTGGATGAGCTTGGGGCACGCTCAAGCCTGCCAGCCAACCTGAAGGGCCGCCTGCCATCGCGCCAATCCCTTCTCAACTTCATGTCTCGGCTGAACACCGGCCAAGACAACGAAAGCATCAGCTCGGTGCGCCCACGCTGGTCACTCTGCCAAATTTTGATAGCTGGGGCTCTAGAGAACGCGTGGGCTTATCTCTGTGTCACTGTCGGCCATAAGGCTTAAGATGACGTGCTGAGCGAGCTGAGAAGATGCCTCTTACAAAACGCGCAGCCGGGATGCTTCAATTGGCTCCTGGCTCGTTCTGTTAGGCTGGTGCTATGAAATGCTGCTTTCGGGCCCACCATCATTTTACTGCATGCGCAGCGGCACATCCGCACAGCCCCGAATTTGGGACGGTCCCTCTACTGGGTTCCTCAGCAAGATCTGACGATTGAGAGTGTGTCTGCAGGCCGAGGGGGACCTGCCAGCTGGCGCCTCGCCAGGTTTTGTAAGGACGCTGACTCACCGGTCCTCATGGTTCCTGGACCGCGCCCTGGTGAGACCTCCACTACTCTGATCAACATGTTGCCTGCATGTGTTGACACATGGCAGATCTGTCACTGAAACGAGCTGCCCTCACAGCACGTCATCAGGTTTGCAGTAGTAGTACGAAAACTGTTTGTCCAGAATGCATCCATGGATGGCGTGTGCAAAATCAGTAGTTCATGTGATCAATGCAATAATCGTGTGCCATCCTCCCACTGCTAATTGCACGCGACGCTGAGTGGCAGAGCCTGTCTACGCAGGAGGATGCGCAATATCAAAGACCCAACTCTAGAACAAGCTCGGGGGATTTGGAGGCGGGGCCCTCGGGGACGTACAATGGCGCAAACCCCTTTGCGGCCGCCATGGCGCGGGAAGATCTGCGCAACCTTAGGCCCATCCTAGAGGACGACGGCCGACTTTCCATGGATGCCCGCAGGAGTTCGCATGCGCTCGAAGCCGAAAACGTAAGTGTCTGTAAAATGCATACTTAGGCCATCTGCAGATACTGTGCATGCCTAACGATGCCTGCACGATGGGATGCATGCTCGTGTGTGTTTAGCTCTGCTAAGTAATTTTATCACGTCATAATTAAAGCTTGCCATGTGTCTATGCATATGCTCCTACTCATGGTCCCGTGCCAGGCCATGCCGGCAATCTTTTTCCTTCCTTAGGTTTCCCTTTCCACTTGTCAGGCTGCACACTCACGAGAGTGCAGCTCTGGGCAAGAGCAGGGAAACCCAAATCAATTGATATACTTCAGAATGATCTATCAATTGCCTAGTTAGAGGCCTTTAGGCAAACTGGCAATGGGTGGATGAATTCATTTGTGGAGCTGTGCCTGTGCAGGACGGTGGCGAGCGGCGGCCGTCTGCAGAGAGGCAGATCAGCTCGCGACAGGGGTCAAGAAGCATCAGGTGGAGCGATGAGGAGGAACCGAAACCACAAACGTGAGCCCTTTATCCTGACAGCTCCCAACTTTCCCAACCCAGCCATCTTCATGCACATCAATAGAAAGGCCTCTTTTAAAGCGCACATCACGGGCATGAGCTTCAAGAGGTTCTGATCCTGAAGTGTCTCACTCAGTTGCTCAAGTGACTGTGCTGGTTGTATATGCAAGTGTGTGAGACTTGATCGGGTCTTACTGTGTCACTCAATTGCCCCTGAATGTCCCTGCAAATGTGTGAGGATAGATGGGGTCGCACTGTGTCATTCAATTGCTCCAGTGACTGTGCTGGGTGTCTCTAAGTGTGTGAGAGTTGATGGGGTCTCACTACGGTGAAAATGTGCAGTTCTGCTGGCTTGGATTGGGCAATGCTTGGGCAGTCACCAACGGCAGAGGTGCTTCTGGAGAGGCGGGCTTCGCAGCGGCTGCCGATGGCGCAGCAGCCGGCGATACCCGAGGCAGATGACGGTGGGGATGAGTCAGAGGAGGATGACTCAGGGCAGGCAGCATTTAGGGGGGCATCTGGGGGAGTCTTTGGGGACCTCTGATCATGATGTGGCGCTTGGGTTCGGAATAATGGCTGCCTGAAAGGAAGCTGCATGTGAAGAAGCCGCAGCTGAGGAGAGTGTGAATTCGAATTTGTGGACCTTCACACTGCTATTCTTTACGGACCCCCAACCTTGCTGAATTCTATGAGGGGTGGGCGGGCCATGCACTCAAGCTTGCCGACCAGTCTGCATTCTAGACAGACCATCCTGTATATCTAAAGCCCTTTCAAAGATGGCAGTGTACAGTCAGTAACTATTTTACTGTCCTGATATCGGGATTAACACGAGACAGCTGTAGCAGGTTCAGATATTCACAGTGCTGTTAGGATTAGCGTAAAGAATTGACATTGTTTTGCCGATCTAGATCTATTTTTACATCAGGAACAAATGCAAGGTAGTTGGTGTGTTGGCAGTGTGCATGCCTCGTAGCAACCGCATGTGTTGTGGTGATCATCATGATCCTGGGCCCAGATGACCCAGGATACATGCGCTCAATACCATATATATGTCTTCAGCCAATTGGCGCCTCTATGAAGATACAGACCATACTTAGCAAGCGGCGCTGCCAGCATGCATGCATGCATGCATGCATATGCTATGCAGCCACCATCCTGCTATTAGTCAGCAATACCACACAAGAGTAAAGCCCGGATCACTCCTGGAGAGATTAATTAATGTTGATCAGGAACACTCCAAATGCACTCTCCTGGAATTGTGTAGCAGTCATTTGCAAAGGCCAGACATGCGCCAATCCTGTTAGGACTGGCACCCCAGAGGGCTGCCTCCATTCCCAGCACACATTGCACTGCTCCCTTTGAGTCACTTCCCCGGCAATTGACTGCTGGAGGCATCAGCATAGTATGGTGGTCGCTTCAAGGTGAGTCCATACTGCATGCACACAGAGTCTCTTGTTGATGAGTGCAGAAACTGCACTTCAGATCTCCTGCTTTTGTAAGCCACTGCCTTGAATTAGTAATTTCTTGATGGCACAGAAACTCTATCATAGAGTGCACACCTCAAGCATGGCTTCAGCCAGATCCTCTGTCAGCAGCACAGGTCGCCTGTCCTTGACATCATAGCCTGCCTCCTTCAGCCGCGCTGGAGTCTGCTTCTGCCGCCGGCTGTAAACCTGCTTAGCATCGTGCAGCGCAGACGCCACGAATCTTTGTGCCGCTAACGACACCAGCCGCACTCTGCAACAGGACAATAGGCCTTCAGTCTGTAGGGAGGATGGACCAATTTTTCCTCCCGAGTCTTTGCAATACGAGATGCATGCGATCCACTGAGGAGGTTGGATGAAGATGCCTACATCCTTTTGTCATTGCAATCAACTCCACATCGCTCCAAAGATTGTTCTGTGAACTCGTCTGGGATCTGCAAAAATGATGAAAATCCAAGTGGCATATCAGGTTTGGATTTGTAAGTTGTCAACGTGAAGACATTCGGGCCAATTCAAAATCAAAATTAAGCATCTTGGTTCGTTATCGCACGGTGGGCACGAAGTCCTCCAGAGAATTGAGGAATTCAGGAAGATTAGTGGACGGCGGTTCTTGCATCCTCATCCAGCTGCATGAAAAGGGCAATACTTTTGTACAGTTTGTATAAAGAGGAGTGGCTTGAGAGTGTTTGCGAAGCGAGATCGGGCAGGGAGAAGGGAGAAAATTTGGCCACGTGCCAAGATGAAGTCCACGTGCGAACATGAGCTCGTTCTGTCCCGAAAGATCACTGCGAGACCGGCTTGATCGGCTGTTTGGGACTCGTCGAACAATCAGGAGAGTGCTGCTAGTGCACCGAGCGTACAAAGGTTCTTAGGGAGTGGCCAGTTCATGTCTGGGATCTCCAGCCCAACCACTA
Source organism: Coccomyxa subellipsoidea C-169 (assembly GCF_000258705.1). Classification (NCBI taxonomy): domain Eukaryota; kingdom Viridiplantae; phylum Chlorophyta; class Trebouxiophyceae; family Coccomyxaceae; genus Coccomyxa; species Coccomyxa subellipsoidea. Next base: position 283,273 of record NW_005178022.1, read on the forward strand.
TGATATATGCGGATGATTCGAAAAGAGAATCTCTAAAGTGATTTCAACTTTGTATTTGGAGCACCCAATACAATATATGGCATCCTGGCGTGCCCAGCTACAGCTTTGACGCTCAAGCGGCTAGATGCCATTTGCTTTCTTCGCCACACCACCCCTTTCTTGGACATTTCAGTCAGTAATCTCTAGACGTGTAAGCAAAATTCTAGTCAGACGTGTAGTCAGCATGGCCGCAGAGCCTAATTCTTCAGGAAGGAAGCTGCGCATCCTGTGCCTCCATGGCTACCTGCAGAATGCTGAGGTACTTGGCAAGACACATCTTGTTGAGCACAGTGATCTAGCTCCTTATATGTGCAGACTCGATGCCACCTTCTACTATGCAAGAACAACACGATTGAAGTTTGAGTGCTGCAGGTGTTCAGAGGCAGGATAGGTTCGCTCCGGAAGGGGCTCAAGTCAAGGGCAGAGTTTTTCTTTGTGGATGCGCCACATCTGGCACAGGGCGAAGAGGCAGAAATCAGAGCAGCAGGGGGAACTGGCGACCACCCTCGAGCCTGGTGGACATGGGAGGTAACCACGCTCAGGGAGACCCATTATTGGACCTAGAAAGCTCCTTACTGCAAGATCCAATCCTGTCCTGGTTGTAAAGCACTCTGCAGAAGCGTCAACACGTATGCACTGCTCACAGGATCTCAATGAAACAAAGCGGCCCTCAAAGGCTGCAAAGTACAGCGGTTGGAAGGCATCTGCCGATGTCCTGGAATCTGTGCTGAAGGAGCAGCAATATGACGGCATCCTGGGTAGGCAGCCTTATGAAAAGTAATCTACAAAGCATTCGACTCGCATGTGCCTGATCTTCTCACTAAGCATGGAGTACCTGATGATGCTTGCAAGGGAAAATACAAACACCACAGGAGCTGCTACGAATATGCAATTGGTCATGGCTTGCACCCTGGAGGGATAAGCATCAGGCTGTGAGGGGTTGATTATAGCACTGACGCGCTTGCGGATGCCATGCACAGGTTTCTCACAAGGCGCCACTGCAGCAGCGCTCTTCCTGGCAGGCCACAAAGACTCCACTCCTGCCTTGAAATTTGCCATTCTGGTGCGCCAATGGCAGTACTTCAGCCTATCATTTAATACGCTGCACTGAATGCATAGGTGGTAAAACGCTGCCTTAAGCTTTATCTCTGGTGAAATTGTGAGTCAAAGGAATGTTGTGGGAATGACTCAGGTGAGTGGCTTCTTGCCGCGGGACCCCAGTTATGCAGAGATATTGAAGGAGGGACAAGTGTCACTCCCAACACTCTTTGTGCATGGCAGCGCCGATGAGCTGGTACTGCCTGAGAGGGGGCTGGAGTTGCAAGAAACTTTTGCAGAGGGCTCCTACACGGTGCTGGAGCACCCAGGCGCGCACTTTGTGCCAACATGCACTGGGGCCGTTAAGCAGCAGATAGTGCACTTTTTGGACAAGTTCTGAGCTGCCCGTCAGGGACTTCCCACAAGACAAATTTGGGGAGGTACAGGAGCTTTCCACAATGGAACTGTAATTCAACCAACGAACCAGTAAGTACTTATGGGTTGGCTCAAAAAATTGAGAGTCACCTGTCACTTTGCCGTTCGTATTTCAAAAGAAGAGACACATCATCACAGTCAGCATGGATGGAGTTCTAGAAACCTCAACTGAACAGGAGCTTCTTATCGAATTATACAGTACATTAAAATAAATATCAAGTTGGAGCGTGACTGCGTTGTATGCGACGCTGTGGTAGCCAAGCCTTTGTGTAAGATCGGTGCTATTGGATGCCACTGTGAAGCACGAGGTGTTTGCATTCGAAGAATCGAGGAGATGCACACTCTATTCTGTCAGCCCCCAGCTTCTTCATTTTCATGTGCTTACTCGCAGAGGATCTGCAGCACAAGTGGCAGGACACTCTGTCCGCAGGTGGGACTGGGACCCAAGCCATCGTCTCTGCTTGTCCAGATTATGTCGGAGCAAGCACAGCCTAACAATTACCTGATTTTTTATTTTTCTGGTTTAACACTGTCTGCTTTCTTTGCAGAAGCTGTCACGGGGCAGGCTTAACCATCTGGTTGCGAGGGCCTCAGAACAATTTGAGACAGGACTTGATGCACCAGCTCTCACAGATTACCTCGACGGGCAGATGTCGCAACTGCAGCGAACCTTTGCTGAATTGGAACGGGAGGTGAGCAGCTGGCTTTCTTTACTAGGCACTCAATTGCCCGTTGTTCAGCATCACATGTTCACAAGGAATTCTTAGGTGTTGGCAGTGAAATTTTTTTCTTTCGTGTTGCAGATGGATGCAGATATGAGCAGGGTAAATGAGCGAGCCCGGCAGCTGCAAGAGAGTGAGTCCCTCCTGCAACTCGTCAACTAGCTGTATTGAAGTGCTGAGGTTCTGGTCGATGCTGATTCCCTCCCGGACTCCCTTCAAATCTCCCTTGCATGCAGGGGGACAGGCACGCATGTATACTGAGAGGCAGAATGGAGCACAGACATACAGGTGACTGAACCTTCTTCCTTTTTGCATCAAGCAACTATCTTCCAGCCAAACCACAATCCTGTGGACAAAAGCAGACCCGCTCTGGCCCTCTCAGAGACAAGTTCACAGGCATTGGTCTATGGGTATAAAAAAGCATGCATGTTGAGGTGAAGAAATATGATTTGTGCAGGAACGAGCAGCAGTGGGAAGAGCAGCTGCCGGGCGGCTGGAGGAAGGGCTACCGCTCAGAGTCAATCACCTATTTTGGCTCGCCCCCGGCAGCTGCCCCGCAGCTGCAGAGCACGGGTCTGACTGGCCTGGGTGGCAATGTGGCACTTTTAGCAGTCGCCACAGTGGTCGGCGCGTATGCTGCAGTTGCTGCTGCACTGCTGCGCAGCTACAAGCACACCAGGTGCGCACACCCCTCTGCTTTGCACAGAATGGCCGTCTGGTATTGGCAGACAGGCTAGGAACCACCCTGCTCTTCGTTGCTGTGTCACCCTGCTGTGAAGGCTGTTCTTCCAGAGCATGCGTGGCTGGTTTTTGGCATCGCACTGCTCCATGTTTATGCTGCATGCACACACTTCCTGAACTGGAATTGTGCCCTGCACGCCCTATTGAGAAGGTATTCAAGTAATTGCGGGATGTTGCCCACAACAGGCAATGAAGAGGTGTGTCTGTGTCAGGTACTCTGCATCCAAGGCCTGGCTGGTGGTGGCGGTGTGGCCTGTGCTGGCGCTCTTCTCTGACCGCTTCCGACAGGAAATTGCTACCGCTCTGCACCAGCAAGGGGTGACCAAGGCATGTGCAGCAACTCCAAAATCTTGGGCATGTTGCGAAAACGAACTGTAGAGGACACTTGCGGAATGGACTAGGGTGTGACTTGCAGGTTGTGTGGAGAGGCCCGGGCTTTTGGCATGCATTCCCAATTGGATTGATGGGTCCAGGGCTAACTTTCTGAGTGCCTGTGTGCTGTGCAGGATGGCAGCAACGATGACAGCTTTGTATCGTGAAGACACATGGTCGTGTGCGGCCTCTCAGGCATGGAGAAATTTGAGAGATGAAGCCTGTCTCAATTTTGTGGTGATGAAATTTCTGAGTGGCATCCTGGGTTCGACAGCCCCCAAGGGCCCCCCAAGGGATTGGCCAACCTGCTTCAGGGCTAGGGGCAAGTTTTCAGGGCCCGGGGATGAATCCACATTTGGCAAACTGGCATCAGGGCCACGCCCCGAAGCCACCTGGGTGTGACTCAGGGGCACCCCCGACTTTTCCGGCAATTTGTGCCACTTAAAGGCCGGATCCCATGGAAAACCTGCATATCCCTCAGGGATGTCCCGAAGTTTCGGCTACTATCACGGCAGCAGGCGGGGTGCTTTGCCTGCTCTTGCCCTATTTAGGGGCTTGTCTGAGATTTTCTGGGACCCATGTCAAAACCCTGGTGGCATCTCTCATAGCAATGCTGTGCCGATGGGAACCCAGTGCTCCACTTGTCAATGCAACCTTGTGTAGAACTGCAGAGTTCAAGGGCGTGCTTGCATGCTTACCTGCCGTCGACAAACATGTGTATTTTTATTTGGATTTCTTCATTACAGTGATAGCACACGTGTCATTGAACGTGCCGATGTGGTGTGTATGCCATACACTGTATGCATATGCTCATGTTCAGGGTCTATGTAGCGTGTATTGAATGGAAATATAAAATGGCTAGATCTGGGTGTTGCTCAAAGTCCTTGAAGTTCATAAGCTTCGGGAAACAGCTGTTCGACTGAGATTCTTGTGCGGAGCATGTACAACTCTAAGATTATGATTGTATTGATCATCCATATTCTGAGCTGTTCAAATCCCCAGGCTCTCAAAGAGGGCTGACTGACCAAAAAATGGTGCTCTTGTCATTTAGCAATTCAGTTTCATGTCATCTCATGCCAATAGTCGCCTCAACTTCCTTGACAAGTAGTACACCCACTTCTTGGGGCCACGCATACGGTGCAGCAACAGGATCCCTGCCTTAGCATCTTTACTGATGTGTGCATCAGTGCAGCGTGGCGTGAACCTTTAAGAGCCTCCTGAGGGCCGTCAGCCACTTGTCGCACTCATCCCAGTCCGTGGTTGTCAACGCCGTCTGCATGGGAAAGCGGAGCACCTTTACAGCCGGCTCGTCTACCACACTTCCTTGATCTGACCTCAATCAGGGTTCCCAAGAATTTCATGGACCAAGGCCCAGAAGAACGTAGCACATTACTGCTGGCGCTGAGATGACTTGTAAGCCTGCATGCATGCGGCTTACTGCAACAAGGAAATATTGCTACAGGTGCACCCTTAGGAAAGATGAGTCACAGGGTAAATACTGCAGGGAACATCCCTGGACGCACCTGGATGCTGTTTGCTTGGCCAAAGTCCCTGGCGGCCAGAGCAGCAGCGAGCTGCTGCAGTTTGGCCTGCACCCCCGGGGAGACATCGCCGGCGTTGAGGCGCCAGAAGAGCATTCCGATGCGCTTCTTGTTGTCGGAGTCCTCGCGCGCTTTGGCGGCCATCACCGGATTGCACTCCCTCACCAGCTGCCGCAGCGCTGCCACCACCGGCTGCATCTCCCCGGACACCTGCGGCAGTAGTCCCTTCAAAGATATGGCTAATTTCCATAACAAGGGGGTGAGGTATAATTACAATGTTTCGTGCATTCTTCAAGCCACCCAGGGCTGTCTGGGAGGCTGACACATGCAGCCTGATTAGATTGGTAACAGCCGCAAACCTTTCAGACTTGTGCCCATCCATGCCTCACTGTAGTAGTGATACTAAAGCATTCGTGGTTCTGTGACGCTAATCAAATGAGAGCAAATTGAACAGAGAGGCACACAGAGAGATGCATGGCGCAACAGGAGGGGAAAAACAGGCACACCTTTGATGTGTCAACAGTGTCCATGTGCACGTTGGGCGGCGGCCCCGTGGGTGCAGGTGGCGGCGGCGGCTGTGCCGGCTGCGGCGGCGTGGCCGGCCCGGAGCCGCCGAACGGTGCGGGCGCGCCGTAGCCGGCCGTGGGGGTCGGAACCGGGGACCGATGCGGCACGAATGCCGGCGGCGCAGCCTGCCGGACAACATCGAATTTTAGAGCACGCACCGCTGCTGCGCTAAGCACGAAGTTCATGCCAGTCACATGTGGTGAAAACACAGGGATGCAAGACAAGGTTCAACCATAGGTAATGCCAGATGAAGTTCAATCAGAGTGATACAAAGGGTGTCTTGTGCACCCTGATGGTCAACATGTCAAGAGCAATTACTGTAGTACTCATTCTTTACCCCGCACCCCGGCGGTGCGAAAAATTATTCCAAGCAAATTTTAGGGGTCTTCCTAACCTAAAAAATACCAGGGTCATGCTCCATTGAACTAGGCTTATCGAGAGCGTTCCGGATCTGGATCAGATATTTTAGGAGATAGGGTGTTATTTATCCACCCTTTTAGGCCAAAAATAATTATTTTATTGCGGATTTGGGAATGAGTACTACAGAATCATGCTTTCGGGGCCCACCTGGCAGTCTTCACATAGAAAGAAGAAAGGCAAAACCTGAATAGTTTCTTGCGTGGAATGCTGTGCACCTGGTGGGTGTTGACGGGGGCGAGGTTGCTGGCGCCGGAGGGGCGGAACACGTTGGGGTTGGGCTGCCCGTAGTCGCCCTGCTGCGCGCTCGGCTGCCAGGCCGGCTGCGGCTGCTGCGGCGGCTGCGGCTGCGCCTGCGGCTTCCAGGCAGCTGTCGGCTGCACCGGCTGCGGCTGATGCGGTGGCTGCTGCTGCACCTGCTGCGTCCACGCAGGAGCCGGCTGCGCCGGCGGATGCGGCTGCGCCTGTGGCTTCCAGGCAGGTGTGGCCTGCGGAGGATTGATTGGTTGAGGGGCCGCCACCGGCATCGCCTGTGGCTTCCAGGCTTGCTGCGGCTGCGTGGGGGCCTGTGCGCGCATGAGGCACAGTCAGTAAAAGCAGTTCAGGCACAATGTTCATACCCTGCATGTCCCGCTGTTTGGACAGGGCTTGATCGCTGATACCGCACCTTGGAGGAGCAATGCCTTACAGAAAAAATACCATGAACCATCAAAAACAAATTATCTACAGAGCATATCTTCATGAAAGCAAGAGGCAAGAATCAGATTGTTTCATGAGTGTTCAAGGCGTAACTGCACCCCATGGTTGTTTTTTTGACTCGACTGGGGTTACTAATGTGCGCCCTTACATATATGCCCAGAGCAGGAGGCCTGACCTGGTTGTAGGAGGGTGCAGGCGCCGGTGCGCCAAAGTTGGACGCCTGGGCAGCGTAGCTGCCCGTGCCGGGCTGCATGGATGCGCGCGACTGCGGTGCAAATTGCGGCGGCGGCGGCTGCACGGGCGTCTGGTATGATGCCTGCTGCTGCTGAGGAGCAGGAGCGCTGTAGCTCGCAAAGCTGCTGTCGTAGCCTGTGCTGTAGCCGGTCTGAAGGACGCAAAGAGGTGAGGTGAGGCTTGTGCAATCATCAAAATGCCCTTTATGGCATAGATCTTGACAAAGAGTAAGGTCATCCCGGACATTGCCAAAATTGATGTTCAGGCGTGATCATAAAGAGGTTTCACTGTATGAAGAATCTCATAAAGAATCTCTGCCTCAAGTGTCCCACCTGCTGGCTGTTGTAGCTGGGTGCAGTCTGCCCGTAGCCGCCGCTATTGTCATACGCAGCAGCCGCCTGTGGCGCCTTGTAGCTGCCGGCCACCGTGTACGTGTTGCGCGCATAGAAGTCCGTGGACGGCGGCGCAGCAGCTGCTGACATAAAGACACTCATCAAATAATGACCTCACCCATAATCCAAGGTAGTCAAAGTGACATGTCCGCACAGAGGTCCCATCCTACAAAATTTCAGATTGCCAGGTGTTTGGAGCCAGAACAAACAGTTCACACAGCATTTCTCAGGCTGTGCGCTGCTCTCAAGGGCTGTCAGGCCAAGCAGACCTTCTTGCCGCTGAGCTGCGCATTGCTAGTGCCCAGTACAACAAGTTCCCAAGCTGGCAACCCCGCACGCATCTGCGCCCGGCCTTGCTGGCTGCATCTCGCTTGGGCAAGCGCAGAAGACTGCAGACATCGCGACAATCATTAAGGAGTCCAGGGGAAGCGCCATCACCTTGATATGGGGCATGCGCGGCGGGCGCGGCGGCGGCGGGGGCTGCAACAGACACTGGGACGTCCTCACCGATGAAAGGGAAGTGCGGCTGGGGGAACTCTTTGGCGGTGTCAGGATCCAGGGACCTGTAGATGCGGTCTCGCAGCTCCGCCACGTCCGGTGTCGGCTCGGCCTTGATCAGGGCCAGGTACTCCAACGCAGCTTTCATGCGACCCTGCAAGCCCAGGAGAGCTTGGGACTTCTAGATAGCTGCACATCGAGAGTTCAATTCCTGCAGAATGCGCACAGAGTTCACTCATCAAACGGGATGCTGCGAAAGACAAGGCCTATCGGCGACCCTCTGGGGGGACTTGAGAGGGGGCAGAGAGATGCCCCTTGGAAACCAGAAGGCTGCGAGAAGTTTGAGGCCATTGAGATGCTCTGAAAACATTGATGCACGCACACCATTACTTCCACCAGTCTTCACATGCTTCCTGAACACTCTGGTGTGCGCTCAGGAAGCATGTCAAGGCAGGCAAAAGCAGTGCATGCTGCTATTTGTCTGAGCCCTCAGGGCACAAAAACAAGTCCCTCCTGATGCAGATGCATATGCAGCAGGGTGCAGTGCTCCCACGGCCAAATTCCTTAGAACCCTGGGATGGAGCTCCTGATGTGCAACCGCAGCGGCGCGTACCTGGGAGGCCACCAGGGAGGCATACTCCTTGATCAGGCTGGCCAGCGCAGGGGGCGCGCCTTGCCCCTCTCCCTGACCGGTGCTATAGAACAGCACCATCGCACGCTCCATCAAGCTCTGCACGTGGGCACAATCCAACATCACCACGGACAACTTGTGTACATATGTGATGCAGTGGACGCTAAGCTGCCAGCTTTTGACCTGCTCAATCGTGATGCATGCATTTCCCGCCCTTCGAGTTTTCTTTTTCTGCTATTCCTGGGACACAGCCATGCTCCAGCCCAGGACAGCTGCTACGCACCGCGGCAACCCCAGGAAATCCATCGCAAGCCACTCACTTTGTTAAATATGCTGCAATCTGTCAGCCCGGACATCAACTTCTGAGCCTGCCAACGTTTTTATTGCTGATGCTGAAGGCTATGATAATCAGTAGAGAATTAGGAGGATGACACACCTGCAGCTCCTCCACGCCGGTATCCTTGGGCCCCTTGCGCAGGTCAGCCGTCCACTGGCGCACCGCCTTGTCCACATTGGAGGCGCAGATCCAGGTCAGCGTGGCAGCCTGCCGAGCACGTGAGAGTCACAAAATTCTTTACAACAAAACATGCAAGCAGTGGATCAGTATGGGCAGCAGGAAAGTCTTCAGATCTGTCATGCGTGCTAAGGAATTCTAGTGTAGTATTGGCATCATGGGGAGTCTTCAGAAGTGTACTACAAGATGGTGACTAATCCCTGCAGCTCTGTGTCAGACAGAGAGTACTGCATCTGACCATATCTAATTTGAGACGAATTACCCCCTGGTGTCAGAGGATGCAAAGGGTATTGAATATCTCCTATACTTTATACCACCCGGAGAATCCAAGGAAAAGGGTGTGAATGCAGAGGTGCAGCAGGGGGCATGCCTGCGCCAGGCCGGCCCCAGCGAGGCGGCGCGCGAGCATGTCGCACAGCTCGGGGAACTCGCCGGTCTCGCTGTAGGCCGCCAGCATCGCCAGTGTCTCGCGCCACTTGTCCAGCGGCCGGGACTTCACCAGCCCTGCGCAGGCAACGCCCTTTGACTTGTGGCACTTATTATACTTGATATCAAAGGAGCTTGCTGTCCCTCAGCAGGACCCCGGTGCAAGACGAGCCCGCAAAGATTCCCGGCTATTTCGCCACACCACATCTTGATGGTGGCGCGAAACACAAAGCCACAATATTGATTCACGGACAATGACATGATGTGAAAGTGCGCCATCTCTGCAGCGCATTGCAATCTAACGTCTGTGCTGCCCATGCCTTGATAGGCATATACCAGTCTTACTTGTTAGGGCGAGAGACAGGAGAAGATTGCCCTACACTGCAGGCAATATCGACGCTCTGCACTACAAACATGCACATATCTGCGAGCAGCAGAGGCAGGAGAAACCACGCAGTATCCATAGAGTTGCCCACCTGCCAGGTCGTGGTCCATGATGGCTGACACGATTTTCATGTATGGGCGCGGCGCGCGGCGGATGTATTCCTTCTGGGCACGAGCCCATAAGTCTCCCCCGCCGATCGAGGCTATCAGCAGCGCGTCCGCCATGCGATCAGCCTGCCCATGCGCATGCCTCCACAGATAAGAGCTGTCCTGATCTTCTGCATTGCTCAGCTGATTGCCTGCCACCGGGCTCCCTGACTCTCAATTCGCTGGGAGTAGGCAGAGTGCCAACTCCTCCAGGACTTCTGACATCTCCCATTGTGCAGCAAACGAGATCCTCCAGACAGGGTCAATTGCGTCAGGCCTTTGCAGGGAACAAGCACCCCAGCAGTGTCTTGAACATCAGTCCAACATGTCTTGAACATCAGTCCAACATGTCTTGAACATCAGCCCAACATCGTGACCTCAGCAAGGAACTCATCAGGTCACAGTATGGCAGCAGGCGGGCACCTGCAGGCAGATGTCGAGCGCGGCGGCGTAATTGGACACGAACAGAGCGCGTTGGATTTCTGCCTCGCTTTCACCGGCCTCGCCGTGGTCCTCGCCCGCTGTGGCCGGCCGCGGGCTCAGCGCGCTGTTTGTGCGCGACGGCTGCTGCGGCGATGCTGTCTCCACTTCCGGCAGGTTCTCAAAGAACGACTCACCGGCGTCTGCGATCAGCCACCGTTAGCCCTGGTCAGCGCCCAAAACACAACGTGCAGCATTCCTTTGCCTGGATACCTCATGGCAAGCTCAAACAAAGCGGATTGCGCCAAAGTACAGGTTGATCTGCCAGATGCATTCCAAGGCATGCCCGGACTCCAAGTGGTGGCTCGTAGATCTGGCACTAGTTCAAATGCAGCGCAATGCATGCTCTGAGAAAACAGGTCCTGTTTGCTCATTTTAATTCGCAGCAGACGATGAAGGCGATCTGGACAAGAAGGCATCACCCAAAGGGGGGTGACAAAAAGCCACAGGCCCACCTTCATTGCCCAGAAAGGCAGCGTCCCCGTTAGCGTCCGCCACCCCATTGCGCGGTGGGGAGGTCCCTGCGGCGCCGTCGCGCGGCGATGTCAGCTGCAGGCTCTCGGCGGCCGCCGCCAGCGCCGCTTCGGCCTCGGCTGCACCCTCCGCCTGAGGCAGCACGTCCTCGAAGCCCAGGTGCGCCAATAGCTGCCTGCGCTCACATGACAACATCGCATCTGGCTTTAGGAAAATGCTCTTCCGTGAGAATCATATGGCTATCCCTAATTCATGACTGGTACATTCTGCAACATCTCTGAAGCTCGCAGGCATCATGCACATGTCACCATGGCCTCAGGGCATGCACAGACTGCAGCGGCCCCAACAGCCCCATTCTTAGGTAGGGGAGCTGACGAAGCAGTGAGTAGTAGCGCTTTGCAGAGTAGGGGGATCTTAGCAAGAGAGGTTGGCAGCAGCTGCCAGGTGACACAACATGGTGTTGAAGAGAGCGCACCTCTTGGGGTCTTCGTGGAACTGGACCTCCATGAAGGCCCAGACCTCAGCATCCTCCGCAGGTCCTGAGGCAGCCTTGGCAGAGCAGAAGTTTGCGAGGGCGCTCCACTCTCTGTGCTTGCCCTGCTCAATGGCCGGCTCGAAGGCGTCCGCGCGCTCGGCCAGATTGCCATCAGTGATCACCTGCATACAGAGAACAGAAAAAGTACTTCACAACTGTCAAGTGCGCATCACACTTCTGCTCCTTTTAACAAGTAATGAGAGTCCCTCATTGGACACAGAATAGGAACACAGGTTCTTGGTTGTCGAGTACTCTTCACACTTCTGATCCCCTTCAGATAACAAGTGGGTAATGTTCATTGTGCATATAAGATCCCTGCCGCCATATTGGCATGAGGGTCCTGTTGGGCGTCCTCAGCACACTGGTGTGAGTGCCAGGTAAGTGCAGTAGTGCACCTGGGTGAGGGTCAGGGAGCAGCCTGCAAAGGACCCGTCCTGACGCTTGGTGTTGGTTATCGACACTAGCCTGCCACCAAAGCCGAAGGTGGCCGCCGCCGGCCGCTTCAGCCATGCCGGCACCCTAGCCAGCGGCGGCGCCGCTCCTGTGTAAGTATTCAATAAAAATCACCTCCAGTACTTGTTTGGTAAAGGAAGAACAGGACAACACCTTTTCTGTGCAGAGCATGCCAGGCCGTAAATGGCATGAACTGCAAGCGTACAGCTTCAGGGATGCAAGCAAAAGAACGGCACTTGTGACGAAGGCAGTACCTGAGGAGGCGGCAGAGCCAGAGAAGCCGTCATCTGAGTACTGCTGCTGGAGCTGTGGCTCCGTGAAGGCTGCCAGCGTGTGAATGCGCACCTGAGACAGCACAACCCCTTCAATTCCTGCAACCGACTATATATCTCTCACACAGAACACCAGCTGGGCAACGTTATCATTGATCCCAGCAGCAACGTCACCTTTACCACCAACCCACCATCCTGAGGCCGAGAGAAGCAAAGAGAACCTGTGTGCAAGCTGCCAGCCCAAACTTCACATACGCCAGCACGACTCACCGAGCCGTCATGGTTCTCGCCAGCGCCAAGCGACGCAGTAACAAAGACCCCCGGGTTGCTCGGGGACCAGGCCACGTTGTGCATGTATTTGCCGAACGCGCCGCCGGAACTAAACTCTCCCAGCAGCCGCCCGTTCTCTTCTGGGGACATATCCCACAGGATGACTCGGCCGTCCTTGCCGGCGGACAGCAGCAGCGCCGGGTCTTGCACGCACCAGCTCGCAGCCAAGACACCCTGCAGCGCACCACAGCTCTCCGATCGTCTCAATGCAATGCTGGTACCATTGAGGAGGAGGTGTTGAGAAGTTTTGATGGACCCCAGTGGAGCCTCAAGAGACCCCTCAGGGCATGCTTTTTTTGGCATGGTAAAGTCAGGAAGGCAAGCACCCCCACCCATGTTATATACCATGAGCGTGCGCGGAGGACCTCTCACCAATCACTGCCGTACGCTGTGTCAAGAGCAGTGCTCAGAAGAAGTGTGAGGTCATTGGGGAATTGAATCGAGACAGCCTTTTGCTGGAGGGGAATGCCCAGAATTAAGTGTGCGCACCTTTGCGTGGCCGAGCAGCTCGCACACGGGCGCCATGGTCTTGTCGCGCCGGTCCCAGACCTGCAGCAGAGGCGACAGGTCGTCCTCGCACGCCACGACCAGCTGCGTCATACTGGCCGGGTTCCATGCCACTGCTGAGCACCGTTTCATGCGCCTGCGCACCACAACACCTTCATCAGAGATTCGAGGTGGGATGGATGTGCTGCTTGCAGGACAGGTGATGACTCCCACATGCTCAGCTACCGATTGACAATACAAGAATGGACATGCCAGGCACCGCAGCATGCCAGGTTGACCTTCAGGATCACCTGTGAGAGCAGCCAGGGGCTGTGAACAATTGATCTGCGAACAACAGATTCTGTTTGGGGCAAATTTGCTCTGGGATGCAAAGATGCAAGGGGCCGAAGATGCGCGCACCCTTGGTTGTCCGTCAGATGCAAGACGATTTTGCGCTTCTTGAGGTCATACACATGGACTACGCCCGTCTCACAGCAGGTGGCTAGGATCGTGGGGGTCTTATGGTTCCATGAAAGATTGGTCACCCCCGGCAAACCCCCCGGGGTCGCGCTCGCCTGACCAGCAAACACAACATAGCGTCAAGCAAGTATCCCCAAGAACAACTGAAGCCACATGCAGAAGCGCATAAACCTGCGCATACGCGCCACGTGCTGCTTGAAGAGAGAGCCTCTTCAATGGTGTGCAAAAGGGGAGACAGGCAGGGTAGGCGACGACTTACATCGAGTGCAGTGTACTCAACGGGATTGGCTGGATTGGTCAAGTCCCAAATAATAACCTGCCCATCGGCTCCTCCAGAGGCCAAAAGGTGCACCGCGGTCGGGTTGAATTGCACCGCTCTCACCTGCTCAATACAACATCGCACGGCTTTTTGCCTCTCTGGGCGTGCCGATCTATCAGTTTAAGATGATCGCACAGACAGTGTGACCACCCAAAATGCAAGGAGGTGGCAGGATTGTATCCAACGATACTGATGTGTGGCCATTGGTGAGCAAACCGAACAGAACCCCTACAGCAACTTACCGCTCCTTTGTGCTTTGTCAGCTGCTTTATGAGGCTGGCATCCCCATGCCCCTGCACAATCTTTGCTGGGTCCCAAAGGGCAACGCTGCCATCTGCCAAGGCACCCGCCAAGATTCCATCCTGCAGCAGCGCGACCCTGTCGAGTAGTTTGAGGTCGACCAGACATTGACACCCCTTTCACGAACCCAAGTATGCAAGCTTGAAGTAAAGCTGTGCGTCATGCCCTGAATCATGAATAGGGAAGTGAGCTTTGAGGCTCACTGGAAACCCTTCTGGCTTGTATGTACTCCAAGCAAGCTGATGAAAGCCGTCGGTGGCGGCGACAGATTTTCCAGCCCGTGTAATGCCCTCGCTCCCTCCAAACTTCAAGGAAAACACCTGACAAGCACCGATTGAATGGAAATATGAGGCTCGTTTACCAGACGTTTCCCGGCTCCCAAGTGTCTTCATGTTTTCATTGATCGTTTTGGGAAACGTGAGAAAACCTCTTGAAAAGGCTGAGTATCAGTTCCAGGGCGTCGCAAAGGCGATCAAGGTGGTAAGTTTATAATGCCCTCAGCATCCCAGACAAAGCTGCTCAAAGTCCCACGTAAGTTTTTATGCACCCACCTCCAATGACGAAGAGCTGGAAAAGTCACTGTCGATGGATCCTGCAACCGTGCCAGTAGCTAATAGTGATCGTGGGCCGAAGGCCACCACTGCCGACAATGGAATCTCCTTGACGGGTGCCATTTTTGACACTGAAACCAGGCCGGCTTCTGAAGCTAAACACTCATGCGTAAGAAATTACTTCGAGCTCATCAGTTATGCCTTTGATAATTGAAACTCCGTTGCGCAATGCCCCTGGGCAATCATGCGAGTCCCACCGTCAACATCTGAACAAAGCAATCAGACGCAACAGAAACAGGACGGTGCATGTGCATTTGACGAACGTCTGAAAGGATGGAAATTTGATGCAGCTGGCTCCAAAGCCCTAACATTCGATAATTACCCTGCTTTAGAAAACCTGTCAAAGTCGCTCCTTCTCCTCGCTCCATCGATAGGACATGACTTCAAATCAATATCTCAGACTGTGGAATGCGTATAACATCATTGAGGAAAGTTTGCTAGAGCTTCTCGGCATTATTCTGCCGAGAATTTGCTGCGACGGTCTCAGTAGGGTAGAAGGGAATATTCAATTCAGCAAGATACTGCCTCACTCCAGTAGCCTATAACAATGTTGGAGATCGCTATCAGTTGCATCTTAGCTATTCTGAGAAGCTATCAATTTCCCCACAATTGAAATAATCACCGAGGGGTTCTTTGAGGCACCTCTCGGTGAACGCATGGAGTGCCATCGGGCAAGTGTATGTTAGCTAGGATCAAGCAGATAGATTGATTCACAACTCAATGGCAAAAGGTAAGCGTACGCACAAGTATTCTGTGCTGCTCCCGACCTACAATGAACGCGAAAATATAGGCATCATCGTCGCCCTCCTTGTGAAGACATTCGAATCCAGGTGGGTTTCCTGTCATGTGAGCTCATGTTTACCCTTTTGAATCGGATTGTTTGATCCCAACCCACCTCTAGAGGCCGCATGTTGGCCTGCTCTTCTTCTGTGGAACCACTGCTTGCTAGGGCTCACAACTGAGCCTGTACAGACATCCTGAGACTGTTATACTCTAGCAGACAGCTGTTGGTGGGATGCCGCAGGAAACTGGACTATGAGATAGTAATCATTGACGACAACAGTCCAGATGGGACACAGGAGGTGGTCAAGCGACTGCAGACTGCATACAGCTCTGACAAGATTGTGAGCTCCTTGCTGCCTGCCGAAGCTCCTGCGCAACCACCCTTGCCTTCATCTTTTGTGGCACGACCTCTGGTAAAAATTACAAATCTACTGAAATGTATGATGTGATTTGCGCCCACATGCAGGTCCTTAGGACACGGCCTGGAAAGCTGGGCTTAGGTGAGCCTTCATAACAGAGCTTGGACCGGCATTTGTCACTGTCAACCCGACATCGCTACCTGTTGACCAGAAACTACACTCATTTTGCCAGAATAGTCTTGTATCGCTGCTTGAGTTGAATGTCAGTGTGTGTCGGCGGCAGGCACTGCATATGTATACGGCCTCAAGCATGCGACAGGGGACTTCGTTGTGGTGATGGATGCAGACCTCTCGCATCATGTGAGCCCCTGTTATCCCCTCACTGCACTTATTGTGCACCTATTTTGATGAAACATCCCCTTTGTGCACTCCGCCTGAACTACGTTTTGTCTGTGGAGTTCCCTGCTCTACTGTAGCATTCGCAGCCAAGATGCATAAAAGGACTGGAATCGTTCATGGCTGCCAAAAGCTCACAGCAGCTCATGTGTAGCAGAATGACATCATAAACAAGAGGTCACTGCTCGAACAAATGCATGAAAATGTTGGACGCCTGTGCAGAGTTGCGGTCTGACCTGCGCTGCTGTGTGGGGTTTTGCAGCCCAAGTACATCCCAGAGTTCATAGCGAAGCAGGCGGAGAGGGACGCGGATATTGTGAGCGGGACTCGCTATGCGCGCGAGGGGGGCATCTCCGGCTGGGACTTCCGTCGCAAGCTCACAAGCTGCGGCGCCAACATCCTGGCAGCCACGCTGCTGCAGCCCAAGGTGTGTGTCTGCCTTCTGCCGAAGGAAGCTTGGAGGAAGGATGTGTCTGTGCTGGTGCTTGAGAGATCTTGGATATTGTGTCCTCTTGAATGATTTGATGCAGGGTGCTTGTCATGCGTTCGTCAACCCCTGCTTGCTGCATAGGGCAGTAGATCTTCTTGATAGGTACCAGTGCATAGATCCTCTTCACAGGAGGTTCCATTCCAGGGGACTTGGCCCCACCCACTGGTGCTTTGCTGATCCTCACAGACTCCTTGCACAGAATATCTAAAGGGTTTAAGTCAGGGGGACTTGGCCTCACTACCCTGTTGCTGTGCGGGTCTGCAGTTGGCAAATTGCATGTGATGCGGCGCAGGTGTCTGACCTGACGGGGTCGTTCCGGCTGTACCGCAAGAGCGTGCTGACAGAGCTGGTCAAGGACTGCGGCTCGCGCGGTTATGCCTTCCAGATGGAAATGATGGTCCGCGCACGCAACCTTGGTGCCACCATTGACGAGGTGTGCACAGACTTCTCTCTCAAATCAGAGAAAGGGTCAGAGAAAGAATTGCAGAAGGAATCGTAGGAGAGGGTTAGCCACCAAAACGACAGGCTGCCTGGCTAGGAATTTTTTGTATTGAAGCTGGCTACACCGTTGAGCCAGGGTCCTTATTGCGTTGGAGCTAAGACTGCAGTGCACAGATGATATCTGGGAGGCTTGTTGGGACTGCCTGCCTAGAGTGAGACTCAACGAGAAGGAGATCCTTTTCATTGTTGCATGCTTGAGCACTTTGTGATTGCATTGCTGCAGGTGCCCATAGTGTTTGTGGACCGGCTGTATGGGGACTCCAAGCTGGGCGGCGCAGAGATCTGGATGTTCCTCAAGGGCCTGCTGTGGCTGCTAGTCACGACTTAGGGGCTCTTCTTGACATCATGGTTGCTTCTCAGCAAAGCATGCAGCAGAAGCATGCGTGCAAGATCTTACTGGTGCCTGGGCAATCCATGTAGACTCGCATGGTGCATTGCGCAGGGCAACGATTTACATTTTGCAAGTGGTCCTTTGAGTGCTGTGAGTGTGACATCCATGAGTAATCGAAATTCTTCTTGACAACGCCAACATTTAAGCATTTTTTATGATAATATTGCACAACATGCAAAGGCCTCCTAGGAATTCCTAGGATGCTTATGCTTAGGAGCTGCCCAGTGAAAACATGCGCTATTGGAGGGCGATCTGCAGGTGCATGCCAATCAGATTGTAATTACAGTACTAGAATCAATTGGGACTCTGGAGCCGATCGCGATGCGCTGATTGACATGCGTACACAGATCTGAGGTGCACATCGGCTGGAACCAGCTACTTATAGCCGCTTTCTGTAAAATCACTAATGCTAGTAGCATTATGCTACAGTGTAGTACACACTAGCAGAACGGTGCAATCAATATTATCTATACCTTGGAAATTTCCTTTAAACCTCAACAGAGGTGCAACCTTGCTGTCAAGCGCTTCTGGCAGCTTCCTGGGAAGCTACTGCCCAAGCGCATCTGCCCACTTTGCCCAATGGAAGTGTTCATAGAAGTATTGGAACCCCAGGAGGGCATCCTCAAGCTGGGCGGGAGGTTGGGGAGGGTGGAAAGTATTACGGTATCCATGCAAGAAGCAAATTCCGTTTTCTGCCGGGTGCTGCTGCAGGCTCCTCTGATCGTCCTGAATAGGACGCCCCAACCTCTCTTGTATCTGACTCGTAGGCTCTGATACATTTGCAAAGGATGATGACGATTCTCACGACAACAAGGATTTGGTCTGCCCTATGGGCTTGCTTGGAAAGCGTGTACATCTACAGGCACTGGCGCAGGTGCGGTGCCACACAAAAAGCTCTTCCCACACATGATGGTGTCTGATTGGTGAAGTACTTTTAGGAGAGCTACATAGAGAGAGTGGTGTATAATTTTTCGTTACTTAATTGAGCCATTTCTAAGTACAAGAATTACGGGTGCAGGCTGAGAGTCCTTAACAAGCCTTCTGCATATCTACCTTTCGGCGACAATGTACAGGCAGTCATGGAGAGATTTCTCACACTGCGACAAACCTTCTCGTTGGATGACTTCCTTCGGGGTTGGTTCCGTGGCGCTCCTTGTGACAAGATTCTGCGCAGAAACGTGGAGGAGTTTATGGCGTACGCGTTCTGCTGCAAGCATTGGACAGAGCTCAGCCCAGAGGTTTGCGTCTTCAGGCTTGTCTTCCTGTCTTTTCTCCCACAATGTGCACGTTTTGTACAGATTAGAGCTTCAGAGTCGGTATAGACGTGATATTCAATATTTATTATATGTAAATATGCAGGGCAGAGCTCAGGTAGCTCGCTTTGTGACCAAATGCGAAGAGACCTGGAGCGTCAAGCTGCTGGAGGGAAAGAATCCTGATGTGTTCTTCATGGCGCATTTGTGGGAGCCCCTGAGGGTGTACTATAAACCTTTGGCGGTGCATCTCTTCAGCGAGCTTGCTGGCGCAACAAGCAGGATATGGCTGCTGATGTTGGGCTTCAGTTTGCACCAGTTTGAGGTTTGTTCTGACAGTCAACAGCATGTCAGTGCTGGTGCTTCTGCACATATTCCTTGTTCCAACGTCAGACCTTGAATGCGCAAGACATTTTGATCTCGGCAAAGGGCATTTGAGTAAATAATGCATGTGCATCCACCTGACATGCTTTGTGCCTGTCACGGCAGGGAACAATCTATTGGACTTTATCACGACAGGCCGAGAGGGGTTCGATGCCAAGGCACCCAATCATTTTTCTACATGGCATCGGCTTGGGACTGGTGTGACTTGCACTGCTTCCCTCTTTGCACCGCGGTTGATAGATATAAAAAACCAGGTGTTCATGTGCTTGCAAAAGACGATCTTACTCCACTCATCTACAATACCAGTTGGCCTTTGCAACGCAAGCCTGGAGCGGTAAACCATGCCTCCTGTTTTTCCCAGTACCTTGCATATTTCATACTATTGTTCGGACAGGCCAATACTCACAGTCAATGCTCCCTAGACTGCTCTTGTGGTGATGCCCTCAATGGGAGGGCACTAGTGCAAGCCCAAGATTTGTGATTGCTTATGTGTCCACAGGGTCCATACTTTTACTGGGTGCTGGACCTGCTACGCGCATATCCCAGACATACACTGATTTTTGTGGAATATGGCCACGTGTCTCTGAGATTGCACTCCTCGAAGGTCCTCTTTGATGATGCTGCCCGAGATGTCTGCAAGATTATTCACAGAGGAGGGTTTTCAAAGGCATGCGTTGTCGGACATTCTTTCGGGACATTTGTGGCTGCACGTCTCTGCAAGCTACATCCTGAGGTGGGAGTCCGCTCTTTCAGGTTGTTGATCAGGGTGATTAATTATTTAAATAACATAACCTCCTGACAGGAGTCTGGGTGCTTGGAAGCTTCAGTATGGCTCTGATGCAAAGCATTGCAAAGTGATCTGGGATATGCGGTGATGCTTGCAATGCTTATGAGATCTGTGCGCCTTTGTGTTGGTATGGCGCACAGGCGACTACATGGTCGATATTAAGCTTCCGTGTTATCTGAGAGCTTGTGGGCAAAGTGCACATTGGGACAGATCGTGTGTGTTTTCTCGCAGGTCGTTGAATCGCTGGTCCTCATTGATGCAGTCTGTTTGCTTACCTGCTGGCCGGGCCTGCTCCAGAATTTCATCTATGCACCGCCGTCCTGCCAGCTGAGTGGGAAGGGCTGTTTGGACATGATCCGCTTCTTCTGTGCCCGTGATCTGATGGTTGCTGAGGTATGTTGATGGCAATTTCGATCCTGAGCTTGCAGAGTTCATCTGAGCTTTGTGTATCACTCTTGGTGGCTGCGTGGAAGGACAAGTCAGTGAAACTATTGTACAAGATGGCAGTGACACGATTCTTTCCATGTGCGTGCAGGTCTTTTGTCGAGACTTTTCATGGAGTGCACTGATGCTCTGGCCAGAGGACATGCCCCCTGACACACTCATCTGCATTTCAGGGGCAGATAACCTTGTACCCACCAAGCTGATCCTGCGTCACCTGAGGACAGCAGGCAGTTCAGCAAAGGCAAGGATGCTTCCGTGATAGATAGTGGCTCAACATGTGTATTTTTGGTTTTAAGGGCATTCCTCATGAGCTAACAGAGCATTCCTGCTCAGTGTTTTGACTGAGATGAAAAGTCTTTGCACATCTTTTTCATCTCATCATCATGGCAGTCTGTGCTTTCAATTATAACAGCCGCATCTTGACGGCAGTCGGCTGTCACCAAAGGTCCAGGACAATTAAGCTGCACTTCTCTGCAGGTTGTAGAAGACAGGGAGGCTTCACATGGAACCTTTCTGCTACCTCAGTGCTCCGGCTGGCGCAGGAGCATTCTCAATACTATGACGCAAATGGTGAGGCCTTAAGAGGCTGTGAAAAGGCTCAATGCCTTGACAGCGGCGCTAGGACATGTGTATAGGGGCTTAGCTATGTCCTTCTCGTGGCATTTTATACGCATTTTTTGGGGGATATGTGTTGCAGCTTCTGCACCATCTGTAGATTTTGCATGTCTAGCTGTAAGACTACAATGCACATCACTTGCCTCACAAGCCGGGGCTGGTGGAATATGAGGAGGTGTGCAGATGCGTGAGGCAAGAAATAGAAATAGGCAGGTGCCCGACTAGGATAGTGTCGCATAGTATTGTATCAATATGACGAGGTTACCGCAAGAGTATTGTACTATCGCTTTGGTGAAAGACATTAGAGGAGAGGATCATGGCTTGGTCAGAGCTGGTTATAGATGGTTAGAACAACAATGCATTGGTGCAGATGACATTTCATCGCGCAGAATCAGCGCGCCATTGTTCTAGGGTTATTGGACATGAGGAGATGCGGTGAACATTCACCTGCGTTGCTAGGGTCACCTGCAGACGCATTTGGGATCACTACATTCAAGGGTCTGTATATAGGAGTAGGACTACTACACTGTGTACGTACCTGCTGAGAATGGGCGGGATTGTCAGGACATCTGGTGACCGTTAGTGCATGTCTGACTAGGTCTGAATGCGGTATGCATATCTCATGTTCACATGATGTCACTTAGGGCTCTCGTTGACATCATGGTTGCTTCTCAGCAGAGCATGCAGCACAAGCATGCGTGCAAGATATTTTTTGAAAGGTATATTGCACAACAAACAGATCTGGGAGGCCTCTAGAGGCCTCCCAGGAAGCTTATGCTTAGGAGCTGCCCAGTGAGTATATGCGCTATTGGAGGGCGACTTGCAGGTGCATGCCAGTTACAATATAATTACAGTACTAGAATCAATTGGGACTCTGGAGCCGGTGCGTGCACTAATCCACATGTGTACACACTATGGTAGATCTGGCAGATCTGAAGTGCACATCGGCTAGAACCAGCTACTTATAGCCGCGTTCTGTAAATGCAGGAATGCTACAGTGAGTGTAGTACACTCTAGCAGAACGGTGGATTCAAACTATCTATACCTTGGAAAGCTCAACAGATTTGCAACCTTGCTGTCGAGCGCTTCTGGCAGCTTCCTGGGAAGCTACTGCCCGAGCGCATCTGCCCACTTTGCCCAACGGAGTGTTCAAGTCATGTCGCACTCACCTCCTTCAACTTTGTACAAAAGTGCTTGGCTTTGATTTCTAATGTATGATAGTGCATTACTGAAGTTCAATTTAAGATTATAGCTGATTCTTCTCCCTTGCCGTGGAAGGGAGTAGTACACTTGCGAGTACTAGGACTCAATGTGCTTATTCTTTCTAGGCAGCTGTCCAGAGGACGCCGGTGCGCAATAAAATCAAGAAAACCTGCCGGAAGCGTAATCAAAAGGATTCCAGCAAAAACGTCCTTCGTCGTTCGAAAAGGCTGGGATTTGCCATGGACTCTGGTGAAGAAATTATTCCTGTGTACGATGAGAATGCTGAGGAATCGGCTGAACCTGCAGCTCACCATGGTGGGTGCTCGGTTCGCCTTGAAATTTTTTTGAAGCCTGACGCAAACCCAGTCTTATATCAGCACAATCTTGCAAGCAGCACCTTCTGGTGGTTCCTGCTCGGGTTAAATTACGCTGATCTTGCAGGTGCCGACTTGCAACACATTGCAGCAGTGCTGGCAGACCCCAACCCAAGCTCAGGCCAGCTGCAGGGCAGGAAAATGGCCAAAAAGTTCAAGTGGAGGCCCGAGCCATCTGGCAGCAGAAGGGTCAGATCGGGCCAAGAGTCAGCTCTTCCAGGCCGCCGGGTCAGCACAGAAATAACACTTTACCCCACTGACAGCCCAAGGGCCTCAAAGATGGCAGAAGTACCTGCTCATGCCTTTCAGGACAAGGGGAAGCAATGGCTGCAACCCAGCACTGGTGCCACAACTGCAGGCCCAACGAAGCATCACAGCAGTCTCGGATTTAAGGCAGGGGCTCGCAGGAGCCCGCATCAGGCAAAAGCTTACTCATCAGAAGCAGGACCGAGCATGCAGGACGCAGAGAGCAGTGACAGCGATTGGGAGGAGGAGCAAGATCAAGCTGCACAGAGGGCAGGAAGGTCTCGTGCCTACTCTGGCACGGGGCCGAGCAGCTCTGAAGCACCCAGCGCAGCGCATACAGCGCGCCACAGCTCACACCAGCATCCCAGGGGCAGATTGAAGCATGACCAATCTCAAGCTTCCAGCGAGCACCCCTTTTTTGACCGACCTGGGCTGCAGAAGACGCCAGAGGCAAGTCCCATAAGGCACTGCATTTAGCCTTCTGTGAGATGCCAGCATCATGTTATTGAAAACAGAAGAAGTCATGGCATGCATTGATGCTGCTCACGTTCCTTGCACATTGAGAAAGACGTATAGGGTGTTCTGCTGTCGTGTAGATGGTCTGCCATTCATTTTCAGAGTGTCTCCCTGCAGATTTCTCCGGTGCACTTTTGCTAGCAGAACATTCTGAGTGGCAAAAGCAGTGCTGAAAATCTGTGGGCTTTTGTGCAGGCGGCGTTTTGCGAGGCGTGCGCATGCTGGGTGCCGTCAGAGCCAAATTTGCAGGATAAGAGGTGGAAGGAACACCTGCGAAGCAAGCGGCATGCACGGGAGGTAGCCTTGCGGCTGAGGGAGGAGGCGACCCGGCAGTCGACCCAGCACTACAGAAGTGCGCCTGCACGACCTGGTTGACTGCTCTTGTCTGCCAGGATGCATGCATGCCTTCTTTTGTCATTATTTCCATTCCAGTCCATTTGCAGCAACTCTGTCCTGAAAGGTGATGCCGGTGTCGTCCTGGCATGCATGCCCATGCTTCAACAGGGAACTAGCCCTACCTTGTGCATGGCTCAGCTACGCTCTTGCAGCTGTCAGGCAGGTTCCGTAGCAGTTTGAATTCCGACTTGACAGCTGGAGGTGCATGTGTAGGCAACGTGTTGCCGGCCATGAAGCATGCGGCAGAAGAGCTGCGATGCCTTGGAGTGAGCGGGGCCGAGGGCGCAGGGCCGTCTCTGCGCCAGGCGGCCAGGTCAGCGAACGAGGTGCTGCGCGCCAATGACCGCACCTCCCAGCAGATCTCCAAGCTGCATGCGGACGCCATGCGGGTGTGCTTCTCCACTCCAGGCTCTTTCTGTCTTGCACAGATACTTGAAATGCTGAGTTATCATCTATTGAGATGGTGGCACCTCTCCCCGCAGAGGCCAGAGGAACACGCAGATGTTTGTGGCCTTGGTGCTTTTATCCACCTGGACATGAGCAGTGAAGTTTGCTGCCTTTCAACAACCAACAACAGGCTGCCTCCTCACCATTGCAGCTCAACTAAATGAGCATCGTTTCTTCACCAATGCAGATGCAACTGATTGGCCGCTTCGATGGAGCACAGGTTGCTACACAGTGATAAGCACAGTGATAATCCTGTAGGTTGGTTGACTGAACTGTTGTGAACTGAATTGCCCGCATTGCAGGAGCTGGTGCACCACACTGGCGGCAGTGGGGACTTTCAGCGCATGGCGACGCGGCTGAGCCGGGAGCGGCTGGCATGCGCGTGGCCGGTCATGGCCGCCAAGGAGGCCAACCCGGCAAATAACACCCTCATGGTTCTAGGCGCCACCCCTGCCACCCTGGCCTGCCTCGCCGGCCAGCTGCCTGAGATGCAGGCCACCACGGTCGTCATATCATGTGAGCCGCCGTTCTGAGTGCCAAGATCTGTGCAGCTACTTTCAGCACCAACAATCATGCCACACTGCTTACTCTGATGAAGCCCTTTGTTGGACAAAGTGCCAGAGATGCAGGTTGCCGGGAAAAGGTGCAGGACATGGATTGGACTCTGTACATTTAGTATCGTTCTCCCTATTGTGGTTCCTTTTATCGTTCACTTTGCCACAGGGGTTTGCAGTGGTGGGAACTCTCTCCTAGAAAGTGCTGAGAAGTGAAAACAAGCAATTTACAGTGTGTGACTCACCGGCTGTGTTCATGGTCTGCAGTGGCATCCATGCATGCGTCTGACCTGGCGCCCACGACGGCCGCGCTGTGCCTGCTGGCCCGCGCTCTGGCGGCCGGCAACAGTTTGCGCCGGCTGCAGGTGATGGAATCTCGTGTTGCTCATGGGTCGGAAACAACTATTCCACACGACTCTTCAAT
Organism: Coccomyxa subellipsoidea C-169; assembly: GCF_000258705.1. Taxonomy (NCBI): domain Eukaryota; kingdom Viridiplantae; phylum Chlorophyta; class Trebouxiophyceae; family Coccomyxaceae; genus Coccomyxa; species Coccomyxa subellipsoidea. Next base: position 308,373 of record NW_005178022.1, read on the forward strand.
CAAGTCGTATGCTTAAAGTGCCACCAACTGAAGGACGGAACCTTACAAAGATTGCTTGCATGTTCAATACAGCCTTTTAAAGCGCAGCAAAATAGTGAAAAGATGCTCTTCCGGCCCTTCCGAAGCTGGGTGAATGGAGAGCAGGCCCTTCACAGAGCCCATGGCAATCTATAAAGAAAAAACAAGCAGCTTCAGTGATCAGACAAAATGCAATCCTCTAGTCTGCACCATACTGCCCGCAGAAAGGGTCGAAAATAAGACCCTAAAACTCAAAAATAAACCCTATGGCAATCTTTAGACCAGTTTTGGTAAGCTCTCGCCGAGCCCGGACGAAACATCATCTCAATGAAGGACAGACTCTCGAAAAGAGGTCCAAACTTTTCACGCATTATGAGGGGTGCGGGAATTGTGGTGCTGACTACTGTATCTTAATTGCAGGTGAGCCTGCTTGGTGTGCGCGCATCGGCGGCTGCATCGGCGGCGCCGGCGGAGCATGCAGCGGAGCGCGACGCACGGCTTATCGGCCGAGTCATCTCCGAGCTCAATCGCACCGTCGCCATCAACTGCTCCCTCAGGTGCGCGCCTGCAGCCGCTCGCAGCAGCCTTGTGAGATTTGCTTTGGCGGTTCTGGGCTTTGTCTGCTTCATATATATGAAATGTAGCTCGAGTGCGTGCACAATAGTGAGCTAATTAGCCTGAAGGGGAATCGGAGTGTGGGATTTGAGCTGTAGGGCTGGCATTCAGGCAGCCCTGAAGCCCAATTGCCCGCTTGCATAATCGCTGAATGTAGCTCTGCAGCCTCTCCAAGGGCTCGTGGGAAGCTGCAGGATTGACATATAGAAATTTTCTCATCTTTGCTGCGCAGAGGGAAAGGCAGCTCATTGATTTGAATGGTGTTCTGCGCAGGCTGCTGTCACTGAGAGTGTTGGAGCCGCGGCTGGTCGCGCGCGAATGGGCCGAGGTGCAGGCTACGGCTGCCCATGCTGCGCCACGTCTGCGCGGGGCGGTCGCCGCCGCGCTGCACCCCCGGTGAGCATGCACTTGTTGTGATGTACAAGTTGTGTGCCCTGTGTCTTCACAAGTCTGCACCTATGTACCCGAGTGCAATCATCCCGTGCCTATAGTCTTCCTCGCAAATCTGCACATGTACCTGAGTGAGAGTTGAGGTCAGTAAGGCCTTTAGAGACTGCAGCATGGGGAGTAATTCCCTAGTGGCTGTTAGGGCAATTTTACTGTCATAGATTTAGATGGCAATGTAGGGCGATGGCTATAAGGGCAAGAAATGAGCGGAGGAGGTGAGGAGCAACTGACTAAGCAAAGGGGAAAGAGGAGGCTGCAACACAGTCAGAGAGTCCTCTGCCAGCCAAAAAGGATGTTTGATGGTGTCAGTGGTGGGTGCAGGGTGGATGGTGCCTGCCCACTGAGGTGGCTGCCCTTGCACATCTTCAAGGAGATCCTGGACCTGGCACTCCCTATCACTCCCTGCAAGGTCGTCCTCAGATAGGGACTGGGATCAGAGTGGCAGATGGGCTGCAATTAACTAACGACTATTGCACAATTGCATTGGTCAAGCGACCCCTGGCCTTGTTGTCTGACGTCAAAATGTGCAGTAAACGCGCTTTTGCAGTCATGCTGAAACTGTGTACCATCAATGAGTGATGCGTTGGGCAGATGATAGCGCGCATGCGCGCAATAGTCATAAAGGTACTGGAAATTGAATGCAAAGGACAGCCATCACCACCAGCAGATGCTTGAAACAATGCGAGATCATGGAACAAATTTGGTAAACGTTGAAAACATTGTGTTTGTTGCTTGATGTCAACCTGGTGTCTTCATCCTTGTGATCTTTGACTATGCCAGCATGCGCTTGCAGTATGTCTGAGGAGCTGCCCATATGTGTGCATGCATGCGCAAAGTCGTTGTAATATTCGAGTTGTCTTGCGCAGCAATCTAGCACCACCAGTAAAATGAAATGTTTGTGGGATTGGCACATAGGTCCGGACGTTAATGGAGGCAGTGACGATGGAATTCATTAATTAAGAAGACTTCACTGTGCTCGTAGGACCATGCCTGAGTGAGATTCTCATGAGTGCACTAAGATCACGTGATCACTCTTACCTTTTCATTGCATTCAGAACCTTCTCAGTGTTCTTCCTTGTCCAAGCTCTGTGCGATTTCCCACAACACCTTGCCATTCAAGAACATGCCCAGTAAGCTCACTGACATGGCGCCACCATGCTTCTTTATGACTGAAAGCTGCAGATTGATCTGGTCGCTTGTCGCTGTTGCGTGTGGGGTGCCACTGCGCAGCGAGATCCGGTGCTTTCACAGCCAGAGAGTTGCATGGACAGACCTTGGTTCCAGAGCAGAACGGGCAATCGCTCCCCTTACGCTGCATTGTGCCAGTGCGGTGATAAATCTTGGCTTCCCACTCATGGGGGTGAGCGCATCCAGGATCCTCCGGAGGGGCATTCCGGCGATCATTGCACGACCACACAGCCATGAGATCAGTTTGGCTGGTGACTGTCTCCAGATTGATGTGTTCTTGGTGGGGTGCAGCTGCGCAACCAACTGCGGGTGCTCATCCTTCAAGAGACCACGTTTTGACCAATTGATGGCGCGCAAAATTTCCGCACAGTCTGGACAGCCAGAACCAGGAGATCTATCTGAGACTCTAGCCATCCAACCTCCATGCTTTGAACACACCCAGGACACCATTCCACCCGAACCTACGCTGATTTGTTCAGGATCCATGGCATCGTTGCCTATGTGGTCCCATTGGGCCATCAAGTCAGGGCGCCTGGCTGCCAGAGAGCTGCAGGTGCAGACGCAATTTCCAGAACAGAAGGGGCAGCCGGCCGGTCTATGCCCCCTGGTTCGTGATAACTGCCTCCCATTCATGCACCTTGCCGCATGATGAGCATGAAACCTCTCACAGCCACTATGGTCGTAATGTGACCCACTCGCAAGAAAAACAACCAGTATTCCAATTCAAGCTAAATTTCCGGCGGACAAGAAGATAGCTCTGTCCTGGACCAAACTTCCAATTTATTGAACAAGCACTCCAGTACATTCGTTTGCCCTGCTGATGGACCCTACAGCTGTAGTCTGGTCTAATAAACTCACTCCTGCTCATCCTCCAGGTAGCCCCCCCGCAAGCCCCTCTGCTGCAGTCTGGCCAGAGGGGGCTTGCTGTACTGTCTCAGTCCCACAAAAGCACCTGCACCATCGCAAATCCCTGCTCATGCCTCCTCATGGGCCGATACAAAGCCGCATCCCACTAGCTATCTCAATTAACAAGCCCCCTGCCATCCATGTCTAAAAATTTAGCCTGGCAGCTATAATTCAGTATTACGCACCAAGTTTTCAGCAATGACAGTGTATATCATGGACTTTGTCACCATTTTAGTACTTTTCCATCAATACAGCATTTCTAGCACTTTTATATTAAGGAGGGGCCGTGCCTGCATAGTACCAGGGGCGCATGCCATAGAAGTGGAAGACCAGCATGTCTTTGCCCATCCTGACCACGTTGGACTGCTTGCCCGAGCACAGCGCACACTGCGGGTAGTATCTCTGCCGTGCCGGCCCCGCCACCCTCACCCGCCCCTTCCCCATCAGAATCTGCCCCAGCTTCCCACTGCATGGAGCACAGCCCACGGTCTCAAATCATCACTGCCGCAGAAATCGAATACATCGTGTTTGTTTATCCCTGTGTAGAAGAGGTGTGGCAGACGAGGAGACATGAGCAGTCGTGAGCTCGAGACTGTGTGGGGCCAGTGTGCTCAAATCCCCTTCTCTCAATGTTATTTCCCCGCTCATACCAAGCAAGGCAAAATGAATATCGGCTGAAACCTTGGTGCATCACACTCTGTCCAAAGAGCCGTGGACCTCTGTTGCAGATTGAACAATGGTGCCGAGCGCAGAAGCAGACTGGCAGACAGACAGAAAACGCTGAGGATAGTTATAGCCAGTGCACCACACCTGAGTCGGCTGAAGGGGGCCTTTGATGAGGATTCGCTGAAGCCCAGGCTGGAGGTGATCTGCTGGATGGCCTTCTGGGTGCCTGCCGGCCCGTGCATGAGCTTGTTCGGAGGTATGTGATCCCCTATCACCCTGCCGTTGCGCCGCCCACAGTGATGGCACCCATCCCTGCAACCACAGCATTCTTTCTTTCAGTCGTGCTGTCTGCAGTTCCTAGTCACCAAGAACACCGCAGCTGTAGCAACAGGAATGACATCATCCCTGCCATTGCCGAATTCTTTCTTTTGCATGCTCAACCTGCAACCGGCATCCACCAAAAACACCACCAGCCAGTGTCCGAGACCTCAAATGACTTGCATTGCAGCACCTCTCTTTGAGAACTTTCACCATGAAGCTGAGCAAGACATCTAGTACTAGGCAGTGCAAGCGCCAAATGGTACAAAAGGGGCAGCTCAACGGTTGAGTAATCTGCAATTTGAGAGTTGTCAGTCCGCCCCAATCTAGAGGAGCACCTGAGGAAATGGGCCCAATCGTGTTATGGCCTGCCCAAATGTTACGCGAGCTGCAAAAACAGAGGCTGGGGAGCTCGAAACAACAGCACATTCACAGATGGATGAAGATTTGAGACTAGGGAATTTTTCAAGCAGGTGCCCATTTGCGGACCATTGTAGTTAGAAAGAAAGGCAATGCAGTCTATGTGGTGCACTCCTGCGCCCGCCGGCGCACCGGTGGAAGAGGCGTTTGAGTTCGCCCTTGGCCATCTGCGACGCGTACTCGCTCCCCGGCGCCGGCAGCGACTCGACCGCGCACGCCCCCGGCCGCAGCAGGCTGCTGGGCATCAGGTTGCGGAACCGCCCTCCCATCAACTGCGCACATGCCATCTCTCAGATGAGGCAGATCTAGAAAGAAAGGATATGTGACAGCTGCAGGGACATTGCCCATCCCGCTGCTGCAGCTGCTAGAGCTATCCAGCATCAAACAGCATGCTAGGGCTGTGTCAGCTGCATCAATTGCATGCGCGCCATACTAGGCTCAGCTCACTGTCCTCTGTTGCCTTCAGCATAGCAATATCCCCATGTCTCACTTGGTTGCAGCAGCAATTGCACAGTTGCTGCTGAGATTGGCAACTGGTCTCCGACAGCACGACTCAGACTGAGACCGAGTCAGCAAAGTAGCGCCAAATCACAGAAGAGTATTCCAGAAGGCGCACCAAACAATTTGGAGAAGTCTTATTTTTGTCGACTTTGGCAGCAGTGAGCTCCCAACAGTTCTTCCATGAAGTCAACAAGCAAAGATGCAAAAAGAACAGAGACCTTGAAGAGGGTGATGCCCATGATGGCGTCCAGCGCTGCGTCCTGGGCCACGGCCTGCGCAGAGCGGTGCCGCCTCGTCTCGCCGCGCAGATGGGACCCGAACCGCCTGGACGCCTCGCCTGCCAGGATTGAGGATAGACCGATGCCAGACATGCCCAGCGCCGGACCCAAGACTGGCGTCGCGCAGGATACCCTCAGCGCAAATCCTGTCACCTGTTGCAGACCAGCAATATTAAATAACAGGACACGGCTAAGCCAATGCGTGCATTAGCGTGTAGGTGCATGAGTAGTGTGAACAGTTATTGTGCAGGGCATCCGAAGCTTGCCTGTGTGATGCCAAGCCCAACTGTGAAGGCGCCAGCAGAGGTCAAGGCATGGCCTAGAAATGGGACTGCTGGCTCCAGAACTATCATGAGTTGGCCAGCTGTTCGTCTGCATCATGCATGCCAAGCATCAGGATATTAGTTTGCTCGAGGAGAAGATTGCAACACCTGGAGAGCCTGGCCATCAAGCGCACCTAGGCAAGTTCCTTGATGGAATTCCATGAATTCTGAAGCTTATCTTACATTAAAAAAACTGAGAAACTGATAATCGTTGGACACTGCGGCTCTCAGACGACTTACCTAACACTGTCCTCCATCGCTGACCTTGAAATAGTACTTAGCAAACTTGCATCAACGTCACATCCTGAACATCAACTAGTGGTGGTGTCTTGTACATGTGTTGATAATCAAAATGACGGTGAGCTTTTAGCTGACTGCAAGCTTCGATGGTGGAGGTAAAGTCAGATTTATACTTCCCAAACAATGCTTGTTATCAAATGTCGTGCATCTGCAACATTTACTGATGCAACCAATCAATAATGACCATAATAATCAGTGACCTATTTCTGTCCTCGTTTCGGTCAAAGACTTTGATTAAGAGGCTGATGATGATGTCAGCACGAACGTCATGTCCAAGAAAGGCAATTTCCAGATGTGTGCATCCTCCCGGACTTCCGCTGCTTCTTCAAATCATTCTATAGCGGACACGTTCACAGCATGACAGTCAACGCAGAAAGCTGGGTACCTTCTGGTAGAGATCAGGTCGTACTTGCCTTTCTCATCACGGCATCCCAGTCGTTCTTGCCTTCAATTCTTGATGTTTGCAATCTGAACATTGCGAGGAAAATTGAATTGTATGTAGCCTATCAAAATTAATCAACGAAATCAACACTAGGCTCGAGCGATCGCAACTTTTTAAGACGGGCATGCTGATCATGTTGGACCCGTGACAACAGCCTGATGTGAGTATCTAGTTGCTTTTTGAGTGACCAGCTACGATTTATTCAGCAATGAGCGCAAGGGCCACTTCACTCCCCACCGGGTGGTCTCCGTGGACAATTTTGCACCGAGTGGGTAATGCATGCTAGACTCTTTTCTGTCACATGAAGTCAATGAAAATGCTTGAGCTGTTAGGAAAGAAAATTCTCGCTTTGCAAAGAGAATACGGAGCACAAGGAAGGTAGGAACGGAATAATGTGTGAAAGGCTAGTGATTATGTCACTGTCATTGCACTGGAAGTCATTCTGTCAACATTTAATTTGACTTGCAAACATTACAGCGTTTGGCAACAACGGCCCAGACATGGCGCTCAAGCCTTGGAAACTGTGACCCCTCAAAGTGCTACTATTCCAGCTGGACAAGACACTCCCTCACTCTCAGACAGGACCATCTCTGTTTTTGGCCATGTCGACTCGTCATCTGTACTCAGCAGTGGAGATCTCTCAAGACATACACCCATTAAATACCAAAATTGCCATGCGGCAAATTAGCTAGACTTGGTGTTTGTCACGGACATTCATCGCACATGCATGGGAGCATGCTGCGCGGACAGTGTCATAAAGACAGCCTCGCGCTCACGAATCCTCTGCTGCGGCTTGTGGCAGGGCCTCAATTTCAGCTTTGTCCAGCAGCTTCTCTGCCAGCTTCTCCTGGATCGCTGCCATGCGCATCACCTGAAGCACGTGGCAAGCCTTCAGGAATTGCATTTCTCAGACACCATTTCATCGACACCAAACTTGCAGTATTCTTGGTTAAAACACACCGGGAAGCTACAACACAGTCACAGTGATATCATTGACCACCACAGATGACTACATTTTGCACCTCAAACTTATCCTCATTCACACAAGCAATGCCTGCTGGCACCACACTTTCTTGACCAGCCAAAATAAAGCGGAATAGGAACTGGGCAAAGCCTGTGTGAGTAAGGCACTCACCTGTGCTTCCAGGTTGTCCAGCTGTTGCGCCATGGCATCCTCCTTCTCGGCAGCTTCCGTTATGGAGGGATCCGCGCTGTGCCGATTGACCTGCACGCCCATGCAACACAGACAAAGTCAGATCTTCTGGCAAAATGCACAAGGGCATGTGCTCAGGCTTGTACAAGCGTAGGTGGAAAATTGCCCTGGTAAAGTTGCTGGTGAGTTGAAAGCGACCGTGCCCAAAGCTTTTTACACGGTATACGCTCCAGCATTGCAGACAGGGACCCAACATGCACACAAGAGGCATGCCTGGCCTCAAGTGCTCACAGTGCTCTGAATAGCCAAGGTCCCCAATCAGCCACATGTCAAATCGCGGCAGGCCAAACTCCGCAATTGAAAGATGCAATTGAGCGATGCACATCAGAGCAGCCATTCCTGTGAAGCCTCAGGCCTGCCACTACTGCAATAGTTTCATGATACTCTTTTCCTGCCAGAGGCAAGGTGCGTTGCAGACAAACTCTACGTGAAGGCTGCCAAATACCTACCCCTTTTTTGGCTCGTCAGATCCAAGCGTAACCCAAACATACCATGGGCACGGTGCTCAGTATTTCTTCCCGCGGCCCACCAGCCAGGAAGCCCAATATTATTATTATTATCATTACACGCTCTTCCTGCCAAAAGGCAAGGTACGTCCTGCAGACAAGTTGCAGTTAAAGGCTGCCACAATCCTACCCCTTGTTGGACTCGCCAGATCCAAGCAAGACCTAATCAACCGTGGGCACGGTGCTCAATATTTGTACCGTCCCCCAGCCAGCCGTGGGAAATAAATTCACTAAGATTTCTGGGGTACCGATAGGGGACCTGAGCTCACCCTGAGGAAGTGGATGTAGCGGGGGTACCAGCTGTGCGAGTTCCTGGCGCGCAGCCAGCTGGGAATGCTGCTCTCCAGCTCGTCTATGATCTCCGCGCGGCCGCTCAGGAACCGGGCGTCCTGGTTCTCGTTCACCTGCAAACATTGAAGTCATGTGAGGGCTGTTTGCTTACTGGTGCATCCCAGAGAGCTGGCGATAGACAATTACTCTCTGAGGGCCTCAAACAGAAAACATCTCTTGCGCTCCTCCACTCTCTGATAGTTTCTGAGGTGATGCACACTCCATGGACATCAGCAAACCAGCGGTGGGGAGAGCGCAAGACAGCGCATAATATCTCAATCCGTTCTCTACCTTTTGCTTAAATTAAAGATCTGCAGCGATTGAATGTGTCTGGAGTTGTATTAGACATCTACAATTGTCCCCATCTCTGATGACTTGACAGGCTGGACTGGCGTCTGGCTTACCCTGGAGCAGGCGTCTGCCAGGATGGCGATAAGGCAGTTGAGGAGAACCATGGACATGCTGAACCAGTAGACCAGCAACAGCGCCAGACCAATCTCCGGGTTGTGCGTGCCAGCGAAGATGGTGAGATCCACGCCGCCCATGAGCCAGTCAAACACCGTCACCAGGCTCGACCCTATGTCCCTGAACGCCTGCAGCGCCGCACATTTGAAATTCAAATTATATATGCGGTCCAACAATAAAAAAGTGTGCAGTGGGAGAATAAACCACTGTGCACTTTGGCAAAGGGGAAGGAGGATGCATGTCATCAAGGCTGCCAGTTGCGGCCTAGTAGTTGAGAGCCTGCCTTAGGTAGAGTTGCATGCCTACTAGGCATGATGCACGCGTTGCGAAATTAATTCGCATGCGCTTTGGCAAGTTTAGCATATCAAAGGAATGGCAACGCTTTGGCGAGTGCGCAACGACTGTACTGGAAGAGTGTGTGGGAAAGAGAAGATCTGCGGGGCTCGCCTCTTTCTTCTGGTCGCGGCGGAAGAGGATGTAGAAGCTCACACAGAAGCCCCACATGGTGAGCAGCAGCAGGAAGAGGAACCACTTGACGTCGTTGATCACCGCGCGCAGCGTGTCCACAAAGGGGTTCTTGGAGGGCTGCAGCACCCTGCAGCAATAGGGAGAAATATTGAGAGTCGTGGTATGTCGCCACACAAGGGTTCCTGGAGGGCTGCGGCACCCTGCAGGAAAGGGATTTGATGAGGGTAAATGTCTAGGGCAGCAATGTAAGTGCAGGTTGGCATGCCTTTTGGAATGTGTGCAAGCACTTGTTGAGAAGGTCTCCCAGGAAGAAGAGGCGGTGTTGACATGACAGAGCTGTGACATCCATTAGAATACACTACTTTTTTAGCTACAAGATGGTGGGCTGCCATCATTCAGTCTTAAAAGTCTTGTCAACAGCAATGCATTCACTTATGCTGTGCCTTGGTCAAGCCAACATCTATGAGTGTCACCCCCTGACAAAGGTGGGGGAGGGCCCACTAGACCAGAATGGAAGCACTCTGCTCCGACGCACTGAATCCTTTTGGATTGGAAAGGCGTGTGATAGATGAGAGATAGATAGGGCAGGCGGCGCACCTGGCAAAGTACTGCACCTTGACCCAGAGGATGAGCACCTGCAGTGCCATGATGACTGACAGCCCATTGCTGGCCAGCTCCAGCCGACCCAAATGCATCACCGTAATTGCTATCTGCGCAGCGTACGCCACTATGTCCAGAATGTTCCTACATGGCAGCATGAAACATTGAGGCAGCGGGCCGACATCGGGCTTAGAAGGCAATGGGGCCCTGGCATGGAAAAAGGTCCATGTCCCAACACAGCAGAATGCATGGGCATGCCTGCAGAGTGTCTGCAAAGAGAATGATGAGCTCATTACTTGCATGCTGCACGTGTGCAAGGACTTACGTGACTCTATCTCTTGGAATTAAGTGCATTCTCCGCATGAAGCTTCTTGATGTATTTGATTTAAGGGGTTGATCTACAGATGAAAGGGGGGATACACACAGAAGCAAGCCAAGAGTAGGGTGCAAGAAGCTGACCAGAAGTTGTAGATCCACTGGGTGATGCCGTACTCCAGCACAGCGCACAGCTCGATGTACATGAATGGCAGCATGCCCAGCACAGCCAAGATTTCAAATGTGACGGCCGTGGCGCCCGATCGTGTGTTCAGCAGCTGGCCTAGGCTCAGAGAGGTGTCCTCGTCCTGTGTGCACCCAGTCACAGCAACATGAGATCAATCCAGTCTTCCACCTATACCAAATGCCATGCGCGAGAGTCCATGATCAGTAATGTCATCAACCGATCTCAGGTGTTCCTCTCTTGGCAGACCATAAATTGGACAATTTATGCCTCAAGCACCAGCTCTCTACGGCCATCAGCATGCTGAAGCCAGCAGAACAGTGGAGCACATCTGCCCGAGGGTCACAGAATGCTGCACATGCAGGATCCATCAATAAAGCAGATGCTTTGCTCTGATGAAGCCAGAACGCACCTGGAAAATGAAGACAAAGATCTGGAAGGCCAGCAGCCACACTAGGTACATGGCCAACTCCGCGTGCATCCATCTCCTCGCCCACTGCTGCCACTTGAAGGTGATCACAGCCTGCAGATACCAGAGACCAGCATCTTACATTTCAATGTCTTGCATTCAATCTCAATATTCTGTGGATCTCTTTGACAACCACTTCACGTGCATTTTGATGAAGTTCTGTTGCTCCACAGAGAGTGCACGACCACAGGGTCAAGCGCCCCAATCGAGATCGAGAACCTGCAGCAAAAGGGCACCTGCAGTCTCATGCAAGCGTGCACAGCATGTGGTGCAGCGGGAAATTAGCAAACTGCATGCGTCAACAAGCTCTGCTGTTTGCATAAATATCGTGCAGGAGAGTCTCATTCAGTCAAATATAAGCGGTATTTCTGGCAATACAGACAAAAAAGGGAATGTCACACACCTCCACGGCTGGCAGCGCCCAAACGTTGACATTGAAGATGTTGCGCTGGAAGCAGTGCAGCAGCGGGTTGAGCAGCCCGCCATCGTCCGCGCATGCCACATTTTCTATGTCCACCACGTAGGCCTCCACCTCCATTACAGCACTTCTCCCTGCACAACAATTTTGCCTGGGTTTTAGTAGATACTCTGTTGGCGGGTACGAGAAGAGAGGAACCTTTCCTGGAAGAGGAGAGGTTCTTAGCAACTCACATTAGTGACCCTCATTGCTGATGAGGGTCACTAATGTGAGTTGCTAAGGCAGGGCATTGCTCCTACCATACTTCATTGACGGTATTCAACCGAGAGGCTTGCTTGCGCCACAGACACATGCAGCCGCGCAACGGCAGGACTGAGCTTGGCAGCATGCATCAGTGGACCTCATTGCCGAAGATCTGTCGATGTAGGCTGAAATAATATCATCATTCTCACATCAGTCCCGAGCAACACAAGAAGGTGGTTCGTCAGCACATATCATGCTGAGGGCCCTAGGGAACGTGCCATCCAGGCCGGGGCGGTCATCTTTGTCCAGTTGGGACCGCCAGGTCCTCTGCCAGTCTATGTCTCTGCTGTCCATGCCCAGCGTCAGGATGCCATTGTTCTCCAGCAGCTGCAGAACTGTGGAGTCCTGCACAGAGTGAAAATGAACGAACAGAACAGGCCAAGAGCCACACCACATGCATGATCACCTGCCGCATTTCTGCTGTCCCCCGGATATAGACTGTCCAAGATAGCAGGAGATATTGAAAGATTCATCGAATGGAAATCATGGCCTGAAGAAGGCCCAGAGACTCTGTAAGGTGTGTCTCCTCGCAGGCAAATATTACTGATGTGGAAGAGATCCGGGAGAAGTTCTGAACACTTACCCGCACTTTGAATGTGCCTAGCTTGCGGACGCCTTCCTGCTCGATCCATTTGAGGGTCTCGGCAGGCCTTTCATAGAGCAGTGATGATGAGTAGCCATTGCCGCACTCGATGATATCGTCGTGACCGTTGTCCATCAGCGGCTGCTCTATATCAGATGCATTAGTTGTTCCTCTTGTGGCATTCAGTGCCATTTCCTGTGGTCCCAAACCCACATGGCTTCTGTGGTGACGCGGCATTGGACCTCAGTACCGCGTCCCCTGAACGATCAGAAACTTCAAAGCCGATATGTAATTATTTACATGAAATAATGAAATTGAGATGGGACTTGATGATCCTTAATTTCTTACAAAGTGTTGAACAATTTTGTGATCAGTCTTCACAAGTTTCTGTAGGCTGATCGAGTCAGCGTGACGATATTCAATGCAACGAAGAAACCGAGCTAAGTTGAATCACAAAACAGAATAATTTTTACTCACTTGTGCATTGTACTCGGTGAAAGATTCATTCCGAGAGCGTGCCTCGGCCTCATAAGATAAGAGACCGATGAGGATACACATGCATGCACCGTGATCACCTCGTCAGCACAAGAATGGTCTCACAGGGCTAAAAAGGATTTAACTTCCACTGTCTGGCAAGGTCGAGCGTTTTCACAGACCTACTCTTCAAGAAAGAAGGCCTGGTCAATATCTTTAAATTCTTTTCCTTTGATTTATAATCACAAACCAGGAAAGGCTTTCATACTTGAACTTCACTTCAAGAAGTGACTCGAAGTGAGCTATACTGGTAATAAGCGGCGGATCTGCACAGCAGATCAAATAAACATTAAGAAGACCTCACCGTTGGAGGCCCAAGGACAGAACCTTGTAGCATAGTGTATGCCAGTGCCCAAACATCGATGTTTAAGATATCGTATGCGTCCACTGCCGTACACTTTCTCTCTATGTTCTCTAAAGGTTTCCCTAGGAAGCTTGTTCCCGGATGCTTAATGACGACTAGAACTTGGCCCGGCAATACAAAGGTGGTCTCCCCCACGGCAACCTGTCAAGGAACTGCTGAATCTTGTTTTGCCTGCGCATTGTGGTGTGACTCAGAAAGCTCAGAAACCCTGTCCATTTCAATGCCTCATCACTGGATATTTTCCCCAGAGCTTTGCCCCCTAAGCCTTGTTCTCTCTGTCAATCCGCCAGCGCTTCGCATAGCAGGCAGCAGCACGCGGCCGCAAGGCTGCAGTCAACACTAAAACATCTCAATGACATTCTCATACTATGTTGCATCCAGTAGGGATGCTGGCGTCGATTCACAGCAGCTTTGGCTATCCACACTCCATTGTGCAGTCTTGCACAGTAAACGGCAAGGCTCCTGATGCAAGATGGCCCGAAAGCATGTGCACTGTTGTCTTCCATCTGGCTGTTACTGTCTCTTGATGCCATGGAAGAGTCCATTTTGCAAGGATTCACCAGATCAAATGGCGCCATTAAATGGTTCAAGGAAAGGTCTCACCAGGCCTCAAGGCACCCCTTGCTGGAGCTGCCCTGCGGCTGCGCATACACTGGCTGCGGTGGGGGCTGCGCGTAGTAGGTGGGAGGGGGCGGCCCTTGGGGATATCCCCCTTGGGGGTACTGGGGATACGGGGGATAGCCCTGCTGTGGTGGGTATCCTGGAGGTGGGTAGCCTGCAGACTCGGGTGACTCAGTATCTGAGATCTCAATATGTAGAATATGTACGCACAGATCCAAGCATAGGGCCCTTCATCTGCGTCTCTTATTACGAAAAGCGATGGTCTTGGCTCAGACGTAGTCCCAAGAGATTTGCGAGGAACGCCATCGTGGTGCATGATGCAGCAGTTTAATTGGTAACAAATATACCTTGTAAAAATATTGAGGATATGGTGATGCCTGGACAGCATACAGGGGAAGGTACAAGGCCAGAGGTGGGGCACCACCTGACATTGGACGACCAAGCAACGAGTTCCTGTAACTCAAACCTTGGTGCGCACAGTATAACTAAATTTACTCTGTTTCCTTCAAGTATCAATGCATACAAGAGCGTGTCATCAGCCAGATATGTCCTGGAGATCTGCGAACCGTCCAATGGACCATGATAGCGCAGGTCAGGCAACAATTGATAAGCACCTTGGGATTTCTAGACATGTCAGCACATAAAAGTACATCCTGATCAGAGTCTCGGAGGCATCAATAACAGCTCAAAAACACCTGATGGTGGATACTTAACCTTGTCACGCTCGACTGTGTGGTGAAGAACAAAGCTTGCAACGATGGGAGCCCTTGACAACATCATCGGGCGCGACCCGGTCACGCGGCAGAACAGAATTGCAGCAGGTGGGAGCCAGGAGGCACAATTTTTAAGTGTTAAGCTTTATTGCAAGGCATTGCTGCGCTGTAATTTGGGACCCGGGGTATATTGCTTTGTCAGCAGTACAGGATCCGCGAGAAGGTGTGTGCCCGGGTGCTGTCCGTGAACGGACGACGGCTTCTGAATCCCTAAGTACGCAGATAAAGTGCATGCAAAAGCCTGGTATCATCTGTGGGATTCACCCTCAAGATTCCCTGCAGTCCGAAAAGTGCTGATGGTCATCAGCCGTGGGAGATACCTTTGCTGATTGTCTGAGGACCTGCGTGTACTGCTGTGCACAGGTGCTGCCCTCGCGCTCGTTGGAGCGGGGTACTATTGGTACAGCAGCAGGAAGGAGGGTGAAAGTAAGCAGTCCGCCTCTCGTCCATAGGAATCACCTGACATGGATGGCTTCTCCTGATACTCGCAGCTCACGTTATCTGTGGGCATAGTTGGACCATAAAGGATTTCTTTTATCAGTTTGCTGAAGTTTGACTGGAGTACTTCATGTATCTGTGCCTCGGCCAGCATTTCCCAAAACAACACCGTGGCCACCAGTGCACTGATCTGTTACACCTGTGCGCAGACCCGGTTGATAGGGCCAAGCGTGAGGCGGGGCACGTGAAGGACAAGGCCAAAGAGGAGGGGGAACGCGTGCGTCAGGCTGTAGACGACAAGGCGCAGAAAATAACAGGGCGCAAGTGAACTCCCCAATCTGTGAATCATGTCAGCTGCAGCCTGTCTGTGCCTGCTGCACAGACAAGCCGTGCAAGCTACAAGCTGTGGAGTAGGCTGCAGGCAGAGGTCATGTTGGATGGTCAGAGACCCTGTGAAGATGATGTAGAGTGCGGCAGGACAATGCACAGCTAAAGCATTATGCAACAAGTTGGCCGTCTGACGGTTTGCGGGACACCATATTCCACTGCTGGTCAGGTCAGGGGAAGGGCGTGTTGCTCTTTTGAGACCAGATTTGTGCTCTCCCAAATCTTGCAGCACCTAATGCTTGAATTTTGACGAGCTTTTTTTCCTGTCTGCCTGACATGCCTGCATCTGTAAATTTTGATCAAGCAACTTGCAAATTGCCGTGCAGCGACTCAGAATGCAGGCAACATGTGCCTGTCAAGTAGGGCAGCGCACCTCAAAACCCAATCAGTCAACCTTTTCTCTCTAGATCCACATTCCAATCATGCATTTGGGTCATGACCCCTGATCAGGTCATGTAGCAATATATTCATCCTTGGTTCAGGCTCTGCAAAGGAATTTGTCACCAGTGCAGTTTCTCTGAATGCTCTCCAATTCTTGCTGTGCACGTTTCGGATAATGTTGTCAATCATGTCTTCAGTTGACGGCAGGCGCGGCAGCCATGGCAGGCGCAACAGCTCGCACCCCTGAGCTCCGCAGGGTTCCCAGGGTCTGCGCAGGGGGAATAAATTACAGATCAGAAAACCCCATCAACCACCCTTCTGACGGCACGATCGCACCCAGTACCAATGCCACTACTAGCGCAATAATCAAGTCACTACAAGATGGCACAGAACATGACACGTCACATGCGCCGTATCTGATACCATGAAACTTGGCAGGGAACTGTTTGAAGTGAAAAGGGGTGTGGGAAGAAGCTGACCTGGAGGCCGCCACTGGGTTCAGCACCTGTATTTTTTTAAGGGTTTAGGGTTTAGGGTTGGCAGGGAACTGTTTGAAGTGGAAAGGGGTTTGGGAAGAAGCTGACCTGGAGCCCGCCACTGGGTGCAGCTGCTGGGGCGTTCACCAAGCATGGGTTGCCATTCAGCAGCACCTGCCCACCCCACATGCTTCAGCAACACTCACTAGAGGCATGCAAGCATAGTTGCACCATTCGGTCGGAACATATTTTGGGGACCGAATATACGGCCCTATATTCGGGCATACGGTCTGAAAACATACGGAATTCGGTCAAAAACGGCCTATTTTGACCCAAAACACCGAATATACGACCGAATATACACCGTATGTCGAATGGCCGAATCCGTATGGTGCAACTATGCATGCAAGACCCATCAACCTAGCTCACTCTCTCCACATCAGGTGGCACACTGTAGTGCCCCAGTGTTCCAGCTATCATTAAAGGACATGGAAATGGTGGGCACGATGCAGTGGCAAACAGTAATTTAAAGCAGCACATGCCGGCCTTGCATGCACATGTCAATGTAAATCTCTCTGAGGCTCCCCGAAAGCACTCTTTCTGCTAACGACCCAATTTCCGTTCACCAAAGAGTCCAACAGGCCAAATGCAATCTTTGAAGAGTAGGTAGATGTGTCTTCTGGAGCTCAGAAACAGAGGAGATCTGGTCAGGTCACCTTGTCTGGCTGCAGAGCGTCCGGGGATCTGCTCAGAACAATAAAGCCGACAGAGACTGCATTGGTGGCTCCAGGCCACAGGACATCCCAGTAGTCACTGGCAGTCCCAGTCAGCGTGCCGCCCAGCACATACTGCGGCTGAGTCAGGCCGAACGCCTGACTAACCCCCGCGTAGTAAACGTTTGCGATGGTTAGTACCCACGGCGTCGGCACCGCCACCGGGCCCACGTTTGTGGCTGTCACCATGACACTTCCCAGGTACAGCCCTGCCCGCGCCACAAATCTCCTTTAAGTACAAGCACACTGTCTGAAACCGTCTACTGGCTCATGGTGATGGATTTAACGATTGAAGGAAGGCATGGGTTTTGAGCGCTAGACACCAAGTGCGATTATGCAAATGTTAAACACGTTTCTCTTGTGCTAGCAACGCTGGCAATGGCGGGGAAGAGACTGTGCTTTGTATGCTTTGTGGTTATTTTTGGAAAGTATTTCCGAAAGTTCTAGCTGACAAATGACCTGAGCTTGTGTTTGAGGATCTGCATGCTATTACTAATGCAAGAGATTGTGGCTCCATTGCCCCTAATCTTCTGTACACGGGTGGACAGTGAGTGGTTGCTGTAGGTCTGTACCTGTTGTGTTGTCTACGCCGGATGATGTCACAGTGACCTGAGAGGAGCAGAAGTTCTTGTTGACCGCGACTGTCGGCGGCAGCCCGGTCGCCTGTTTTGGCTTTACCCTGCGCCACAACACCCCCACAGCATGTGTTATCACCCCTGAAAATTCTGCTTGCAAAAGTTGCCCCAAGAACCAAGCCAGGCTTCTTTTTGCATCCCTGCCTTCCACGCCATCTAACAATTTTATACATTCCTGTGCATTCCAGGGGTCGAGAGGTATCAGACGTATATTCATCTGAGAGCCCTTCACAGATTGCGGGGTGATTCTAGGCGTGAGACAATACAAAGGGACCTCTTGGGCAGGAAAATCCTGCTAGGACAGGCGCAATCAGAAGCATCAAGGAAAGGGGACTCACTTCTGGGCGCTGGGTGGCAGGTACCAGGGATTCAGCCCCAGGCCTATCAAGTAATCCAGTGGCCCCTTCAGCACTTTGAGACCATCCGTGCTGGTTAGGCTCCCTGCATGTGCGCACCATCACATTTATTGCTCAGAATGATCTTTTTGTGTCATCTCTTGGGGCAGTGGTTCAAGAATCAGGCAACCCCTTTGCGAGCAGTTCTTGGCAAATTGCCGAGCACTGTACATTCTACTAGCACAAGGGATTGAAAGAGTGATTGTGCATTATGTGCGCTTTATACATCATCTGCAGAGCCTGCAGGCAAGCCTTACAGTGACGAATCGTATCAGGAGGCTTATTGAGAAGGACCTTTTTTGAGAAGTTTGGTGATGAAACACCCTTAATAATGTATTATCCATTATGAACAGCTTGACCTGCTGCGCATGAAGGCATCTGACACCAAAGGCACGGGTGCAATGCACAGACATGCCTAATTTGGCCGCCAAACGAGGCAGATGCGTCTGCAGATAAGCTACACGTTATGGCTGCCACTTATCCTAACCAGTGTTGGACTCGCCAGATTCAAGCAAGACCCAATCAACGAGCAGGCTTTGGTGCACAGTATCTGTACCGGCCCCCGCCAGCCGGGGCCATATACGATTAGGGGGACGAAATACAAGGATAAAAAATCTGGAAGAGATATATTGAAAAGCTGCTGGAGCGCACCTAGCTGAATATGAATGACTGAAAGAGGGTGATTTGAAGACAAGAGTAATGATGTGTTGATTGCTTGATTAGGCATCTGCCGCACCTGCCAGATCAGGCGTCCAGCCATTCCAGAACCAGGAGGAGATGGGTCCATGCGCGCCGTCAGCCGCCAGGCAGGCGGGCAGGCCACAAAGCGGCTGCATGTAGGCCGCCAAGTCATCAAGCGCTGACTCATCCGTCGCTGATGCCAGCCCCGACCCAAAACTGGCCAGCACCACTGCAAAGCTCCGGCAGCTCTTGGAGTTCACACAGTAGCCCTGCAAAGTGCAAAGACACATATTTTCAAATATGGGGGGTTTTGAAGGCTTGACGGTGCTACATTTCAGGTCCCAGGGTTCAGCATATTGGGTTGTTTTCAAGTGGCAGTTCTGTGGTATGTGACCTCCTGCTATTGATACTGGGTCAGAAATCATGACATTGAGTGCAACGAGTGTGGAGCACGTACAAAGGTTGCAACGCAGCCAGAGCGCATTGCAACACTTGAAATGTATGTAAGGCAGAGCTCAGGGGTATTCTAAAACAGCGCAGCGCAGAAGAGCTGCTATGCAGAGTGTAACAGGATAATTGATGCTTGTATGCAAAGCAAAGGCTCTGTGAAGGCCCACCTCCTTGTTGAGGTAGCCGAAGGATGAGGTCAGACGCTGCCACAGAGCAGCACCGGTGCTGGCGGCCAGAGATCCGTTGTAGACTGACGGCGCTGTGTAGGCCGGTGTGATCACCACCTGATTTGACACATAAACCACAATATTCAAACCTCCTCATTCCCTGCCGATGGTGCCTCACATGGAAGCTATCAAAGACTCTGATTCAAAGCTGCAAATGCATCACAACCTGATCACCTTGGATGTACTTTGGTAGTGCAATTCTATGAAGGCGACACAAGGCTGCAGTTGGTCGAACACGCTCAGATTGAAATCAAAGTACAGTACGAATTTGAAGTTCAAGCTGTAGAGTGTATACCTGGTTGACGTAGGGGCGGATTAGAAGTGTCTTGAAGAATGCGTTGGGGTCGGACAGGTTGTACTTCCTGATCAGGTTGGCGTCCGTGGCAAAGCCGTCGCCCGGGCTCCTTGTCAGCGCAGTCTGCCCCGCTCCTGCTCAGTAAACGATGAGTCGTGATTACTACTTGAGAATCTGGTGTTCAGTCATAAGTGCATGTTCAGAGTCTTCTCAACACATCGGAGTGCGGCTGTGCGTTGTCACGGGACAAGCTGCTTTGCATGCACGTGCTGAGGTGAAGAAGCTCTAAATGTCAGTGGGTTGCGTTGATTCCAATGATAATTTTCAGCCCAGATGCTGTAGTAGCTCTGCTGATACCTACGCATGGCACCGCAAGTTATTGTGCGCGCGCAGCACAGCAGCAAGCTGAAATCTGTGCTGACGCCAGCAGGATTACTGCTGAGATGGGGCCACCGGCATCTGAAGGCACTCGTGGCAGTGATGCATTCCTCCTCCAAGGAGAACCCAGAGTATCAATGTAGCGCCGTTTGCTGCCAAATCATGCATTTGAGGTCAGACTGGATGCAAAAAGATCCAACAACTGGGCCTCTGATGGACCTCCATGGATCCTGAAGGACTAGCTCGGATGGGATGGCTGCCCGTTGAAGCCGCTTCAAGTTTTAGAGTCGGGTGCTGCAATAAGAAGGGGCTAGGGCTAGACGCAGGGTATTGAGTGCAGGAAGCTTGCCTTGCAGGAAGAAGAGGGCTTTGGGGTTGATGGGGTTGAGAGCGTCCAAGGCTGCCATGTAGATGTTTGCCAGCCCTGGGGCACCCCCCGCCGCCTGCCACCTGGCAAGATGACAAGTTGCACTAATTATGCACAGCATACTTCTACTAATGCTACTAGGCACGTCACTGGTGTCCGCCAAAGGCAGAATCGCCCACATGTGGAATGGACATCTTGCTTTGCCACAGACCTGGCTGGCCTGCATATACTGCTGGTTTGCAATGACATCCGCGAGCTATTTGAATTTAGTGTTACGTCAGAGTGTTTTTCGACAGGCAACTGCTCATGATATCCAGCAGAACATATACAGAACTATACCAATGTCAGCGCCTGCCGAAAGACAGTTCAAAGCACAGTACAACATTTGGATAATTGGAAGAACCGAGTTTTACTTGAGGCCGTGGGTGTCCGGATTGCCGAGGGGAGATATGACGATGCGGGGGGCTGCGACGGCATTCTTAGTCACCGTGCTGACTAAGCGCGTCCAGCTCTGCACCCACGTCTCCGGGTTGTCTATCGCCGTTCTGTCGACCTCAAAACTGTTCTCCAGCACCTGCGCCAAAATAGGACACTACGGTGTTGGCATGCGCATGGGCACACATACAATATACGCGCATCAACAACCCCCACTGCCCTCTTAAATGTGGAGTCAATTAAGGGCGTTTATCAGGATGAGATAAGAACATTAAGCACTGCTGTCTTGTACTTACACATAGTCCAGTGCAGACAAGGTAGTTCACAATGGTTTTCTGACAAGTTGCCATTGCTGATCATCCGATGAGTCAGTTTAGTCTACCGTGGATAAGGTCACTCACACCAATGCTTGCTGTGACCCTCCACCACTCAAACATGACTGACAGAGGGTGAAGAAAAAACAATCCTGGTGTGGGACCTCATGCAGGGTGAACAAGAAAGGAAAACGGCATTTGCCTTTCAGTCTTCGCTATGTACAACGCTCGGACTCTGCATTGAAATTTTCAATGGAAATTATGCCACTGGAAGCAACGGAATTATTATTATAATTATTACACGTTTTTCAGTCCTCAAGGACTAGGTACAAAGGAAAGAATTAGAGGCAGATTTATTCCAAGGATCTCGCACCACATAGAAACCATTGCCAGCAAGGAAGCCAACAATGGCCTGATACTCCTGCAGGGGAGTGCCGGTAGGAATGTCAGTGTTGCACTCGCCCTCTCCGTTTGAAGACTGCGCCAGAAGGTCCGGCACCTTGGCAGTCACGGGCAGCAGCGTGCCATTGGGCAGCACAGACGCCTGCAGTGCATCAGCAGCAGTGATTCTGCTGATTATGGACTGATGATCAACAGATCACTGATTGATCATGTGATGGATTTTGTCCTTCTGAAGCTTGGCGGATTGACCCTATTGGTGTTGCAGAACT
Source organism: Coccomyxa subellipsoidea C-169 (assembly GCF_000258705.1). Classification (NCBI taxonomy): domain Eukaryota; kingdom Viridiplantae; phylum Chlorophyta; class Trebouxiophyceae; family Coccomyxaceae; genus Coccomyxa; species Coccomyxa subellipsoidea. The sequence goes on from NW_005178022.1 coordinate 330,244, forward strand.
GTTTCTTTTTTGTTTGTAAGTTCTTGAACGTCATGCTTGGCGCTAACTCTGAAAACATGACTCAGTCAATTGATCAGTGATCACCGGGAAGTTGGCCGGAAGCAGTGTAGATTGACTGATTGGGCTGATTGGGTTGTTTGCTCTGCAATAATGCTGCGTGATAGGGTACATCGCTGAACGGTGCCCTTCTGTGGTTGATGGCAGAGCCTTGAGTGGGACATGCATGTCCTTCTTGTGTGACATGCAAATCAGCTGAGCTCCTCATTGCATTATTTGAGAGCGCCAGTGATGGATGCAGTACCTGAAGCTGAGCAGCAGTGGTGCTGATGCACTTGAGGGGGTACTTGGGGGTCGGGGCAGTGCCCAAAAGGGTCTTGAAGCTGAAGGGCAGCTTGACAGCGTTGAATCCCAGTGATTTCATGCGCTGAACCTGTGTGCTGAAGTCCGCGCTCACGCTGCTGGCACCCTGAAAAGGAACACACAATCTACATTTGTCATCATTGCTCTTATACGCTTTTCCTGCCAAGAGGCAGGCTGCTTTTGGAAACAAGCTTTATCTTCATGCTTCCTCTCACTGTCACCCAGGCGTTTCCTTTCGTTGGAAGGGCCACTGAGAAAGCATTGCTCGAGGTGCGGGCACAGGAATGGCCCTGCAATCCTGAAGAATATGACTGAAGTTCTCTTATAATTTACTGTCTGCCGTGGTGCATCCTCTGCTTCTGGATCATGGAGGAAAGGCATGACCATGATCTTTGCAGAAGTCTTAAGAAGGAGCAATATCAGCAAGACTGGTAAACAACAATGTAGGTGTTGCTTGACGTACCTAGTCCTCAAGAACTGGAAAATTGTGCAATAATTATAGAAATTTATTATTTTAGCAAAGGGGTGAACCTTGAGGTTGTTCAGCATGGTGCCTGTGTCAAAGCCGGGCCATGTTACGCCCCTAAGCAGCACCGGCAGGCCATCAGCGCCCACAATGACACCTGCAGAACACATGAACGATCTTGTCAGTACGGTAAAGGTCCCTCGATCATGCTTGCAGATAATTTATGGCAGAAATCAAATGAGCATAACGCGGGCACCTGCCCTCACTGTCTGTCAACTTACAGCAGGACTTTCACAGGTCAGCTTGCAGATCATAGAGCAGATCCCTATCCTACCCCTTGATGGACTCGCCAGATCCAAGCAAAGACCCAATCAACCGTGGGCACGGTGCTCAGTATCTATACCGCCTTGCAGACCTTTATACCGCTTGCAGACAATGCAGAAATTAAATGAGCATAACGCGGGCACCTGCCCTCAATGTCTGTCAACTTACAGCAGGACTTTCGCAGGTCAGCCTGCAGATTAGAGAGCAGATCCCAATCTGCGTTGGACAGAGACTAGAGCCCATCGACAGCCTCTTCCACGCTTCTCTGGTCACAAGGAAGCCTCCAAGCAGGGCCCTAGCCACCTAGCCACCCCGCTCACAGCACATGCCCTTTCCTGCAAAGTGCCTTACCAGCACAGACTTGGAAAATGGTTACCAGAGAGAGCGTACCATTGTTTGTGGTAAGTGCAGTTGTTGTCGGCCCAACGCCCCCGGCTGATTCAATGCTGCCGCCGGTCGACGGCTTGTAGGTGAACACATCTCCGATCGAGCTCGAGAATGCGCCGTTGCTAGAGCCGCCGTTGTTGTTGTTGGATGCAAACGTGACTGGTGGCGGCGGCGGAGGCGCCAGCACTGATGCTGCAGGAGCCGCCCCGGTTTGTGCTTCCTGTACGCAGGTCAGAGATGTAAAAGTTTGTGTCTGTGGGACTTTGTAATGGCTTGCATAAATGCTATAATGCATGGGGCATTGCAGGTCCAGCAGGTCCCATTGTGTCTGGTTCCTGAAATTTATGAAAGTGAAGTGTGTGCCAGGTCTTTTCCAATCCTGATCGAGCACGACAAGAGCGACGCAGACATTGGCAACGAAATTCGAGGGCACTTCCATTTTTCAAGATGAGCCTCAAAATGAGCTACTCTCTACAGAGGAGCATTTGCAAATCCATGCCACTTCCAGGCAGAGGTCGACATGTGCTTCGGGCAACATGCTGAAATGGGGGGACTCACCGGAGGCAGGACTGGGGTGGGCGGTGGTGGTGGTGGAGGAGGGAACGCCGTTGGCGGAGGAGGGGACTCCATCGGCGGGGGTGGATAATCGGTGGGCGGCGGTGGCGGAGGGGAATCCGGCGGTGGCGGGGGCGAGTCCGGCGGTGGCAGGGGAAGTGCAGCCTGCAATTTAATAGAACCCCTCTTTTATTTATTGTTTTCTATTGAGTGGTTTATGTTCAATGGAAAAGCAGCACTTGATCAGTCTTGGTGAGTATAAGAAGTACAATCGTTCCTCAACAGCTGCAATTGCATAGTCCCTAAAGGCCTCAGATGACCTCTAAGTTGGGCACCCCTCAAAAAGGAGTGGCGCTCAAAGATAGCCTGGAAAAAAGAGTCTGGGGACTTCAGGTGGTGACAGATCCAAGGTACTATTTTCTGGATGCTTCGTGGGATGCAGTCGTGGAGATTTGATGCATGACAGGCAGCGCAGCATGACACTGAAAAGAGCGTTAGGTAAGTTTGGTATCTCACCTGTGGCGACGGGGATGGGGATGGGCTGTCCGGGGGTGGCTGAGCAGGGGAGGAGGCCGCTGCGGGGGATTGTTCCGATGGAGAGGGGGACGCGGCGGGGGATTGCTGCGTTGGAGAGGGAGATGCATCGCTCGACTGAGGCGACGGCGAATACTGGTCTGAAGGCGGCGGAGAGCTTGGTGCTGCAAATGCACATCAAGTGTGTCAAACTTTACTATTTTGCATTGTGTGTTGTTGCGCTACTGTCTGCCTCCACTCTTTGCTGTTTGATTTTGCAGTAAAACTAGTCTGGTTGCATCAGGACCAGAAACACTGAAAATGGTTCTTTGCATAAAGCAAAGAGCAAAGCCTGTGCACACATCATCAGCATGCTTGCACTTGTAACACTTTTCACCTGAGCCAACCAGTGTGCTTGATTTCAAACTTTCAGGACGCTTACTGCTCTTGGCAAAATCTTCACTTCTTTGAGTCCAATTGGTAATGCAAAAAGAGCGCACTTGACGCAATTAACCCTATAATATCACTGCGGGCGCATTGCTTTGCAGCGCAGCCCCTAGAGATCGCAGGAAAGCTTTACAGGAGAGTGAGAGGAGTAGAAAGGGTTCACCTCCGATGACGGAGGCAGTCGGGGTGGGCTGCAGCCACCAGGGGGTGTATCCCAGGGCGATCAGATACTGCATCTTGTTCCAGTCCACCTGCGACCAGTTCTCTACCAGACCCAGGCTCTGCCCTGAACAGCAAAATCCACCGGGTTCCATCAGTTGCCAACATAAGTACGCGCTTTTCCTGCCCGAGGCAAGGTGCGTCTGCAGACAAGCTGCATGAAGCGGCCGCCAGAATCCAATCGCAAATTCCACCAAAGCTGGCTGTTTGTATTTCTGCGAGAAGAGGGCTGCGGAGCGCAGACGTAGCATACATCAAGCCAGGAGAAAGTGCGCTGTTACATGGCAGAATGGACAGTGCAACAGCCTTCTTCCCCGCATTCTGCAATGTAGCCGTGCACAATTGCCTGCAATGGTCTGATAGAAAAAAACCTTGGCACCAGAAACCTTACCGGTGGGGGACAGGTGTGATTGCGCAAATAAAGTCAACAGGTCAGGCAAATGAGCATGATTTTTTTGCAGAATGCGAGGGAGAACGTTGACATCAAGTCCCCTATATGCTGCAATGTTCTTTGTCCTCTTCGGCCTCGTGCCTGCATTGATCCAGAGATGCAGAGATGCAGAATGATTTCCCTTGTGGAAGAGAGGGACAGAAGCGGGGTGACAGCTGGGGGCGTGCCTGAGTTAGAGTTCCAGGCCCACCAGAAGACCCCAGACAGTCTGTTGTGCAGCCCGTCCGCGGCCGCGCCGTTATTCAAGAAGTAGGGGATCAGGTCCTGCATTGGCTGCGCATCCTGGTAATCCTGCACAAGCGCACAAGATACATGTCATTTTGAAATCATTATATTGCAACACGCTTTTCTTGCCAGACGTAAGATGTGTCTGCAGATGAGCTTCAGGAAGAGGCCGCCACAGCTCCAAACTTTTTTGGGCCTCACCAAATTCATGCAAGTTCCAATTGACGAAGGCAAAGTGCTGAATGTTTCTACCGCTGACTTTTTGATGCGCATATCTCGCACCTTGATGTGTTGCAAAGCACCCTCTGGGCATGTGAATCAATATAACGCTGCCATGTCACTTGCATGCAGGAGGACTTGCCATCACCAGATGAACCCCACTGCCTGTCTTGCCGCTGGATGCTGCATACATAATCCCATGCATGCATATCAAATGGCTAGTGAAGTTTGGCAGTCGGGCCAATGCAAGAGGGCACTTGCCGTAAATCCAGTGCCGGTCTCTCCAAGGATGACAGGAAAGAGGTGACAGTCCCCAGAGGGGCTGCCCAGCACATTGGAGCCCGTGCAGTAGCCCTGCTTGTTCAGGTATCCGAACGATGCAGAGTAACGCGCCCACAGCGATGTCCCCTGCACAGCCACACGCACAATAAAAAGATGGCATGAATCATCTTTGTTTTTCAATTGCACTGTTGCCTGCATGTCTGCTTGACAGGTTTTGCTAGGTGACGGTAGGTAATCTGCTAATCGTGCTACTGTGCACATACTCTAGCCAGCTTGTCACTCATTTGTACAATTGCATTAATATCCCTTTGGACATCGGGATGTCCCATGTGCACGGTTGTGGGTATGACTTGATTCCACTGGGATCATCTGGCATCATGTTCTATATTTCTTCTCTGCTCTCCCAGCATTGCAAGGCCATGAAGTTTGGCTGTTGAGCCAGTCCAGCTGTCTCTGAAAAGTTGCTGGCCATGACCAGGGTTCAAAAGGGTTTGCATCGTATTCAGTACACAAAAACAGGAGCTTGATAAGCGATCCAGATAAAAATCATGCATGCAGGTCTCCTCGTGATGCATGAGGAAAACAAGGTGGACAGGCTTGCTGGAAGGCATGCATGCATGCATCCTCACCTCAGTCTCTTCGTGAGCCATGGAGATGGATGGCGGGTAAACATGGGGCCCAATGATGATCTGGGAGAGGTAGGGCTTCTGCAGCAAAGAGCTGAAGAAGGGGTTGGGGTCTGACAGGCCCCTGGAGGATATCACATTCGGGTCTACAGCTGTACCGTCTCCCCAGTTCTTGCCCAGATTCCCCTGGCCAGCTCCCTCCACCAAGAACAGCACATCTGTGGCAAACAGGCATATGTGTAAATTCGTCAACACTGCTTCAGGGTGCTGCGTGCACAAGCTTGACTCTCCCAAGCAAGCACAGTTTGTGTGTCTTGCAATGAATGCTTGTTTTGTCCAGGCCTTTATATTTCTACATCGAAGCGCGTTGATTCACGTGGGAAAATCAGAACGTTCGAATAAATGGGCTCTGGCTGGATCGATGTGAAAAGGTTGCACGGTTTTGGAAAGCCCAGGAGGCACGCACTTGAGGCGACGGGGTAGACGAGGTCCATGACGCTCAGGTACAAGTCCTCCATCCCGGGCAGGCCAGCGTCCGGCTGAGCCTCCCATCGCAGGTTGCCAAAGTCCGGCTCGTTGAGGAAATCGCAGATGACGCGAGAGGTCGCCTCGGGATATTTCGTGCTCAGCTGAGTCATCAGGTCCAACCACTGCATGCAATAGAGGGAGGCTGTTTCACACCCTGTCAGACAAGCCATTCTTCACAGGCTTTGTAGTATTTACTATTACAGAGAGGATAGCACACAGGCCCTTCCTGCACGGCCGGCATGTGAATGCATCCTGGCAAGAATGACTTTGTGGGCGAGCTATACTTCGCAATTCAAAGCATGCCATGTACTGCATCCATGCACTATCGGACAATGGAGTGCAAGAGCGATGTCAGGGCGTGCATACCCGTCTGAACCACTTCTGGGTGTACTGCAGGACTGCAGTGCTAGAGTACCCTGACAGTTGCATGCACACTGACAATTACTGCACTAACGCTCTGTGCAGCACGCTCTCTGCCTCCGATGACAGCAGGTTCAACAAGGCACTGCGCACCCGGTTCAGCCACTTCTGGGTGTCCTGGGTGGCGGTCTGGTCGAGGTTGAACTGGTTGTCCAGGATGATGTAGAAGCCCTGGCTGGCAAAGTAGTCGACCGTCCACATGAACCGGTTCAGCGTGCTGTCCTCTGGCAGATACGCGTTGCACACCCCCGGCACACTGCACAAGATGCACAACAATTCAGAACGCTTCAATTGCATGCATGCAATGTGGCCAATCATGCTCCTGGGCCGGAGGTATGGCATGTATGCTGCAAGCCTACAAGTCGCGTGGCAGGCCCTTCTTTAGTAACTGGCGCTGTTGCATTGCCTTGCATCTTGCGCCCAACACAAAAACCTGCCCTATGGTGCAGTGCAAGAATCACAGCAGGTATGGCCCTTATCGCTTGAGCACATCCCATGACCGGCGCTGGCAGCAGAACAATGCACGCGCGGTGAGCTGTGGCTGGGTGGAATATCTACCTGGCGGGAGGGGTGGACCACTGGGGCGGTGATCGGCTGGGTGTGGTGCCAGGTGGCGTTGTGTCTGCCACCACAACATCGCTAGACACCTGCTCGCATGTGCAAACCCATAAGCTTGCTGAAACGCGGAGTTTTTAGCTATGACTGTAATTACTCATGCGCAGCATCTTCCGGTACGGAACACGAATTAAGAAAAGAGCTGGTGGGTTCCATTGCAAGAGCTGCTCTTAACTGCTTATCCCGAGACTTTAGAGCAGCTCACAACAGGTATCTCCGAATACTTCAATCAGTGCTTCAGGACAGGGCTGTACAATGAGCACTACCCGAGAAGACCTCAAAAGTACATCTGAATAGAAGCAACACCACGTTAAGGGGCTCGTACCTGTGCGCAGTTCCTGGCCTGGCTCTGAGGGGGCTTGTCGTAGATGTCTGAGAAGCTGAAGGGCAGGCGCACGGAGTTGAAGCCCAGCAGCTGCAGCCGGTACACAATCGTGGCAAAATCCAGCGTCAGGCTGTCAGAGCCTGCAGCATATGCACTACATGGTCTCCAACTTGATCAGATGAAGAGCATGTCAAAATTAGTATCAAACACTAATACAGAAAGCATAGCACGTTGTTGAGGAGCACATCACACTGTGGCGCAGGTCACAGGGGTGATGACCAAAACAATGAAATACGCTCCATGTCGCTGGTCCTATAATATAGCATCAGACATGGGCACTTTGAGGTCTGATTGAAGCTGCAGCAATTGTTGTGAATTATAGTTGCAATGCTAGGGGGACACGAGACGTAGAATCAAGTACTCACCAGCCCAGAGGCCGTCCAGGAATGTGGTGCCAGTCTCAAAGCCAAACCAGTTGATGCCCCACAGCTGCAGAGGCTGCCCGTCCACGCCGATGATCTGCCCGTTGACCGTAGTCATCGAGAACGCTGACTCAGCCTTTGACTTTGTCGGCGGCGGCGGCGGCGGCAGCTGCGCTGACTGGACCGTGCATGGCTGGTTGTTGACTGCCACCACATCCGGCATGCCCAGCCCATCAGACACCTGATGCACACCAGAAAGTGTCGCTTAGCATTTTCTTTCGTTGCATGCTGGCCCTGTTAAGAGAGGCAACACGCATTTGGTTATTGTACAGTTGTACACTGTTCCTTCCTGGTGGAGGCAAAGTGTAGTTGCAATGAAGCTGCACAGAAAGCCTGCCCCAGGCCCTGCCCTTGTTGGGCGCTCAACATCTCCCACGAGAATCCATCCTGCATGATCTTTCTGTTACGGCAACCAGCTTTCATTTGGCGCAGTCATGATCTGTCAGTCATTTAGTGATGGGGGAGCCTTTTACAGAGCTGTAACGACGGGCCTTTTTAATTCAGAGAGCAGCGAGGTGAGTCACGCATGGGTGTACCTCCACAATGAGGCCCACGGCGATGCCTCCGCCGTTGGGCGCCAGAGTCTGCCAATAATTCAGCGCATCTGACACAATGGTGCCATTGGCATTGCTCACCACCTCCAGATTGAATGTCTGCACCAAAATAAAGACCCCTCTTTTCATTCCCTCTCTGTATCCAAAAGATTGCTTGAATCTGTTTCTTCACTTCAGGCCAGCTGTGCCAACCCATCACAAGGGCACCATATGAGCCCTTATTTTCTTGTACATTGCTGAACGTACATGAATTCTAGAAGTCTAGCTGCTGGGAAACGTGCAGCAACAATTGCCAACTGGGTCTGCAGCTGTAAACCCAGGTCTACAGGTCTACTATTGCTGGTTGCAGACCTAAGAATAACAAACAGCCGTCTTTGAGAAAGACACACCTGTCTGATGTTGCCGTAAGTTGGGCTCTTGAGGGTGAGCGACCAGGGAACAGTCAAAATCTGAGGGGAGCTATTGACAATGTTGAGGTTGACACTGGAATAGCTGTTGTTTGTTCCATCTGACACCCAAGCGTTGCTGACTGTCACCACTGCCTGACAGGTCACTGCTGGCGTCTGTGCTGCTGCTTGGGCTGCACATGCGGCCAACACCAAAACTACCAGCAAGAAGGGCTGTGTGAGGCGTTGGAGCATCTTATTCAAACTCCTGTAATGGAATTGGCTGGCTAAGCTTCTGTTCCCTACTCCCTGCGATTAAGATGAACTGATTACATTTTTGGTACTGCTCGTGATCTTTTGCAAGGACTTTAACATATGATAGTGCTCCCAAGCTTTCCAAGTTAGAAGGATCCTTGGACTTGTACAACCTCAGTGCTGGCGACGACAATTGAGTTAGAATATGTAAAATTGTGATATCAAAATCATAAAGTGTGGCTGTGAGTGCGGCGTTGCTCTAAGTTTCAGCGTCTGCATAATCAAGAAGCTCGATCGCTGAGGGTGCATGCCGTTCACAGCCTATCAAGTGACAGGAACACCCGCGGATCATCTGGCTTCGACTTCTGTAGATTATAATTGTTGCTTGATCATTACTTGCCTGGATCATGCTATAGCTGCGCCCTGCCACAAGTCTAGGGTCGGTCCGGCACTTGTAACTCCTAGATTTCCCGACTCGCTTCCCCGACTTTTGCGGCCATCGGAGGCTTGCTCATACATTTCAAACTCTTTATACAACTCTGTAAAATATCTCATGTACTAAAGCATCCCCTCGGTGCTTCCTCGATGGCTTTGACCGGCGTGTTCGTCTGCCGAAGTGACTAATTCCCACGTGACCATCTCGAAGTGAAACCGTCACAAAGTTTCGCTTGTTTCGCTTTCCATCCTCTTGAGTTGCAGTCAATCATTGACATAGGTGTACAGTCATATTTCGATTTCTAAAGCTGAGGAAGATCACTTTTCCCTGCTTAAGTTTGCAGGATTTGAATCACGCAATCAGCTCAACACCGCTTCCACCTTGTCTACTTTTTACTTTGTTTGGCGTAGTGACAAGTCAGGAATCATTTAAAAAAAACTTTATGAGGTTTCATGCCTAGGCATGCGCCTTATGCAAGCCCTCAGGGAGGGTATATCACCCAATTGAAATAGTACCAGAGCTCAATCCGCAACCCGGAGCAAGATCGACGCAATGATGAGTGACAACGATGCCGTATATACTATGCCTGTCGATGGGGACGACGATCCACAGCAACCGTTGCGCTCAAAGATATACAGAGTCTTCGATATAGACAATCGCAGTGCCTGCTGTAGACATTCCCTGTTGGGACCAGGCAAGCTCGCAATATCGTCAACCATCTAAATTCAAGGAATCCTGCATGCCTGTACTTGTTGGGTGGTTTTTGCAGATAATACTAGAAGTAGCATATTCCAATGCATACTACGGTAGCACCATGAGGCAGATAAGCCTTGAGAGTTTACCCTTTCTCGATCCCATCCCTTTACGTAGTTTTGTGGTCTTCAATGTAATCTAGGCAAGCGTATCGCTCAAATACTTGCCCAAATCCTCCTGCATGCTGCTGCAGGCCACAGAGGGAAGATCCTTGGAAGCTTGGGGCTCAGTCTTCTTGTGGTGATCGGCATTCTGCTGCTTGGAATGGACCACCATCGCAGCCAGTATCCTGTCACATTCCTTGTGGCAAGTCCCCCTTCCCTTGAGAGAACCCTGTTACCCTTCATCAAATCCCTCTACACACTTCACTTTGAGCGCAAGTAACTGATGGACAAGGCATGATCTGGGAAAAGCCATGCATGATGGGTACACATTGTTGATGCAGGTGGGAGATTGGGGCCGGAGGGGTCAGTACAATCAGTCCCACGTGGCAGCAATGATGAGCCTGCAGGCCTCCCTTGTTGGACCTGATTTTGTTGTCAGCGTTGGGGACAACTTCTATCCAAGTAAGTGGCAGCACGGCGATTCGTTCTGCCTGGCTTGGACTGGATACTCACACCTTTCCGAGACACAGAACTGGACAAGCTTGCATGTTGCTGATGACGCAATTCAATGCATGCAAATATGGGTGTTTAAAGGGGTTTCTTCAAATTTTTAATAAAATATTTCTTTAAAGGGTGTTCAAACCTGCATGAGATGCGGGGATGCACATGCACAGTTTTGGAAAATTGCTGAACTAAATGTGCAGGTGGCCTGTCGAGCCCATCAGATGAAGCTTTCAGCAAGTCCTTCTCAGATGCATACAGCGCCAAGTCACTGCAGGTCTGGCCCCTGCGCAAATCCCTCACCCCGTGACAATCCTCTGCAGACCCACATGCGTCATATTGCACTGCACATCAGGACTGGCTGATGGAAAGCATTGGGTGTCTGTGCAGGTGCCCTGGTACACAATTCTGGGCAACCACGACTATGGGGACAAATGCTACGATGAGCAGCCGGGCTGCTACCCCACAGGAGACCTGTACTACAGCCCAAACCACCAGGTGAGGTTGCGCACTTTCTTCCTATTTCAAGCCCATTGCCGCGATTTCCTATTGCACTCTGCATTGAGTGGAGCAGTGTCAGTATGACATGAGGCAGTGGCATGAGGCACAGAGCAACTCCTCTACTGGCACTTCCCTCCTGCGGGCGCAAGATGTGATGCATGCATGCATCTCATTAGTCACAACACTCCTGCTCTGCCAGAGACTCTCCCGTTTTCGTTGCTCCTCTGCAAATCTTATTTTAAAATATAGAAACAGAGTGACACCCACATGAGTTTTCTTCAATTAAGTTCAATATAACCGTGTTCATGCATCCGTTGAGGTTGCTCTCGCTCTGGGACTCCCGAGCCAGATTTTCTGCATTTCAAACTGGGCAGGATACAAATCGTGCACGCATATTGGCGAGCACCGCTGCAGTAGTGGGCGTAGTAATGACAACACGTGTTGCTGGCGCAGATGCACACCAATCTGGCAAAGAGGGATTGGCGCTGGAATTGTGAGAGGACTTTCCAGATGCACCTGGCAGGCGGCGATGTGGAGTTCTTCTTCATAGACACCAGCCCCTTTGTGCAAAAGTACTATTACACCCCCTGGGCCAACTTCACAGGCGTGCACCCTTCTCATGCCACAGCATCTCTTATTTTTACATACTCTGCACAAGCTTGCGTGCTCATGACGTGCTCAGGTTCTTTCACGGCTATGCCGGGCACTGGTCTCTACATTCAAGAATCTGCATGCGCCTGCCCTGCGCACAATGCCCAGATTCAACGCTGCGCATGGGTGTTGAGATGTTCTTGGAGTGTCAGTCAATCAGACTTCTTGCTTCCAGCCAATGCTGCTCTCGGTCGCCAATGCCTTGACACATGAATCTGTGGTTGACATCTCTTGTTTGCTATTGAGTTGACTGGTGTGGTGTGGTGATGCTCAGGTGGCCTGAAGGAGCAGAGCTGGCAGCGCCAGCTGGCGCAGCTTGAGGTGAACCTGATGACATCACGTGCAAAGTGGAAGATCGTGTTTGGGCACCACCCGCCGCGCTCCAACGGCCACCACAACAATACTGTCGAGCTCATAGAGCATGTGGAGCCCCTGCTGCAGGTCAGTGGCACTTCTTTCCTCTGCTCAGGCGCCCATACTGCTTAGGTGCAAATGCATCTCCTGAATTTTGATTTCCTCTGCTCAGATATGTCATGACATGTCTGCACAGCAGCTGTCTCTTTCAGTTCCATTAGCAGATGGTGACTGAGTGAAAGCAGACCCTTGCCTTGCTGGCTGCGTCTGGCATGCCTGCATGCCTCAGAATATGTGATGGCTGCTGTTCTGCTCTGCAGACAGAAAATACAGAAGCACGTTGTTGCGGTGTTGCCCACAATCTTCACCTAGCATGCTTGAGTGCCATTTCGACAGACATGCTGCCGAAATCTGTATTTTAAAGCGCTTCAAATCTAAAATTAATGATTCTTTGTCCACTGTGCAACAGGCGGCAGGGGTGCAGGCGTACTTTGCAGGCCACGATCACAATCTGGAGCATATACACATGCCGAGGCGGACTCCCCACTACATCATCAGCGGCGGGGGTTCAAAAACTGAGCGCCCCTTCGAAGGGAGGGAGGGGTCTCTGTTCCAGTGGCCGAGCAGCGGCTTTGTGTCTGTGAAGCTATTTGAGGAGGAGATTGCGGTGGAATTCTTCGGTTATGGGACAGGCGCGGATGACAACGCCCCCATGTACGTGGCGCGCATACCCCGGGAAGCTGCGCGGCGGCTGCGCCGCAAGGAGCTGCGCCGAGTCATGGCGCGCTAAGCTGGCGATTTGAATTCAAATGGTGATTAGGTGATTGTTTGGAAGCTTTCTAGGATGGTGCACGTGGTTGGTGGATGATCGCACTGCTGGACTTACAGAGCTTCTTGGGCGTCAGGAGAAGGTTGCTTCCCCAATTGTATGAGTCAGTCTTGAATTTGCATGAGATGTACTATAGTTTCAGCTCTGTAGTGTGCGATACTTAGGTCGGATAAGGAACCCTGTGTTTGAATCTACACCTCATGCTGTTGTATATTTTCTTGCAGTGCAGCGATGGTGCAGTTGCGCGCCGGAAATGTCTGGGTTGTATCACTTAACCATTGTTGTCTCCAAAGCTTTGTGCATTTGCGGGGCTTGCGCCGATTACACCGACAAGGGCAGCCATGCAACACGTCTGATGGACTTCTGAGCTAGAGCCTCAAATGTCAAACTGAATTGGTTGATAGTGCAATGCTGCTACCCTGTCCTGGTGCGCGAGGTGGAACTGGTCACAGCCAGAGCACTGTCCTCCATAGTTGCACGACACGGCTGGTCAAAATTTGGACACGCGTTTGCGAACGTTCGCGACACCGCGACACCGCGACACGCGTGTCCAGACCTGAGGACGTTAGTAACCATGCAATCGGGTGATGACTACAGATTACTAAGGTTGACGGAACCTCAAAAAGCTGTTTCCGGACCCGACAACGCATCAAAACACATCGGAATTGTCTCTAAACACCTTTACAAGCATGTTATGTGTGTTTGGGGTGTTGTTGGGTCATTTCCCGGCGTCCAAGCGGCCAAAAACGATCAGAAACGGTCAAACGTAACCCTTACGTAACCCGGTGTCGGAGCGGTGTCGGAAATGGCCAAAATTGGACACGCGTTTGCGAACGTCCGCGACACTCCGACACCTGACACGCGTGTCAGGTGTCGTGCAACTATGCCTCCATAGTTGCACGAGTCTGGCAGAGGACAGTGTCCTCTGCCAGATGTTTTCAGCCTAGTAGGTCTTGAAATGCGTCGTATTGCTGTTCTTGCAACGTGCTATATAGTGCCCTCTGACCTGACATGTCTGTTAATGACAGACTGTTATGCTGCACACCTTATGTAGCATGATGCAAGCAAGCTACATGGTCAGTTGCTATGATTGCATGAGTATGGTGCATAACAGCCAATCAAGCCGTTATATATTCAAGATAGTCAATGCACGGGACCCCTGCTGAGCAGGCTGCCAGCACGTGCTGCAACTATTCCAGCAACGCAGGAGAGTAATGCTTGTTTTTGCAAGAAACATCCAAAGCTCATTTCAGTTTTGGAGAAGAAAGGAGGGATCGCGGCTTTATGAAGACCCGCACAGGGACGGACTGCGGACTGTCGCCCAGCATCAGGTGAATTCCCTTGCATTTGGTGGCGAACGCCTGTGTTGATAAGCTTAAAGAAGACTCGCAGGTTGTTTCATACCCAAGGCAATTACTGGTCAGCGAAGCAACACTTTTGCACTACAGAACCGGCCAAGAAATTTCTAAGATTCGAGATGAAGATGGCCTTCTCAGCAAAGTGCTCTTACGCTGATCCTGCTGTTGTACCTGCGATGATTCTTTCATTTTTCATTGTAGCCTAAGAGAAGAACCTATCTCCGAATTCAAACGCTGTTTTCAAGCTCCAAGCTCCTCTCCCAGTAGTACTGCTGCAACTTGTTGATCGGCACTGTGTTTGCGCTCCTGCAGGCTTGAAGAGCAGCCTCGGAAAACGATGTGGGTATCCCTGCCCACTGAGGTCTGGCAGCTCATTGCAGCACGCATGGACTCAAAGGACTGGGCTCGTGCGTCAGGGACATGCAGAGCTTCATGGGAAGTCCAGGTGGAAGAGATCTGTTTGGGGGAGACAGTCGCCGAAGCACTTGCTGCAGTAGAGCACCAGAAGAAACCAGCAAGTGCGCCTGGACTCTTGGCCTGCATTGGTTTTCTTCCTAAACTGTATTTTGGACGTGAACCACATTTAACTCCAATCCTAGGCAGGCGTAATGCTAATTCTTTGCAATTGGCACTGTGGGTTGGGGAAGTCACAAAATACAACCTTATAACGTCATGAAGGTCATGACTCACCGGCATTTGTGTCCTGGCAGATTATTATGCTGAGAATGGACCCTCATGGAGCAGTGCAAGGGCAGCCTGGCTGTTGAAGAGGGTCGGCCGTGCGCAGAAGCTGCGATTTGCCCCCAAAACGCGCTTAGCGGATGCTACAGCTAAGCTTCTGCAGAAGGGCAACATCTGGTCAAAAGTCAGATCGCTTGACCTTGTATACTTCAAGCCAGAATTAGAGGATGTTCACTGCGGATGTTCGCATGCGGATTTTTGCAATGCCACGGGGTGGTTGCTGGGATGCGCATCAGGCGCCACATTTCTGAGGCTGGTGGCTCCGAGGCTGCCCTTCATCCCACGCTTGCCCAAGCTGCGGCATCTGCAGCTGCAAGGACAGAATATTGACAGTCTGAGATCTTCCCTTGCCTTGTTGCTGAATCTGCAAACTCTTTGTCTCAAGGATCTCGAGCACACATCGGGCAGGCTTGCACGATTGCACGCCTTGCACGCTGTTCCTCGTGCTATGTTCACTTCGATTTTCGCACTTCGTTTTTCTGGCCTAAGGCAACTGCGGAGCCTCATGCTTGATGGCATTGTGCCCAAGTCACTGGTTCTGGCCCAAGGGGCAGCGCTGCATATCAAGACACGTGACCCTGAGGCAGCAAAATTCCCTGTCTGGCAGAGCGTCATTGACTCCTTGCAGTCTTTCCATCTGGATGCACAGGCTGATCTGGATGGCACAGCCTTACAGTGTCTGAGTGCAGCCAGCAATCTGCGTGTGCTGCGTCTCAAGGTCAAGAGCTTTGGAAGCAGTGACTCGCCCATTGCCCTGACTGGTGTGTTTCAGCAAGTTGAGAGGCTGGCCTTGCATGCTCAAGACATTTTTGTGAGCTTCCCAGCCGGCAAGCTGCCGCAAGAGCTGGTGTGCATCTCTTCTGAGACGCTCTATGTGTCCTTCGCCAGCGTTGCAGCCTTTGCTGACAGCTGCAGAACTTTCTACTTTGGTTGGAGCAACATGCGCGGCCTGGGGCTTATGGATTTGCGCCAGCTGCTTGCGGATCGGGGATTTGACTATAGAGAGTGCATCAGCATCAAGAGCAGCCACTTGACCAGAGGTTGCAGCTCCACATCCAGCTACAGCCAGGAAATTGACATGCAAGGCATGATGTGCGTGTGTGGGGCTTGCACCATCTGCAGTGACAAGGGCAGATGTGGCCCAGATGCTCAGTTCCATGCGCAACGCGTGCCTGAGTACTATTCGGATGAGAGTGGCTTGCGACCTCTGTAAGATTGCCTTATGGGCTGTGTATGCCATATCAGTCAAGACACTGGAAGCAATGCTGTATTGACATACCCTGGTTACGATAACACTGCTTGCATGGTGAAGTACTGAAAGGAGGACCATGGAGTATATCGAGGCCTGGAGAGGGAACCGGGCGTCTCAAAGTGTGACCAGGTGACTGACTACCTGACGAACGAGAAGCTCGTATTGTGTTGTATGATGCTGGCAGTTGGCACCAATTGACTGTTACAACGAAGTGCTCAACGTAGAAAGCTTCAATGGTGCCTTTAGGCATGTGGTCATGACCATTTGTGCTCAGGATGGCCTTGACTTATAAATGCGATTCATGCCCGCGGCCGCATGAGGATCTTCATGATCTCGATTGTAATAGACATATATTTATTGTTAGTAAGATACTTCCTCAGGGACATCTTGTGACCACCACGCAAACCTGACTGCAGTGTGCCAAATTGATGATCCATGACAAAAACACAGAATACAGACTTACAGAAATTTTTCATGACATCCATACTGGCCAGTCACGTTGGCACGGCATGCGCCTCGCGGCGTTGCCTGGCTGACAAAGGCGGGGCCGAGCGCTGTCGCCGCTGAACCTCCAGGTATATGAGCAGGCTGTCAATGTCTGCGGGATTCACTCCACCTATCCGCGTCGCCTGCCCAATGTCTCTAGGCCGGATCTGCACGAGCATGCACCACACAAGTCAACACCAAGCTCACAACTTCCCAACATGTATACTTCCAACAACCGACCAGCAAGTTAATCCTGACAGCCACTGGAGATCCCTCATGGAAGTAATTTTTCTGTCAATGCCTAAGCTTCTGTGTCCGATTCCCTCAAACCCAGCCTCAATGGCGCTCTGGGAAATGGGGACTTGGAAATGGGGACGGCATGTCAGACAGTAGCGCTGTAAGCTCCATAACCTCAGTAGCTGCCGGACTTGCTCTATTCCAGGCCACCCCAAATCCCTTAAGAAGCAGACAACCCAGCTCAAGCACTCACCTTGGCCAGCTTCTCACGGGCTTCCATGCGCAGGGTGGTTATGGCGTGGTAGTCCAGGTCAGCAGGCAGCTGCAGCGACTGCCGCTGCTCCATCTGCGCCAGCTGCCGCTCCTGCCGACGAACAAAGCCGGCGTACTTTATGTCGATCTCCGCCGCCTCCTTCTCTGCCAGGCTCAAGCCCTCTGCACCTCCCTGCCCATGCCTCTCCAGCAGCCTGCGCACATTGCAGCATCCCCATTGAAATCCTGTGCAGCAGATGCTGAGGTTGCCAGTGGTTGCACAGCGCGCTGATGAACATGTCTTGTTCTTGTCAAAGCCTGGGCGGCTTATCATATTCGTCGCAGTGGATGACAGCTGGTGCTGTCACTGAACCTGAAGAAGCGGAAAGGTATCATGCACCAGCTCTGTCCTGAAGTGCTGGCAGAAGATCCCTGCTATCATGAAGAGTGTATTTGCCACAATTTCAAGGACAAATGATCACTGCGTAAATGCATCTAGTCTCTACTGCTCCAAGACAAACCAATGCTGCTGCCACACCAGACCAAACAAACAGAAGCAGAGGTTCATAATATCCTTAACCAGGAAGTGGGGATGGCTGCTTACGGGTAGTGCACGTGGGGCCGTCGCAGCAGCTCCTCCAGTGAGGCGATGCTGGGCACCTGCTGCCCAGATATTTCTGCTGCCGCCTGCGCCAGAGAGCTGTCCTCGCGCACCCGCACAGCCGCCAGCCGCTCTTTCTCGACATCAATTGCCGCCTGCTCAGACACACGCCTTTCAGGCTTTGAGCACAGGCACTGAAGGCAGATAAAAAGGCGGAACTCATGCACAGGCATCCTGCGGAGCTTGATTGGAATGCAGAAGAAGTCCAGATGTGCTGGGCCCATGACGCCAGAGACTTTTAGAAACATACAGAAACATCCGCATATAAAGGAAGTCACAAGCAGCTTGCATCATGGCAGTATCCTACTATGGCCCAATTGGCCATTGATTTCAGGGTGTCTACATGCTTGCAATGTATCCCTCCAGAAGCATTGCTGTTGCGCAGGAGACCTTCAGGGCTGGACAGCTGCTCGCATCTGCTTGTGCCTTTGTGCATGCCACATCTTGTGTTTAAAGACAATACCCCGATGGTGCAATTGCAAGCTAGGGAGCTGAGCGCACCTGCTTATCCTGGAACATGCGCCACCTGGCGTCGTCCACGAGGCCCAGCTGGCGACCCATCGGCGTCAGCCGCCTGTCAGCGTTGTCCGATCGCAGCAGCAGCCGGTACTCCGAGCGGCTTGTGAGCATGCGGTACGGCTCCCTCAAATCCTGTGCCCATGGCAAATTCCGCTCACTTATCATTGTACCAAATGTGCCCGGAGACACCCAATTACTGTGGCTCTCATCCCATAAGAACACGACTGCCCTCGGCATGCTTCCCAAGCCGCAACCAGTGCACTTCCAACTGCACATGCGGATTGGCACATGCACAGCAGTACAGTACCTTCGTGGGCTTGTCAAACAAAGGCACAGGCGGCAGCTTCGCTGGAGAGGCAGTAAGCAATCAAGTGTTGGTCTGGCCAGAAGCAGGCTTCACCTTGGTGACAAGGTCGTCCACGAGTGTGCCGATGTAGCTGCTGTTGCGCGGCAGAGTCACCACCTCCAACCCCTGAGCGCGCCTGGCAGCATTCATGCCAGCCACCAACCCCTGCCACAACCAGAGCCACCACATTACACTCTGCTGCATGCAACTTCTCTATAACATCAGCACACCACAACCCCGTCCGCCCGGCTTTCACTGCAAAGCAATACATGAAGGGCAGACTCTCAGGGAATGCGCTGTCTGCACACAGGAGCATGTCAAGCCGCACAAGATAGCACATGATATCCACATAGATCCCACAATAATCCACAGCAGACACAACACAGCTGCTTGTACCCAGTATCATGAGCTTCATGCATTTTCGCTTTAAGAGCTGCTCATGATACTGGGCATGAGCAGTTATGACACTTAAAAACCAGTGCAAGTGGCCCAGGAGAACGATGGCAAGCAACAGTTCAAGTGTATGCAAGAGGGCCCCACTTGTGCGGCAGCTTCCTCGTAGCCGGTGGTACCGTTGAGCTGCCCAGAGAAGAAGAGCCCGGAGAAGCGCTTGGTTTCCAGTGATGCGTTGCACTGGTGTGCTGGCAGGTAATCGTACTCCACCGCGTATGCCGGCCGCAGCATGCGACACCGCTCCAAGCCTAGACATCACCAGCAATTGCACACATCGGTGTGAAAGTGTTAGGAAGCGACCAGCAGCATGCGCTCTGCATCTGATTTAATCCGGCTGTGGGGCTGTATTGTTGGCGCAGAGCAGTCAGCAGCACAGCACAGAAGTGCGCGATAGTCAGGGCTCGGGTACTCAAAACACCGTATATAGGATACAAGATGAAAGGCGGTCATAGAACGGGATTGAAAGCATCTCGGGAACTGCACTGGCCATTTCAAGCTCGAGGTGGTGAGGCTCCCGATGGCAGTGAAACTCGCTACCACAAACGCTGTTCTCCTCACCAATTGCGACCCTTACAAAATCAAATGGGGAAGTCATGCATTGGGAACTACAGTACCCTTAATTGCACCCTTGAACTAATCCACATAAACTTTCCCAAATTTGAGCACTAATAGAGAAGAAGGTGCAGTGACAAACACCTGGCAGGGTGCGCAGGAGGGCGAGCTGCAGGCGCTCGGGCAGCCCCGTTGAGAAGCCCTGCACATACAGCTCCGGCGTGTCGCGCCCCTCCGGCTCCAAAAACACCTGCGCAGCAGAGTACTCTGTCACTCGATCATGCGGCACCATTCAAGCACTATGCAAGCATAACTCTGTTTCAGCCACCATTCAGAAAGGGCCTTCTGGCAACAAATGGGCCTGGCACTACCAATGGCAACATTGCAATGACCCATCTGCACGAAGAAGGCAAACAGGAAGATACAAACATGCGGCAGCAACGCCTGCAATGAACAAAGCCAGGTTGTAGAGGAACATGCTCATGCTCATGGTTGATTGCATACCCGGACGATTAGTGAGGCCTGCAACCTGGAATATGCAGAGCCATGCCTGCTTCTGGGAAGGCTGCACAGCCAGAAAACATCAGCGGGAAGGGAACGGTGCGTGCCTGGTGGGAGTCCTTGTCGGCGAAGCGCACGATCTTGTCCTCGATGGAGGGGCAGTATCGCGGCCCCGCGCTGTCCACCCACCCCCCGTATACGGGCGTCTCCGCCAGGTTGTCCCGTATGATAGCATGCGTCTCCGCCGTCGTTCGAGTTAAGTAACAGCTCATCTGCTCCCGCTCCACATGCACCTGCAGGACACAACTTCTCGTTCTCAGACTTGTTACATGCGGAGTAAGGAAGCGAATGGCGCTCACGCAGAAAAATACCCGGCAGCAGTGCCGAGAAAGTCAGAGAGTGTGCACGCGCCATGCTTCTCCAAAGCTTCCAAAATTCCTCAACAGTTACAGAAGGGCCACTGAAGCATTTGTCATTAAGAGCAGGCCGGGTCACATTTGTCTTGGGTAGGTGGGTGACCCAGAATGAAATGATGCAGTTTACCTTCTCAATGCAATCCCAACTCCACAACCTCAGCAAGGTAGGTAGGGCACTTTCAAGCAGTTACACGAGGATGACGCTCCCGGCCGGGAGCCTTGGGCGGCGGGCAAAAAGTGGGCGCCGCACCGAGGAGTCGAAGCTGAACCAGCGCACGTCGGGGTCGCCCGGCTGCGCCTCGAGGCCGGAGTAGTCAACTGTGCGGCTGTCCACGCGCGCCGGCGTCCCCGTCTTGAGCCGGTCTGTCTCAAATCCCAGGCCCACCAACGCCTCTGTGAGACCCGTCGACGGCGCCTCCCCGGCCCTGACACGTGCCCAAAGTCTCAAGAGTTCACAACGGGGTCAATTGTACATGCCACAGAAGACACCCAGGATTGCATCTCGGTTTTCAGGTGTTTATATCTACACTGGGGTACTGAGCTGATCAAAGGAACTGCCAAAGAGCTTATCAGCCTAGCCCTGCTCTGCAGCGCTCCTGGTTGCACTTAAACAAGAGAAGCAATGGATGCAGGCCTCCAAGCAAGACCATGCAGGCAGGTCCACTTGCAGCCATGCATGACTGATGAAAAGAGCGAACAAATGGAGAAGGGCTGCACCTGCCGGCGGGCATGGAGGTGCGGCCGACCCAGATGCGGCCGTTCATGAATGTGCCGGTCGTGATGACGGCCGCGCGGCACCGGAACGTGATGCCAAAATACGTCCGCACACCCGTCACCTGCATGGTTACCGATCTTATTCAGTCTCCTTGCCTCAACGCAACCATAAGCAGCTTGCATGCTTGCAAAGGAAAGCAGGCGCACGCATGTATGCGTATGCGCGCGCAGCGCACCCTGTCGTTAGGCCCCGGCTCCAGGTCGATGTCCACTTGCATGCTGCATCCTCTGAGGCAGTTCTTTGACATGCTCCTCACCCTGATCGTAGTCTTAATAGTCCTGACACAGGATGCGGCAGCAAGGCTGCTCATGTGCCGCAATGTGCACGCAGCGCACCTCGTCGTTTGGCCCGAGCTGGATGTCGACGGCCATGCCCTCACGGATGTCCAGGTTGGGAGTGCGCTCCAGCAGCCGCCGCATCTCACGCGCATACTCCAACTTGTCTGTCTGCGCGCGCAGCGCCCACACCGCCGGCCCCTGTGGATTGGCGCAAAGCTCTCACCCATAAGTGAGGTATATAGATTTCTCTCTAAGCGAGAGATTCTGATGTAATGGTAAGGTTACTTGTCGAGGTGCATGACTTGTATCCGTACTTTTGCTGCCCTGAAGCGTACAAAATGCTGCACCCTGTAAGTGACTCTGCAAGTAGACTTCCAAATGAAAATCACACAATACTACCCGTGTGGAGCATGCATTTGGGAAGCCCCTTGCAACTCCAATTCAGACGGCTGTCAGAAAAGACATTGGCATCCTGGATCAACGGGCCTGGTGTGCATAGCTGAGAGTGTGGATTGCCTTTGAGCGGTTGAGGATGCGCTTCTGCAGGTATGTCCGGTCGGCCATCTTCCCCATCTCCCCACCCAGCGCGTCCACCTCATGCACCAGTTGAGACTTGGCCGGGCCGCCTACTGCCGGATTGCACGGCTGCAACATGCAATCATTATTAATGGAAATCTAGACCCAATATCTCAAATTTGTGAACCCACGCTGCTGCAATAGGGAGCAGAGTCATATGACAGCAGATCAGGACTGTGTTACACAATAGGCACTAGGGGTCGGACTGTCAAGAGATATCTCCCTATAAAGAGCATGGAGGAAGAAATATGCACCTGCCAGGCGATCCTGTCCAGGTTGAGGGTGAGCAAGAGTGTCTTGCTGCCCAGCCTGGCACTAGCCAGCGCTGCCTCGCACCCAGCATGCCCGGCACCCACTATGACCACATCATACTCGTCCTCGGCGTCCAAAGATGCCGTCTGGCAAGCTGCGCTGGGTACCTTTCGCTCACAGCGACGCCTGTGCCTCTTCAATCGTGGAGACTGCAAAATGTAAATGTTGCATCACACCGAAGAACTAGACATCACTTGATCACACATCGGTCTTTAAAAGAAGCAAGTTTGATTCTGCCTGCCAACACTGGCAAATATATCCTTCGACCTCCAAGCTAGGATGGGTGCCCAGGAGGCAGCAGTGATTGGACAAGGCTCCGTACCCTTTGTCCCGTGGGTGACGAGTGGTCAACGTCAGTTTGTCTTCTTCTAAAATTCCGCCTTACGCCTTCCTGAGAAGGAAAGCGACAGCTTGCTAGTGAATGGCTCAATACTCGGTTGTATGAACTTGCTTGCATGCTTGTGCACTTGCACGTCTGTGACACAGTCATGCCTTCTTTGAAGGATATCCCTCTTACAGCAAAACTAGGTGTTCGTCATTGATTAAAAATTCTGGCAGGATCATCAATTCTTGATTCAGAACCAAACAGACCAAGTTGACTCAGGAACGCCTGTGCAGAACAGGCCATGCAATCATGCATTCAAAAAGAAATTCAAAATACATTCTGGTGAAGTATCTGACAACTTGGGACGCATCTCATTCCAACAATCTGATTTTCGTTCGAAAACACCGCCTGCAGCTCAGCTAAGCTTTGCAGTATCTGCTGAGAATTCACAATTGCACTGGCATCTGCGCAGCCAGATGCAGCCACAGTTGCAGCCTGCAGGCTCCAGCAATGCCAGTACACATACGCAGAGCAGAGCTGTTGCCGAGGCAGTACAATGGAATCAGTTCTTGACACAGAGTTGGCAGTGAATTTCTCGGAGTGCCTGCTGCACCGGCGCATTGAAGCACGCACAAAAAATGTCAGGTACCAATTTGCGAACAATCCTGGCCCAGTCGGTTTGTCACACGGATGTGTGCGCACCACCGCCGGCAGGGAGCATCTGATTGTAGGCCTTCAAACAGTAGGCTCAGAGAAAAAAAATAGAAAAAGAATATGCTGCCAGGGGAAGTCTCATGGTGAGGGGGCAGGTGCCTGTGGCACCCATAGAACATTGTTTAGATTGTTCACGTCTGCTACCAAGGAGGTGGCTGCCGGGGGGCCCTGGAATGCATACACAGGTGGCGGCGAGTAATTCCCGTCCTGCAGTAACAAACAGTCCTTTTCAATTCTTCCAGGCTCGTGAGCCATCACACAGAGATGCTTCAAAAGAAATCTTGCACACTTTGCATCTGCATGAGACTCACGACACAGGTGTCACGATCTGTCTATGTAAACATTAACGTAATGGCATGTGTCACAGACCGACACGGATCATTTTGTTGTTCGGTCGAGAAGGACCATCCATTACTGGTCTGTGCTAGTCTAATTCACTTCTGGTGACAACCACTTCTGACAGGCTTGCGCTTCTGAAAGGGGTGCACTTCAGACAGGAGTGCACTCTATGTGCATTCAAGAGCCTCTGCATTCTTTGGTCATCAGCCACGTGCAGGAGCCGGTTCGCATTTGACCACCCGGTAGGGAAAGCGGGCAACAAGCTTGTATCTTTGCTAGGCAACGCAGCCAAGAACAGTAATCGACCACCTCTACGTGCAGCCCCCTATCAGCCAAACTTTGTCAGGTGAAGAGGGGTCACCTGGGCAAATTTGGAGGGGCCATACAGGCGAAGCACAAGGTAGAATGGGCCGTTGCACACAGGCAGCCAGTTGGAGAACTGCAGTGTGCCGGCTGCAGGGGCTGTTGAAGAGATGAACACCATGAAGGACCCAGAGCTGCCGTCAAAGCCTGGGGTGCTGTCCGAGATCGAGTACCTGCATTCGGGATTAAATCGGGGTGAAACAGGGGAAAACCCAACAGAATTGACGCTGGTCCAACCTGAAAGATAAACCTACTGGTGTAATCTGGCCTCAAACAGGCAGGTGACCTCACAAGAAGGGCACCCTGATAAAGCATGCATGGAAAGGATGCGCAAAGACAAGCCAGGCTCGGGCGAAGCGGGGCGCCTGCAGAGTGTTGCACATGCTGACCTGGCATCAAGGCTAGGACTTGATTGTATAAAGGAAGAAGCACCTCAGCTAAAATGGGGTGCTGCAAAGTGTTGTATAGGCTGAGAGGCATCAAGGGCTAGGTGTTGTGTGAAGCTGCAGGACACTTGTAATCTTCCTGATAGCAAGGCCTTCAGATGACCTGAAGTAAGTTGGGCAACCTTTTCTTTACATGCAGAGCAGGGATGCTTGAAAAACACCTGCTGACATGGATGGGTGATAGGTGTACAAATGGGTGACTCACCTGTACAGTCCCTTGGCTTCATCGTAAGGCGCATCTGTGATCAGGCTGCCATTCCTGGTGTACGCCGTCAGGCTGCACAGAGGCACAACATACTGTTTTCAGGAGATGTGCGTACTGAATACACACACATCCGCATGCATGCTCCTGCATTGCCCATCGACTAAAATTTCCTGTTTACTGTGGAAGCCCCACTTGTGTCATAGTGCTCATGACTGTGCCACTGGTCTAGCCGTGCAATTTTGCATGCATCACCGCACAGCCCATATAGAAGCCCTCCTCAAGACAAAAGAAAATGGCATGTGTAGAGGCTGCAAAGTCAACAGACTCAGGCGGATCTTGTCGTTCACTAGCATTCTGCTTGCTTTCTCTGTGATGTTTAACACTTAGTAATCATATCAGGAGTAACGGAATTAAGGGGAGTCATGGTAAAGATCATCCATGTTTACCGGAAAATTCGACGCCAGGTCCATTACTCAATACTGTAGAGCTCAAATCAAATCCTGCGGGATGGCTCAATGATAGGGTGCGGGAAGTTGCCCTGCGGGGATATATGAAATACAAATTTGCAGCCCAAAAAGCCCATGTTCCTAGTAAACTTGAAAGGGTTGCGGGAAAACAGAATCATAGAAGCCCTGCGGGAACCTATGTAATATATGACTTCTCAAAAGTGGGGGTTCTAGATTGAGCTCTACAGAAAGAAAGAGACAACCCAATTCAAACCCACCTCCAGGAGGCTGTGACGGAGGGAGCTTGCGCGAAGGAGAGGGTGTAGTTGTATAAAGAGCCGTCCAGGGGGCGGCCGGGGCCCCACGAGTCGCGGTCCGTAGCCAGGCGGCTCAGGTAAGATATCGCGACTTCCTTGGGATTTGTCCCCAGCGCTGTCATCGCCGCCACCGCCCTCCCCAGATCTGCATGCATGCACAGCTCGTCAGCTCTCCTTTGCTGTTGGCAGACTCGACTGCTTATTTGGGACAGAGATTATAGGACACACAAAAGTACTTTCTGCATGCGCGGCTCATCGGCTCTTTTAATTGTGTTTATTTACGTGGTGCTGTGATTTGATACCACAAAAAATTTAAGGCACACAAGAGGCTTCCTGCACGCGCGGGTTGTTAGATCGTGATTGATTTGAGCAATTGTGGGTGCTAAAGTGATTTTGGGCACTTGAGATTTGCACAAGAAAGGTATTTTTGGGCTGTTGTAGCTGAAATCTTCTATGATGTATTGTCAGCTGCTGACAGTAGCAAAGGCACCTGACAAATCACAGTGACTCAAGGGTATGGTGAGACGCACAATCGCTGCCGTAGTCGGCGGTTCCCAACAGAGGCTCCCAGCGGGTGGAGGTCAGGACCGACTTCTGTTTCGCCTGCGCCGTCGACACGATGCAGCCGAGCGCGGCAGCTAGCCCCGCGTTCATTCCCCCTAACACCCCTGCAGGTAGGGTCAAGATCAGCGCATGCTGTTGTGATTTGCAGACTTCTCAGATCTTGACAGGGGCATTAGAAAGCAAGCTGCTGTCTGTTCAAGGCATGCAACAAGCAGTGGCAAGTCTAGTCTACTGTGGTGAGGAAATATTATGTCTGTCATTGCTAGATGGCCCCATTATGGGGCCAATTGGCCAGGACTGCCCTACAAGCTTTGCATGTTATGTGATGCAGTGCCCAATTCAAAGGTCATCTCAGGCCTTCAAGGGAGTCCAAATCAATCAAAAAAGTTGATGAATGTTAGACTTGATAGATGTCAGAGTCCCCTGAGGCCTTAGAGTCCAGAGAGACTAAGACAAGAGCATGCTAGAGACCCTGAGCCATTTGGGAGACCCTTCCGAATGTTCAAAATGAAGGGGAATCTTAGGGTCTTGCCTGCAGTCAGGTTGTTGGGGTCGAATCCGAAGCCGCGCAGGGTGAGGCCGATGGGCGCCAGACTGGCATATAGGGTTTGCTGCTCGGGGTTGCGCGGAGGGTTTATCGCTGTTATCGCCCCCAGAAGCTCCCAGAAGGCCGACGCATTCTGCGCGTGCATGACTCATCCCGATTAGTCTCCCTCAAAGCTTTCACTTATTTCAGCCCATACATAGACAGTTTACCCCTGAAATGTCACACTCTGATTTTGCTTATTGACCCTTGCCTTAGGAGATAAGCAACATTTCTAGCTCATGGAATGCAAGCAAAGAGAAAAAACATATCCTGTGATTCGAGAACGCCTGATTGGCAAGGTCTAGCATCCTCAGCTTTGCTTGATATATAAGATAGGGAATGGGAGTTTCAGCTGGACAGAGGTGGTCATGAAGATCAGTTGCCTTGTAGATTGGGGGCGGTGAAGCGATGGGGAAGAAGTCTTCTGTGGTCACATATGGGCCCTTGTCGGCTCCAAATAGCCGGTAGGGGGTCACTGATGCCACCACACCCCTCCTGCACAGCAAGTGAACCACCATTGCTGCTCCTACTCAATCCATATCGGCAAGTGAAACGGGACATGTATCTTCACGATTTCACAGACAGTACAGTTTTGCAGTCAAGAAACTGTTGAACCCACTGTCAACTGGACCTCAAGTCAAACGGAATCTCTTCCAGCCACTTCCGAGACTGAGCTGGTCTCTGACTCTGCCCTGATAGTCAGCCCGCAGCATGGAGATCCCAAAAGTCAATATCAACATCCTGCAACCTTCCTAGAAACAGAAGAGGGACAAGCGTTTGCATGCATGCGATGCTAGAGGAAGGTGGCAGCAGGCAGAAGGCGTTGCCTGTACAGGTCGCGCGCAGCCATGGCGAAGGGCTTCTTGTAGGTCTTGGGGAACAGCGGTTCGATTTTGAATCCTTTCTGCGCGGCCTGCGCCGCCGCCAGGTCAGAGTCGTTCTCTGCCCTCACCGCCAGCCGCCCAATCATCCACAGCTGAGCCACACAAAATAATATTCAAAATCTTAAGAGACATTTATTTAAGCAATCCTTGACCCTAACCCGCAACCCTTGCATTCTGCACTACAAGTTCTGCCATATGATTGCACGCTGGGTCTTGTGCGCCGACCGCTCACTGCACCAGTGACGTGTGCACTGGTTAACTGGGAAAGAGCAGTGCAGTCAGCTTTACAAGTCTGTCAGAATCACATATCCCCCCAGAAACACACTGACAATTGATTTGACAAGCCAGCAGGCGGAGAGGGAAGAGGGACCATGCATCGATTTGAGTGCATTGCTTCCCAAGCTTTAGCCCTCTGACTTCAGCTAGCCTCCCAAGGCTATTCTGCAAACAGGCTCATGCGCAGCAATAAGGTGAATGGACGCACTGTATTGCTGTTGAGAGTGGCTGTGAAATTGTAGCCGGGGGGGACTGTGCCGTTGTAGTCATAGGGAGCCAGCACATAGCGCAGCGCGGTTGTCAGCCCTTCTCCAATGGGACTCGAAAGGGGCCCTGCAGACATCAATTTACAACAGTCAACCTCACAACATCATTGAACTGTTTGCCTCGTTGAAGGGGAAGAGATAGACTACACCAGTTGTTTGGCCTGCAAATATGTGGCACATTTGCCTGGATATAGTCAATGTAGGAAGGGCAAACAGCTTCTGAACTTTGATGTCATTATCAGCTGCTTTGCTGCACCATTCCTTCCCGTTAGCATAGTTCCAAGTGGTGGAGACGTTTGGAGCAAGGGAGATGTTTGCCCACCAATCAGAAGAGGGATCTCGTTGTAGACATCCACAAACTGGAGCTCATAGAAGCGGCCGCCGGTGTCGGGTGCATTGACAACCAGAGGCCCCCCGGTCAAGTCGATCCAGGCCAGCGAATATAGAAAGTTGACATCCTGCGTGCCAGCCTGCAGCCACATGCTGCTACATTAGATGGTTGCTTTGGCTTGCAGTGCATATGCTGCGGGCATGTGCCCGCACATGCGCGCATGGCTTTCGCATGCATGCAAAGGAATAGGACACACAAAAAGGATTATAACAGCAGCTTGGGTGTATGCATGAATTTGCTGATGCAGTAGAGCTGTTTCTAGCCTTTTCACGCGACCTGGTACACAGCTAATGGGAAACTAGCAAGAGACCTCAAGAGACCCACAGATTGCTCGATTCACGAGCCAATTTTAGTGGGTTTGAATGCCAAATGTCATGCTCAAAGTTGGGTCTTTGCCCGTTCAACCAGAATGTAGATTCCCCCGGATTCCAATTCAATTGTGTTAGGAAATTCTCAAGTTGACGAACGTGCCTGTGGCTGCCGAGTGCCGTCCAGAGGGTCTGCGTAGTTGACAACCGCGTTGATGGAGAGGGTCGGGAAGGGCGATGTCTTATTGAGCGCGCTCTTAGTGAACGCCGTGGCTACCTAAGAGCAACAGCCATACCAATGAGTTCTTAGCTGCGTAAGCTCACCGTATGCACCGCTGCTCTTATTTCCTTACTAACGTGCCTGTACCATCATTATACACTTGCATGAGAAGCAGTGATACTACCGCTGATGCAATACTCCTCTGCTGGAACAGCATGTTTTAGGCAGCCTGGCAGGTTCTCTTATTGCACCAAGAACATGAAACGCTCTTGCAGCATTGCAGCTTGCTGGTGTGGGGCGCCATTTCTCTCCCCGAGATTAGTGGTTGGCCAACCACAGATAAAAAATCGTCAGGGAGCAGAACCCACGGTCATACTATAATTTGACACCCAGCACGGTCATTTAGCTGAACGTGTTATCAAGTGGTGCACAACATAGATCATAAGCAGAAAACTTTGATCTGCCAGGTCAAAGACTTTTATTAAAGATTGGCCCCAGAATGCATGCACAGGCCCACACTCAAGAGTTTGAAGAGTGTGAATCCTGCTATTCACTACACCATGCATTCGGTGAGGGTTCTGTTCAGGGAATGCAGGAGACGCCCACCTGGACGGAGGGAACTCCCCAGATGGCTGCCTGGTGCGCCAGCTTGAAGGCTTCTGGGAAGCCGTCAGGGAAACCGCTGTCCTTGTCCGGCAGATAATCCCACAAGTGCAGCAGCTGCGCATCCTGCAGCTTTGGCCCTGAGCAAGCATCTGTGCCGCAGGAATGCACCAGTCTCAAGAAATTTGATAGAAATGAGTTCGTGTGTGAGGACTTAAAGATGCTGGAGATCATGGTTCAGTCACATCTTAACCTGGCAAGCAGGGATGGATATGAACAGTGTTTCAACGCTTGTTAAATGGCCCGCTCAGCCACAACATAACAAACAAGCTCAGATGTGTCGATGACTCCTGTGGCATAAAGTAGAATACAGAAAGCAGTCATGCCCAGAGCATGCTTGTCCTGGCGATGGAGCATCTGGTGTGCAAATCACCACGATATATCTGGGTGCAGCACCACCTGCAGAAGGAAATGGCTGGAGGGCATTTACCTAGTGGGGGCCTCAGGATTGACTTGACTACAGAGAAGTAGGGCTCCTGAGGGAGCAGGTACGCAGGCAGTGGCTCACTGACCGAATGCACCTCTTCGCCTGCGAGAATTGACGTCCGTTTAGGTGCGATTAATTGGCTGCCTGCCAGACCTCAGATTTGCAGCGTTTGGGCCGCATGCTAAAGCGAGATGGGAAGATCCCTTGCCTGTCCGTGCTTTGAAGCTGTAGATAGACGTCATGTCTGAAAATGGGAAGTCGATCTTCCCTGCCCAGGAATTGCAAGCGAAGGAGAGCATGCACAGCGCAACAATCAGTTGCTGACCGCTGTCCATGCTATCTTATTGCGGCTTCGTTTGCATTTGCCCGGGGCTACTGGAGGAGGTGGAGCTCTGCTATATTACAACCACTCGATGTTCTCACAAGCACGAGCAGTAATCCACACTGCTGGACAAATACTGCTTGTATCAGGCAACCTCACTGTCTACTGACTGTGGGCTGTTGCGCGTGCGGGCTCCAACCACGATACTGTGGCAACCAATTGGCAATCAATTTGTGTTAGAGCTGTCCTTGCGATCGTCTCCCAGTATCAAAAGCAGTTTTGAGTCAAGCCACACCCCATCGGGCCAGCATCTTGCAATATACTCTGCTCCTCCAGAACCTATGGCGCCCTCATGAGCGATCTACATTGATCAGCATGTGGCATGCCATCTCACAGCGAAACTGAAACATCTTACTTGCTGTCGTACCAAGGAAAATTGAACTGGCGCGTCCGAATGGGATCGCAGCGTGGCGCCTCGCCCTATTCAGGCACCTCGAATTTGAAATTATCAATAGGCCACGCGTCAATAAAAAGCCTAATCTGGTCGTCGCTGCTTTCCTGTCACCCGGGGAATCTTGCGTCGTTGGTCCTCTTGCACCATTGCTTGATTCAAAAGAGTGCTCACCGATACCCGGCTCACCATTTGGCACAGTCGTCCCGTCGGTCAAGTCGTGAAGGATGAGCTACCCACCTCCCCAAGGTTCGCACACATCCTCCTGACTCAGTTCGTGTCCTGCTTTCGCATTGTAGCATGCCGATTATCCTTTCTGCACGTTCAACAAATAGGCATTAGAACCTTGCGGATCAGGCGAAACTGCAGAGGCACTGCGCCTGCCTGGGCTGTTTTCTGATCATCATGTTCCCTTGAAAGTGGCAACGGGGTTTCGCGTGATGCAGCGACATAGATGCATTTCGTATTGCTTTAATTTTCAGTTGATTCCAGTAGACCGTCGAAGTAGAATCCTTCCTAAGGGTTGTTTGGTTGCGCTTCCCCTGTAGCTTCCGACCATGTTCTGCTCGCTTCACTCTCTGACTGGGCTTGCTTGCAGGTGGCTATCCCCAGCAGGGTTACCCGCCGCAGCAGGGCTATCCCCAGCAGGGCTACCCGCCACAGCAAGGCTACCCACAGCAGGGCTATCCTCCTCAGGTTTGTTCTTCTACACAATCAACCCGAAGGGAGGTAGCTTCCAGCTGTTCTCGAATTGCCTTCGTCGCCTTGAGAAGTGTTGCAGGTCATCAGTAGGACTTGCAATGTCTGGAAGGTCCCAGTAATGGCACGTCTGTTGCCCTGCGTTCTAAAGTGCTTCTGAGATGTTGCCTTGTATGTCTGACAGGGTGGCTACCAGCAGCAGCCTCAGCAGCCTCCCCAGAAGGGCAGCCGCGGCTGCTTGGAGGCCTGGTGAGTCGAACATTTGTCGATTTACTGTCCTTATTTGTTCCGCACACACTTTTGCCAATCAACCTCTGCATCCCACCGCCACTGTTCTGCTTTGAATCATCCGTTCTGTGCCTCCTGTTCGGTCTCCTGAAATTGGTCTGAGATGCTGTTGCACCAAGATGTTCTGAGAGCTTTTGGTGTGCCCAATGAGTCACGGCAAGATTGTGAGTTGAGGCATTTCTGTTCCGGGGATCCATTTCTGTTCGGGCATGCATGCATCGCCAACCCCTGCTGTTTGCCCCCTGCAGCCTGGCGTGCGCCTGCTGCTGCCTCATCTGCGAGGCCTGCTGTGATTTCGTCTGAGTGCATGCAGTCTTGCATGCGCCTGCTGCTGCCTGCTGTGTGAGGCCTGCTTCGGAGACTGATTGGTGGAGGGCGGCCAACTCTTCTGGCGCAGCTATGTTTATCTTCTGGCGCAGCTATGTTTATCCTTGGACGGAACTGTTCTTCGACTGAATGGGGCTGTGATGCGTTGGCATGACCGTTTGCTTGCAAGTTGCGGCGTGTGCGTGATTAGGGTGCTGTGGTGCAGTTGCATGCTGAATTGTGCATGCTTGTTGTCACTTCCTGCTGTCCGGAATTTCTTGGAATATCCACCTTTTGCTTTTTGTGCATTGGATGGTATTTGACCAAGTCAATTTGAGCATGTATCTAAAGTTTGATCTCCTGTGCATGTGCAAAATCTCCGCCCAAATCTAGATGCATGCGGAGAGTGCTTGTCGGCATGGATCGCACAATAATTGCAGTTGCGCACCAGTGTCTTACTGTGAAAATATTATAATAATTATTAATATAATTACACGCTTTTCCTCCCAAGAGGCAAGGTGCGTCCTGCAGACAAGCTGCAGTTGAAGGCTGCCATAATCCTACCACTTGTTGGACTCGCCAGATCCAAGCAAGACGCAGTCCTGGAAATATAAACCAATTTTATATATCATTTTAAGGTCAAGATCGCACCGAATTGACGCTTCAAGATGGCAGAGGAGTGTCCCGTCAATGTCCCAGCCTGGGACTCCCAGGGATGAACCCTGGAAATTCTCCAATCAGCCTCATCCTTGATCGTAGATCATGATCATACATATTTTTAGCATACGGTATGTGGCAGTACATTCGCGATTGTGCGGAATCAATCATGCTCAGTGGATCAAAGCAAACAAGCGTGTACATGGGCCTATGCCCATGTGCTGCATGTGTACACAGTCAGGTCAGCAGGAAAACGGTGTTCCCTACTTCCCACATGTGCTGCATGTGGCTGGTGTGCACACGTGTGGACACAAATGCTTGCACCAGGATCCCTGCACTGCCTAGCAGGAATATGCCGGATACCTAACCAACAATGTGCAAGAGGTATTCCTGTTGCATTGCTTCACAAGTGTCTGCTTGAGCTTGAGATATTGCACCATGCATATGTGCGGGCCGCCCATATCTGGACAGAAGTCCCCACATTGTTAGACAATTTATGACACTGTCCTCAAGAAGTCAATGCACTTGTTACATGCGTCCCACAGTGCACTGCAATTGTTTGCTATACATCAAACCCATTGCTCTTCAGCATGCGCAATCCTTTCAAATCAATCACAGATGCAGTCAATCACAACGCTGGTGCAAGCAATTGCGCAGCTGCTTTGTGCCAGTTGAAGGCTTCCAGTCCTCAGTAAAAAAGGCCCATGGCTACCAAGTCCTAAAAACAGAATGTTGTCCGATCATAGCCACAATGCAGGCTCTCGAACCCTTCCCAGTAAACCTGCCTTTCCACACGCCCCTCCTGAAGATAAAAGTACACCGTCTGCCAGACATTCGGACACACTCACACACAAAGACACGGGAGGGCCATCTTGAGGTTAGCGTGCTAACTTAAACGGCAACCCTGTTGTTCAGCTCAGTGAGCGGTTTGTAAGCGTGCAGAGGCTGCATCCCCGGAGACACAACCTTGTCTCCTGAGTGCAATGCCTGCCAGCATCCCGAGTGCCACCAATTTGCACAAACTGTAAAAACAGCAAGTGGCCCCGTTGGAGCCTCAATAGCACACACCCACACACATGCGGCACTGAGTCAGCTGTGCACAAGGCGATGGTGAACAGATAACCCCACAACATGTGTTTCCCTTTGATACAGCTGGCGAGATCTACACCACAAGCTGAGATGGAGTGATTTTGCATCTGGGCGCGTCTGGTAATGTCCAGAGTCACGCCAACTCCTGGGGAATATTGAGCATTCCGCCTCTTGGTGAAATAACACCGAGTCAGGCACAGGCATTCCTTGGATCACCAACTCCTTTCTGGAGACAGCTGACTGCCAATGCTGTGCCAAATGAGGCACCCGCCTCAGCAAAAGGGCAGCCACTTAATCGGGCATGCCCTATCAATGCATCCACATCATAAGGAAAAAGCTGCTCAAATGGGGGTTGTGCTGCTGTAGCCACCTAACAGCACGATGTCACAGCCAAGGACAATGGCCCCTGGATATCATCTTGCATGGTGCTGCAATCTGGCAGCATGGCAACCACCCTACTAAACCTCTGTGATTGGCATCATTTACATCGTTGCTGTATCCGGCCCTCAGTGATTTGGCATCGCTCGCCTTGATTGCATAGAGCCGCATGCATCTCTTTTTACGCCTCCTTGTGGGAGTCCAGGGTGGTGGTCATGGAGTCACGCTGATGTCATGTCAACGGTTCAGGGGCTACGCTGCAAAGCAGCTCTTGGGGATGTCTGGCAGGGGGCCTGATTTGGCGTGGCTGCCAGCTGGCAGCGAGCATGTGTCCCACGCCTTGCTGGCGAGCGTCGCTGGCACGCTGCTCCTGCCCAGAGCCGACACCTGGCGCCCCGGCCTGCACAATCGGCAAAGGAAGTCAGGAACACCGCGATGGTGGCTTTAGATTAACAAGGAGAAAAAGAACTATGTGCCTTGCAGTGCTCACAGTCAAACTCCCATCAGGATCTCTGCTTGATCTGGGGTCTTTGTCACGTACTGTAATATGTGTCACGTACTGTGCTTGTGTCACGTACCGTACCCCCAGCAGAAGTGGGTTTATTGAGAAGTGGGGAATTGCCCAAAACTGTCAAGAGAAAGCTGAGCATGCAGCGCGGCAACATGATGACATTGAAAAGGCGCTCGGCGCTCGGCGCTCAGTCTTTCACAGAAACTGTATATCACAAATGGATGGTTTCCAAAAGTGCTTGCCTGGGAGAGGCCATGCCATGGTCAAGTCTGCTGGCGTCAGCAGGCCCCACAAGCAGCTGCTTGAGGGAGAGCAGCTCGTCCAGCAGTGGAGTCCTCAGGAACAGCCCAATCTCGCTGTCTGGCGACCAACACTCCTGTTGCACTTGCAATACTCCGTGTCAGTCACAATAGTTGTGCCTCACTGGTGTCTCAGCAGTCCAGGTGAGACGGCTGGGTGCTCAATTGAACATGGCATACCAGACTCAGGGTCAAGCTATAATGTAATAAATTGACAGAACAACTTGTGGAGAAGTATTTAAGGGCAGTCTGAGAGAGGTAAGGACCATTAAACACATGGTTCACAGCTCCTAACGCCAAATTCCATTTTGTTCCTATGCAGCCATAAGACTTCGAGACTCTCTTGCCCGCACCGGGCCTCCAAATGATCCGCAGCTTCCTTGCTATTCAATCCCAGGTTCCTCCTTAATGCTATTCAGGGGGCTCAATATATGACCTGACTCTAAGTTAGATATAGAGCCCCCTAATGCTATTGAGTACGAGGGGGAATAATAAGAGGGGGTCAGTGATGAATGAGGTGCAACTATGCCGGGAGGGAACGTGCCTGCAGGAAGCGCGCGCCGGCGCTGCCGCAGCGGGAGCGGTCGTACTGCTCGGTGAGGCGCTGCAGAGCGATGCGGTTGATGGCCGCGTACTGCTGGCACCAGTGCACCTCCGCCGCCAGCCTCGCCCTCTGCACCAGCAAGCCCGGAAACACCAACTTTTACGATTTCACACAGACTTTTCCCACAGCAGAAAGACACGAATACGAATATATACAGAATGAAAGACCAGCCCCCTTCTGTATATTTTCCACAGCATAGGCCTTTCCAACAGCACAAAATAGGAACGCAAACTAGCGTGTGAAGCAGAGGATGAAGGGCAGCTTGGCCCTTTGCACCAGCACGCCTTCCTCAGACTACAGCGCCAAAATTAAGCACACAAACCAGAGTGGTCCGCACAAAGGCCTCAGTTTCATGTCAGTACTGTGCATCTATCTGTGAACTTGCTGTTGTTTTGAGCTCTCCAGCCGCCTATTTCTGCAGCTCGATTTGTATTTGGGCAGGCCATAACAAGCGGGGGAGAGTTTTGCGCTTGCGCTCCTCTAGATTGGGCGAACTGATAAACATCACTTGACGTATCCCTCTTTTTGGCTTCTTGCCTCTTCTCAGTTTTGCCTTCCCCCTGCGAAGGACTATGGTGGGGAGGAACCCAGTGGCTGCCAGATATGCAAACCAGCCAAACTGATTGTGGCAGTGACATGAAGCCCGATCCAGCTGCGGCCTTTGCTGCAGGAGTTGCGCTATCTGAGGTCGAATTTGCGCCCATAATGGGAATATCGCTCAGGACCCACCTCGCATTCCACGGCAGAATGGCACATCATCGCGCGCAGCGCACCCAGCCGCAGCCTCGAGGTCCAGCCATTCAGGTTCAGGATGCGCAGAGCCGTGCGCACAAAATGCCTGCGCGGCAGCCAATGATGCCAGTTTCATGGGCTGAGCGGCCTCCAGACAGTGTCAGGAGTGCCACGCACAATGGCTTTGGAAGATCAGAAAGGACATCGCCAGACCCAGACAGATGGGCAGCATACATGCATGGGCAGGTGGCAATGATATTGCGCATGTGGCATCAGGCGTGGTGTTTTGCTGGTAAAGGTTTACCTGTCAACAAGCCTGATTTCTTCTGTGAGGGAGCGGAAGAAGGGCGGGGGGTCAGGTTTTGCAGGCGCAGTGCCATCCTTGCCCTGTGCGGTGGCTTGGGCGTAGCAGTCCTCCATGGCCCATTGCAGCTTGACATAGGGGAGGCTCTTGCCCTTGAGGGGCCATTTTGCTGGTGCATCTGCTTCAAACCCCTCGATGACGGCCTCAAAGCTGGTCCTCTTCAGAAGCATCACCGATGCCTGCAGTGAGAATACAAGCCGAGGCATTCATGAACGCTCCATCAACTTTCTCCTTGCAGGGTTTTTTACAACTGCAATACTTCTCTGCTTAATCATCGACAAATTACTGCACGCATGTGGTTTGTTTGACAACTGAGCTCCACAAGGTGTTAACGTGGCAGTAAACGAGGTGGCCCCACCCTCCAGCTGAATGTGGAAGCTGCTTGCTCGTCATGCTTCTAGTCAGGCGTCAGGCGTCAGGCTTATGTTATTGCCTGGAGACGGGAGGACTCTGCGATCCCGAGTCGCTATAAAAGGCGCGCTTCGATCCAGGACTTCCACACGTTTTCTGAATCTATTTGACAGTCCACAACTTCCACATTTCGCAGCCAGACAGCATTACACAGCCCCTCTCTTCGTGCAGGGAGGTCTTTCGCTGTTCGCTCCAATGCCAACGTAGCTTCTCAAAACAAGCTCGAAACGGCCCATAGCTTCGATCGGCCTGTTTTGGACACATGCATATATTCGATACGTATCTCCCTCGCTCCAATAATGCAAGGGTCGCCTGGTTTCCAACCTGGATCAGTCACCCAGTAGTTAAGCGATTGATCTTGCGCTTGAAGTTCGCATCAGAACTCGGATTGCGTGGTAACCCATCGTCAGATCAGGCGACTTTTTATTTCTTGGGACACTTGCGCCTGTCAGGCATTCTTGTGTCCGAGCGTGCAGCTTGCCAGAGGTATCGTTGTATCAGGACACTTGGCGAGACGACCAGCGGCCCAACATTCAGCAGTGGTGAGGCTCTCCCAGCGAAAAAGGCGAGTAGCTGGAGGCGGAAGAGACGTGCGTGTTGTTGTGGGTGCTAGTGTGATGGCTTGCCTGTGAAGTGCGTGGGACTAGAACGCGAGTCGTTCGGATGTGCCAGCAACAGCGTTTTCAAGAGGGAGTGACCCGAATTTGCTCAGCTGGTAGTCCCAGGCCCCAACCTGGCCGAACAGATTTCAGAAGGCCAGGACGCGTAGGCGCCCTGCTCAGCGTATAGGGACTATGTAAGCCGTGAGGATCAGTTGCGGAAAACATCTCAATGGCCTCTTTATGGATCCTGTGACGATTGCTGGATACTGCTGACGTCGCCGGGGCTGCTGCGTCTTCGCAGGCACGAGATAGCATCTCAACAAGCCCTTCGCAAGGACAGACGCGAGGCGACACCACCACACCAGAGGCAGCAAGCCCAGCTTTTACCGCTGAGGGTGAGACATCCCCCACGGCAGAGTAGCATAGTCCCTGCAGCTTCTGGCGAAAACGTGTGGATCTGCAGGCGCAGAGGACGGAACTTGTCTACGTGAATGCGGACCAGGAGTGCAGGGGTCTTACGTGCCAGGGACTGACCTGATCCCCTGGTTTTGTTGTGCAGGACCCAAGATTGGGAAGCTAGCAGAGAGAGTGGGGGCCACAAATAGCATGTGGACAATGGGCTCTCCATTTGACGCCCCCCTTCCTAGATTCCAGCAGGCAGCAGCCAACCTCAGCAGCAACATCGGCCCCAACGCTAAGAAGCCCCCTCTGAGTGCGTCCCTGCCCTTCACAATCCCAACGTTTTCCCTTTTTTTGCACCGCCCCACACCTGAACTTTGACGTTCCAAGCGAGCAGCCAAGTGCAGGACAGGCCGGAAAGAAGGCTGAGACCTGAGCAGCCAGGCACAGGTGTGTGCCAAATGTACTTTTCAGGCCTCCATACGAGCACCATGCAGCCAGCTTTGTCTGCAGACGCAGCTCGCCTCTGGCAGGAACAGCATGCAGTCATAATGATATGTGAGCACCAGCGCCAGTATTCTGAGCTTCACTTTGGCGCTCTGTGCAGGTCCCAGTCTGCCCATCGATGGAGAGAAATCGCTGCAGGAGGCTAGAAGTCCCCAGAAGGGGCCTGGTCTGGACTTTGGATCCTCTCCATCCCTAGAGCACAGCGCCAGCCTCAGCAACATTTCGCGCCGCAGGATAAGCACCTCTGTCAGGAGCGAGTTCCCCTCGTCCCACTCCCTGCCCTTCGTTCAGGTGACCCCCTCAGCCCTTCAGGGACCCATTCTTAAGGCTGTTCTCAGCTCATTGCTTGGCAATAAAGACTCTGTCAGAGCACTTGCTGGATTGCTTTGAATTGGAGCCAAGAGGGCACTGTTGCACATGCTGCAAATTGCATGAGCGTAAGGGTATGCACATGGCGTCGCCCATGGAAGGAGACGTTGTCTGCTTAAGATGTGTATGCAGCAGCGCTATGGGCTGTTTTCATTTCAGCACACTGTCACGGAGGATCATGCCTTGTCCAGGTAGCAGAGATATTGAAGGACAGCTGGCTGTGCAGAAATTCGCGGCGGAGACCAAAATGGTAACGAGCGATGCGCTGGAGATTCCTTCCTGCAGTTCGAGCGAGCCGCTGCAGGCGCAGGTATCGCTGCCGCCAGTATCCTCGCTGCTGCTGCCGCAGCCGGCCGGCTTCCGCTGGTTCCCCCGCAACTTCACCGGCATACTGGCAGCTACCGGGATGCTGGCGCTGCTGGTGATGTCCGTAGTCATCCTGTGGCCACCAGCTGGCGGCTCGGCAGTCATCAGCCAGCCCCTGCAGCAGGCCCCCTCCATCGGGCACCCCCGCAAGTTCTTCGACAGGTGCGCGCACATGCCTGAATTACTCCCCGCGAAACACCTGCCTCTGAGCCTTTTCCTCCGGTGATCAGCAGCACAAGATCTGCAGCCTGTGTGCTCTCACTCCCCCATTTCTTTCAAGCCCAGGTCGTGCATAGGAGGCTGATGCCCCGAGAACTTTTGCAAGGCTTCATCAGTACTAGTAGAATCATATATGGAGGTGAAGGCAATCTTTTCATCATGGCCTGTGCAGTGACTGAATGCTGTGCTCTGTTGCGGCAGGATCTTCAACGGCAACCAGCCACAGCAGATGGAGCACTTCACTGCAGCGCAGGGCGCCGGCTGGGGCACCGGTTTTGGCCTGGAAGATTCCTCGCAGCCCCTGGGCCTAGAAGTGATCCCCTCGGACGACTTCACAAACTTCGTGGCCACGCACCTCGGCTGGGAGGACGACGAGCCCGTCACGGACTCCATCGCCGAAGCGCGGTTCGAGGCGGCTGAGGCGGCTAACGACCACCTGCCGCTCGCTGGCGGGTTTGGTGAGGGATTAGTCACCATCGACGCAAAGGGGGTGGACCACATGGCGCACGCTATCTCCGCCGCCGTGGCCGCCAGCGCCAAAACAGGTGCCGCCGCGAATTCGAATTCAAACTCCGCTGACGCGGCCGCCAAATCTGGCGCGGCCATTGAGGGGCGCAAGGAACTGGAGACCGGGGGGACTGCGGCAACGGCGACTACGGGGACTACGGCGGCAAAGCCGGCGAACGCGGCGTCCGGAGTAATTCCCCAAGAGACCGTTCGCACCGGCAACCCTTTGGCCAATAGCATCGGGGTTGCCGACCCCGGGAACCTGCTGGACAGCGACTCCACCACTCCTGTCACGTGAGTTACTGTTGCTTGCCCCTGTATGTTCAAATCCCACTGTATAAATATCAGGATCTGGCTGGATCTGTCATTTTTTTCTGCAGTTTGCATGCTCTGCTTGCATGCCTTTCTATCAACCTGGCTTTTGTGCCAACTGGATTGCCTGCCTTGCTCCATCAGCTCAAACTTTGTATGTCTCAATCATCGTGCCATGCTGGTGTGAAGCAAGTGATCTGAATATCTTTTTTTTCCCCAAGCTCTGAATGCGCCATATTCTCAGGACAACGTAGTTAAGCAGTGCATGTGATGCTGCGCAGGAATGCTAATAAGCCGCGCATAGCAGTGCAGCCGGGGGTGGCCGGGGGAGTGAACAGCGCCAACAACCAGATGGCGAGCACCTTCACAGCCACCACCCAGCCGAGGGTTGCAGTGCAGCCCACCGTCGCGGGGGGGACCAACACCGGCTCCCAGATGAACGGGGGGACCACCTCCACAGCTGCAGGCACCATGGGGGCCACCCAGGTCGTGGGGACCAAGCCGACTGGCTCCTCTGCGAGTTCCTCGGGCTCTGGCTCGTCTGGCGCAACTGCCAGCAGCCTTCGCAGTAGCAGCGGTGGCCGCGCCACGGGCAGTGGATCTTCTGCTCGCGGAGGTGAGGATTTTCTCTGTCTTTTTCGAAACTGTCCACAGTCGAAACAGTGCTTATGACGTTG
Source organism: Coccomyxa subellipsoidea C-169 (assembly GCF_000258705.1). NCBI lineage: Eukaryota > Viridiplantae > Chlorophyta > Trebouxiophyceae > Coccomyxaceae > Coccomyxa > Coccomyxa subellipsoidea. Next base: position 371,536 of record NW_005178022.1, read on the forward strand.
TTGTGCGATTGCTTGTGTTGATGCATTTTGCGAGGTTTGTTGGGACCGCGATGCTTGGAGTCAGGAGCGGCAAAAGGTGTTTCTTGCAAGACTGATGCATTTTCTTTTGTTTCCTGCAGCAGGCACGGGCACTGTGGGATCCAACCAGCCGCTGGAGAACATAGCGGCCGGCCAGACAGTGACCGTGAGCCAGGCCGATTTGTCATCGTCCACCTCAGCGAGCGGGGGCTCCAGCGCCGGCAGCACCTTCAAGCCCCTTGCCGGATGAGCTGACTTACCAATGACTCATCGATGAGTCAGCGGAAAAGTGAATAACACAGAGAAAAACAAATAACGAGCCTGGCTGCAGGGATGCGCAGAGCAACAGCGCACAGCGCAAGGCTGATGCTTTGGGCATCCCTGCTTCTGTCAGACCAGCAGAGAGTTGCTTTTAGTTTTGGCTGCAAATAAGAATGCTGTACTGTGCTGTGGGCCGCCTCAGGCATGCATATAAGAAGAACATCTTGTAAATGTGGCCTGCAGAAGAGAAGTCCCCATTGTGTGAGGCCGTCAGCAGAGATTGAGGGCGCCAGACTAGGCAGGCTTGTACAGAGAAGATTTACAGGTGTACATAGGAAATCGACCAGGGGATTCTGCTGAGAACACTTATAAGTGTCGGGCTGCCCTGCAGCAGCAGCAGTGGCCTCCAGTGAGGCACCTGATTTTGAGAAGGAGACAAATGGGAGCACTGTGTTCTTTGAGATGGCAGCAGCTTTCTAGTGGCTGCAGTTGGTTGATGCATGCGCAATTTTCTTTGTAGATGCCTGTATCAAGCAAGCAGCTGTTTGCAAATTGAGGTTGGAGGTTGGCAGGAAAGGCTGCACTGCAGCAAAGGAACTGCTTGACATTGCACATAATTGATGGTTTTTCTGATGAATAAACCCAAAGGTATGGGCTTAAGGGTGTTTTCCCACTAGACGGGGCAGGATTTGGGTGGCATTCTAATGCGTGAATACTCCTTCGATGAAAGATCTAGCGCTGATAAGAGATCTTAGAACTGATATAGCCTTTTTTACAAGTGATGTCAAGTGCCAAAGTAGGCCGAGCTGGAAGGCTGTCATAGAAACGCTGCTGCGACCTATCCAAGCCAACTGTGGCTTGGATAGGTAAAAACAATAATAATAACAAGTGATGTCAGCCGGCGCGCTGGCAAGCTATGCTGTCTGTGTACAGAAGTGTTCTCTTTGCTTTTCCAGTCTTTTGCTGTGGCAGACAATCTTCTTATACATTCCCTTGACCATCGCTGCTGTTAGTTTGAGCCTTGTGGTCGCAATAAACACCCTCGCAGTTTCACAATTTGTTTTCTCGTCACCTTTAATGCTGAGCTCAGGAGGTGTTTTGTCCGATAATGCACTGCCGTTTAAGAGGCTGCTGAGTGCATTTGACATGTGTAGTCGTGAGCCAGTTGAGGCTGTGACCATTCTTGTATGCACTTAATATTTGGGTGCAGTGCGACTTGAGCACCTGAGTTCCGCGCTTGTCCTCCAGACTGGCCCTTGAGAAGACATGCAGACATGCTGTTCATCATGATGCTTTGTCCGACAATAAGTCGAGTCAATAACGTGTAAATCACTGTTCTGAAATCACTGCTGGTATTTACTAAAATTCCGCTCTGTAGTACCCCTTCAAGGAATTTCGACACAATGCATTCAAGCATATATTAGCAGCTGCCGCCACCGCGGCCTCACTAGTTGCCAGAAGTTGCAGTGCATACATGTATATATAAATTGTATATAATATATATATATACATAATGCATTTTTATTATTAATTAATTACACGCTTTTCCTGCAGTCCATGTAACAAACCTGAAGTTCTTCATGAGCTTTCAGATTACATCTGCCACACTTCAGCAGCTTCAACCCCCTTCAGCCTATTTCGGAGCACTGGCCATTCCCATAGTGGCATGCCAAAAGGGAAAATCTGTCCTGCAGGCAAGCTGCAGTTAGAGGTTGCCACAATTCCACCCGGAGTAGGGGGTACCCCCTACCCCTTGTTGGACTCGCCAGATCCAAGCAAGACCCAATCAACTGTGGCCACGGTGCTCAGTATTTAGACCGCCCTCTGCCAGCCGGTGCATACAATATACATCGTGGAGGTCATGCCCTGTGATGCGCATGCCTACACAGGCATGACTCAGGATCCGATCTGACTTGGATCTGACACTCTGAGGAATATCATCTATGATAGACGGATGCCGGCAATATTGTTTTGATGCCTTGCTCCCTTGGTCACACAGCGCAGTTGCAGCGCATGCATGCATGACTCACTCCTCGCAGAAACTAATTAAGAGAAGAGAGATGGATGAAAGGCAATGCCTTGCAGTTATGGTGAGTTTGCCTCCCACCCAGCCGCTCAGTGTCAGGATAATTCTGTCAGGGGAAAAGGAAGTTCGTTTTCAAAAGCGTGGCTGAAGAGGGAACACTTGAAGAAGCCGACAGCCTGGCGAAGGGGTGAGTGATCGCGGCTGCTGATCCCGGGAGCACGGAAGCTTACTGATACTTGAATTCGCGTCCTGATGATCTTGCGAATAACGTATCTCCGCCGGAGACCTCCCATTCTTACTTCGAGTCGTCTCATATCTTTTCAAAGTGTCGCGTGAGTTTTGTGCATTTGGAGCGGAGACCCCCGTACCTTGGCAGTTCTGCTTTGCATACAGACGTTGTGAAGGTGAGCGTCGCGCTGCAGAGTACTGGCCCTAGGTCGAAATTACCTTGGTGCGAGTTTACCAATTCCCACAGATAGTTCACCTTTGGGGACCCAACGTTCCATCGAAGCACCTGCAAGGACAACGGATCGGTGCTAGTGCGTTCCACCGATCTGTCGTTGCGTCGAGCTAGTGTCCGTACAGTGGCTGCTGACGTTGTATCGGCCATCGGAGCCAACGTGTTTTTTTGAGTAGCAATGTCGATAGTGGAAGAACGCCTTGCTTTAGGTCTGTTGGTCACCGCATCGGTCGATGGCAATGGGGCGCCCAAAGGTGGGGTTACTAGGGAGGATCCTGTTTGGCCATTCTTATTCAGTCGTGTCGACAGAAGTTCATAGTGGTTCCGCAATTGATGGGATCAGAGCGTTTAGCGACCTGTCGGAAGTTCCACGTCGCGGTTCCAGCATAGTTCAGTCACTAGTTGAGACTCTTCAGCAATATCACCGTGCAGTTTTCGCGCTTGGGGGAACGAAAATTATGTCTAGGTGGCAATCATTGTGCGGCCGTCGTCACCCCGATACAATGGGGAGCACGAGCGAGATATACAGGGATTGATTTCCAACAGCAAGTTCCAAAGAGCACTACCTTCTTCGTTGCCTGACGTGTATTCGTTTCCTTGGTGCAGGCGTTCCGACCACCAGAACGGATCTGCAAGGACCACTAGCGTCAGTGGCTAACAGCAAGGAGTGCCCAGCAGCTCACAGCACTTTCACAGACTGGTGAGCATTCTGCTCAGATTACCTGGATGCTTGGAGGCCTCGCAGCCCTGTACATTCATCCTTCTGCAGCAGAGCTTGCCTTTGCCATACTGCTGATTTTTGCAGGCATGTCGAACTGTTACCAGCAGAACATATGCTTCCTACCATCCAACTGGGGAACTCTTCAACGCCCATTTGCGCAGACTGCAATTATCCCACTCTCTGACACCTTTTATTTTAATGCCTGCAGGCACTGTGACCCTTCCTCCGCACCCAACTCCAAACCATTTAAAATGTACAGCAGCATTTCACACAAGCAAAGCAGGAGGCACCGCATCAGCAGCAGGCTAGCAGTGCTGCTTGCTGTCCTGGCAATCCAGCAGCAAGTGAGGCTCGGAGCAGCCGATGCCAGCTCAGCCACAGTTGTGCGACAGTGAGTTGCTCCTCTCACCTTCTTTTCCCCATTGCACGCCTTTGAATTCCCTGCCTGACCTGACCGCGAGCCTGTTACTTCTGTCCCTGGCCCCTGTACTACATACGTCTGCTTGCTTTGTTGCACGTGTCATCACTAGAGGTTCAACTTGCGCAAAAAGCACGCATTGACCGTAATAGCTGCAGCAATATGGCCTCCTTTTTGCTGTCAGCCTCAGTGCACCACTGCAAATCCGAAATAGAGCTTAAGAGGGCCCCTCAGGGTGCACGGCAGAGGCTGACAGGAGCCTGGTCTGTGTGCAGGCCAGGGAAGATCGCCGTGGACCCCACAGGGGGTGAGGAATCGGGGGAGAACGAGATGAATCCTTCAGGGCAGCTGGGCAAAAATGCCGGCACAGCCCCCAGCGGCCCGGCCATGCTCAACGGCCAAAAGGTCACTTCCGCAAACCTTAACCAGAAGACCCCTAAGAAGGCCGCCACAGCCACTGCCACCCCCCTTGCAGCCGCCACAACCGCCACCGCCCCTCCAACACTCGTCACCGCGCAACCAGCCGGCGCCGCGCAGACTCTTGTCACCAGCGCGATGCGGTCGCAGACTGTGCAGCAGCAGGCGGCTGGAGGGCAAGGGCAGGGGATGATGAGCGGCGGCGGCGGCGCGGGAGCCGCCGCGCAGTTTGTGCAGAAGGCGCCGGCAGCTGCCGGGAACGCCGCGTCACGGTCCGGGCAGCTCAGGGGTTCAGTAACCAGCGTCTCCGGTGGCCGCCGCATGATGCTCGTGGTCACTCCCCTGCGAGTGATTTCACCCTAGGCAGCCGCCGTTCTCTGGGTGTATCGCGCAATTGCGCATGCATGCAGTGCTGTGAGGGTCGAGAGAAATGCCAGTGAAATGACAGCCGGAGAGCCAGTGCTCAGAAAGCAGCTGCAGAGGCCTCTGCAGCGCTAGTCTTAGATACTGCAATTGCAACAGCCCTCGGCAGACCTTGCAAGACAGTAGCGTAGAACTGTAGTTAGACGTCAGTCTGTGTGCCTCTTTTTAGTGTGCCTTGTGGCTGCCCCGGGCACTGTAGTGTTTTCTTAGAACTGTGAACTGTACAGCAGAGTGTGTGAGTGTGAGTGAGAGCAACAGGTAGTGCCAAAGAACGAGGTACTAGCAACGGCACCTTGCCGTTGGTTGAACCGAGCAGAGGCTTGTCTCGTGCAGCTCCAGAACTGTCAAGACTTAGCCATAGAGAACTTAGCAACTACCTGCTTTGCAGTTGCAAGTGAGGCCCAAAAGAAAGGACCCTGTTCTTCTGGCAAAATCTTGAGTGGTCCCATGAAATGGGATTAGCCTCAAGAGTGTGAGGGAACAAGGTGAGGCGGTTTTGCCATACTTGTCGCGAAAACACTGAAATGCAAGAACGGCACTGGAAACATCTGTACAGGAAGATTTGATTTAATTACCGGAGGATTTGTCTGCGCAAGGGCGCTCCTTTTTTTACTGAGTTCCCGGGTCTTTTGTCTCCTGTTCTTGATGGGAGCTGCAGGCTCCCTCAGAAGCAGGGATGATCTATAGAGACTGAAGTTTTATGCCATGGTGTCAGGTTGTGTCTGCAGCAGCTGTTCAGCTGAGGGCTTTTGCTGTCACCTTCTTTTATATCGTGCACATCCGGTGTTTGAACTAATCATGTGTATAGCGACTGGCAACTGAGGTGCCTGGAATATGGCAGAGATTCATGGCTTGCTCAAGAGGAGCTGTTTAGGCGCTGAATGACTCGGAAAAGGGTGTCTGATTTCACCTTACACTTATTGCTGTAAGAGGAATTTGGGACAGCAGACTTTGAGCTCTTTGCATGGCATGCTAATGCTCTGTGCGCTTCAATCTTGCATAGCACTGAAACATCTACAAGATTGCGTTTGAAGTCAGAGTCTGCACTTTTGAAACTTCTATCATGATGCCATCAATGCCATGCATTCACTGAAGGCCGCAGTGGAATTCACTGAATGGCATAGCTGCACAGTCAGTGACTGTGACTCCTGCTGCAAGTGCACGCCAAAGCTGCACCATATCTTCCTGGAGTCAACCGCACAATTCGCGAGGCAGATTCGCAGGACGAAAAGGGCACCAGAGGTTCGCAACAGCACGATCTTCCAAACAGCTCGATATTCACGAATTACGAATTCGAAAAAGTGCCTAAAACGTCAAAGACGCGTTGCGCTGGCAGCTTCGTCACCTCCGTCAGAAAGGGCGTCAGTGATCTCTTTGCGAGGGCTTGATCTTCCGATCACCACGTCCTACTTGTTCAGAGTGCTTTCGGTAGGCAGCACAGCCAAGAGAAAAGCTTATTGATTCGTCGCCAGGTTTTACTGCCTGGATAGAATCTCGTTCGTTAAAGTATCCGGTCAGTCGTTGGAGTGACGTGCCCTTCAAGGAATAAGCTGCATCTCCGTCATCACTTGCCGTGCGGAGACCTCAGTGAGATTGTTGCTCAGCACTGACAGTGAAGCACGACCAACTCTCGATAAGGTGAGCCTTGCCGTCGCGAGGTTGCCCACTCCGTCACCCTTCATCGGAGGCTCCGTCGTCTGATGTCACACTAGCTCTCTGCGCGTCCTTTTCGATTGATATCAGGCAGCCATCAAAGATACATTCTGAAGTCTCAACATAAGCATTTTGTGACAGTAGGTGCTTCGCTGGTGATAAAGGTCCAATCATGTCCCTGGAGTCGCTTGGCTCCCTCGCCAGGACCGTCAACGATAGATTTTTAAGGGATAATCTGAGGCGCATCATCTCAGGCACCAACGTGTCCATTTCTTCAGTTCTAGATGGTAAGACATCCGAAACCCATTCTCAAAATGTCGGACTATCAGCACTCACCAAGCTTCATTGTTATCCGAAATCCTTTCAATACCACCAAGTAACCTCTGATTGCTGGTCTGAGCACGGTCATCGCGCATTCATACGCAGTGTAAAATTCATCTGCTAGCAGTGCAAGTTCCCAGCACACCCTGCCACACAAAGCCTTGCTTGTTGTGATCTGTGCCTGTCTGGGCCTGATCCTTAGCGCAATCCTGCAGCTGACACCCATGATGCTACTACCAGCGCATCCGTCATTATATACGCATTGACTGAGTGCAACTGACCTAGCCAATTCGAATTCAAATGTGCAGGCTTCAGAGGCCCCGACAGCGACAACGAGAACTGGGCAGAGCCGCTGCAGAGCAATGAGCCGCAGACACTCCCGAGCGCATTCGAGGACTTGGCGCGCGGTGGCAGCTACGCGCGACAGGGCAGCGACAACATGCTAAAGCGCAGAAATTCCTCTGTGGGCCGCCGGCCCAGTCAGCTGCAGCGGGGGGCACCGGACGGCGCCAGCCGCGCCCCTGAGCTTCGCACCATCTACTCTGCAGCCTCGCTAGGTGCGCTTAGCAGCAAGTTCTAAGCACTGGCCGGCACTTCAACTCAAGTGCTTAGAGGAGCATTTATGGCAGCGGCTTGGGGTATGATCTGCTCTGCAGCCTCGCTAGGTGAGCACAGCAGTCTCAATTGAATGCTCTGCTCAGCATGCACACAAGACTGCTGTCAGTGGCGCACTCACAGCCGCGGTCCTAAAGCAGCAGCATGGAAGAGTCTGCTCTGCCGTCTGGGAGTCTGTCTCTTGACAAACACATCTGGGAGTCGTCACTTAGCGATGCACAAGTGTACATGTTGCTGCGATGGCTGTTGCAAACTGCACGCTGGCGGCAAGGTTACATGCCGAAAGGCTTGGCCAATCATTGTGCTCAGCCTTTTTGCACTGGTGGCACTTTGTTTGAAGTGTGTGCAACACCGGTGCAGGGTACCCAGTGAGTCCCAGAGCGCAGAGGAAGCCAGCAGGAAAGGACCGCAGGCAGCAGCAGCAGAAGCAGCAGCAGAAGAGATGGAAGTGGTCGAAGATTGCAACTGCAGCCTTCTTTATTGCGTGGGCAATTCTGGGCATATGCTTTCTTACTGGCGCTTGGCTCCCACAACACGAGCCGGATCTGATGCACGTAGATTTGGGATCTGGTGAGGGCCAATCGCAGGCTGCCAGCTGGCGCCTGCTCAGCCTGCTGCACCCCGGCAACCCCCGCCGCCTGCTCAAGGTACCAATCTCATCAAAACTTGCCAAATCACCTTCTTGGCAAGATCCTCATCATGGAATGTAGAGGGCGGTATTGTACTGCGACGCTCATTGTTAGAGACCCTGGTGACCTCCTCGTAAGTAGACAGGGAAAGACATGAATCTCTGCGAGGTGCCGTCCTGTCGGGTGCAAATAGGGTGCTCTCTTGCTAGATGTCCTCACTTGGCAGCAGGATCTCAGTAATGATTTTTTGATGAAATTTCACAGAAGGTGCAGCAGAGGTTGATGGTGGGAATGGGTCGTGTGCGCAGGAGAGCCAGGTGAAGCCGCACAACAACATGGGAACAGCGGCGCACAGGCAGCACGGCACGGACGCCTTCACGGCAGCTGCCGCGCGCGTGCAGCACCAGCATGCCGCTGGCCGCTGGGGGCAGCACATGTCCTCGCGCATGAGCCGCTCCCTCGCCGAGGGCGATGCCTCCGCCGCAGGTGAATCAGCACTCCCCGTTTATATCTACTGCCGGCTGATTGCACCTCTTCTGAGCGGATGTCAACTGACCGCCGGCAACAAGCACAAGATCTACAAGCCACACCTCTCTCACCACACTCATAGGTTCTCAACAAGCAGGACACCTTGTTCGCAACCGGAGTCATGCTGTGCCGCATGCAGCCCTTACCATCCTCCTGGCCGCTGACGACCAAATTGAAATTTGGCAGGTGACGGAGCTTCTGCCACAGCTGAAGCGCCGAGCATCGCAACGGCGGCGGCCTTCCGCCCGGGACAGGGCGCATCGGCCGGGTCCGTGGCCAGCAAGGCCGGGGCCGGCAACGGCGGCGCGGTCGGCACGCAGAGCGAGGCCGAGCGCGCGGCCGCGGCCGGCAACGCCGCGGCCGGCGGCGGCGGCAGCGGCGCGTCGGTGGGCGGCGCTGCTTTCGTCGGCGCGAGCCTGCTGCAGCAGGACGCGTCTGCTGCCGAGGTTGCCCAGCAGACACCCACTGCTGGTGAGAACTCGTCTCTCTGTTTGTTCCAGCAACATGCACCGCACTCAAGTCAGCGCAGTGACCTTGCTTGGATCTGCTGGGAAATTGAAAGATCCTGGAGGAAACAGGATTTCTCTTATGTGCAAGATAAGGGATTCCCTGGGGCCCTTAAAGCGTTCAGAGCTACAACCCTGCCTGTACAGTGCCTGTTTAATCCTTGACGCAAGGAAGCTTGCTGATAACAACTTCTGCGACTGGCTGCAGAGGGCCAAGCAAACACGCTGCAGTACAGCAACGGCTACGTCAACGTGACCGGCCCCCACTACCGAGTGGTGCAGCACACTCAGAACCGCGACGTATGCGCGGCTGCATGCGCCGGTGACTCGGCATGCGCCGCGTGGACGCGCATCGCCGCCGGACGGTCGGACGTGCAGTCATGCTACCTCAAGTCCGCCGTCGCTGACCTGGCCGCCGCTCGGCGCAACTCGGTACGTTGCCTGATCTGGTGTGAATGCAATTCCGTCATGGCTGCTCGGCATGCCGAGCCAGATTAGGCACCATTCAGAGGCAGGTCTTAAAGTGCATCAAGCCGCACATGCTGTGATGATTTACCCGAACAGAGTTGTGAGAAGGGAATGCCAAGGGGTCATTGGTGCTCACTGCACTCTGCTGCCTGATTAGTTGGCTCCCAGCAATTTACCTGCACCCTGGAGTTGTGTCCCTGACTTTGTCTCCAACAGCAATTAAGTCATTTCAATGAATACTCTCTCCTGTTTTGGCATGTCAGGAACTAATGAAGTGTTGCATGCATGTGCAGGCAGTGCAATACGTGGCACCAAATCCTACATCTCAGGTGGTGTTGGAGTCTGGGACAAAGGAGCCCAACGCTCTGCCCGCAGCCCTGTACGGCTGCCCATACCCGCCCTCGCGCAACGGCGGCTGCAATCCTCCGCCTACATGCAACTGCTACCAGGTGGGTTACCTCCCTGCATCATCATCGTGCTACATGCGTTCCAGTCCTAAGGACTGGGCATATTAAGGACTCCTGTATCGTCGCTCTCCACTCTTCTTGGTCAATGCTGTTGAGGGCAATTGCGACTGGGCGAGCGCCCCTGAACTGTTTGTTTTGCGCTTCATACAGAAGCATGGGTATTGCAGGATGCTGTGTAGTGAGTGTTGGATGAATGGATGGGCATTTGAAGGATTAAGAGTATGCTGGTAAGTATCTTACGCCTCTGCTTGGTCTGTGCAGGGTGTCTGCTATGGTGACTGCTGAGGAGCATCTTCATAAAATTAAATATTTACTGTAACATTCCTTTGACCTTGGGTCCATTTGCTGTTCTGTTGGGAGGCGCGGCCAGTTGTGAGAGGGGTGTGTGCCAATGCGTACTGAATGATTTGGTGACACCAGAGGCTTGCAAATTGCAAGGCTCTGAGATTTTTTTGCTGAACAACCGCGAAGATGTTATCAGCTGAAATTATTGTTCCTGAAGTGCTTGATCAATTGAGCCATGTTTTGATATGTGCTACAAAGCAGTGTCTGTGCAGAAATCTGAACAGCTGCAGCTTGACAGCAGCAATTGTGTTCTTGTTGTTTTGAGGCTTGAAAAGATGTCTTCCGAGATGATATGAGCTCTACTGCAGCTGTCATGAATTTCACGGATCCGGAGCTTGCCTCCGCCGAGACCCCCCAATGACCCGCACGTGACTCGTTGAGAATGATTCTTTCCAGATTTGAATTCCCAGGGAGCCGGCTGGCCAGTCAGCGCTGGTCAGAACAATCGCTGCAGGGTCTCCACTGCATTTGCAATCACCCAAACTTGACAGCATCCATTACAAAATTTTTGGAGCACACAAAGACGCCATATACTTTTGCAAGACTGCAGGGACAGCCGTTCTCTGGGACTTCCAGAAGCAAAGAGTCTCAGCTCTGCAGTCCTAGGACAAGGAAGCTCAATGGCAAATTGAAAAGCTGGTAACGAAGCAGGCAGCAAACTGTTTGTATTGATACAGGCCAGGCCACCCTATTTACTCATATGCATGCATTCCCGCTGCTCAGATCCAGTGAAGATTCACTCAACAGACTCCCCATCATTGTCGCCCGCAGTGTAACAACGATCCTGCTCCAAGGAATAGCCCAAAAACCTGCAGCAGCAAAGCAGCTTTCAGATACCACCTCCCAGACTTCACACGCCCGCTGTTCCAGTTTGACATCTGTCACGTAAGTACTTGGTTGTATCTACAAAGCAGCCGTCTCACCGCAGCGCTGCTGAGGGTTGTCTGCCCAACATATCTGATCTTGTAGAGTCCAGGCACCTGCTTGCAGGCAATTCCTCGTGAGGTTGCGATCTCGTCGAATTTGCAAATTCAGGTAAGCAATCAAAGAAACAATAGCATGGAAATGCGCACCTTGAATCGAAACGCCTCATATGTGCCATACAGAGCTCCTGCAACACCAGGCCAATTGATAAGCCACAATTTTCACACTATGCAAACGAATCAGTTTGATAGCTGTAGCAATTAGAACGACAAAAAGTATACGGGATAATTCAGTCTACAAATGGGTGTGAGAATCGCTAGAGCAAGCAGCTTCCAGGCTAGGCAGACCAAGATGTGCCTGTCCAGGTCCCTAACAGGCAATGTGCTGCAAAGACATCCGAAGCGCATGACAAAAGATTACACGCTGATTGTGACATAGCGTACCAATTGAGGCGCCCAGCGCTGCTCCAACACTCGCACCGTTCACCACCCTATTCACGCATCTGTTATCTAGTGCGCCCATCGCGCTGAATTTTCTGCAGGGCCTGATGCGAGCGCACAGATCAGGCAATCGTGAGCATCAGATTTCTCAGCAATTTGCGTGTCCCCAGCAAATTGCTGCCCAAGTCTTGGAAAATTTCGGTGATCATGCAGCTGCTGAGCTGGCGATCCACATGGTGCCGTCGCACGAGCGATCCTTGGCACAATCAACCCTCGCCTCCAAGGATTGTGCTGTGATTATCAATTGGACAAGCAATCATCATTGCGATCTCAATCAAAAAGTCTTGGGATTTATATGCACGCTGTCTCTCGATGTCTCGACCATCAAGCAAGGTGAAACCTCAGGCTTTGCATGTTTTGAACAGGCAAGGTCCTCATATACTCAAGATATGCATCTCATATTGTTTCTTGTGCGTGGACAGAAGCTAGAGAAGGCTCTGTTGGCAGAGCTGCAGGGACTGCAGAAGATTCATATCGCAGTTGCCAACCAGATCACACGTCTCAAGGTCAGTACTGGTGCTTAAACAAGTGAAAACTGCACTTCCTTATCTTGTTCAGTACTGCTGTCCTGGTGCATTCCATTCCTGGAAAATCAACCAGCTTCCTGTTGCCTCCTGTCCAGTGTGAGGAGACAGTCCTGCAGCAGCTGCTGGAGAAAGCTGAGGCTGAAAGCCCATCAGAAGATGCTCAGCCAGCCAACAATGCAGCTGCAAGTTAAAAAGACAGCCCTGTTCCAGCACAAGACGAGCCCTTGATGCTGGGTGCTCTTCCGTGCAAATTTGGTAAGCACGCCCTTACTTTGAAATAAGGCAAAATTTGCAGTGTCCTATAACCCTGGCAGTGTCCTGTCTGCCATCTGTGATCCACCATGACCGCTCTGATTTGTTACAGGTGTCCAATTGCAATCGGCTCGCAGGAGCTCATGATCCCACTGGATGTCCTCAGTAGTGTGCTCTCCGAGGAGTCCAGCGCACAGAATTGTCAAAAGTGGTAGTGTTACAACAATGAACCTTGTGCTATTTGCGGCATGAAAATCGCCGTGAAATGCATGGACGCCTCAAGAGGTAGAGCAGGAGAATGCTGCACAGTAAATGAGCTCTGGCGTCACTGCAGAGGTTGCGCTCTGCCATAAAAATATGCAGATGCGCGGCCATTTACACACGGCATGTGGTCATCGCTTCCAATAGACCGTGCCACAACTGCAGATTCTAGAAACAAGCCTCAAGGTACAGATCTGTGTGGCTCTTGACAGTGGGTAATCGATAATGCTTTCAGCTGTGATCTGATATGTGTTACATTTGGGTTTCAATCTGGGCAGGTCATCCATAGGATGTAACCCTTTGCTGTGTATACATGTGTTCTTACTGGTCAATTTTGACAAAAGCTACACCGTACGGATGCATCATGCAGCCATGATTGCCCAATATTAGCTCCTTCTCCAGGGACGCAGTACTGACTAATGACTTTCTTGCAGAGAGGATGGATTTTTAAGATTGCCATGGGCTCATCATGCAGCAATGGAAGCAGCACAGCAGACCAGCTGTCTGGAGAGAGATATATCTCTCTATACCAGCAAAGCTAGTATTGACAGTCTAAAGGCCTGCTAACTTCACAGCATGTCAGATTTGAAAAAATCTCAATTGCTCACTTTTGCGCTCGTATACAGATGGGACCTTACAGCTTTGATCGTATGCAATATGGACATCTTGCAAGGGAACAATCCCCTACACTTGCAAGTGCACAAGGATGTCTGCTTGACAGGGGTCAAAGGTGACAGTGTTTTTAATTAAGCTGATGTGTGAATGGGACACGTTTTTTAGATTCCATAATAGAGACTGATCCGCCAGTCGAGAGTCCTGGTCAAGATCCACAGTGCCCCTTAACGCATGCCGAACGCATCCTGCTTGCACAATAGGTAGGACGAAAACAGCCTCTATGTCGAGCAGGGGGCTGCATGCATTTAGCAGACAATTCATACATATGCAGCTCCTTGGATGTGTGGAAATTACAGGAGGACATCAAATTGCTGTGGAGAAGCTGCAAGAAGTTCCGACGCGGGCGGCCTAAACAGGTTGTTGAGGTCACACGTCAGGTGCATGTGGAAGATAAATGGCACCAGAGAAATTGCCGGACCCCCCAGGCAGTCGGTGAGGATCAGTAGGCAAACTATTGTCTGTGCGGAGGGCATATTGATCAGCAGCTTAGAATAAAGGCTCCCAAAGAGAGCAGTGGTGTCTGCAGGGGCCTGGGAACTTGCTGCTTGATGAAAATAATTCAGATTGACTGTTACAACTAAGCTTAAGTCAAGTGAGTATCACGCCTCATACTAGCGTAGGGACTTACGAAAGCCCAGAATTCGGCCTTTCAAGGAGGTCCAACATCCACCCCAACCCCAAGGACGGGACAAACCACACTCGACAATGAAGGTATCCACCACATTAAATTTTCTTTGTGTTGCCTGCTGTCGGAGTCACCGATTCCTAAGCGCAGAACTGCGAACACAGTCGAGCCAAACAAAATCTCAGCACCCACACTCTGACTCGCAAAAGCGATCGCCATATTAAAGCCTGCCCCATTCTGTAGCGGGTCGTGAACCTTTCATGTGCGATTGCTGTGCAGCACTCAACTATAGTAGTCAATTGCAGGATATGCACTTATCTGAGCCCCTGTTCATTTCTATAGTGTGTTCCCTAGTGGCGATCAGTAGCTCACTTGCTTTTGACCACATCACGCACACGTTGATGCACATATAGACGGTAGTTGAGCATAACTCCTGCTCCATTAGCGCGTGTGTGCCCCTAAAGAACCCTGTGCCATAGAAGCAGACATGCCCTGGTTGACTGACACCTTCACATCTGCACCGCAGGTGGAAGAGGAACTGGCATTAGTCCGCCAGCGGAAAAACAAGGTGAAGGCCTTGATGAACGAGGCCACAAGGGTGAGTTCCTGCGCCGATCTTCCTGCTTCCCTGTCATGATGGCTCCACAGGCATCAGCCTGTTTGACAAGCAAGCAACACACAGCCTGTCTCACCATGGAGACCTGCAGGGCATTTCTGCTGATTCTGGTGGTAGTATGAGTCATGTGGAGCAAAGAGTGGGTGCAGCACAAATTGGGTGCAGTTTCCGTGTGCTTACTGAGGTGATGTCCATGCTGCGTGCCGCAGAAACACGAGGAGGAGAAGATGAAGTACCGGGACAAGATGATAGGCTTCAATTCCAGATGGGACTCCCTGGACAGCGATGAAGCGCGGCTGTTGCGCTTGGCGCAGGTGCATGTTATTCAATCTATTTGGCGCGAACAGAGCTGACACTCTGTGTTTCGTTGAGACTCCTGCATTGAAGCTCTTTTGAACAAATTCCAAGGCATGGCAAGGGGAGTCTCTGAAGTTGATACTACATGCAGGGTGGACGGCCTACGAATGGCCACAAAGCAAACGGCTTCAGAACTCCAGACGCCGAGTCAGATGGTAAGCATACAGTGTCACCTGTCACTTATCGCACCGGCATACTGTGCGCATATGTGCGGCAGACCTGCTGTCTTGTATTGCCATCGTTGCCTGACCTCATGCAACATGCCTACAACTGTATAGAGACCCCATTTGGGGCATTGTTGCAATGCGCGAGGGGTGCTCCAGAGCAGCATGGCAGCTTGCATGGCATGGCACTTATTTGAGTGTGGTGAGAAGATCTTGAGACGCGAGATGGTGTTTTCACTGATGCAGAGGACGACGCGGTCTTTGTGACGCCGGTGCAGCGCGGCCGCTCTGGCAGGTATGAAGACTCGGGTGAGTCAGATGAGGACAGCGATGGGGACTCCCAGGAGAGGCCGCTGCCCAGCAGGCCGCGCCAGGATGATGACTACATGAGTGAGGTGAGGACCCGGTTGCATTTTCTGTTCACCGCTATTTCCTTAGCTCCTTGCATCAGGTCAGAAATCGCTTGAATTAGCTCAAGCGGGTTGATCACGGCTGTCCTATGGACCATGAAATTATGGGTAGCAGCATCGCACAATTTCTCACTTTCCACTAGTCACAGGCTCTGTATTCCTTGCTTGGCTATCTCAGCTGGCCCTGTAACAAGCATTTTCCTTTTATTCAGGATGAAGACGATGAGGAGCTTCCTCATAGTTCTGTGGTCAACAAGATCGCCACCACAAGTCTCGTCCCGCGCGAGGCAAGTCTTCTGACTGTGCACCTGTCATGATACTGCATGCCGCTTCTCCTGTGCTCCCATTGTGCCACTGCTCCTCGCAGTAGTCCTATGCAGTGCTACTGGATGCCCTTGGTTCCCCTGAGATCGACCATCACTGAAGCCAGACAGCAGCAAGTCTTTCCACCCAAATCATGATGGAGAGCTTTGTCCGGCAGAGCAGACGAAACCTTACATGTGGTTCAAATTTCTCAAAATTCAAATTGCAGGTGGCAGTGCGGCAGCAGAGGGCTGCCGCCACAATGGCACCGCCTCCAGGGTTTGGCGCTCCGGCGCCCCCTGGATTCGAGCAGCAAACGCCTTGCGCACCCTCTGGCGCCGCGCCCCCCGGCTTTGACAAGCGCAGCCCCCCAGGCTTCTCCCGCAGCCGGCCCGCAAACGGCACACAGGTAGCCATTCCGTACTGGAGGACGCGTGAGCTTTACTGCTTTGTGTACTTGCATACACAGCGTCCTGCGTCTATGCTACAGCATTAGCGCAGCAGCTGGAGGCTGCACTTGCACGCATGCGATGCAGGAGTGGAACAGGATGTGTCATAACAGTTCGCAAGGCGCTTCGCTAGTACCACTGACGCTAGTACCACAGACAATTTAAATAACAATATGTGCTGCACACTGTCCTGGATCCCTTTCCGCTGACTATTGTCATGCTTGCAGGAGGACCGTGGAGCTGCTCAGCTGCGACACAATGATCTGCGCAACCTGCTCGCTAGCAAGCGTGCTGCCGCTGCTCCGCCAAGCGAGGGGGGCAGGCACGTTTTTATTGATCAGACAGACATAAGCATGCACTGCTGCTTTCCTCCTGATAAGGACAGTCCCTTCAAAATTGACATTTGGGAGTCCTGAGTGGTGCTTGTCAACGCGCAGGGGCCGTGAATGCTAGTTTGCTGTGCATTGTATTTTTGATTTTGTGACCACTCCTAGCTAATTGTATGATACGATGTGGTGGGTGGAACATGATGTCTAAGCCCATGGTCACTCATGCAATTCCCATGCTCTGCAGTGTGGAGTCGGCAGGGAACAGCATTGGCCCCGGGCCGCCGCGGCGGCTGCAGACGCCGGCGGCGAAGCAGGGGGACTTGCGGGAGCACCTGACCCGCATGCGCATGGGACCCTCCGGGCCGCCAAAAAACGGGCCGCCAAACGGCCGCGCACCGGAGAACGGCCGGCCACACTTTGACACCTTCTTCCCAGCCCCCAAGCCGTCTGAGGAGGACGAGGCCCCTGCACCCCCACGTGAGCAGCCACCCCTGAGTGAAGATGTCTTTCTTTATGTCTGCTTGTTAGCCGTTTTTCCTGCCAGCACTGGAAATTCCTTGTGGTTGTAGTGCCAAAGCTGCTATGAGGCCTGCAGTATTATGTGCCCTGAATGTGGATCCTTCAAGAAGCATCTGAAGGGCATAAGCACCTCCTCAGATGTCTTGCAAAAACACCACACTCTTGGCACACCCTTTAAAAACGTGTAGTGCCGGCGTGCTGATGTTGCAGTGCTGCATTTTGTGAATGGAATCTGTATGTGTTACAGCGAGGCCGAGGGGCGCCCGGGAATGGGACGCGGGCAAGTCGGAGTTTGGGGAAGAGGCGCAGCCGCCGCCCCCGCCGCTGCCGCCGCCGCAGCGCGCACAGCGCAGCGGCCGCCAGGAGGGCGGCGTCTACCAGCCGCCTCGCCGCGAGTGGTGCGCAATTACTGCCACTAACATCCACCCTGGAACCAGTAATTCATGGCCTAGAGTGCCTGTCGGCTTGCTTAGCAGCTTGAATGCCAGCTGAGCAATGGATATATTGCAGTTTTGTGGCAGGGTTTGGTGTGTGACTGATGGCCTGCGTTTGTGTGCAGGGATGCTGATGCCGAGCAGCGAGGAGCCAGTCCAGACCAGGGATGGGATCGCAGGTGCTGCACTTCCTCCCGTGCCTTTGCCAGGATAAACAGTGTTTTCTTCCCAGCAATGTCCCCATATTTCATCATGAGGATGTTGCCAGAGTAGGACCTCAACATGCATGGTGATTTGGTTGGCAGGGAACAGTACGGGACGGTGATTGGGCGCAGCGACGCGGAGTACGCGGCTCCGGACCCGGCGGAGGGCGGCGTGATCGACTTCGATGACTTCCCGGGCCTCGCCATTGCCACCAGCGTAGGTTTCTATTTCATTGCAAGCTTAGTGCTATTGGGTTGTGCAACCTGCCAGTGTTCATAGCATGCCATAACTGCCCTCATCACCAGCTCGTGCTGTGAGAGCTTCGGGCCTGCTTGCGTGTGCGCCGTTCCTGATTTCGCTTCTGCATGTGCTTCAAGAAGTCCGAATTGTATCTCTGTCATGTACCTTGTGGTCATTGCCACCCTCACGATTAGGCTTGCGAGTAGAAAGGGCTAGATATAGTAAGTGGAAATAACGAAGACACCACAAGTGAATGCTCCGATGTCCTATTGCTGCAGAGGCCGGAGTGGGACGGGGACGCGGCGAAGATGGAGGAGAACTTCCCGGCGCTGGGCGCAGGACCGGCAGCCGCCCCCAAGGGCGCCTGGGGCGCAGGCGACACCGCAGCCAAGCTGCAGAAGCTGTCAGTGCAGGGTGCTTGACTTTCAATACCCATGATGCTCCATGTAATAATCACACGAATCTCACTTGGTATCAGATTGATGTTGCCGGGGAGGTGCGTATCGCCGTCAGAGAGCCTGGCCCTTTAGGTGCTGCTGATCTCCGCTGACATTGATAGAGCGATTCCGGGTCTGATTGTTACTTTGGAACTTTGGCTCTTTGTCTTTTGCCAATACCTGCACAAGTGAACGAGTGCGTGCAGGTCCCCGGTGTAAATTGTGTGCATGGTGGGTGTGTTTTGTGCTGAGATTATGGCCTGTCTTGCAGCTGCCGAGAAGCCGGCGGCTCCCAAGGTGGATGTGGTGGCGCTGGAGCTGACGGCCGGCCTGAGGCTACAGGGAGACACCACTACAGACGTGGAGAAGCGCCAGCAGGTGACGCATTCAATTCAACACCCATCAATAAGCAACGGACGGCATGCTGAAGAGTTGCTCAGTAGTGCCGGCTCGCTTGAAGAACATTTTCTAGGAATATGTTGTGCGGGGTTGTGACCCATGCTTGAAGTGAGCATATTTTGTCCTGCTATTTGTTTGCTGTGGAAGAGGACATTAGTGTGCGCCCTTATTCACATCGTCAAAGAGCAAGGCGGGTTATGCTCTTCCTTCACTGCAGGTCACCTCGAGTTTTATGGAGGCAGCTTGTCTGCAGGACGTATCTTGCCTTTTTTTCAGGAAAATAATGTAATACTGTATATAATGTAAATTTATATTTTGTGGGCACGAATTTTGCCCGAGAGCTTATGTGGAACGGCTGCGGTGCAGATGCGGAGCAAGAGGAACTTTGTGTTTGACGAGGTGGTGAAGCGGCGGGGCCCGCCGGGGACTGTGAACGTGGTGCAGGGCCTGGAGCTGCACAAGGGGCTGCTCAATGCGCAGGAGCAGGCACGCGTCGTTGGCGCCATCGAGAGCTGGGTCGAGGCCGGCCGCGCAGTAAGTCATCTGCTGTCATCTGCACTTTTGAATTTCAAATTGTGATTCATGCCTGATCTGGCGTGCCGGTTGCCGGCTGACTGATTCATGTGCAGGCATTCTGCACTTCTCCCATGTACGGCTACATGCGCAAAATTGCAGGTCGGTATGAGCAGACAAGCATTTTATGGCGATTTTGTGGGGCTGCACCTTCTGCATACAATTGGCAGGAAATCGGGACCTGAACGCGGTGGGTGTGGTGTGCAGGGGCTGCTGCGTGGGCGCACGTTCTCGGCACCCCGCAAGCACATGAAGGGCAAGGGACGCGTGACGGTGCAGTTCGGCTGCTGCTACAACTACGCCATTGACAGGGAGGGCCGCGAGCCGGGTGCGCTTCTTATCTCTGCAGCACACCGCTGGAGGAATTATCATTGGACTGACAAATACCCGCCTTGGCCTTCCATAGGAGGGAAGGAAGACCAGAAGTCCATCTGAAACAATTCCAGCAATGGCTGCAATGATTGTATACTCCGTGTGCAAATCAAATTCCTTTTGCCACTGTAGATGGCTGGTCTGCCAATAACATCAAATTATGCCATATCCCATGTGTACAACGTTGCCCACGCATGTGAGTACTTGCTTGGTAAAGACCCCATTGACCGCCGGAATGGCTCTGATCTTTAAATCTTTGCGCGGTGGCCGGAATATGAGAGACCCCACCCAATCGTGCAAAGGCCATGTTTACGGCTTTCTGCGCACTGGCCAGATCAGGCAGTGGCACATCGATTACTACTCCTGACACGTGGCACGCTGATGTGGCCCAGGGATCATCGCCGAGGAGGTTGTGGAGCCGATGCCGCCGATGCTGCAGGCGCTCGTGCACCGCCTGGTTCGCTGGGGGGTTATGCCGCGCTCCAAGGCCCCCGACTCTGCCATCATCAACATCTACGACCAGGTCTGTGCACGCTTTGGCTGTAGGACCTTGTGTCATTGTCACTGTCCAAGCAAGGTTCATGTTCTTGCACGTGTGCACAAAGCAGCGTCTCAGCGAGATATTTGCAAGGTCTGTAAGAAGGCTCCGTGCCTGCTGTGATTGTGTTTGGGGTTTGTACTCCGTGCAATGAGGAGCAGCAAGTTTCTGTGGCCAGGTTGCACCAAGGAGCTTGTATTTTGGATGGCCTGCCTGTTAATCTCCTGGTTCTCATTGCAGAATTCCTTGTTCCCAGTGATGTTTGGGGCCACTGTTCAAGGGTGGATGACAGGCAGGAGGAGTTGTTGGATTACCCCCAATGATGCCACCTGCCGCCTTAGGTGGCCGATTAACCGTTTCAAGTATTCTCCAAGGGATGCAGGCGTGTGACTGTGCATGTGAGGCTCAGCAACCCCGCTGTGATGCGCGCAGGAGGACTGCATCCCGCCGCACATAGACCACCACGACTTCAGCCGACCCTTCTGCACCATCTCGCTGCTGTCCGAGCAGGCCATCATGTTTGGCGCCAAGCTCATCCCCCTCGGGCCCGGCAAGTTTGGTGGCAACCACTGCACAATCCCCTTGCCCGTCGGTGCGCTCCTGCCACCTTTTATATTTCCCCACACTGCAAGTTCCTCCTTCTTATGACTGTGCACTGACAAGGCTAGCCAACAGACCCCCCTGCAAGGTGCCTGGACCATGTTTCCGATTTGTGTGAATTGGTGCCCTGGTGATGGCGCTGCATGCAGCTGTGCTCCACATCTTTGTCACAGACAGACAAGTAGCACACGGTCAGGGACCCAGCATGGTCGGTCTGTCTCAAGATTCTAGCAGCTGTTGCTGGAAGGTGGCCAACTGCCTGGGGTGGAAGTACTAGGACAAATTTCGTTTCAATGCGTGCACTCCCATGTCTGACACATGTCTGACAGAAGCGGATGTCTCGGCGTCCTGCAGGGTCGTGCCTGGTGCTGAAGGGCAATGGCGCTGACGTGGCGATGCATTGCGTGCCCCCAGTCTCCCAGCGCCGCATGTCCATCACCCTGCGCAAGTGCGCCCCCCGTCACTCCTCTCACCTTTGCTTTTTGTTCATTTGCACAAGCCTATAGTTCAGCAGCATTGCATGCTGCTTATTCCTTGCATCCATGATTCTGACACTGCACTGCCAGGTCAACAACCGGTGTGCATGCACACCTTTTCATGCCTTAGAAGAGATATTCTGACTACTTGACGTGCCTGCTTGACTGCTTGAGCAGTCTAAGTGAGTGCTTGATCTGCATCTGGTCTTGATATGCTTGTGGTGAATCAGATATTTAGGTCTGAGAGGCGGATTGTGTGGGGTCACAGGATGGGCGACAGGCACGCAGATCGGGTCAGGAAGGAAGTGGAGCGCATCGCAAGGAACCCACGCGTTACCAGCAGGTACTCCTCCCATCACGTGCTGCCAAAGACTTGGAAATTGGAGACATGTCCAAGAGCCTGGTCTTTCTCACATATTTAGAGCCAGAAAGAGGCAATGGGTTCTTAAGTCTGATGCCTATCCTCTGCTAAAAAGATCGTTGACCCTGCACAGTATCAACATAAATGGCTCTGCAATGCAAATGCTCAGGATATTTGTGCTGCGATTATCAGTACTAGCAGTTTCTGTATGCCGCATTGGAGGGAAATCAAGTTTATTGCCACGGTGCAGGTGGGCGGACGACGAGGTGCAGGAGTCGCCGCGCCGTTATGGCGCCGATGACTACGATGACGGGGATGGCGGCCGGCCACGTCAGCGCCGGGTTGTGTGGTGATCTGCTGGAGTGCCTGATTGGGCATCTGCTTGAAGCCATGCGCTAGGGGTCATCGACAATCTAATCTGGCATATCAAGCACCCTTGCATGCGCGTGCTACAGCGCGCATGCATGCAACACGGTGGGCTTGGGCTCGGTCGTGCAGCAGTTGAGGATCTACCGTTACAAAGTGTTAGAAGTGTGTAATATAATTATATAACAGCCTTTCAAGAGTTTGCAGCAGGACGTTGTTGATATGGTATGCAGCATCGGTCCGCTGCATACGGACCTGATTGGCAAAGATGGAGTCCACCCTGATGAAACCTGTATCATACAGGTTTCATCAGCATGTTGCAAGCGCTACAATATGAGCTAGCTGGCAGAGCCGTGAGCAAGATCAGTCAAGGATAAAGGGCCGGCAAGCCGTGCTGCAAAGGAATAACGAACGAGTGGTTGTTGTTTTGAATACGTCAGAGGACGCACTCAGTTACGAACAAGATTCTCAAAGGTGTGGGGGGACGTGGTTCACCAAGGGTGGGGATGCCAGTAGCTGCCATCTGCCGCTCAAATATGGCAGTCAGGGCAGAGTATCAAGCTTATTCTGTGGGTCAAAGTTTTGGTCTCTTTGTTAGAAAAATGCGATTTGGTGGAGGACCGGAGGGACAGTCTAAGGACACACGATTTGTGCAGGAGAGTCTTCACAACTTTGAGGGGTATTCGCCCCATCTCCACATATTTATCGAGTGCAATTGTAGAAATCTAGGCAAAATCTGCACCAATTTCAACGATTTACATTAATGTCTTAACGTCTTGCCTGAACGAGTGCTATAGTATCGTTGCATGCAAGCATATATGGGCACCACTGGCCAACTCGATCAGAGCTGCATGCATGCATTGCAATGGATTGCAAGCAACAGAAGCAGTTAAAAAGCAACCAGGACATCCTTCCTTGCATCTGCGTGTGGTTTCACTCGGACCTTGTTGAGAAACCAGGCACACATACAAGCCTGAATCCTCTTCACATTCTTCACATACTTCAAGAATTGGGAAATTTCTTCAGGAAAGTTTCTTCACTTATGAAGCATCACCAATCCGGATTCAGCAAAGCTGGTGATCTGCCGCTGTCAGTACAGATGTTCCCCGAAATATTGACAACAGATCACACGCAGCATTTTCACTTCTTGTCCGCAAAGAAGACAGAGGGATCCGGAATCTCCAGTTGCACCTGCAGCAACAGAGTGGTCGCATTTGACGAGAAGGAAATGGTGCCAGTAGGACAATTGCAACTCAAAGCAGCTTTGCAGAGCGCTGCTGCTCTCTTCATTGCTGCTGCGCAAAATAAAAACCCGGTGCCATCCAAAATTCTTAGTATGCCAGACCCCCACTGAACATGCGACAGAATGCATCAGCTCGTCTGAAAAGCTGGAAAAGCCAAAGACTGCATCAGATTTCCAGCTGGCCAGTAAGATGCGCCAGCAAATTGCCGCAGGTCCGCTATGCAGGTGCCAAGTATGACATGCCAATGACGAATGCGTGCATGCATGCATGGATGCCAAGCCGCTTTCTGATATTGACATCGATCTCTTTCACACAAATTCATTGGGCACTCAAGCATCGAAATCGACTTCATTGCCGTCAGCGGTGGGAATAAGTCTCTATCCTTTCTCTTGTTGGATATTCTTGCCATGAAACATCCATTACTTGGAAAGCAACTTGCTTGAAGCGAGTGGGCATGTGCCCGCACCTGCGCGGCGCCTGCGATGGGGAGGTGGACACCGCTGATGAAGCTGGAGGCATCCGAGGCCAGGAACAGGATGGGCCCCGCAATTTCCTCGGCGGTGCAGATCTCGTTCAGTTCGTTCTCGCTCTTGGCCCAGTCGTGCAGCTCCGCCTTGCTGCGCCCCGTCTCCTTCACCAGCACGTCAAATATCTCCGTGTCCACCTGGCATAGATCAGTCAGCGGTTAGTACCAATCATACAATTCGTCATGACCTGGTAGCGATTGGCCCAACTGCATGCCTGGCCGAAGCCACTGCAGACAGAGCGGCAGCTTGAGTGTCACTCTTGCGTGCACAAGAGGACGACCTTGATGCTCGACAATGTCACTGTGAAGCGCATGGAATTGCAGATCAATTTTGAAAACATCATGACCATGGCAGCTCTGCCACACAATTTTCGGCACGCAATCACAAGAGTCAGCAGCTTGCTGCATGCGAAGAGCTGTGCAATACAGAATTGATAGGTAGGCAGGGATGGCAGGGGTGTTTGAATAGCCCCTGCCCTACTTAGAGGCTGGCCTGAAATTTGCTATGGCCCTTTCCAAAACCTGGAAGTAACAATATAAAGCGTGTATCCAATCAATCCATGAGGCTTGCCCTAATTTACCTCTGTGTTTCTTACAGACCATGCCAGGCTTACCTGTCCGCTCTTGTCAGTAATTTACTTTGTATGTGCAAGTGACCTGACCTGTAACAGGTTTGCCTGATCGTGGTCAGAATAGGCTCTCCCCAGTATTGTTTAATCCATGAGGCATGAGCAGAAGGGGTGAGTGGGGCGCACAAAGCCGGGGTTGACGGAGTTGATGCGCACGCCCAGCTTGGTGTACTTTCTCGCCAGCGTCTTGGTCAGGTGGTCCTGCGCTGCCTTGCTCACATTGTAGGCGGTTGAGTCGGGGTTGACCTGGATCCCGCTGAGGCTGCTCAGGTTCACCACCGCACCGTTCTGCAAAGCCGAGCAGTGCCACCAGTCAGTCGTGCTTCATGACCATTCCAGCACTCCTACCACATATACGCACTCTTGGGGATGTGCCGTGCATTGGAAGTCCCAGCAAGGAAGAGAAGCATACTAACTTTCAGGAGAAGCGAGTTTGAGATGCAGGCGTGCAGAGCAGGGAAGATCAACAAGGAGAAACAGTGTTGGTGGACATGAGCAACTGAATAAGTCAGGAAACATACGTATCTGGTAATGAGCGCAGCAGCTAATCTGCTCACGTCAGCACTCGGATCAGACCAAAAGGGAGAGAGGAAGACATAAAAAGCCAGTAATTTTGTCAAGTAGGCAAAAACACAGCCTCCCAGCCTATGCGCGATGCGTCCAAGACACCTTGATGGTAACTTCAAAATCAGAAAGAGGATCTGGCGGCGGTGCGCACCTTGTTCTTGGACAGGTGGGGGATGGCCTCTTCGATCAACTGAGCGACGGTGATCACGTGCATCGTCAGACCGTCCAAGAAAGCCCTCTCGCCAATCGGCTCGCTCACCATCGCATCCGTCCACACACCGCCGCTGTTCACCAGAATGTCCAGTCCCCCCATCTTCGCCACCGCTTCCTCTATCGTGCGCTTGCAGTCTGATACTTTGAGCAGGTCTGCCACCACCGAGTACCCCTGTGCAAGTCATCACAGTACTGGTCAGGACACTAGAAACTTCACCAACACTCCTGCATTTTTGGCGGCGCTGGGCGTGAAAGAGGGTGCCAGGGAGCCTTTGAAGGCAGAAAGATGCTACAGATTGGGGGCATCAAATGAAGAGCAGGGGTTGGCAAGCTGCCAGGGTCCTGATTCCGGACTGATAGCTGTCAGAGCCGCAGACAGAAGAGACTACATACATGTGCTCCAGCAAGAGCTGTTGGCCTCATGGGATGCTGGACAGGACAAGTACATATGTGCCGTGATTTCTTAAGTCAGCCCGTCAGTACCAAGTCTCATGAAATCAGCCAGCGGGGGCAGCGGAGTGTCCTGACCTGCTTGAGCTGGGAAACCACTGCATCCAGGCGGTCTTGCCTCCTCCCTGTGATGGTCACTATGGCGCCGTTATTGCTCATCGCTATGGCTGTCGCCTTCCCAATACCTGCTGAGCCTCCTGCGCACACAGTGTATTTTCGTGGGGAGTGCCCAATTTTGATGGGTGTGCTGAAAATTGGTCATGCACGCCTGAGCGTGCAGGCTTTCCAGGGTATTGATGTCGTTGAGCAAACAGGAACTTTGGTTTGCCACGGACCGGTGATGAGGACCTTCTTTCCCTCCAGACTCTTGTAGTGCGAGTCGGCTGAACCACGAGTGCGTGCCATCCTGGATCTGTCTCCTGCCATATTA
Organism: Coccomyxa subellipsoidea C-169; assembly: GCF_000258705.1. Lineage (NCBI taxonomy): Eukaryota > Viridiplantae > Chlorophyta > Trebouxiophyceae > Coccomyxaceae > Coccomyxa > Coccomyxa subellipsoidea. Next base: position 397,782 of record NW_005178022.1, read on the forward strand.
CGTCACTAAGGTCAGGGTGCCTTCCAGCAAACGCACGCTACAGGAACGCTTTAAGCAACAAGAATATGATTGATATGGCTATATAAAAAGATCCATATCCCACATAAGATTAAAGCACCGCATAACGTAAGGCATGCCATGGTGATCTGAAGGATTGATCTACGGGGTTGGCTTTGTGTGCGTGGCAATTGAATGCCTGAAAGATATGTGCAATACACAATGTAATTTATGAAGCTATTCATTAAGTTTTTGCTGTGGGATCGGGGTTTCACCTGTCCTCACTGCCCTAGGGATCGCTCCTCTGTCACCCTAAAAGTATCGATCAATTGCCCACGAGTGTTCCTTACAACTGTGAAACGTCAGAAGTGACTCTCGCATCCAACTTCTAGCACTGACACTCTCACATGAAGTCGAGGAGCGATTACGTCTTCAAATTTGTGTTTTGTCTGCGTCAACCCTTCGATAGCTTTAAAGCTAAATTTAGGGCTTAAGGTTATGAGGGAAATGTAGGGCTAGGGCTAGACGAGCATTTGCTTCATTGATTCTCCTGTTTTGAGTTTAAACGATCTGTCGTCATGTTGATGAATGCAAACTTCAGACATTGTTGTCAGCGGGCACTTCCCCAAAGTTCAGCTTGCCACATTAATCGAGGACTCTATATTTCTCATGCCAACTCACCCAAGCGACGGGCCTCTCTCTGCGGGCGCTCGACGCCCAGGTTGGGACACATGTCGATGTCTGAGGCTGCTTTGATCAACTGAGTTTATCAGTATGTGCTTTATTTGTTTCAGATACCGCCTGTATGCTCGAACGCAAGATATGATCAGAAGATGGGAGAGTGGAGTACTCTGAAGTCACCAATCCCATGCGAAGAACAGTGCTAATAAACATCCGATACACCCAAATATGGATGTAGATTTGCAAAAGGCATGCTCACCTTGAACAAATGTACCCGGTGCACAAAGCAGCTCATCTTGACGGTGCAGGCTCTGTGGATCAGCACTTAAATCAGATTTGGGCAGATCCTATGGAGGTGAGCTTTGTTTCTACTTACAACGTGTGCACGTCATGTCTGGACAAGTATCTGCTGCTGTGCTCAGTTCTGCAGGGAACCTTCCAAACAACTTCCTCTGAGTGGGGACTCAGGTGCTGGTGATGAGAGGTAGCATGGAGTAGTTGTAAATGGTCTGTCTCTTCAATCAAATTAACCTAAACACATTTTATCATTTTTCCAGGGAGGACCACACTGCGGTGCACAGCTGCAGTGCAGCTTCTGGACAAAGCACCTGCCGCTGCGCAACCCAAGCAGATCCTGTCATCTGAAAGGTCAGCAAGGCCTCCTGGCCTTGCCCTCGTCACCTTCAGGCGATTGCAACATGTTTTTCAGAGGAAAAGATGTTTCTGGAGGCCTGACAGATTGTGGCATGCAGGTTTGATGCCGGGGTGGATATTGAGGTCTCCAAAACAGGCAGCAGCTATGATGTAGTCGTCAAGGCAGACCCAGTGCGGCCCATGATGCTGCACTGGGCCGTCAACGAGTGGCAGCTGCCGCCCAGGGATGCCTGGCCTGCAGGCACCAACCAGGTGTGGCATCTTTTGCTCGGTGCATAAAACTGTGAGCACCGTGCCCATGGTTGATTGGGCCTTAATTGGATCCGGCGAGCCCAACAAGGGGTAGGGTTGTGGCCGTTTTTGCAGGTGCAGCTTGTCTGCAGGACGCACCTTGCCTTTTGGCAGGAAGGGCGTGTAATTATAGTAATAATAATAAGATTTGTGCGCCTGCAGGAGGATATGTTTCTCAGCATTTGCAGATGATAAGAAGCATACCTGCCATGCTGTCATGTTGTGAATGGCTTGGTGCTTGCGCAGATCGATGAGAAGGCGGTTCAGACCCCTTTCTCTGATGGCGGCTCGGTGCACATCAGCTTCCCCGCAGACAAATGCCCGAGCAGGTGCTTGCATCTTTCAACACTGCCGCATCAAATGCAGCCTGCTCTGCAAGAAAGGCAGCCTGTGCAAGGCACTTGTTCCCTGCATTCTTGTGAAAAACTTGGCATGAATGCAATAAACTTATTTTACCCCTCCTTCTGCTGGACAAGATTGTTTCTGAGCTACAGACTTGCTGTGACTTGTGTTGCCGGATGTTGTTCAGCCGCTATTGCATGAAGCCTGAGTACAGATTCCAAATCAAATAGAGCAATGTCACTATGGTATAGTACGGTGTCTGACAGCATAGCACGCTCGTGAAATTTCAGCGTATGGGATGTTCATTTGTTTAACGACAAAGTTGCATGCATGCCACAGGGTGGTATTTGTGCTGAAGGAAACGCAGCCAGAGAACTGGCTTAATAGCGGCGCGGGAGATTTTGTGGCGCAGCTCAAGCCGCCGGACCTGAGTGACGTCGTGGACAAGGTGTTGGATGCGGAGGCCAACTATTCACACTGGTCCCTCTTCAACCGCTTCTGCATGGCCAACGATCTCCTGGACGCTGCCGATGCTGCCGGTGTGATATTATCATTTCTCCCTTGGCTACTATTTGCAGGAGAGATGCCTCCAGTAACCTTTTGCGCATCTTGGTATCCTGGCAAACATGCCAAATGCAGTCTGTAATGATCCAGTCTGCAATTACCAGTCGGTCAGTCAGTAAAGCCATAAACTGCTCAGATTGCAGTATGGTGTGATGAGCCTACCGTCTCCCTTTGTGCTGACAAGAAAGAGTGCTCTCTGGCAATACTGCTCATTCAACGGTCCTGACTGGACATTTACCACAAAGTGTGCGTATGCAGCTGGTCTGCCAGGAGTTGCACTCTTATCCAAGCAGTAAGAACAAGGCCAACCCAGGTTATTATACTGACCTTTGAAGTCCTGCAGGTGCACCCGGCATGGCGCTGATCTACGTGTGGCTGCGGCTGAGCACGATGAAGCAGCTGGACTGGCACCGCGGCAGCAGCTACCAGAGCAAGGACATCGCCCACGTGCAGAAGACCATCGCCCAGCGCATGGCCGACAAGGCCCGCACCGGTGTGCAGCTTTGCATACATATTACAGTGCAGATCGGTCTGTGAGGGAGCATAGCTTCCAGAATAATTTTACCACTGGGATTTGTCTCATACTAGGCTGCTGACTGTAGGCCACAATCAATTTGGTGGTGCAGGCTCCGGCCCTCTGGCGCGCCAATTCGCGCGCATGGCGCTGGCCGGCCTTCCCCGCGGCGGTGGCGATGGTGACGCGATTAGAATGGGCATCCTGAACGTCATGCGTGACAATGGCATCCGCGAAGGGCACCGACCGGTGCGCAGACTTCATCACTTTCTCTTACTCCATCTCTGCCCTATTTGTGGCTGTGAAATTTCTGCAGGGTGCCAGTTCTGGGACTGCTGTGAGACCACGGAGAGGCTTGCGAGTGGTAGGCAACCAGTACCGGCGAGCTTCTGTGGGAATTCCACAAGTAAATGGGCATGTATCCAAGAGTATGTCCAACACTGCCGGGTCCTGACGATTGCTCTCATGTACTGGCTGCTCTGATCCTGTGAGCGCCCTCATGGCTCAACAGCAATTTCCCTTGCCCAGGACTGCACCCTTAGCAGGTGGCGCAGTCACCACGACTTACCAAGCACATCGCAGCCTCTCACTGTGCTGATGGTCAACCAAGCTCTATGACCGCCATGCAGTCCAGCACCCCCTACGATACATCAGGGTCTTAGGGATTTCTTCTATACAAGAGCAATCTTTAAGATCTGATGGGGGTCGCATATAAAGGGATGTCCAAATGTCCGCTCAGAGATGTCATCTTCCGCTGACGCTGCATTTTTCTGGCATTCATGTGCGCAGGGCATCGAGGACCACTTTTTGGAGCAGTGGCACCAGAAGCTGCACACCAACACTACGCCGGCCGACATCGCCATCTGCGAGTCCTACATCGATTTTCTGCACTCCGGCGACGGCGGCCACTTCTGGCACTCCCTCTGGGAGCGCGGCGGCCTCTCCCGCGAGGCACTCGCCACCATGGACCACCCCATCACCGGTGCCCCCACTAAACTGTAAACAATCAGTCATTGACAAGAGATCTAAGCTCCTGTCGAGGGCTGGCATACCCGCTGCCTTGAGTTGCGGGTTTTCCGTTAGGGTGACAAAATTCCCTTCTTTCGCAATGAGCTGAGCCGCATCCGCAGGCTGTCTTGAATATGCATTGTGCATGCTGCAATGCGTTGAAAGCCATGATTGTGTGATTGGAACATGGATGAAGTGATTTGACAAGGTGTTGTCCACTTCTTGGCTCCGAGTGCTGTAATGAGACAGAGTCGGCTGCCCCAAGTCAGTGGTGATCAGATGGGGCCCCTCTATTCCTTGTGCAGAGCATCAGGGAAGCTTTGTGTAAACACTTCTTGGGAGTCTCTAGAATGATGAGCTCTACTTCTTCTTCTAATGTTCGCATTTGAGGCTGTGGCTGTGCGTGCTGCAGCGACGCCGATGCACCTGCCGCACCTGATCGGCCCGATGCAGCACTACCTGTGGATTCTGAAGACCACCCACTCAGGCGCTGACCTGGACACCAGCCTGGAGATGGCCAAGGGCGCCCTCGATGGCGGCCTCCAGTGGACCCTCTACGACATCCTCAACAACAGGTGCCAGCCCTTATATTGGCTCTTCACCCTGAACCTCAGATGCGTTCCCTGACCCTGCATACTCACTGTCCGTCATGTCTGGTTGGTATGCGCAAGTTAAAACTATGTTGCGCACAAGTCGGACTATGTTGCGCCAAGTTTCTCACCGGGAACATGCAGTGCCATATCCAATACCGATGCAACTTAAGTAGGCAAAAATAGTGTGCATCAGCTAAGACTATATTGCAAGTATGTGACCATCAGATGCCACATGACCCACGTTTTGGTGCAGGAATGAATGGTGGGTACCAGGAAAGATAGTGGAAGCCCGCGAACAACTGCAGTGGGTTTGGAAGGTGCCTCCCCATCCTTTTGACACGCTCTTCCTGCCAAGCACCGTGTCACCTGCATGCTTGCTCCCTCTACAACAAAATCCGCTAGTCTCATCAACCGCTCAGTCCCTGGGACTGTTGCTGCATGCATGGCTACAGTGTGCCTCCCCCAGTTGCCAGGCATCAACTTGTTATACCAAATCTCGTGTAATCCTGATGCTGCACAGCCCCTGTGAGCATCAACTTTATGTCCTGAATCTCTTGTGTCATTCTGGTGCTGCTCAGGCCCCGTCGTCCAGGGATGTACTATTGCTGGACATAGCCCTGGACAACTACCTGCGCACGCTGCTGGAGCGCACGGACAAGGGGTCTCTGGGCGGCGACGACTTGTGCGAGCTCATCGCGCTGTCCCTGCGCAACGCCGTCATCGCCATCGACAGCGAGGACCTGCGCCAGGTCAACTAACCCTTGCATGCATGCATTCTGCATAAACGGCTGATGTTGCAACCCTCGGTCTTGCAATGCGTTGGTCGTGGGCCGCCACTTTGAAGGATTACCGGTGTATGCTGTGTTCGACCATGGCTATGCACTAGTAATTTGTTCTGAAATCCGCACGTGCCACTGGAGTTTCCTCCCGCATCCTTTTCCACCTCATCAACGCCTGCACTGGCATCCTTTTCCTTCTTCTCTGATCAAGGCCCTCTTTTCTCTGCTGAAGTGAAGCAGTCTGATTCTTCTGGCAGGAGAGAGAGTGCGTTAGCCAGGCGGTCACATCATTATACTTTTGTGTGTGCAGTGCCGGGACCTGTGGGACAAGGTGAGGGAGGGAGAGCGTTGGTCCAAGGGGTGGGCGATGCGTGCGCACGCTGCCGCACAGAGACTGGAGCTGTCGCTCGGAGCCTACGCCGACAGCCTCTACAGCCTCACCCAGGTGCCCCTTCTGACCAGATGGGATTCCCATATACGGTGTCACACGATCCACTTTAGAAGCTCTATTTTGCTCTGCGCGTGACAGCAATCGGCGTAGGGGTGTTCTTTCTCGATCAGCAATGATACTTCAGTCAACTAGGCATTGCAAGCATTGACCTGAAGGAATTTGAATCTTCTGGTTCATATGGCTGCAGCCGCTGGCGGAGAAGTTTGGGGCGGCCTGTGGAATAGAGGCGGCGTACATCGCCAATTTTGGTGAGGAGGTGGTACGCGGGCAGCCTATCTTCGTGCTCAGCCAGCTGCTCAAGTTCCTGGAGCCGATGCTGCGCACCACCGCCGAGATGGCTTCTTGGCAGGTGCTCCACATTTGCTTCAGTCACTTATTCCCAAATTGACACACCATTCTCAAGAACACGTGCAAGTGTATTACATTACTGTAATTTGACTGCCTCCTGTTCGGCATTCCTGTTTGCAAAGGTGCAATGTGTCAATGATGTTTTCGCCTTACTTCTTGATCCGCTGAGCACTGTAAAGCAAGCACCGCGAATGCTGGCTGTGCAATGGCTAGAGGGCGGGGAGTCATCTAATCGTCACTGTTCTAGCTGTGAATGGATGCTGACAGACGCAAAACCTCACTGCTATCAATGTTAGAGAGGATCTGAAAACTGAAGATTGTGTTGGTGCAGGTGGTGAGCCAGGCTGAGGCGAGTGGGCGCGTGCTGGTGCTGCCGGACCTGGTGGAGGTGCAGGGGAAGCTGTTTGAGGAGCCCACCATCATCATCGCGAGCCATGTGGGCGGCATGGAAGACATCCCGGTCAGCCGCCCTCTCATCTCCCTCGTTACCCTTGCCTTCTCACCCTTCCTCACCACAGTAGAGGCTCCGATGAATTACCGAAGAATTTCTTGCAAGGTGTGAGAAGCTTGAAACACGTTGATTGTGTGCATGCAGACGCGTATACCTTTGACAGCTAGAAGAGGGGTTTTCAGAGATTCACGGAGACTTTCTGAAAATGATTTGCTGATGTTTTGGCTGTTGACTGCTGCAGGAGAATGTGACAGCTGTGCTGACGGCTTCCACCACGGATGTCCTGTCTCACGTGGCCATCCGCGCCCGCTCCCAGAAGGTATCACCCTGCCAAGAATGGAGAGTAATTGTGTTAGACCAGGGGCTCCAGTATCGTCAATGTGTATCCATCAAAGCTGCTGAACAATTACACACAACAGGCTGAATATATGTGCAGTGGGAGAGGAGGAATCTCCAGAGGCATGCAGTAAGGAAGTATCCACTAATCTTCAATTGTGGGTATCACCTGTGTTACAATCAGCTGCCATCATGCACTGAGTCTGTGTACTTGCGCAGGTTCTGCTGGCTACCTGCTTTGATGAATCGGCGCTTGAAGAGCTCAGGGGCATGTCTGATCAGACAGTCATCCTGACCACAGACCCGTCAGGATCCATCGCTGCTTCACCCCTCGACTCCGCTGCAGGTAAATAGCGTCAAAGCCCTTGGGCACTAATCAAACCTCCAAGTGTCTGGTCAATGCCTGAGACAATCCAGTGTGAGGGACTTATCGTGGTAGGCACACTGGCTGCCTGACTAAGGGAGTCACAGCAGCAGCAGACAATGTCAACAGCATTAGGAGACGCAATCCTGAGAGAAAAAGTAATACAATCGAAGCTGAAGGCAGTTCTTTCTGTGTGGTGCTAGGGGCTGTTGCTGGGAATGGTGCCAGCAGTGCAGCAGCTCTGCCGCCCCTGACAATTCCCAAGCCCAAGGCAACGACCAAGTGGGCTCTGCAAGAGGCGGACTTTGGGCCGGGGCTTGTGGGAGGCAAGAGTGCCAACCTGGCCAAGCTGCGTGGAAAGGTGCGTGGTGCCAAACCTCTCCCTTGTCTCTGCCACTTTTGTGTTTGCCCTGCTCAGTACCTTGGTACACTTGTGGTTATTTGCAGCTTTCAGAGCTCGTTAGAGCAATAATCATGCAGAGACAGCATGCGATCAGTGTTGGGACATGCATAAGGCAATGCTGGCATGTACAGTGCATGATAAGAGGCACTGCCTGATGCCGTCCGTGCAACATCACATGCCGTGTCTGTAGGAGAGCATGCCAGAATGTATCAGGGAAACATGTGCACATGTGGTGTCTTAAAATTAATTTCTTTGAGCATGTGTTCAGGTGGCTGATGGTGTGAGCGTGCCAGCCTCAGTGGCGTTGCCATTTGGCGCATTTGAAAGGACCCTCAAGGACCCCTCAAATGCTGCCTATGCGGACGCGATCGAAGGACTTCAAAAGGACCTGGTGATAATTGCCCTCCCTGTATGGTGTCAACAAATTACTGATCCACCCTTTTAACGGATCCAGCCGTACGATCAGCCCCCTGGATCATGTCAGAGATAGCATATAACTCCTTGTTGCCCCGTTTTTTGCTCTGCAACTCCCTCCCTGATTGCAATGCTTTGGGAAGCTTCCCTCAGCCGCCACCACCTCTGCAAGAATGGACACTTTTTTGGGTGTCTCTCACCGACACACAAGGCAACAGAAGTGGGCACTGAGGCTCTGGTTTGTGACACATGTGATCATAGCCAAGCACAGAAGACAGACAGATCAACGGATGGCTTCTGCACTGACAAGAATGGGTTTTCTAGCGTTCACATGTTTGGGAAGCATAGGCCAGCTCACCGCGGTTTTGTACAGGCCAAGGCAGGAGAGGGCGTTCCTGCAGCACTGGCACAGCTGAGGCAGCTGGTGGCGACCGGCCTGACAGCGCCAGCTGCCCTGGTGGACGAAGCTGCCGCGGCCGCGGAAGCTGCCGGGCTGGTAGAAGCTGGCCAGTGGACGGCCGACTCTGCTGCCTGGGGCCAGGCTTGGTCCGCCATCTGCCAGGCAAGCACTTCTTCTTTTCCTGCATGCACTCATGCGCTCGCTGCCTGCTGTGGCCCTCCCAATGCGCAGGCTTGTATCGTGCATATCGCATCTTGAGCAGTCCTCTGAAGATGCGTTGAGCAGCAAGCGAGTCCTCCAACCCGCAGGCTTGTATCCTGCATTTTGATGTTGAGGAGTCCTTTGAAGATGCCTTGAGCTGCACGTGAGTCCTCCAACCCGCAGGCTTGCATCGTGCATATCCCATCTTGATGAGTCCTTTGAACCTGCGTTGAGCTGCAAGTGTGTCCTGTTTTCTCTGAAGGGATCAACTTGGTTGCGCAGGTGTGGGCCAGCAAGTGGAGTGAGAGGGCCTGGCTGAGCAGGCGTGCCCGGGGAGTCAAGGACAGCGACCTCTACATGGCCGTGCTCCTACAGCAGGTCAGGACCCTTCATCTGGTTTATGTACACAAACTTCTTGAAGCACTCGTCTGCCTCAGTCTGCCATCCTCCTAAATCAACGTTGTTGCCATCACCACTATCTCCTCCGTACAGCACCGCAGATCGCAAAGGGGCTGGGTGCTGATGACACAATCGAAATCTAGGATGGTGCATGTAGTTTGAGAACTGCTGCCCTGTGACGTTTGGGCTTTCTAGAGATGGGAAGCCACATGATGGACACACTATGCAGCATAAACTGGCACGATATCTGCGCGGAGGGGAGCTTGTGATGCTGCACTGCTGTGACATCAGGTTTGATACAAGAATACTGTACTCTAGAGTCTCAATGCAATGTCCACAATAAATCGAACCAAATAGTTCTAACATCATAAACCTCTTGTGTGTGTGCGCAGGTTGTGCCGGCGGAGTATGCGTTTGTGCTGCACACGGCCAATCCAGTGACTGGGGCGCTGGGGGAGGTGTTTGGGGAGGTGGTGGTGGGCATGGGAGAAGCCCTCGTGGGCAACCACCCGGGCAGAGCCCTCAGCTTCCGGGCAGAGGCCGGGCAGCAGCCACAGGTGAGCGGACATACCTGGCCTCTTCTGAGGATTTTGAAAGGGTTACATGCACCCTACATTTTTATATGATGTGGATCCTATTTTTTGCCCCCTTGGTGGCCGGGATCGCTTTCAGACTACAAGGCGCTTTCTGTTACCTTGGACAGTACAATTGGTGCACAGAAATTGCGTGACTGTTCAAGCACTCAAGCGCCACCAGCATGACAATTTTGCAGGTAAGGTGCGGTGTGGTGCATGCAGCTGCATGCATGCGCACTTATAAGTGTCGGCAGCCTTCAAAGGTGCTGCGAGGTCAGGAGGAAAGGTGTAGCAAATCACGCTGGTTCGTGATGAAGTGCCTTCAGCTCAGATTGTGGCGCTTCTTTGTGCAGGTGCTGTCACTGCCATCAAAGCGGCTCGGATTTTTTGCGCCGGCCGGAGGAGCGCTCATAGCGCGGTCAGACTCCAACGGCGAAGATCTTGAGGCATTCGCAGGCGCAGGTGAGTTCTGCCTTCCATCGAATGTGCCCCTTGCATCCTCAACAAGTCGAAATCCTGAGCTCTCGGTCTCCCATGCCCATACTTGCAGCCCATCTTTTCTAAGTACCAGGCAAGGGGACCATCAATGTGTTGTAGCAGCCTGCTTGCGTACAGCATTCTGGGTGACAGGATCAGTTTGGAACTCACTCTGAATGCCAAGTATTCTCCTTGATGGTGGCGCAGGCCTATACGACAGCATTCCGTTGCCGCCCCTGAACGAGAGCACAGTGGACTATGGGAGCAGCGGCCTGTTCTGGGAGGGGGAGCATCTGCAAGGCATGCTGCAGGAACTCACCGAGGTTGGAAGATCAATAGAAACAGCATTTGGAGGAGCACCCCAGGATATTGAGGGCGTGTGGGTGGATGGCAAGATCACAGTTGTGCAGTCCCGCGCGCAAGTGTTGTGAGCGTCGCTGAGCGAGGGACTATAGCTATCAACTTCCGTGGCATCCTGTACTGACAGGTCTGCAATTTTGACGTTTTTTGCTTTCATTCTTTTGAGGAGAGAGATGTTGTAGCACGTTTCTGCAACTGAAAACGCCTGCGAGAAGGTTTGGATGCTCCATGGCAGCTGCTGACCATGCAGGGCTTCTTGTAAATGGAGGGAAATGTTGTATCAACCTACTTGGACTGAGTGACGATCAACACATCTGACAAACGACAAATAGGCGCTCACTGCCTGCATTAACAAAAATGAATTTGTCGAAGACATTTTGCAAATTCAGATCAAGAAGGGATTGAATAGGTTTGTGTACATCTTGTTCGTTGTGATGATCAAAAACGTAGTCGGATTTTGAGCTGATAGTCCTCCAATTGTAGCCATCTGTATAACGTCGTTTGTATAGTCACATCTGAACAATCTCGATGCGGAAGGCTGCGTTGTATAGCATTTTATAGGTGTGTCCTTTCGTCTCAATCACCGAGAGCATGCGCTTTGTTTCGAAAACGATCGTGCTTAAATTAATGTAGACATGCACTCAAGATGTTCTATATTTGATCCTTCATAGAACATTGAGTGCATGCGATTGCCTATCACTCTCAGTGGGAAGATTGTTGAGTTCAAGTCCGAATGTCTGATCGCGGGCAGGGCCCCAAGATTGGATGACATCTGCGTGCATGCTCCCTTCCTGGACATGTCAGACTGTGCAGAGGGTTTCTGGAAGTCCTCCTCTGCACAGCGCCTTCCTTGGCACTGCCCCATCACTGCTCAGGATTGCCACAGACCGTTTGAACAGAAGCTCATTGCCCGAGCCAGAGCACCAGGCAAGACACTCTCGAACAACTGTAGATCAACTATCGACGTTTTAACATCTTTCAACACAGGAACAATCGTACTTGTATGCTCTTTGAATGCTGCATCCCAAGTGTCCTGTGTGCTGCAGGCAGCCAGTATGCCTGTGCACTGCCAAGCCACACGCTTAGAGGCCCCTCAAGTGGCGAAATACAGACAAACCGTTGAAAGGACGAGCAGTGGCATCGCTGCTACATCGGAGTCCCGATTGCATGTAACTTCCATTTCCCGCTCCCCACCCCGCTTCAAGCCTTTCATCCAATCAGCCAACCCCATGCCTGCCACACACATCACGAGCACTGCTTACCATCTATGCCAGGCCATTCCTTTTTTGTGCACGCGTGCTTAATTGAATGGACAATTGCTCTTCACTGCAGGCCGTGGCTGAACGTGCGCAGCTGTCAGAGGCATCCAGCAGCCTCAGGCAGCCAGCAGCATCCACCCCCAGCGGTGAGCAGAAGGGCAGGAAAGTGAGGGAGGACTATGCAGTGGTGGCATCAGCCGTCCTGCCGCCCGGCAGTGCTGCTGTCTCGCTGCCTCAAGCGGTGGCGGAGCTCTTCCCAGAGCATTTTCCCACGGCTACCAGTGCCAAAAGGGCCTGCCGCAGGGGAGAGATCCTGGTCGACGGCAGTGTCAGCAAGCTCAAGTACCAGAGGTGGATCTCAACAATGTGGCTTTCTGCCTGCCATGTGCGCTGCCATGCCATGCAGGGGAGTCTTGGTGATTACATGGATTTGACGATGAAAAATATACCATGCAAGACAGCTGAGTTTGCAATTATCCTATCAAGTGTGACTTGGCCAAGTGTGACCTGGTCAATGTCTGACGCGAGGAGTTCTTTCTAAACAGTGCTGCCTTGCCTGGTCGATGTGAGCATGATTTGGGCAGCACTGATGCCTGATATGATCTAATTTCCATCATTGATTGGGATTGCTCGGCCAGATACTGAGCAATATTGGAAAAGGCGGTGTCTGATGTGGTGCTGGTGTGGAAACAGGCTGGTGCTTGCCGGGCAGCGGCTGGAGTGGCAGCAGCGCGTGCAGGGAGGAGCACAGCTGCAGGCAGAGAGCGCACCCGCCATGCTGCAGGTGAAAAGACACCCGAGCGCGCATGAGTTCTTTGAAGCTTACAGCTGTGCTGATGTCTTGCAGACTGCGCTGCCATGACATGCCTACAGCATACAAGCAGCTCTTTGGTCAATCAAGAATATGATGCACCTCGGTGTAATTAAAAAGTAACAAAAAAAGACTCTGGTATCTGCAGGTCGTGTATGAAGACGAGCACATTGCGTGCGTGGTGAAACCGCCCGGCATGCCCACTCAGGTGCCTGACAAGCTTTGCCCCTTGAACAACATGACATGAGCGAGTTCGTTTGCTCACAGAGACTGCTACACGACCAAAAGCTGCTGCAGCCTACAATCTAACATTGGACATGTCTTAAGCAAGTGAAGTCAAGCGCAGGGCATGGGAGGCGTGAAAGACGTGGTGGGCTCTTTGGGCTACCTCCTCACGCCGTCCTCCAAAGTCGGATCCCTGTGGCGGCCCCAGCATGTAAGTGCCCTCTTCCCGTGTGCCTCAAATTGACAGATCACATCTTTCTTTGATCAGGGGATCAATGGGATGCCATTGACTGGCAGCCATCCAATTCGCTTGTTTTACGCTAATGGCCCACTTTTATCACTAAGTAGGGGTTTGGACCGATGACTGGCAGCTATAAATGGTGGTCATTGTGAATCAGAGTAGTGGTATTTATTATCTCTAATCAGGAGACCGAGAAGCCAGTTTTACATTTTCTGCAGGTTCACAGGCTGGATGCGCCGACGGGGGGCCTGCTGATGGTGGCCAAGACGCGGCCGGCCATCAAGAGCCTCAGTGCCGCCTTTGCGCAGCGCGAGGTCAAGAAGACATACATGGCCATCGTCGGCGCTCGCCTCGATGGCCGCGGCAGCATCGAGGTGACCAACCATTCTTTTCGCGTCTATTCTCTCTAATTGGATCTAGCTTTTGTTTGGAGAACATTGCTGATGTATTCTCAGCCTAAAATACTTGCGCATGCTCTCCACAGACCTTGCAATAAGTGCTAGGCAGATGAGCCAGCCTGCCCTTCAGCACACAAATCCCCTCAGCAGCAGGGCATGCAATAGCATCAACATGCAATAGCATCATGTGCTATGGTCGCAAGTCCAATGAATCTGTATGCGCAGCGAGTTCTTTGGAGATACTTTGCAAGACTGGAATTTGTGTGCGTGTGCGCAGTATGCGCTGGACGGGCGGGCGTGCCTGACTGAGTGGGTGGCGTTGGGCCACACGCGCTCGGCGCGCCACGGCTGGGTCACCACCGTCCACTTGCACCCACACACCGGTGCAAAGCCACTCGCATCTCAATTACACTGGGGGCTCCTGCCGTAGCCTCAGGCTGGCAGAAATGGTTGCGCAAAAAGTTGAAGCTCTGCAGGCTTCGTAATGACAGGGTGACCCACATCAAGAGTTCACATCTGTTTCTGGCAGCTGGTCTCCACTGGACTGTGCGCATTCTTGCCAAAATTTCGTAAGGGCGAGCCGTTCAGCGGGTGCCAGTCAAATAAAGGCAGATGTGTGACTGATCTTGGACATCAGATGCGCCTGTATAAGGGGTCAAAAGCCCAGCTGAGATTCTTACGATTGAACGACAAGGGGCGTCATGGCCTGGTTTAACAACTTAATTCCCAGGACTGTTTTGACACCCAATAGAAGTTCACAGATTCGGGAGAGGTCATAGCAAAGTGTTCCCTGCGTGCATATTTAGGCCGGCGGCACCAGCTGCGGCGACACATGGCGCTGATTGGGCACCCCATCGTCAACGACCGACGCTACACCTATGGTCACGCTGCCCAGGTGGGGCTCTGCCAGGGGCGCCGGCAGGCCAAAAGAACGGCTTCGGACAGCTGCGAAGATGACGACTCACTCTGTGATGTCACGCCCGATGCCGAGCAGTGCGCGGCAGAAGACTCTGTTGCCGGCAGGGCAGAGGTGCGGGCCCGTGATGCCTTATTTTCTTTTACATTACATTTCAATGCTCTTGTTGGTTGCCTGTCTAGTGCAGCATCGCAATGTCTCTGGTTTCATGGGCAGCTTGCAACGAGTATTGCCTCCTGCACTCACATTGGAATGGATATGGTGAATGTGCTTCAGTTGCCGGACGATGTCGATATTCTGACTTTTGCTTGACAATATGCATGGTCCCTCAAGGGCATCAAGGGACTTTGAAAACTTGGTGAAAAACATTTACCACCTCAGCAAGTCAGGCCCTTTCTTTGTCTGTGTGCAGGGGGATGATGAGGTGGAGGGAAACAGCGCAGCCATTGCTCTGGAGCGGTTCGGCAGGGCTCCAGCCGCAGAGCAGCCGGGCGGCAAGGACGCTGACGCACTGAGCGCTGCGACGGCGGTGCAGCGGCTGATGCTGGACAAGAGCGCCGGTCCCTCCAGCAGAGGGAACGCCGCCCTGCTGCCCCGGCCGACGCCGCCGCATGCGCTAGCAGGTAACCTCCTGTGTTGTCATGGCTAGGACAAAATGGTCCCAGGAGCTGATTGAACTACTAGATCGAGATTGGTTCGACCGGATTGCGAGTGCGGTTGTGGTGCCCATTCAGTATCAATGGTGTAAAATTATTGCTTTGCAGTGCAAGGTGCAGCATGGAGACTGCAACATCAGTGCCCTACAAGGAATTTTGCAGACTGGCATGCTTGATTTCGGCTTGTCATCTGGGGGTCTTATTGCCTGACAGGTGTCCTTGCTCATCTGCTCGGCATGTCTTGAGTGTGCAGTTCGGCTGAGAGGTCGAATCTGTGTTGCAACCGCAGGCTCACACAGAGTGGCGGGCAGCGTCGGGCTTGACAGTGAAGGCGAGGTGGACACGTCTGAGTTGTGCCTGTGGGCTGTGGGCATCTCACTGACCCATCCCGCCACTGGCGAGCTGATGAGTTTCAACATTGATGAGCCGCCGCTCTTTGAGGCGGTGCGCGCTGCAGAGTTTGAGACCTGGCGCAGCAGCTCCTAGCTCTGTGATCTTGAGTGAGAGCTTGCGATGATGGCAGTGTACTTTTTGTTGAATACTTGTTGTACCGTACTGGAATAATTAGAAATGATCTCTTCAGCTCTGTGCAAATTTACAACCGCACCCCAATAAGATACGTTGTCATGTTCCTGCTAGGAATCGTCATTGTGATTGTACCACATTTTGCTTCTCAGGCAGCTCCAAATGTCAACAATGCGGTTGGATGGATACACTCGTGGTTTATGGCCTGCTCAGCGCACATAAGAGAGTCTCTGAGAGCGATGCTTGCATCCGGTTCTGAGTGTTGCTATTACACGGATGATCACTCGTACAGCGCTGAGGTCTTGAGAGACAATCTTGAATTAGCATGCAAGTTTCTATAAGGACAAATCTGTGAAATGCCAATGTTTCTTAGGGGTCCACAGAATATGTCATTTAAGCATGCCTAGATGATTTGGTATGACCAGGAGTGTCCGGTGCTCTCTAATTTGCTTGCATTTAAGTTTGCTTGTGCACATCAATTTGAACGCACTTGTCCCTCTAAGTTCATCATGCGCAGAGCACTGCATGTAGATGTCTTGAGTAGCAAAGGCCATAGCATAGGACCTGACGTTGCACTGGTGGTCACATCTACTTGAGCCTGCCAAAACAAAGTTGTGTCGTGTACAACTGTAATTCCTGGAATTACCAGAGTGCATCGATATAAGGGCACCAAGCCCACAGAATGAGAAAAAACAAGATGGTGCCTCAGAGGAACCTCCTGACAATGAGAGCACCTTATATGGTATGTCTTGAGCAGGACGCTGGATGTTGGAGCAACACCGCTAGCACGGCCTCTTGTGTGCGCCAAGGCTTAGGCGCAAGCGACAAAGATGCAACAGCTAGCAGAACATTGCCAATTTTGCAGTACACAAAAAGGAAGCATAAAGAAGAAAAGCAGCTGGCCTGCAAGCCAGTACTGCCATCAGGGTCACTAGGATCTGGACGACTCTGCCGATTGCAGGCAGCATGCAAAGGGGGCGCCGGCAGCTGCACGTCAATATGGAGCCCGCCCTGTAATGCCTCACCAAGTTTATCGTTCAGGTCCAACAGGGCTCTGTTGGGGGCACATTCCAGGAGGCCTGCGCCCTGCTATAGATAATATCTATTATATAATGATAATATGCCCTAGCCTCACCCTCGCCTGACGCTGTCGGGGTCTACAGTGCCCCGGTCAGCACCCCTACACCGCACTAGCTCGGCTGTCGGTGCAACTCCCCAACACAGCTATTTCTGCTGTCTTGATCTCTCACATCTGAGAGGAAGCTGATGGGAGCGCATGCAACGGGGCTGCGCAGCGCGGCTTGCGGTGCAACACCCCACTAAGATATCTTTGTTGCACTAATCTCTGAGAATTTAGAGAATCCTGACGGGCTGCGAATGCAAAGGGACTTCAAAGCGCGGCTAGCGTTCGAGGCCGGCGGAGTCCATCATGAGGGCGTGGCGCATGTACTCCTGCTTGAGCGCCTGCGAGTGCGAAACCGCGCTCTGCTGCGCCGCCGCTGCCCGCAGCGTGTACGAAGGCGTCGGCCCCGGGTAGCTCACCTGCTGCTGGGTACAAAGTGTGTATCATCAATGTTGCTCTCCAAGCTAAGGAGGATTCGGCAGACACTCTTTGTCTCAGGACCAGAGCTGCTCTCTTCAAAGATACAAGAGAAGTCTTCCTCTCAAGACCGGACTCATATTCTCCTCAAGAAGAAGACACCAAGGTGTTTTCTGGATCTTGATGAGCTGGAAGTAGGAAACATGGGCCAGCATGACGCATGCAGTCAAACAGGAATATAAATATCTGAGGTCAGCTGGTGTGCTACTTGTTCAGGAAATAAGCAACAAATGCCCTCATCGGAGGCATGAGACATTCTAAAGGAAAGCAAATCTCTGAATATCCTGGCAAACAGCTGCGGCATGGCGGCTGACCTTCTTGGGGGAGTTGGGCGCAAGGAGGCTGCCCCTGGACAGCCCGCTGCCCTCGATTTCCTGCTGCATCGGCGGCGCGCTGGCGTCCACATGCGCCGCACGCCCCAGACCTTCTGTCTCTGATACGTCACCCCTGCATAATACCACGCTAGCGACATCACCAGCCATCAATTTGTAACACATGCACACGCGACGCCGAATCCACACATGTGACTGGAGGCTGTCTGGGAGTCCCCAGCCAGCTTTGGCCCTCGCCTGGCATCGACTGCTGCTGGCTCTATATCTCTGTTTGCATTGCAATGCCACCACTGTTCAAACCCCGGTGTTGTGGCATGCATCTGCCATGCGCGCAGGCACCCTGACAAAGCCAAGGCAGAGCACTGCTGGCAGACAGCATGCATGTGAGGATGTAGTCTCTGCGCACACACCTCTGTGAGGATTTGTAGTCCAGCGGAGGGAACTCCTTATGGCTGCGCATGGTGCAGCCGCAACACCTGCACATATAACATTCCTCAGCAAGCCGCCATAATTGCTCCTATTCACTGTGCCAACGGGGAAGGCTCTCTGGTGTCGACATCCTCATGGCCTGGCTGTGAATTGGGGATGATCTTCTTGTTGATAGGCTTCCTCTTCAAATTGACTGCTGTCCCACACTTTCTAAACGAAAGAATGCTGCCTTCAAAGAATTGATGCATCGCAACGCCCTCCTCCACATTGCATCAAGCCTGCAAACTTGGCTCATGGGGAAAGGGCTTCTTGATATCCACGCTGCCAACATCACAAACCCTCAAAGCATCAGGCTGAGAGAGATACAGTGGCAGGAAAGAGGTGCAGGAAATGAAGGCAACTCACGCTCTGGGAGGCAGCTGGTCGAGGGCGCTGATGTAGATGAAGAGAAAGATAAGTAGAATGATGGAGATTGATCCCGAGGCAAACATGCTGACCCACAGGTTCCCAAACATGTTCACGCCGCTGCAGCACATGAAGGTTTTGGCCTGCATTCACAACATTGCATATCAGAAGCCGATCAGATGAGCATTTGAAGATCAAGTGCCGGTGTGCAACCGAGTGCATTCTGTTGACACTTCATCTAGCACCCATTGGAAGGGAACCCCTATTGCATGCTCAGCCAGTGGGCAGTCTATTTTGCAAGAGATGCATATCTGTTCGCATGAGGAGACATTTAGCCCTTTTCCTCGCACAACAGCAGGTGTCCATACCGACATGGCATCTGTCGACCTACTAGTGGTTCACCTTTTCCTGAAGGGAAGAACAGACAGGGCAACCACCTTGATGTAGAGCGGGTGGATGGTCTCATAGGCGGCCAGGCTTTCAGAGTCAGTCAGCCGCTTGGTGATGTTGTTGGAGATGCCATACACGCCATCCACCACCGACAGCATCTTGGTCCGCAGTGTATATGTTCCCGTAATCTCCTGCAGATATTATGACCCAGTTTCCATCACAAACCCAGTTCTACACAAATCATGTATGGCATCGCAGGCTTCTGCCGAGTCAGTAACATGCAGCATGCTCTGTCCTCTGAAGTCATTATTCAGGCTACAGTACAATTCTCACGAGGCAGAAGACACAGTTGCTATGACCTCATGACTGAGAACATGACAGTAGGTGAGGGGGCGCCACCTGTACGGCCTGGTCTCGGGTGGAGTTGACTGTGGCAAACACATCGTCCAGGTTCACGCCAGCCACGCTGTTCAATATCTCCTTCACCCCTCCGCCCTGGTTGTAGAAGTAGTAATTCGCGAGCGCGATGGACTTGTTCAGCGTGGCTGGATCATTGCCCATGAGGTCCGGCAGGCGCCCAATGATGTAGGGCTCTGCATTTGTGCACCTGCAATTTTGGGCAAGTACTCATCACTGAAGAATGTCAGATAACAAGTGTCCTCTACTCACGCCCACTTCGATGTAAGCATGGTGGGCCTTGTCATCCTCAGCCCTTTGTACTTGCACTGGCGCGCTGCATTTCTTGTCTACCATCAATTTCCTCTATTGGGCACCACACAGCGGTACAATATAATCAATGCAAGGTATTGGTTTTGACGCATGGCAGGGCATAGGGAAGGGGCAGGGGTGAGTGCGCACCCGTCATTCCCAATAGAGGCAATCAAGAAGAAGATGACGGCGATGATGCTGTAGACCACTGTCAGGATTAGCAGCACGAGCGTGAAGAAGCTGGCCGCGAACTGGCAGTTTGTCAGCACTGCAAAAATGATGCCCAGGCAGACAGCGATGGCCAGTGCGAAGTAGGTATACTCCGCTGCCTGCCGACTGCATGCATGCCAGAATCCATGGTCAATAGTGGTCCAAGAAACATGCATGCATGCATGGAATGCAGGATGCTATAGGCCGTAGGGGCACGTCACAGCATCTTGCCCAACAGCTTGAGGTTAAGCTATAGAGGGGTTGTAATGGCGATGCCCATTCTTTTTGCTCGTGGGGCAAAGGCATGACTCAACAGGTCTGCATTGGGCTGTGTGCGCGCAATAGACAGGAGGTTTATTGGCGCACTAGCGGTCATATTTCCGCACTAGTGGCTCGTAGTCTGACCGGTAGGTGGTGATCTTGTCCACTGTCTTGTTGTGCAGGTCATCGGCCTTGCTTGTGAAGCTGTCTATATTTGAGTTCACTGTGTCCCTTGCACCGCTAATGGCCTGCAACCACAAGAAAAATGTCAGCACATCAGCAATGAGCACTTGTTCTGATGCTTGGGGCAAAGTACCCTTTGGAGGTCCGTACAAGATTCACAAGCAGGGCCCAGCTCTCACATACCGTCAAATGGGCATAAAAAAGATGCATGCAATGCAGCTGCAAGGGGAAGCATCACCTGCAAGATGTCGGTGTCTATGGACGTCAGGCTGTTCTCCAGATCAGTGAAGATACTTGTCGGCAGAGCATTGTAGGCATTGACAGCTGGCGTCAGAGCAGTGATGTAATTGCTTATATTAGGTACCGAGCTGACGCTATCGGTCACGCTGGTCAGCGTGGCTTGCAAAGTCTGCACACAGAAGAGCACTTGTGTCAGATCTGCATAGCAGCACTGTTGCAGCTATCCCCTTTGTTGTGTATGTTAAATTCAAACAGACTGGCCACTCGGTCCATGCCCCAGCATTCTCAGCAGCACGCAATTAAATGGCTGCAGCTTACAGGCCTTCTACAGCAGGCTGCTATAGTCTTCCATGTGAGTCCTTGCTTTGAGTCTCTCTTCTGCAAAGGAACTGCATTGCAGCAGATGTGAAGGGTCGGAATTGTAGCTCACCGCATTGCTTGGGAGGGAGCTGAGAGCGCTGGATGTGGCCTGCAGGGAATTAATTGTGGTCCCATAAGAGGAGCTGGGAGTGGTGTCAAATACTGAGAAGCCTGACTGAATGCTTGCCAGGTCAGACCTGGCCACGTTGCATGCGTTCTGCATGCTAGTGTAATCAGTCGGATCCCCTGTGGTGCTGAAAGTCTGGTAAGCTGCGTTACAGCTGTCCACGTCACCTGAGTGCACATGACAAGCTTCACAAACCTGTTCTCACTTGTGTCAGCGGGCACTAAAGACTCCTAAATACTCTCTATTGTACCCCTGCTTGTGCTGCGCTGAAACGTCAGCAATACATATTTGACGTTCAGAAGAGGTGCACCACAAAGGAGTGCACAACACAAATAAGTGCAGGCAAAAACAAGACCGAGGCAACTGTAATATTACCGCTGTAGGTGTCGGTGAGAGACTTCAGCAAATTCAGCGGGGCATTCGCTCCCCCCGGTCCATCGGGATCACTAAAATTGCTCAGCTGAGCCTGCAATTAGTAACAACGCTTAGAAATCTGCCATGCATCCACACCGCTCACTCCTCAGAGGATTTGAAGAAACACAACATTTGTTAGAAGCATAGAGGAAAAAGTGTCATGCCTGAGAGTCTGTCAGCGCAGTAGTGATGGAGCTTGAGAAGGGCTGGCTGTCAATCTGAGATGCTGCCTGTGTCAAAGATGCTGCTAGTAGCACCGGGTCATCTGTGCCATTGACGAGCACGCCGTCCAGTGTCTGCTGCGCATCCTGCAGCTGACTGTAGGCATCCTGCAATGAACACATCACCCTTAGTCATGACATGCGCCTATAGGCACACTGCAAAGAACACATCACCCTTAGTTATGGCATGCAGCAGCAAATGGAACTCAAAGGATCCCCACACACAAAAGCTGAGCTTGCAGAGGGACGAGTACGGTATATTGGATGAGCAAAGGTCCTACATTGATGTCTGCGGGCAGCACAACCACAGTGCTGTTGATGTCCTGCAGGCGAGTCAGCAGGCTAGTCATGCAGGGCCTGGCAGCTGTGTAGTTGTCATATGCAGCTATGAGGGTGGCGCTGAGAGCCGGCAATGTGATGCTGAGATTGCTGCCCACCCCAGAGAGCCTGCAAGGCCAATCTTTATTGAAAGTATGGCCGTCAAGAGGCTCCTGTGTTTGATGGGATGTATTGACCATGCCATTCAGTGACAGGGTGAGATATCCTCTCTTGCAAAGGGACAGCACAAGTAGCATCTGCAACACAAGGAAAGATGCAGTAGAGTGGGTGCGCACGCTGTTATGCCGGACTGGATGTCGCTCATTGTGGACAGATCTGCAGATTTGACTGAGTAGAGATCTGTCAGAGCGGTTCTGAGACCTCCGATGCGGCCTGATTTGGATGTGGCACCCCCGTTCAAGGGGAGACTCAAAGCCGTCAGAGCCAAGCCTGCATGCAGCACTTATGTCGAACTGCCACTGAAAGGGAACACCAACTACCCTACAACGTCTCTTCTTAATTTCAGAGGCACTTGAGAATGCATACTGACAATTGATGAAACGCTGAAATGTTGGTGTATGCTTACCTAGAGCTAAAACATTGGCGTTGGTGCTTCCCCCAGCAGGGAATGATGCAGGCAGGTCATTGACAGCCGTGATGAAATCATCGACCTGCGTGGAGTAATTTGCAAGGAATGACGGGGATGCGGTTATGGTGCCACTGTAACCCTGAAACTCCGGTACTTCTTGCCCCTGCAACAACAGAGGCACGCAGTTTGCCTTGACGTTTGAAAAAAGCTCAGCTTATGCACCAAGCAGACAGTATTGAGGATTGTATCCACCCAGGATTTTTCTTGAAACACAGGGGCACGTTCGTGCTTACCAGCAGAGTGCTGACATCAGAAGACAGCGCTGAGATGCTGGGCTGCAGCTTGTTGTCAATCTCATCCCTTATAGAGTCCAGGTAGGAGAGAGCCGTGGCTGGATTCAGGCTCCCAATTGAGCGCGCCACGCACTGCATGCATTGCACAATACTGAGTGCTCCATAGCTGCCTGACGCCCATACCTGATGCAAGCAGAGCGCCTGAGATTGATCACCCATTGCATGCATTGCAAGTGTGAAGAATGTGGGAGGCACCGTGATGCCTGCACTGATGTCTGTGACATTGACATCCACCCTCAGAATGGTCTGCACTTCGTCCAGCAGGCCATTCACAGAGCTCACATCCCCCAAGACGCCATACACCTGATCAAACACGCTGTTCATGTACCCCTGCGCAGCAGCAAGTAAACATTTCAAGCGAATAACAGCAATCTCAGCAGATTGAACCTGCGGTAAGCGGGACGCCTATCGGTCTCAGTCCCTCTAACAGGGGCCATGCTTTCTAGAACAGCTGCAGTGGGCGGGGCACTTTGCTTCTCAACAAGGCACATGCTCCCAAGCATGGCTTCAAAACCGCGCAGTCTCGGATTGCACTGCAGGGTTCATTGATGCCTTTGATTGCGCTTGATATACTTCTTATTACACGCTGTTCCAGCCACAGGCAAGGTGCGGCTGCAGACAAGCTGCACTGAAGGCTGCCAGATCTTTTTTATCCATTGGACGGGCCAGATCCAAGCAAGACCCAATCAAGGGTGGGCACGCTGCTCAGTGTTTGAACCGCCCCCCGCCAGCCGGACTCAATATGTTCAGGTGAAAGAGGTTGGGCAGCCGACCTGTGTGGAGTCGATTACACTGAGGCCGCTGTCCACAAGATTGGGGTCCACTTTGCTCATGCCATATGCGCACGATGCAGCCACCCCCAGGCTGAGCAGGGTGATGATTGTCTTGAGCACAGTCATCCGGCTGCTGCCCAGGACCTCGTCTGGGAATGGGTTTGGCGTCACGCAGCACCATCGGCAGCAACACACACAACACAGCCTCACAATGCGCCTGCACAAACCGAAACCACACTCTGTGAGTCCCAATCCTCCATTACCCCTCTCTCCCTGTCGTGCAGGGATTGATTTGGAGTCCCCTGTGTCATGAACGTCTAATGTGCATGTGTGCACGAATCAATCAAGAGATGCAGAGAGACACCCTTGCTGGCAGCCCTGAGCCAGGGAAATTCTGCACTTTATGGTCATTGCATGGCTTGCGGGGAAGGTGCAGGGAGCGCTGCTCAGGCAGGAGGGGCTGCCAAAGCGACATGGCACATGCTGTGTCACAAGCAAAGGAGGAATACCAGAGAAGGAAGATAATGAGGAGGACGACAGCGAGGCATGCTAGCACTCCTGTGGGGAGAGCTCTCTGCTGCACCGGTCCCCTGTAATAGCTGCTGTGCACGTTGAGTTCTTCAGGCTTGAACTGAGCACTGCTGGCAGGCGTGCCGAAGAAGGCAACCCCCTGCAAATGACAAGTCAGGCATGCTGTGAGCTACAGCCAGAAGTCCTTAAATGGATTACGAGGTGAAACATTTTCAGGCCTGGCATAATAATAACGAAGTTATTTCCTAGAAATACAGGGACGATTCATGGTCTTCAAAGTCTACGAGAAGTCAGTGAAGGTCTTTGAGAGTAGATGATCTATATTAGGAAAGCCGCGTGAACGAGCAGACTGTAGTCATTGGCCCTTCCCAAACAGTAGGACACGGCCATTTCAGTCAATGAAGGTCTTCAAAGAAACACATATCATCCTTCAGTGCCAATTCCTCTCCTCATCTTGTACTGTTGAACTGAGGCTGGGCTGACAAAGAAGGCCTCGTTGAAGCTGATTAGCTTACAACACTCTGAAATAGAGGACGAAAAGGCAACTGCGTTAAAGTACGTGCAATTTCACCTTCCAGTCCGCTTTGACGCAGACAGAGTTGTTTCCATTGGTTGACTGCGCCTGGGCGAAGCCAGCAAACAGAGCTGCCAGGATGGCAATGAGGACGAGTATTGTGTATCTGTCTTTGTCTCGTGACATTCTGACAAGCGTACAGCGCGGCTTCCACCAGCTTCAGTATTACTATTACAACTCTCAATCATGCTAGCTCTCTCCAGGGCCCAGCCTCTACCGTAATCTTGTTCATGAAGGTGCTATTTATAACAAGTCATGCAGTATCCACGACACAAGAAAGTGTCGGAGATGAAACGGATCGAACCAAGGAATTGGGACAACTCCTCGATTTCATTTACAACGTTGCGCTGGCATTCTTCATAGTCAATATCTCTGAAAGGGTTTTTCCCCAGGGGTGATGCACCCAGCCCTCTCATGCCTTCTTCCCATGCTCGGTTTGGACCATACCCAAGCCCATGCATCAAGCACAATGCTACAGGGATGCACGATTGCCAAGAGCCTAAGGTCACGAGCACATGCTCCAAAATTAGTAGTCAGCTGCAGGGCTGTCCTGCAGGGCAAGACGGCTGGCCACCATGCCAGCCTGTTGAGCGCGCCACGCCAGCGCGCCGCGCACTGGTCGCCAGCTGCCGGCTAGCCTGTAGGGCAGCGCTGGCAAAGCTGTCACAACAGTTGCAATGGCCATGCTCAGCTGAGGGAATTCCTGCTCCACACACATTTGCCGTGCGAACAGCGACGGGTCACACCCTGCACGACAAGACACACCTGTCAACTCGAAAATCCGGATCCCACAGGTACAAACAGACCGGAATGCCAAGGAAACATGTCACAAGCAACAACCGCATGAAGGTGTGCCACCTGAAGTGTGAATGTGAGTCTGTGCTTGTGCAAGTGAGTGCAAGGAGCGCCCCAGTATGTGGCTTTAGGCTGGGCACTTCATAATAGCATGGAGGCGGTGTGCAGCCTGCATGATGAAGGAAATTGCTGCAGCACAGTATATCATCGGAAGACCCAGGTCACAAGGACGTGCAGTACATTGCAAAATCCAGTCATTGACACTTCTGAATGTTTATGCAGGGGCCGCACCTCAGATGCCAAGCTACATTACTACCCACTGTCATCCAACGCCCCGAGTGTGAGGGTGCACATGAGGGCTGATCAGGGCCTTTCAGAACTGTGAAAACCTACGTCAGCCGGAGTATTGAACAATATGGCGTATGCAGACAACAAACAGCCAAACACACGGTTGTCACAGAAGGTTTGGTCACATATTAGGAGTACATTACTGTGCGACAGGAACGTAAGGGAATGGCGGCTCAGATCGGTGGGTCAACATGCAATTCCGTCCCAGGCGCAGTGCGCTGGCAAAATTGCTGTCAGATAAGATCAAGTAAACCATCATAGCCACATCCCAAAGCAAGCAAGTGGTGGGTCAACACCAAGGGAATTCGATTTCTTTAACGCTCACCTTCAAAAATCATCATTCTGGGTATCTTTTTCAAGGGCCAACGGAGTGTTGTCTGCCCGACAATCAGATCTGATCTGAATGATCGACCCTCCAGACTCACAGCTTGTCTAAGGCTGTCTTGCACACTGGTCAGTTTGAAGAGTGCATGAAGCATGATTTCCATCTCTCAGAAGTGGAGTTGCCTTTTCGAACTTTCTCTTTCAGAAGTGAATGAGGGAGACAGCATATATATACGCTCTAGCTGGCGGAGCCGAGGCGTCTTGCACGTCTTGCTCTCTTAACATTACATCGCACTCAAACTGCAAAATGGTGCGTGTTGCGATCGGTATTCTGATCATCTGATTGTTTGATGCGTTCTCTAAACTTCTGATGTTGACGTTGTAGCATTCCAGCTGTATCCTTGTATTCTGGCGAGTGCATTCTTTGAAGATCTGCAGAAGAAACGCCCAGCAGCAGGCGAGGAACAATGATCAAACTCTTCTCCGTGAAGGTGAGTAATACTGAAGCTTTCAGCCATCTCACATCTGTCGGTGCTATTGGGGAAGAACCGAACACCTGTGCACCTGAGGTGTGTACAGGATCTCACTCTTTCTTCTGGAAGCCGAGCCATTGTCGCATTCATTTTTTAACAGCAAACTTTTTTGTAGCTTATTCTTCGCTCAGATGTTTGTGATGCTGCAAGAAAAGCTCATCTTTCCAGGAAGACCCGAGGTCTACTCTCTTGAAGAGACGCAAGTGGTGGCTGAAGAGCTGGCATAGTCTCTGCAGACAGACTCTTGCAAGCTTAGAGTCCTACCACTGGCCATGTCTAACCGGTAATGTCGTGGATCGCAGGAGAAGCAGAAGAAGGAAGCTGCTGCAGCCAATGGAAAGGGCGTAAAGCAGAGTGCAGGAGAACTCAGATTACAGAAAGGTCCAGCCCTTTTCTAGCTGGAACACTGGTCTGCACAGGGCAGTTGTCATTGCTACACCACACTCTATGACCCATCGAGCTGAAGATTCTGACTGCTGTGCAGATATCTCAGAGCTCAACTTGCAAAAAGGGATGAGCATCAAGTTCCCAGAGGGAAAGGACAAGCTGCTGCACTTTGAGATCACCATGAAGCCAGATGAGGGCATCTATATGTAAGCGTTGCATTGCCCAGCATGGCTTTCATATGTCAACTCTCCAGCTGGGGTGATGTGTTGATGATTGATGCATGTAGATGTATGGAACATGCATCATCATCTTCAAGAGAAGATGATGACCTTGGCATGGTGCGCAGGGGAGGAACCTTCACATTTGACTTTGTCATTGCAACCTCCTACCCCCACGACGCCCCAAAAGTAAAGTGCAAAACAAAGGTACAGTTGGAAACACCTCGATCCAACACATGCGTTGTCAGAAATATTGCTTTTAGACTGGAATGGCGTTGGCCAGTACAACAAGGCATGCGCTAATTGGAGTTTCACTGTGCAGGTGTTCCACCCCAACATTGATCTTGAAGGCAATGTGTGTCTAAACATCTTGCGGGAAGACTGGAAGCCAGTTCTGTCCATCAACTCTGTCATCTATGGCCTGCAATTCCTCTTCCTGGTGAGCTGTCCTGGCAAATCCATCTGTCTAACATCTTGCTGATACATGATTCACTGTCTCTGGTGTTACTATGCTGGGATGTTCCTGTACATGTCTCCTCGAGTCTGCATCTCTGGCTGCGCCTTCATGTAGCAGTCTTAGTGGCATGTAGAGGGACACTTCATTAATTGAATTGGCCCATGAGAGGTCTAGAGTGCTTTTGACTGAGTGTCTGGGCTGTGCTCTGCAGGATCCGAACCCAGAAGACCCCCTGAACAAGGAGGCAGCCGAGTTGCAAAAGAGCAATCCTCGCCAGTTTGAGGCAAACGTGCAGGCCTCGATCATGCGCGGACACCACATAAACGGCCACTGGTTCCCGCCCTGCAAGTGACAGGGATACATGCGAGCGCGCTTCAATTATTGCCCCAGATGACACCTGGCATGGCGCTGAATCACTCCTGGTCATTCCACATTGCTGGAAAAATTCTGAGGGGTCTGTGGCTGCAATGTATCAGTGCGCCCATACCACAGGCTCATGCTCCTGTGATCCTCCCATTTTTTTTTGAAGGCGGGGTGAGATTTGGCAGGGGAATGGCTCTGTCAGCGCTGTCTCGTGGGTGTGCTAGGAATCTCTCAGCCAAAGGCATTTCCTGGAGTGGAGTCCTGGAGTGGAGCCAAAGGTCCATACTTGTGAACGAGCAGACTTGAGAGCTGCTGGATAGTGTGTATACAATTGTATTATATACCAGTGAGTGCAACAGCTTCTTGCTTCAAGCAGCTTGGAGTGTAGGCAAAAGTTTGGAGCCTGCAGGCAGCTGACTTTTTGGAGTGTGCACACGTGGGTAAAATAGAATTTTGGTTGCCCATCTGGGGCCAAGGCTTCCAGGAAAGCTTCTATACCTGTTTGCTGGCAAGACTTAGGAAGACACCCAAGCAACTGAGTTGCTTAAGTATGCTGTAAACCCATCCTGATGCGGCCTTGTGAATTCTTCGAAGATACCTTACACATACGCCACATGCACAGGATGGAAGCAATGCATCCCTCTTTCTCTAGCGAACTGTCCACAGCTGTAGCATGGTCCACAGCATCTTCTGTGACTTGGCCACAGTTCCCCTTCTACATATTCAAGCAGACTTGTTTTGGTACATGAGTCCCTCAGAAGCCCGTCTTGCGAGGCTACAAGGGCAAATCACACATCTACACGTACATCATCCGGACCTGGCCTCACAATCAACTACCCAAGAAGGCTCTAGGAACAGTAACCCCAGCTCAATAGAGCCAAGAAAGCACCCTGTAATGCCGCAAATAATCAGCTGTAATTGAGCAAGCCCATAGCATTCCGCATGCTCTTGTTACTTCAGGGCAGCGAGCCGTGCGGTGAGGCTGTCTTCCTCATCCTGCACTGGCGCTGACACCTTCTGCTGCGCTGCCACCTTCTTTGCAGGCGCAGAGCCCATCTGGGCAGTGATGTCCACGCCAATCTCATCCAGCACCTGCATGTGCATTCGGGTGTCACACCTAATCCCTGCATAATAGAATGTGCGACATCCTTGCAGTCTTCAGGAAAATGAACGTGCACGCTGCTCGAGAGCTGCACTGCAACTGCGGCGCCAGAAACAACAGGATGATGCCCAGCTGACAGTCCCAAACAGCTGTTGTCAGCATTGTTTTATTGCCATGCTAAGGAGGCTTAGCAATGCACAGCCTTTCCTGAGCTGTACTGCGCGAGCGCGCAGGTATTCTGCAGATGGCCGACTAATATTTGGTGCAACAGTCTTCGCGTTCCCGCAGCATTGAGTGCTGTGTACAAGTCAAAAGGGCACATTCCAGCAGTGAAATTTCCCACATAGAGAGCAGAAGCCGGCTCAGGGCACTAGTGATCTGCACAATTTCCAGGCAAATGGGGCCTGACCTGGTTCATGAGGTCGCTGGTCTCTGCCTCGGTGTCTTCGTCATCCCAGATGCCGTCCAGGCTATCGTCCATCATCTCCTGCCCCATCTCCATCTTCGCATTCTCCTTCTGGAACTGCTGCATCGTCGCCGCGATCTTGGCCGGGTCGTTCGTCTTGCCCATGACCGCCATCGCCTCATTTGCTTTCGCCATCGACTCGCCCATTTTGGCTGTCACCGCGGCCGTCTGCGCAGCCATGCAGCCCACAATGAGCATCAAAGATATTTCTGATGTACTGCATTTATCATTTGAAGGTGGCATTGACAGAAGCTTGCTGCATTTGGCTAAGACCAGCAATCTCCTGTATTCCAGGGATGCTGCTGTAATGCTATGCAGACTCTCCGAGAAAGCTGCTGGGCACAAAATGGTGCATTTGACAGAGAGGGGACCGGCATTGCACTCCCCAGGAGCACTATTCCGCTTGAGGCATGCAGCAGAGCAGGATGTATATTGAATTTTTATCATGAACCATGGCTCGCCATGAGGATGATGCATGACAGGCGTGGCCATGTGCAGAACCAAAAATGCCACTAATAGAGCTGTTTTGTACTGCGGGTCAATACTGCAGGTAATCTGGACAAGTATGGTGGCGTACCCCTATGGAAGCCCTGACACCTCTGAGCTGCGCTGAGCTGGCGAGCACTTTGGTGCGTTGCCCCCGCAGCCTGACCAGGGATTTGGCCAGCACCCGCGCGCCCTTTTCATTGCCGTTCCTGGCCGCCTCTTTTATCTCCTTTATGAGCTTCTTCTCCTCCCGGTCAATGCCCAGCAGCTCGCGGTCCAAATCTGTGGCAGAGTGCAGGTGTTGACAGCGAGTGCAAGTTTTAAGTAGACGAATGGAAGCGGAGCGTTCGTCCCTTGTCACAGCATGCATGATCCAAATATTGCATAATCAAAAATAGCTACAGTAAGAAGCAATACCTCGCACGCCCCCAGTGATCTCCCTTTGTGACGCTCGTACTTGCTCTGCGAGTTCCAAAATTATAATCAGATAGATGCACATTAAATCTGAAGCCACTGAATATTTCAAGACACGAACTGTCCCTGATATCAATCAGGTCAGAGACTGGAATAAATTGATGCGCCGTGCCAACTTGGGAGAAAATGCACGCACCCTTCACTGTCGGCTTCTTCTGAAAGAGTTGCATCGTAAGATAATTGGAGATTTCAAATAGCCTACAAGAGCTTGATTTCTGCAGCGAAGCTAAGTACTAGGTGGAGCACATGCGGCGTAGGCAGGTGTGCTTCTCGCTCGAACCAGTACAAGATGGCTCTCCCTCCATCCTCGTCGATAACTTTGGAACCTGTAGTACTCCAATATGGTAGAATCGTCAATTTTTTTCCACCTTCCCCCAGCTTCAGTCGCAATGAAGCCCTTGGATATCAGGGGAGTCAAACCCTAGGAAACAGCTGAGCTGGACCTTGGCCCACCTTTCTTTCTTGCTTTCAAGCTTTGAAAGTCGTTGGTCTACAGTCCCAAACAGGCATCTATATTGGGGGAAATTATTCTTGGTTGCAGACTAGCATCCACCCAAGATTGGATCTTCACGGAGCCAGTCTCTAGGGAATGGTTTGATATCTGGCTAGCCTAGTGTAGTTATTGTCGCAGACACAAGCCATGACAACTCGACAATTCTGCTTTTCAAGTTGAAATATCAGTCACGTTTCCTACGCAAGGCTGCCGTGGTTTCTATTTGTTGCGGATAAGCGTCCACTCTTACCTAGCCACCGTTTCAGTACTTTATTATCAGCGCAGATTGGCCAGAGAGTGCAACGGCATTTCATCTTTAATTGCATAGGTAGTCTACATAAGCCGTGCGCATGGACCTTTTGTCCTGTCACGGCTTTTCACACCAAATTCTGCCATGGTACAGAAACTGCAGCCCACTGCTCCTTGCCCCGCGATATCAACGTCGAATCGGCGGCAGAGGAGTGGGCCACCGTCATGGCTGCAAGGCCTTTTCGACCCCTGCCAATGTCAGCTCCCGAAGCAGGAATAGCGGTGGTGAAGAGGCAGTGCCATTGCCTTCCTGGGTTGCCTGGGACCAAGAGGCACTCAAGCAGCAGGAGGCTGCCCTGATCGAAATGCAGGCACGTCCACTTTATATCTTTGATGTGGCCTTAAAATGCAGTGCACAACATGGTTTGTATGCTACTAATCTGCACTCTCACTCTCTTCTAAGAAGGTTGCTCATGGACACTGCCTGATGCAGATGGAGAAGATGAATCGGAATCCGCAGGATAGGCGACGAAGCAAGCGGACGTTCAGGAAGAGCTTTCAGCCCACCTATGAACAAGCAGTCAATCCTGCTGCCTTTGAAACACTGAAGACAGAGGACGGGTGAGACCTTTGTCTGAGTGCATGCCGGATTGACAAGATGGCAGATCAAACTGGCCCATTTGTTGTGCCCTTGAGGCCACCCCAAATGTATGATGTTTCTGTGCAGGGTTGACTACGCTGCCTTCTGCAACGGGGAGATGCAATGGTTTGCAGTCAAAGTGGGTCCTTTTGCCCGTGCCTCTTCTTATTTGCAGCCTCCTTGTGCAAGCCACATTTCCCCTGAAGTTGCCTGCAACAGAGGTTCAACCACTTGAGGCTTTACAATCAAGTGCCCTTTGTCCAGGTGGCAGATGCTGACATCAAGAAGGCAGGATTCGTGACCAAGTGGCTGGGCTATGGAGCCCAGTCACTAGGCCCTGTCAAGAGGAAGGATGGCACCACCGTTGAACGTGTTGTGGAAACCTGGCTGCCAAAGAAGAAGGTCAAGGCCTACAGCCTCAGGTGAGATACCTGCTCGGCAGCTAGATTTTGTGTTCAGCATGAGCATCCCGCCAAGTTATAGTGGTTCAAGGCACCGAGAAAGTGAAATATGTGAAGTGAAAGTGAAATGGGTTTGGTCCTTGAGCTGCGAATTGATACTAGGCTGCAGAACCTTGTAGGCCCTGCTGATGTGGCTAAAGACGCTCTGCATGTGTATGCCTTATTTTCTTTGGCTTCGGGTTTGCCAATCAACAATAAATATAATAGTAATATTATCCGAACGTCTGCGGTTGACATCATGGACAAAGTACTCAGAGCTATTTGGTTCTGCACCACCTTGTTTGCATGCATTTTTGGGCCAGAACAGTATTTAGATTGCCAGTTTTCTTTACGGACTGCAGACACATGAGAAGTTTGTGGTATGAAGATGTGCAGTGACAGATTGCCTACAAGACCCATGAGCCTCAGGTGGCTCCCAAAAGGTCTCTAAAAATGTAATGATAATTAGATGAATAATTTCTGTTACATTACAGGACTGGCAAGATGGGCACCCGTACAGTGGCGTATCAGGATGGGCAGGTGGTACTGTTCAGGGCGATCATGGACAACGAACTAGGGGAGTATCTGAAGGCGGGCCTGCCTGACACATCAGGGGTCTATAATGACAGGGTTGCGCGCAACGAGGGCAGGATCACCGGGTTTATGGAAGAGGAGGTCGGCAAGAAGCTCTTCCTGGAGACCAAGACCAAGAAGATTGTGGAAAAGGTGGGGATGCCAAATTTTAACAATATACGAAGACTTTGAGCCCGTCTCAAATGTGAGAGTTTCTGGCATTCGTCAGATCCCTAATATGCCGCTGTTTTGTCTCAACAGGAACACATTCCCAAGCCATGCGCTGAGTCCTACATCGAAGAAATCCAGGAGGTAAGCTAGCCAGTGTCCTCCTGCGCTGCTTTATAACCCTGGTGCAGGGCAGAGTATGTTGATTTTGGCAATGTTTTTGGCTGAAATAAGTTGCATGGGCCCCTGCAGTGGCTGGAGACCAAGGAGGTGTGGGACAAGGAGAAGGTGTGCATGGCAGAAATGGGCTATGTGCCAGATGAGGCTGTGGGGGTGAGCACTTCCAACCTCATGAAGTCTTTCCAGATCAAACAGACGGTACTTGAGCAATCTTGAATACTGTAGTAGTCATTCTAAAACCCGCACCCCCCGAGGTGCGGGAAGTTTTTCAATGCAACTTTTAGGGGTCTTCCTGACAAAACACCACCAGGGTCATGCTCCACCGGATTGGGCTATTCGAGAGCCTTCCAAATCCGGTCTCAAATTCATCATAGGGTAAATTTTGGGAGATAGTGTCTTAACTATCCACCCTTTTTGGCCAGAATTTTTTTTTTATTGCGGGTTTTAGAATGAGTACTACAGCTCTCTGAGCCTCCGCACGTCTGTCGTGGAGTGGTAATTGATGCCTGCTGTGGGGAATGCACTGCAGTGGACTGAGGAGCAAGGGGAGGAAACCGATGAAGCCACAGCCGAGGATGCCCAGAAGACTCCCGGCCGCAGAAGCCAACAGCTTGACCCGGTTGTCAGGCGAGCACCTTACTTCCTCATCGCAGAAGCCGTTCTTGCCAGAATGCTGTAATGAAGCCCCTGCATGCCTTGCAATAATTCTTCTTTTAAACCCTCTTAGGAGAGCATGCCAAGACGAACACAGACCTCTAGCAAGGCAGTGTTGGAGTATGATGGCGCCTCCTGAGAAGAAAGCTCTTTGAGTGCATAAGGTGTCTGATTGCGAGAAGGTGCATGAGACTGTGTGGCTGATTGTGGACTCTGTGGTGTTCAGGGACTTTGCGGAGGCAATCTTTGAGAAGGAGAAGCGGGAGGTGGCTGCTCTGGACAGCGGCGGCTGGAACGTGGGCAATGTTGTGGAGCCACGCCGCAGGTGCGCAACACACTTTATCCTCCATAGTTTCTAGAAACAGTGGATTATCGCATGCACTGGTGCCCTGCGCAAGTGATGCTGAAGCTGCACAGTCTGAGCGGCGGCAGCACAGCCAGGACAGCAGCCAGCACGGGATCGCAGTTTGATGCTCTGAAAGCTGGCAGCTGCTGCTCAATGCAAGGTGCGTGTGCACGATGTGGTGATCGCACATGGAACAAGCTTCAGAAAGGAAGAACTCAGCGTCATCATCAGCATTTTTAAGTTCTAGCATGTGACCAAGTTGCGACGACTGTCGATGTGCAGGGGCGGATTCGTTCGCGGCCGCGGCCGGGGAGTGGGCACGCGGAGGGCGCCGGGCAGGCCACAGACATTCAGGCCGGAGCAGTTTGACAGCCGCCAGTCCTCCTCCTGGAGCACATCCAGCCCCCAGTGGAGCTCCGCTGACGGCGACGCGCGCTACAGGTCAGCCCTCTTACACAACCATTTCCAATTGTAGCCCACTGGACCCTGAGGCGCCAGCTTTACCTGCTGAATATGAAGACACCTGGCAGGAAAGGCAGGATGCAGTTGTTTCCATGGGACTTCGGAATTGCAGATCAAGAGAATTCTGTGTCAGTCAATACCACAGGCAAACCTTTAGTGCAGGACTACTGCATTAGGGAAAAGGTTCAACCGTTTGAATGTTTGGGGATTTTTTGGTGCGAATGAGCACTTGGATGGCTCTTCGGCAGCTGTTGTCCGTGTAAGCATGCCCCGAAGATTCCAACTGTCCTGTGGGAGCTTACAAATGCCAGATGCAAGATGGGGCTACGCAGGGGCAGAATGCGCTGCTGTGGGTTCTCCATGTTGCTGATCGAGTCCGCAATTCTAAAATGAATCATTTTTGCTGGCGCGCCAGTGGCTTCTCTTTGTCTTTTTGTAGGAGTGCGGATTTTTTATTGACTGTTTGTTCTATTGGCTTGGCAGTGGCAGCAGCGGCGGCCGGGGCGGCGAGTGGGCGGCAGGACTGAGCGACTTTTCCTCTTTGAAGGACTTCTCTGACAAAGAGCCGGTGGCGTCCGATGACGCAGCCGATGACTCAGCCTGGGGTGCCAGCGGCTACCACTTGAGCGACGCTCCAGACGGGTGCGCCAGGAACACCGCAGATCTCTTGCCCCACTATAGCATGAGCTTGGGGAAAGTGAATTGCATTTTGAGATCTGATACTCAATGCGATGCAAAGCTCACTTTCTGTGGCGGCACGTTTAGATGCAGGCTTATCGCCTGATGCGCATTTAAAGGTGACTGTGAGAAGTGCACCACAGAGGTTGAGGTTGAAGGAAAGGGGATGTTGGCAGTCTTCAGATTGTCATAATTGATGCTTGCCACCAAGCTTCCACAAGCCGCGAAGGTACTCAGTTCCTGACACACATGCAGGGCTGCGGCGGTCAGTCAAGGAGGCTGGGCTGGGCCAGAAGTGGCGGCTGAGCCAGAAGAGGCGGCCGCCGACGTCTTTGTGGAGGAACTTGGCAGCAAAGAACTGTCTCCAAGCCACCCTGAGGACTGGGCCGCCCCAGAAGTAAACCAAGGTTCGCCCCAGT
Source organism: Coccomyxa subellipsoidea C-169 (assembly GCF_000258705.1). NCBI lineage: Eukaryota > Viridiplantae > Chlorophyta > Trebouxiophyceae > Coccomyxaceae > Coccomyxa > Coccomyxa subellipsoidea. The sequence goes on from NW_005178022.1 coordinate 433,688, forward strand.
TCTGAATATTACTATCCGAATATTACTATCCGATTGTTTCTAGTGTCATTATCATTACACGCTCTCCAGCCTTCCACGGCTAGCTGCTTTTCAGCAGCACCTCCACAAACCTTATACAAAGTTCCCTATCCTTGCATTTTCTCCACCATTTCCCACTAGGATGACCATTATGGCTTCCAATGCATGGCACAATGCCACCGGGCGCTCACAAATGTCAATTTGTATTCCAAGGCCTGTGCACAGTACTCGCAAGTGATGTTGCATGAAGTGTCAATCTGGTTCAAACAATGTTAGTAGTGATCTGAAATGCTCTGATGGGGCCTGCGCAGACTGGACCTTTAGCCCAGAGGAGGAGGCGGCAGTGGCGCCCAAGGGGTGGAACACCTCTTCGTCCGGCGGCTGGGTGGATGACTCAGCGGCGGCTGCCGGCAACTTCTTCGACCGCGCGCCGCGCTCCCACAAGCAGGCCGGCAGCTCCGGCTGGTCTGAGAGCAGCCCTGCATTGGACAACAGGTGGGCGCGCAGCCTGCCCTTGCATGCACCTTGTTTACAAAAAGGCATCTTTCTCAGAACAGCAAGGATTCCGATATTACTGTCCCTTGCGCTGCTGATTAGATGCGGTCCCTTACGGACCTCACGGGACGCCGTTCTGACTGCAAGCCCATGGCTTGAGCTGTTGACGCGCTCCTGATCTATGCTTGGGCTTCACTGCCGCCTGTGCAATGCCTGAATCTGCCAGTGCACTGCCAAGTCAGTAAGGTTGTACCCTGTAGGTGACATTTCCCCGAAAGGTATGCATGAGTATTCGGTGTCCTTGCAGGGGAGCGGAGTCCTGGTCAGACCTGAGCAGCGCAGCGGGCGCTGACTGGACCGGTGAGGCCAGGGGTGACTCGCAGCCTGTTCAGGCGCCGCGCCTGTCGCACTGGAGCAAGTACGGCACCGCCGGCAGCGCAGAGCCGGTTCGCGGCGATCCCTCCGCGCGGGGTCGCCGCCGCAACCGTGACTCTTCCTTCTCCGAGCGCGAACCTCTGGCCTCCGACCGGAGCCGCGCAGATGACAGCAATGATGCCATTCCGCCGCTCGCTGATGTCACAGGTATGACAGCTGCACCCCACCGTGCCACTGCTGGCATGTCTGGTTGCCACTCCATGTAGAGTGCTGTTAAAATAGCGCGGGACAGCGCCTCACTCCCTCGCTAACGTTGTCAAAGAATTGGTGGAAACCTGCCGCCCAAAATGTGCATAGCTGTGCACTGCATTTGCCCCTGAGTCCCCTGTGAGGGCAGCCGGATTTAGCTGCCAGCAATGCGCATGTTTGGTCAAGTGAAATAAGCATATAGCTCCCTGGTGGAAAAGGATATGTCCAGCGCATCAGTCAGCACGAACATACTTCTAGGCAAAAGCATATCCTGTTACACCGCATACAGAGTTGGCGACGCGCACAACCATTCAAGACTCATTGGTGCTGCGGTGTTGATGCAGCAGGCGACGATGACACTGCATGGGTGGACTCTGTTCCCTCTCCCCGCTACGAGTGGGACGCTGGCGCAGACGCGGGCGCAGAGCCGGTGCCCACTTCGGGTAATTGGGGCGAGTGGAATAATTACATGGCTACCGACGCCGATTTCCCCATTGGCGGCGAGGGAGTCCCCTTCAGAGTGGACGACGATGACCTGTTCCTTGACATCGGCGAAGAGGAGGTGGGGCTGCTTTTGCTCTCCACAGTCAGCATGATCTGATGACTGGTGTACAGAATGGGCAAATCTGGCGTGCCAGACCATCACCAGTTTTTGTCCAGTAGCTCGGGCAACTGTAGAGAGGGAAACTGGGCTGGATGGCATCTGGTGTTGTTTGGCATTATTGTTTGCACGTTTTGTGGCACGGGTCACCTGATATCTGGTTCTGCACAGTCAGCATAATGTAATTGACTCATACTAGAGAATTGGCAAGTTGTTCATTTGCCGACGAATACTGCTTTCCCGTGCAGTAGTAGCTCAGGCAACTATGGGCTCTTTCCTGCTGATAATTACTTTTGGGCTGGAACTAGTGCTGTTGGGTGAAGAAACAAATTGATGCTTCTCTTGGATCGGTCACCTGACGCCTGTGTTGGATGTCTTAGCAGCACATTGGAGACAGCTGTTCTGAAAAGCATGCCTTATGCTCTGAAGCCTTATCTTTGGTGCATCTGCTGCAGATCGTACTTATGCTCTGTACCTATGCTGGATCAGCATGCCTCGGCGATTTGCTTGAGCAGTTGTTGGCCCGCAGCAGGGGGGGACACGTGTGATTAAGTGTTGATGCTGCATGCAGGGTGCTGGCGACGTGGGGACTCCAGCAGTGGCAAATGAACAAGAGGGGCGGTCGAAGGCAGCGGAGCCGGCCAAGAGGGAGAAGAAGCAGCGCAAGAAGAGAGGCGGTGACGACAAGTCAGCTGCAGACTTGTATGGCGACTCTGTGCAGGTCAGCGCTTCCGATGGGTTTGTAGAGGATGGGCTTGCCTGGGACGAGATGGCGTGAGCGTGTGGCGTGGACTGAGCTGAGAGGGCAGACAATTGAGACTGCTCGAGTGACCATTAAATATGTAGATCTACAGATCTAGAGTATCCCTAGAGTATCGTATACAGATCTTGCAATGCTGGGTGGGGCCTGTAGTACTAGTGACACACGCTACAACATGCCGCATGGCGGAGATTAGTGGCGCGCCAAATCACGATGTCTGGATTTGATAATTGCAGTGCTTCATTATCTCAAGATGTTCTCTAGAGACTGGATGGAACGTCGGAAAATTTGGATTGGCTGTTCCACTGGTGATGGAACAAAGATACCCACTGTAACAGAGGGTGAACATACGATGACCTCTTGTTCCAGTGATCATGTTACAAAGTATAGTACCTTTTGTTGCAAAAGGCTGGAAGGCAGTTCTGTTACAGTGGTGCCTCTCCATAACAATGGCCATATCTTTGTTACAAAGGTTCTGCTACAAAAATAGGCATGTCTCCGGAACAATGTTACCCATTGTTGTCTGTCAGATTTTTGTAACGCAAGTACATCTGGTTTTAACAACATACGCATCCTAAGCCCAACTTGTCAAAGCTATCTCTGGTCGGAAATTTATGAGACTGAAGGGCCGTTCCAAGTAGCACCATGTACTGATTCAGTACAGCTTGCCGGCCACTTGCCGGCAAGCGTTACTGAAGCAGTCCGCGTCTCATGGCGTTCCCTACCTCTTATCACTCTATTTCATTTTTTATGTCAACAGGTATGCATTCTTCCCTCCGTGTCTTCTTCATTCTTGTTTCTATACATGTTCTCACATTGCTTGCCGGGGTCTCCTCCACCGTTTCGCGCCTTTCCCAAATCTGCAAGACATCCCACATTCCTCGATCCTCCCCTTCTTCCAACCCGCCGCTTTCACCCTACCTCGCCCCCGGGAAGTAGTACACGTCTTTCATCTTCGTTTTCTTGGACTGCTGCTTCATGACAGGCAGGTGCCGTTGGGGCTCGGGTGAGTAGGGGACAATCCCAGAGTGGTTTTCGAACCAAGTGCCTAGCTCTATTGCTCCTGTGCAGCACGCACACCGAAGGCTCCCGAGCCAAAGCCCCACCCCAAACTCTGTTACCAAAGAGTTCTAGATGCCATACGTGAGTCGCGCATTGCAAACTTTGCAATGTATTGAATACAATAAGTTGTAACTCATGGTGACACAACAAAGTCAGCCAGCTGACCTTTTTGGTACCTGGACCAGGCCACCGGCTGATGGCCAGAACTATGGCTATTAAACTGGTGACATTGTCATTGTAATTAATCTTACAATTTCCTTTCTTGCTGTAGATCCACACCCCAAATTTCATTCATATCACACACGGTCCAAGAACAAGCTGAATGAACGGTCTTCTAGAATCAGCATGGCTGTTCTCTCATACAGGCTCCCAAGTCTAGTTAGCCTAAGCTCAGTAAGCTGCAGTGTAAATCTAGCCTGCTGGGTTCCTTGCCCACGGCATGGTGTTCAAGAAGAAGAATGGCTATAGCTGAGAACAGATCTTGCACTTGCGTTTGCAGTGAGATGTTTGGTCCAGCTGGTCATCAGTAGTGATCATCAGTCGTGATAAGCCCCATGGAAAAGTGAAACTTCGGAGCATGCAGCCAGCACCTGGAGCCTAACCTGAGATATCTCCCTTGCATGATTGGTCGGTAGCGCAACTACCTCGTCTTGAAATCGCCGATGAAGGAAGCTGCTGGTTTCTACCACCAAATTGACTTCAAATACAGAAAGACAACAATTTGAGGCTGCTAGTAATTATATGCGACCAATTTTACACACATCGGGCTCCGATGGCACCGGACTATGTGCAGCCTAGGTGGGCATGAGTCCTTATTGCGCAACATTCAACAGTCTTGTTCTGTCATCACCTGTCATTGCTTGGGTGAAATTATGATGTTTTTCTGGTCGTTAGTATTCAGCAAGAGGCGGTGCATAGTGCTGTTTCTCCTCATCGTAGCTAGCACTAGGTGCGATGCCAAAGGGCAAGGCAGCCCACCTGTCTATGAGGTGCCCCATCCTGCAGTGGTGGACAACCAGAAACGAAGTGGAACAGGTGAAACTTTGCTCACCTGTCTTATCGTCCACCGTCATGTGTGGGCAGACTATCTAGCCAGCTAGTCAACTCAGATGGGCCCTCGGCAACCTTTTTCCTAGTTGATCGGTCCTGACCTATGAATTTACGTCGATCTGTGCAGACTCACTGGCAAAGCTGCGCACGCTGGCAGCTCAGGAGGGGACGATCGACCGTCTATGGGGCAGGAACTGTTTCACCCGAGCCATGGACACTCTGGGGGTGTCACACTGCCGAGCCATGACGCCAGAGACTGCGTCCAGGCTGGCACTGGCCCTGGCAAACTGCCACCTGGCCATGCTGGGCCAGCGGCAGCACAGCTGCTCCCAGAAGAGCTCCCTGCAGGAGTGCACCAATGCCTTCCCTGATGACCGCTCCTTCGAGGCCTACATGGCTCAGCTCAGCCACATTGACAGGTGTGCTGGGATACAGATCTTGGTTGGGAATGCAATGAAGATCAATGTGCATGCCTGGCATTCTAAGCCTCAAGAATCGAAGGAGTAGAGTGTCATTTTGCAGTCCATCTGTTTGAAGTGGAGAGGAGAAGCTACCCGGAGTATCGGGCACCTGTTGGACTCTGAAATTTTCTGTGTGCTAATAACCCTTTCTTTGGGCGTGCAGCATATGTTTGTACCACATGCACGACACTTTCGGCATGCGGACGGAAGAGCTGATGCACCAATTGTTTGGCGCTTCCTCAGAGGCCCTCGAAAGATCAGCAGCAATCGGATCAGCGCTGTCTGGTGTCAATGAGCGGCTCGGAAGCATGGGGGATGTGCTGTCGAACGTGCACCAGCAACAGGAGCAGCTTGGAATAATTGGGAAGGCTACGCTGGCACAGTCACAGATGATCAATGGGCAGGTGGCCAGCATTCATGGGGGCCTTCAAGCTGTGCAGGAAGCTGGGGTAAGCTGCTATTGTCACTGTGAAGGAAGAAAGATTACACATCATCCAGTAATTTGACTGAATCCAGAAATGTCCATTGCATTGCCGCCTAGGGCTGACTAGGTGTATCAACAGCATCCAAATGATGAAATAATCCATGACAAATTGTGCAACATTTTCAATGTCCAACTGCCACAGAAAGTGAAGCCCTGCTGGCAGTGTTGCCAATGGAGACTGATTCATTAAGAAATCGATCACACCCTTCAAGTTCTTGTTCTTGCAGGATCTACTTCTCGAGAGGTCCAGCAACACCTTGAAGTCCATCGCCGAGCTTGACGCCAAAGAGTTGCAGCGCCACAGACAAAATAGCCTCCTCTGGCAGGTTGGTGCCCTATGCGTTATGGCTGCATATTGAGACTGCATTTAAACACCCGGAGAGCCTTCCACTCCCCTTGCCATCGTGAGTTCTCGGTAACCTTCTGACCAGTAGCTGTGCGTCCACAGGAGGCCAAGACGGATGCGCTGGCTTTCCAGCGCACCCTCGAAGCCATGAAAGTGAGGGAGCAGCAGTCCAGTCAGCAGTTGTCAGATCACCTCAGGTACTAAACAAGGATTCGCATTGGCCACCCGTTTTTTTCTTGTTGCATATGCTGCGCTAAATATACGGACACAATAGCTTATGTGAAGATATGAAGTGGCCGAATGTGGTGTGCAGTGATCTGGCTTTGAGATCTGAAGGGCTGCTGCAGCGTGTGAACACTGTGGTGGACCTGCAGCACAAGGCCAGTCGAGTCATGGTGCATCTCCTGGGCGCCCAATACACCCTAGGTGTGCCCTTCCTAGCCTCCCCTCCTGTATAGACATTAACACTTTGCTCACAGTATGCAACAATCTGCTGCTGAGAGACTGATGAACTGGGCATATATTCTGTATTCCTGCCGCTGCCCCGGATCAAGCGTACCTCCTGTATTACAAACTATATAATGCGTAGCCATTAGTGCAGCGTCAGTGAGTTTTTGGCACCTTGAGATTGAAGGTCAAATGGCTGTGGCAGGTGATGTGGTGTACTATGGAGGCGGCTTAAGCATGGCACTGCTGATGGGCATGCAGCCAATGACAAGGGCTGCACGGCTGCCTCTAGTGGGGGTCCTGCTTGCGAACTGGGGTGCTGAGCACTGGCTGATGCAATTGCTGCGGCCCCATCTGGAGGCTGATGCAGCGGGCGTGGTCTATGCTGTCTTGCCCAAGCCTAGATTCCTCAGCAGCGCCATCACCTTGCTGCATTACTATGGAGGACGTGCATCTCCAGGTAGTGAGCTTCAGGTGAGTGTGTGGTGGCTTGTCTCAGCTCAACACTTCCTTGCATCACCTAAATGCTCACTCATGCTACCCTGTGTGTCGATTACCAGGCGCATCACCCGCCTAGCAATCACACATTACAACCACCCTTAAACATCATGCATCAGCTTTTAATCGCGATTAATTTGTGTGACTCGATCTCCTGAACAGCATAGTTCTTAAGTGGTGGTTTCAGCGCATCTTCAGATGATGAGGAATGCTGTATCATTGCAGGCAGGCATTGGAGCACACAGCGTTGATAGTCAGCCTCAGACTGGCATGCTCAGATTCAGCGTGAAGAGTTTGGTGCGTAAGGCGTGCATGGGCCTGGCCCTGGTTGCCGTGGTGCGGGTGGCGCTGCTGCACAGCCGGGCTGTCAGGCTTCAGATGCTGAAAGAGGCTCAGCATGACAGGTGCCCTCACCAATTCCCTCGATATGAGAAAAATGTGATCTGTGCCCAATCCTTCATGCATGACACCTCAATGCCCTCCCATGTCCTTCTTTTTCTTTGCTCTTTGTCCCTGTTCCTTGGAACTTTGCCACTTGTGAGTTGGAACTTGCCACTTGGAACTTTGCTACAAGTTGATCCCTGTGGATGTGTGAGATGATTGTGTATGTGGTGTAATGATGCATGCGATCACAAATCTGTACTCAGGACGTGCATGTCTGGTTGGCAGGGAAGTGTGTGAGATACTGCAGAGGATGCAGCGGGCAGAGAGGCATGAGCGGCTGATGAGGGCCAAGCTGAACAAGGTTCTGGCTGAGCTAAGGGGAGGGCAGCTGCAGAAACGCCCTTTGCAGAAGGGTGCAGTGAAGGATCAGGATCAGAATACATTGATGCTGACAGAGGCAGAGCCCAAGAGCAAGCAAGGTATGTGCCGAGTCTGGTATTGAAGGGTGAGACGAGAAGCAGGCAAAATGTCTTCTGCATGTTCAGGCCATCGACAAGCGGAGGTATGTGCTGTGACAATCGCTCAAACGACAAGGCAGTAGTCGAAAGGGTTCGCGCACAAAAACTATCCCTCATGGTGCAGGAATGCCAATGGGCAAGAGCAGAAACCCAGCTGCTCAGCGCATGGGTAATGAGGGAGCCTCCATGGCAGGAGCACCAGAAACGGATGTGGCAGGATTGATGCAAAGCCCCTCCCCACGAGGGACTCCTGCTGTTGCAGTGCTGGGCCCAGCACAAGGTGCTGATTCACCTGCCTTGGGCGACAACGCAGCAGCAGCAGCAGCAGCAGCAGCAGCAGCAGCAGCAGCAGCGGCAGCCGATGATAGTGTGGGAAGATCGCTACGGAGACGGGATGGTGCAGAGGAACCTACAAGGGGAGGAGATGCATCAGAGGGGGGCCATGACAGCCACCGGGCAGCATCAGTGCGGCGACGTCTCAAATTCTCATCAGAAGCACAAGTAGACACAGCCATGCGCAGCGTTGTGCCTGCCGTGACCAATGATGCCAGCGCTCCTACAGCTGAAGTGGGCGCAGGGGTGCACATTTTCCCAGCAGCCGGTGTCTGTGAGGGCAGCGCTTTGGGTGGAGGTTCAGAGCCTCCTTGTAGCGCTGTGTCCCCACCAGGTGTGAGCTGAGAAGGCTTGAGCATGCATGGAGATGTCTTACTGCCGTGTGACATCTTCTTATGCAGTTAAGCATGCAAACCATGAAATGTTGCATGTGGCAGGACTTTGCAGTGCCTGCCACAAAGACATTGCTTTTTTTCCTCAAGGCACATGTACAAAGGCATTTAAATTCTTTTCTTGTGCAGGCGCTGGCAGAAAAGAAGCACAGAAGAGAGGCAGGGACGATGCTACCTCCAGCAAGAACTCAGCAGGTGCAGGGGCCAAGCCTTTGAAGAAGGGGCGGCTTGAGGTTGCGAGATCTTGAATGTCTTGTGGATTGCCCGACTCAGACAATGTCGGACACTGTCTAGACTGGCCAAATGTTGCTCTCTCGGCTCGAGTGTTTCTATCTTGTGTAACCAAAAAATTCTGACATCATGACATCGAGAATGGTCGTCATTTCATGTGGGATGCAATGCCGTGCAATGCACATTGGTCTTCGCATTCAGTGAGGCGAGAGTGTGGGTCATCTCTGAAATGCAGTGTGAGTGAGATGCCTAAATAGGCCGCCGCCAACAATCTGCCCCTGCATGTGGAGGCACCCCGTTTCTCGATACTGAATCAATGACTCTGAGACATTCAAAAACGGCGATTCTGCCTGATGACAAGAAATCCTCAGCTTTCGTGAAGCAACAGTCTGTATCCTCGGGGAAGATGAGCGGTCCGACTTACCACGCAACACAACAGGTGCTGGCCTTCATCTGTTTGTGATAATATCATGGCTCCAAGGCTGTGTGATCATGCAATTCCAGCCTTATCACATGTAGCGTTGCTTTCGCCTTTGACGGTTGCCGGTTGGGTATGTGGGGGACCTTTTGCTGCAGACGTGAGTGTGCTTCGTGCAGTGGCTTTTCACTGCCTATGAGCGCACAAAACGCATCGAGGATTGGCCGAAAATATCGCTGGTGGGCAGCACCAAAAGCGAAGGTGAGGCAGAGACGTCGTTCAGTTGCAACCTCAGGCACTGTGTGTTGGGCTCCTGACAGGCCCATACTCTCATATGACAGGTCAGAAAAAGGCCATATGGCCTGAGGGCCTATCTGAGGAAGAGCTGCTGCGCTGGTGGATCACTGAAAATGGCGGATACATCCACCCAGCCCTGCACCTCATTGACTCCCCGACTTGTGATGGAAGGTGGATATTGAACTCAATCTTGTCCTATAGCAGTTGCAGTGCACGTCATACTGCTTCCAATCCGCACTGGCTGCGCTTGATTAAGTAGGCAGTCTCTGCAGGGGCTGGGTGGCCTCAGAGGAGATCGATTACAAGACCGTCTGCGAAGAACAGCTCATTGTGATTCCCTATGGCCTGGGCTACTTTACCAAAGATGCCGTGGCAGAGCTCAACAAAGGCATACTGAAGGCTGGGTCATTATGTACCCTTCAGGTGCTTTTGAGACTCTGCCTGTTAAGCTTCTGCTTGATCATGTATCCACGGAATGCATGTGACTTCAGCAGGCAGCATCAGCTGATGGCCTAAAACATTGAGGGGTCTGCTTTACATCCAGGAGCTGGTACCAAAGGACTTGATAGAAACTGTGGCTCCACTGGGCATAGCGCTGGCGGCTGAGCGCAAGAAGGGCGACCAGTCTGAGTTCTGGCCCCACCTGCGCCTGCTGCCTGCAGAGCCTGAATCGCCCTGGTACAAGGACTATGATGAGCAGTCTGCCATCTGTGGAAAGCTCGGTGAGCCCCACAAGTTGCGAATATCAAAGTATGGCTGAACTCTGCGGACACAACTATCAATCGCAGGGTGTTTCTGCAGATGTCAAAAAGGCAGGGTGAGGTCAGATGTGTGATGCACCAGTAATATTTTCAGCACGCTGGCGATCATTACATTTCAGAGACCTTTTGGGAACCACCTAAGGCTCATTGGTCTTGTGGGCAGTGTGTCACTGCCAACCTTCATATCAGAAACTTCTCATGTGTCTGCATTCCGTTATAAATTTGAAGTTGATGTCATTAAGGGTTGCTTTTACTGCTGGCAGGGTGGCCGCGCATGCGCAAGAAGGAGCTGCTGAAGAAAATGAGGAAGACCAGGCGCACAATGTCAAACCTTGTAGACCTGTTCTTCAAGCTCACCAATATTGGCACACACCTGGGCCTGACTCAAGAAGAAGCCCTCTGGGGCGTTTCCACTGTAAGGACTTGGTCCCTCTCTGCCTTGGCTGCTGACGAGGCATGTTGGTGATTGCCGGCGGGGAGTTCCCTTCATTACACTGGGCTACTCAATTCAGTGCCGCTGCAGCCTTCTACTGTCTGGCCAAACAGAGGCGTGTGCCCTAATGACGAGTCTGATGCACTTTGATGGGGTCACAGGTTGAGGTGAGGAAGTACAGCTCGGGCATGCAGTGCAATCTCAAGCCTGCCATTGACTTCCTGAACCACCACCACGAGGCGGGCGGAGTCCTGAGGTGAGGACATGTCTTTTTCAGGAAGCACCTGCGTCATCTGAAAACGGATCTTTTATTGGCGTGGGGACATCCCGTGACCACGTTGGGGGTGTTCTCCAGCATTCTGCAAATTTGGGCGACCCCTCATGTGTTGTGTTGTACCCTTTCAGGCTTGCCCCAACTACCAAATATGACTTTGAAGATCGCAGCCTGCTCCAGATGGTGTTGTCAAGCGTGAACACAAAGCCCAAGCCGATCGCAGCAGGTAAGACCGGGGATTAGAGTGTGCTTGAGCTGCCGAAAGGAGTACCTGAGATTATTCGCATGCTAGCAAGAACTGTGCCCTGTCTTCATGCGCAGGAGAAGAACTCTTCATCCTGTACCCTTCTGGGCCAGGAAAAGTCACAAGAGATGAGATTTTGGAAAGGAATCTGATGCTATATGGAAGCGTGATGGAAGCCTGCCCAGCTGACTTGATATACAATAAGAGTGGTGGTGAGCATCTCATGCATTTGTCCTCGTTTGCATTGCGGTCTTTGTGATTTAATTGATGGCTGATGCCGCTTGCGTCGTGGCAATTCCAAATAAAGTGTCAAAGATTGCCAGGCAGACAGAGTCTGGCATGTGCTGCAGGGACTCCCGTTCGGAACCTTTACATTGACGGGATGGCAGCACAGAGCATCTCAGAGCAGCACTTCAATTTCACTCTGGAAGAGAAGACCGCTTTCAGCAAGAAATGCTGGGATTTGTTCAAAAAGGATCCTGAACATCCGTACCTTGTGAAATTCTGGCGCCCAAACATCGACTCCTACAGTAAGTATCCAACAGCCTCTGGCATGTCGAGGCCCCTAGGAACCTCTGTCTGAGCACTTCTACTTTTTGACCTGCAGTGGCGTGTTCCTATTGCCGCATGCCTACCATTTTATCCAAGCTACCAATTAAAAAAACACAGCGTCTGCCCATTCTCAATCCACACGTTTGGTTGAACATTCAAGGAGTGGCCTGGGGGCCAGTACTTAGAGCCATACTTCTGCACATGCGTACATCAGAAATCGATGCACTCGTCTGAAAGCTTGAGGTGCTTCTGGCATACATGCAGGGAAAGCGGAAGCGGAGGGAACTTTGTCAGAGGAAGTGCGAGTGCGCGTTGAGCCGCTGAAATGTGTCCACCCAGACTGCCCCAAGCATGCAGGCTACGGCAGGAAGCAGCTGTACTGCAGAGGCTGCTACGAGCCCTACTGCAGCAGTGCATGCCAGAAGGGGCACTGGCGGGAGCACAAGTCTGTCTGCAAGGTTATGGCTGAAGCACGGCAGCGTTCATAGGACTTGCAGGCATGATGCCCAGCTGCCGCCACAGATATGAGCTGCCATAATTAAAGAATGTTTTCACAAGATCTGTGAGCTTCTGACGTCATATAAGTCGAGCCGAGGCTACTGTACTACTGGCAGCATGCGCCGTTCCAAGCATGTAATCCTACCGGGTGTTTAGAGGTGCTGCATCATACGACCTCTGTGTGGAAGCACCCCATTTCGGAATCAGTTTGTGACAGGAGCCTGTGTGAGAAGGAATATTAGAGTATGTAGCGGGTGCACGCACGGCATCTGCAAGCTCAGACCACCCAGATTCACATGGGTCATTGCAACAAGTGCCTAAGTAGGCCGACGCCGATTCAGAGTCCTTCTGTGCGCAGCCTGGCCCAAACTCAACAATACGAGTCCTAATCTTCCAGATTGCTTGAATCCAGAGATATAAGAAAGTACAGACATCTCTCTGAAGAGAGAACGATTTCAATATCCTCTCGATTTGTGACAAGTTTACGCATATTCCTTAGCACCCAAATTGCTCGTCGACAGTGATCACTCGTGGATCACACGCAATGCAACAGGTGTAAAGAGGCCCATTCGTATGCTCTCTAGCTTTGCGATTAAAGCTATCGGACCCCGGTCCTGAATATCCTGCACACTTGCTTACAAGACTAATGCCTGTTTCAATAAAATTTACCAAGGAATAGATCCGTTAGTTACGCAAGATATCTTGTGCGCAGTGGATTTTCAATTCCTACCAGCTTATAGATGCCGGCAAGGCCAAACAAGAGTGGCCTAAGTTCTCTCTTGTGAACAGAACCAAAGATAAAGGTGAGACGGGCACTTCCTTCATCCGTACTCTCCACTTGATAATGAATTCAATAGTCTGCTCCTGGTCGCTCCAGTTTCCTGCTTGGAAGCTCTTTCTGATGCCTGACAGGTCCTCCAAAGCTGCAATGGCCTGAAGGGCTGTCTGAGGAAGAGCTGATGCGCTGGTGGATCACATCAAAGGGCGGATACATTCACCCTGCTCTGCGCCTGATGAAGTCTCCCACCTGCGATGGCAGGTGACATACCAATTCCACCATCATCATAGAGCATTGTTCAAAGCTAGAGTGTGCAATTTACAGTGAGCAATATGTGTTACACAGGGGCTGGGTGGCATCAGGGGAGGGGATTGGCTACAGGACTGTCTGCGAGGAGCCCCTCTTTGTCATCCCCCATGGCCTGGGATACTTCAACAAAGATGCTCTGACGGAGTTGAACAAACTTCTGCGCCAGACCGGGGCACTGCAGGATGTTCAGGTAATAAATCATCCCTTGCCCTGCCAAGCATGCCTATCCTTAAACGCTGAGACACGCACATGATATGTGGTTTTGATCCATGGCTTCCTTATTCTTGGCCCAGTGTTTTGCTGCTCGTGGCCTGGCGTTTCATTGGCTTTGCTTTGTGTTCAGGAGCTGGTACCCGAAGATCTTCTCTTGGATATTGGGCTGCCGCTGGGTATAGCACTGGCTGCTGAGCGCAAGAAGGGCGACCAGTCTGAGTTCTGGTCCCACCTGCGTCTGCTGCCTGCAGAGCCACAGGCGCCCTGGTATAAGACCCCAGAAGAGCAGTCAGCCATCTGTGACAAGCTGGGTGAGTCCCACAAGCAAGCCCTTGCTACTCCTTCTCGCTTGCTAGCACGCTGCTGTGGTGCATGTGTATCAGCACAACGCGTGCAGCTGATCTGGGGTACTTTGCCAGGGACACTGCGGCAGAGCTCACCAGAGTTCTGAAGAGCCGTGGTTCCAAGTACAGTCTTCAGGTGTGGAGTTGTATCCTCCTGTCATGCAGCCAATATGATTGCCATGCATGCGGCTCTCTTGGGATCTCTTGGGACATATGCATGCATGTCACAAGCACCTCAATTCATGACATGAACTCTGTGCTGATGCATGCAAGGGTTCTGTGAGGTCCAGGATCTTGTAGCGAGAGTCCTATCTGAAAACTCACGTGCTAATGGGCATTGCACTGGCGGCTGAGCGCAAAAAGGGCGACCAGTGTGAGTTCTGGCCCCCACCTGCAATTACTGCCTGCAGAACCTGAATGACTCTGGTTCAAGACAACAGCGGAGCAGTCTGCCATCTATGACAGCACAGGTGACTCCCATGACAAAAATATACAAAGCTACTTGGTTTGAGTTGCAGTCATTGTTTTAACATATCTGAATTATAGTGTGCAGGGTTGTTGACTCGTAGGATGGCCATCGCGCCGCAACAAAGCAATTATCAATTGCCTCCGGCAGGACAAACGCGAGATGTGGATTTTGGGGGATTTGTACTTGACGGGGACCAATCTGGGAACACTTCTGGGGCTGACTTGTAGAGGTTTCATGTGGGGCACGCCTGTTGTAATAATTTAAACCCTCTGACCGCGCAGAGATCCTTCGTACTCATGCTTTGGTGTGATGGCAGGGGTGGCAGTCATTGATACACTTATATACCTGCACTTTACATGTGCCTCTGCTGCAAGTTTTTCTGCATGGCAGCGAGTGCAAACTGCATGTGAGTTGCTGGTGTCGCAGGCTCAGATTTGAATGCAGAGCTCTGGAATGCATGGTGTCATTCCAGCAGGCATTTGACTTCCTCAAGCACCATCCTGAGGCTGGTGGAGTTATGAGGTAAGGACACATTCATGACTTCAGGCTATTGCTTTCTTTGCAGCATGCACATGCCACTGTCTACCCAAGATGACTTGCAGGTGGGGAATATGGCACAATAGACCCCAAGTGATACCGGCATCACTGTGGATCTGTCTTCACTGACAGACCTGGAATACTGATTCCTCCGAGGGTCTCAGTTCGTGACTTTGCAGGGTGGCCCCTGACAAAGCAGCAGATTTCAACGATTGTCACCTCCTTCAGCTCGTCCTGTCATGCATGTCTCCAAAGCCCAAATCGCTGTCACCAGGTGAGTCTACAGACAAGCCTTTGTTTTCCATACTCTCGAACTCTCATGCATGACTTAAATTGGTAAGCAGGTGTAACTCATTACCTCTTCTGCTGCCGTGCGAAGGAGAGATGCTGTTCATGATGTAAATGCTGACCCACAGCGCGCAAGGGAGACACTCCTTGAAGATGGCTTGATCCAATTCGGATGTGTGCTGGAAACCTCCATTGCCACTGCCCAGCTCACCATGGAAGGTGAGCTCCCTCACTGAGCTGGCAGCAATCCTCTTTTCTACAATATCAACTGTCCAGCACTGAGAGCATGAGTGGAGATACAAACTGCCGTGCCCTGCATGCATGCCTGATGTCACGCACTATGCTATTCGCTGGTCATAGGGTGTGTTCAATGAAAACAATTTGGTTGGGGGACTGCAAAGAAGACCTAGCTGGTCCCCTGCCGCCTCCTACAGCGGGGGGTCCTTTTGCTTTCTCATAACCGATATTTCCCGTTTGGCCGTCGCCTTGGACTTCTGTCCGCTCGTAGATCTTGATTAGAGTGGATGCAAGCAAGAAGAAGAAGTTGCTCGCGTGATAGGCGATAGTACTTTGCCCCGGAACGGGCTGATCCTTTGGCTGTCCGTGCAGACAGGCACGGGAACTTACAGAGCTCACATTCGTGCAGCCGGGCCCAATATAACGCAAAGGTATCGTTAGATTTGATAGATGTCGATTGCCGCAGATGTTGCAGAACAGATCCTAGACCGTATACAGGAGTCATCGTGAGCAATGCTCGACGCATTCCCAGACGCAAAGCACCAGGTGCTCGCCCTCGGCCTTCCCGACACCGATGTCTAATAATATTATTTTAGTATTAATGAAAGGGATCATAAACACCACAATTGGAACTACCTGAAGGAGTAGAAGGGAGATATTGACCTAGACAACTCATGAGACACACTCGAAGAAATAATCCTTCTTGTTCGGCGCAGTGGCTCTACAAGGCATACAGCCTCGTCAATCCCGCCAAGAGGGCTCTGCCCAAGTTCTCCTTTCATGAAGGCATGGAAGCTGCTCGTTTCGGAAGCCTTGGCTGTATGTTCACCCATTGAAAAGGATCCTTCTGCTGAACCTGATCTTCGTTTCTAACCTGATATGTTCGTTAGGTCACTCAGAGCTTCAGTGGCCGGAAGGGATGTCTGATGAGGAGCTGCTGCGCTGGTGGATCACTGAAAATGGAAAGCACATCACCCAGCCCTGCACCTGACAAAGTCCCCCACCTGCGTCGGCAGGTGCGCACTGAAGCCTGGTGAACTGTGTACTAGCTCCAGGCATTGAGTGCAAAGTGGCAAGATCATTGTGCGTGTGTCATGCAGGGGCTGGGTAGCATCAGAAGACATTGACAAGAAGACTGTGCGCAGAGAGCCTCTCATGGTCATTCTGTACGGCCTGGGTTACTATGCAAGAGATGCCCTGGCCGCGTTGAACCAGATATTGCAGGACAGCAACTTCAAACAGTCCATCCAGGTGCTATCTTTGCACAACACTCATGGCAATTTGGGCCATCATGCATTTGATCCCCGAGGGGTTAAATTGAATGTTTTATTGCACTCAGCTTGGATCTGGCGAGTCCAACATGGGGTAGAGGATTGTGGCAGCCCTTCACTGCACCTTGCTTCTTGGCAGGAAAAGCGTTGGAAAATGATTTAAAAAATAGTACACTCAGTGGGGCTCTTGGCATAGGCTGTTGGCAGTAACAAGAATGAATGTGGTGACTAGGAAATGATGCCAGAAGAGGTGTGGGACAGCTCAGTCCCGCTGGCAATTGCAATGGCGGCTGAGCGCAAGAAGGGCGACCAGTCTGAGTTCTGGCCCCACCTGCGCCTGCTGCCTGCAGAGCCACAAGCGCTCTGGCTCAAGACCCCAGCAGAACAATCTGCCATCTATGACGACCTGGGTGACTTGAATCGCACGTTGCCCTCCATACTGTTGTACTTGCTAACAGCCATGGCAACCTTTCCTTGCAGGTTGCATGTATTCTGCACATGGTCTTGCAGTGCTGCTCAATGCTAGGGAGGGTCCTCTCACCATTGAGTACTGACAGACTGGTATGAATGGGAACAGGACGGCCAAAATATGGCAAGAATGCAGTGATGAAGCTACTCAAGGAAATAAAGCAATCTGCGGAGAGCCTTGTGGATTCCTTTCTGCAGGAGACAAACCTTCACGTACTCCTGGGCATTACCCGCGAAGAAATTCTGTGGGGTCTTATTACAGTGAGGCATTACAGCCTGAGTCCCGATTGTCCTGTAAAGCCCATTTATGTAGCGTGTGCTCTGTGTTCAAGGTTTTTTGGGTGTGCTACATTGTTACACAGGTATGCACATGCATTGTTGCTTGCTCAGCATGGGTTTCTCGGTTCTGTAGAAAATCTCTCAATGTTCAGGTTAATATGAGGCAGCACAGCTCAGGCCAAGAGGGCCACATCAAGGTGGCTCTTGATTTTCTGAACCACCACTATCTGGCTGCCCCAATCCTGAGGTGAGATTCATGGAAAGCATGCTTGACATTCAGTTTCCCCACCCCTTGTAGAAGCATCCTTTGAAAGCACGTTCATGTCTGGAGCACCTAATCAGCATTCCGGAGAAATTTTACATGGGATTCTGTCTACATGCAGTTTCGAGCCATCTGATCCAGGATCCACAATATTCGATGCTGACATCCTTCAGATGGTGATTTCCAGTAAGTCTGTGAAGCCATCCGCCCTTGCAAAAGGTAATGCAATATTGACAAAGCGCACTGCAAACCCCTTTTGGACTCTAGAGAAGACAGAAGACTTGCCCTTGGCAGTGCAGATATCTCATTGGAGACGCTGACCTGGCGGTCGCGAAATTGCTGTGCAGGGGATGAGCTCTTTGTTATCTATCCTGACGGAGACGCTAGTTTCTGGAACAGGAAGAAGGATCTGATTGAGAATTATTTTGTCAATTATGACGTTATTATGCAACCTCCTCATTGTGAGCCCTTTTCATGCACAGCCGTCTCCAATCATGTTCTCGATCTGTTTATTTGAAGCTTTGCAGCCTGCCCATATTCGGAAGGGAAAAATGCCGGATCAGATTGGCCTTCCTGCACTCGCCCAATTGAGACAAGCTATGTGCCTGTGTTGCGCAGGGTCTGTCTTTGATTGGTGTATTGATATGCCATTCGTCGTTTCAAAGAGGCCCTACAAGCTGACATGGGATGAGGAAAGGATCCTTGAAGACAAGTTAAACGCTCTGGCCGAGACCGACCCTGGACATCCCCTCATTGTAAAGTACTGGCTGCCCGAGAAGATGAAGCGGGGTAAGCTCATCTGCCCTGCTTGAACTGTATCAGAGCAATGCATGCCGACAATGCCAACTCAGATGCAAAATGCCCTCCTAGGAAGTGTGCGCTCAAAATACCTTAACTTGCAATTTGAAAGGTTATTGCTTTCCTGAGCAAGATCTCGGCTCATAGTTGCTAGAAGTCCGTGCATGCTATCAAGTCACTGCTCTGCCAGTTCTGTCCCGACAGGTTTGCTTGAAGTCGTATGTGAAAGAATGCCTCATTGTGCTTGCAGAGACATTGCTCTTGCAGATGTTCCCTAAGAGGCGATCAGCGCAGGCTACCTCAGGACCGCAATTCATGGCAGGAGGCGCTTTTATCGCAGCAGCACTTGCAGGCAGAAATGCAGCTACAATTGCCAGGAGGCGCACTGTCCAGAGCAAAAGCCTGCCTGCAAGGCTTCGGTGGCCAAGGGGCCCTGCATGCATGATGTACAAGCACAACCTTTGCATGCGATGCCACGTCCGATAATCAGCCCTGGCAGCAGTGGGATCAGGCCTCAGATGTGACTTTTGTGGTTCTCTGCAAGATTGTGTATAGAGTGCTGTGATGAACTGAGCATATAGCTTGGCGTGCGGTTTGGAAAGAGGATGTATATCAGGTCTGCACAGGTCGGTACATTTGATGCACACTTTGCGCATGTGGGAATTTGGGAATCACATCCAGGAAGTCATGACCAGCAGAAAGAGCCATGCTGGTTTAACTTCCTGCATGCACACACAGGGTTGCAGCCTTTAATCCTGCCAGTTGACAGATTACTCAACTTTTAATCTTTATCACAATCCTGAAGCCTGTCTGTCTGTCTGTCTGTCTGTGTGATGGAGATGTCTCGTACAGCAGCAAGAGAATTGCTCCAGTACTTGCAGCATGGGCAGTGGTCACGGGGTGCTCCGTATGGACATTCACAAAATCTGCCATGATGTTGCTACTCAATTTAGATGCAAATTTGCTGTGGCATTTTTAGCTTGACTGTGCCACAACTTGTGTGTGGTCTTGATGGCCTCATGCATGCATGCGCACTTAATGAAAAAACACATGATATGCATTCTGCATGTCACTGTCTTGACTTTGGCAAAAAACCGGATGCACAGATGAACATGCAATGCAAGCTATACACTGAGCTTGCAGCATGCCCTCTAGGAGGTCCTCCAAATATCTACATGCCAGAATATGCAGGTGTAAAATTTTGGCAGAGGCAGTGACAAATCCTGGAGGACAACCTAGATAGGCAATTGCATCATAGCGACCAACTCTCACTTTCTCGCTTAAGCTTTGAGGCTCAGTTTTTCAGGCTCGGCCGCTACCTGTATCGAGGACTTTCATGTAAATCGCAAGCTTCTTATCCGAGAGAAGAGAGAAGCGGACGACGGAAAGTAATGCCCGACCGTAAAGTGCCTGGCGGCTTGAAGGCCAAACTTCTGGTGTGCAACATCGATATCATCACTGATTCTCAGACGTCGTCGCTTCTCCAAACAATGGGTTCGAATTCGCTTTACTCTTGGTTGTGGCAACTCCAATTGAGTGGCTAACGCGAAATTCGGGCGCAGTGGACGAATAAAGCATATCGACAAGTAGCACAGCCTGAAACGTTTCCAACTCTGCTGGACAGCTGGCAGCAGAGAGGTTTGTTTTTCAGCTTGCATTACTTTAGGCTTCAAGCACTTGCAACCTGCCTGTAGTACCACACTGACCTGGTGAGCTTACTGTGCTTTCCTCAGAGTGCTTTCGAGGTGAGTGGCCCGATGATCTGTCCGATGAGGACCTGCTGCGGAGCTGGATCACTGACAATGGAGGCTATGTGCACCCTGACCTGCACCTGACACAGTCTCCCAACTGCCAGGGAAGGTGCAAACTCACTCACATCAGACAGTCCTTAAATTGTAGACTGGCGAACGTCATTTGCCATGTACAGATGCCACAAACATCCTTCCAGGGAACTCTGATATGCAATGCAGGGGTTGGGTGGCTGGGAAGCTGATTGACTTGGAGACTGTCTCCACTGAGCCGCTCATAGTCATCCCTTTGGGGCTGCGGCTGCAGGCAGCAGACGCTGTTGTAATGCTGCAGCAGGTGATGGTTGATGTCGGCTGGAAAGGGAGACTGGAGGTGTGTGATATGCCAGTAGTGCACGGCAAGTGATATATATATATATATATATATATATATATATATATACACGAAAAATCACATCCCTCACGTGCACTGTAAAAGTCGGAACATGTCATGGCCTCTGTGCAACACTGCGGCACAATTTGTCATTGCAGGACGTGCCCAATGCCAAGTACTACCTTGAAGGAGAGATCCCTCTTGCGGTCTGCCTTGCTCATGAGCGCAAGAAAGGAAGGCAGTCACCCTTCTACCCCTTCATGAACCTCCTGCCCAAGACGGCCCCATCCTTATGGCTCAAGAGCAAGGCAACCGCCAGGCAGCACCTGGCAACTCTGGGTACGGCACTCCTATATGGCAGCACAGGATTGTTAATATACAATTAGGGTACTTAGGTTCACTCTATTTGTTGCTGTTGCCCTTGATGTGCATCATTTCATGGGGTGAGCAGGCCTTACACCCAGTCAGATGGCGATCGTTCATGGGCAGATATTTGAGGTTGACAAGAAGGAGTACGTGCCAGCAATCCGGCAATTCTTGGCCTCCACTCCTTTTGGTGCGGCTCTGGGAGTGACTGAGGCTGATGTCCAGTGGGGACTGTCCCAGGTGAGGTTCCTCACATACTCTCACTCAGCCCTGTGCCGGCTGCTCCAGCAAGTTGGCACTCTCTTCTGGCTTTCTTGCTGTGATCAACCCTTGCTACAGTGAGTCGCGTGTTGAGCAAAGTCCCTTTCCCGTGGTGGGCAGGTTCTCACACGCCAGCACAGTGGGGGTTCGGCCGGCAATGTGAAACCGGCCATTGACTTCCTTAACCATCACGGCTCTGCTGGAATGATATTGACCATGTACGCACTAGTGCTCACCCAAACCGAATATGTTTTACCAGCAAACTGCTGCTCTCAGCAGAGTCGCCTGAGTGTGACTACGCAATTCATGCACGCATGCATGCGCGCATGCCCAAAAGTTGTTTATTGTGCTTCTGCAGGGCTTTTGCAAAGACAGTGCCTGTGCAGCTCCCAAAAGAGTCCCTGCAGCTGGTCATGTCCATCATGGATGGATCCCCTAGGCCGCTGCAGCCAGGAGACGAGCTGTTTCTGGGCTATCCTGGCCCTACCGCAACCTCACCAAAGCATGCTGAAAGAATCATGCTTTCGTCAGTTGCAATTTTTGGGGCAGTCCTGGATGAGACAACTGCCCAGGAGCCACACAAAGTGCAAGGTTTGTCATCATATATCTCAGACTATCGGATTCTCTGTGACGCACCTCCCTTTGCTCGACACACTGTTGACATCGTGCCGAGCGCACTTAAATATTCTGTTTGCTGTGTCATCACCTGATGCAGGAAATTATATCATTCACGATGACACGTCATTAACCGGCAGCAATTGGGTACCCAGCCAGGATCAGTGGGTGCAGCTGCTGGTTGACTTGAAGGACCTGTTTGAAAAGACGCCGGATCATCCCATCATTCGGCTCTTCTTGGAGCCTTGCGGCTTTGAAATGCGCGGTAATCTCTTTCCCTTGTGTCTTCCCATTAGTCTGCATGCTGGCGCAAACATCTCTGGCATTTAATATTGCCATTCTCAGATTGTGCCATGCAAGCTCTTGTTACAGGAGGCAATCTTCTGACACGGTGTCATTTCAGTTCCACTGCGATGTGTCTATGGAGGCTGTCCAAAGGGCAGGGTTCCTTTGGGTACCAAGCAGCCCCAGTGCTCAGTCTGCCATGCGCGCTACTGCAGCCAGGCATGCCAGAAAGCACACTGGCGGGAGCACAAGCCGCACTGCAAGCTAGCAGCGCTGAACATGAAGTGACTAAAACCCCTCATACCCCTGAAATTCCCGATTGAAGTGAGGTCCAGGATTGGCGTTGCACCTTAAGGGGACTTTTATATATATTGGATCTGCCTTACTGCAGGGCAATCTGTAGATTGGCGGCAGTCCAGTATGATGCATGCTTGACATCAACAGCACATTGATGCAGATTCACCGTTCCAATTGAGCATGGGACTACCAATATCACCTTGTGTGGCAAGCAAGTTCCATGCAATGTTTGTTACAGGAGGGGCTATGCTCAGGAGGGCAAGTTTAATGCAAATGGTGGTTCTTAGCTTTGCATGCGATGCATTGATGCTCATTTGATTGGCATGACGAATCGCATTGTCACGATGGAATGGCTTCCTAATTTGGCAGCGAGGCTGCTCTCGAAGTTCTCTTGCATCGAAGCTTTCTCCTTCTGCCTACAGGATTGCATCTTGGTCCCGACGATATGCCTACGTGTGCAAATGCAAACATATTTGACTTAGAGATGGCGCAGCCACAGGGCAAGTCTCTGGATGATTCGCTTAACGGCTTGAAGTCGGATTTATTGGTTCGCCCAGGCTCAGTCTTGCAAACCATTACCTTTATCGAATGTTTGGTCTCACTCACCAGATCCTTTCGCCACCTGTGGTCACGAGTGAGCGAAGAATATTGAAATTGCTTTCGTGTTTGGTTGTCTCACTGATTTATGGACTGTTGCGCAGTGGTCATGCAACCTATACCAGAAAATCAGGCGAGTTCAGAGATGGCCATCGATTTTGGAAGCTGGAAATAGAGAGGTGAAAGTTTAATTGACAGCTTCTCAGCTTGAATTTGCTACTTGGTCGCATCTCCAAATGCACTGGCTGACGATGATGTCAACAGCTTGTCGTGCTCTACGATCAGGTTCCGTCCAGGGCAGCTGGCCCAAGGATGTGTCAGATGAGAACCTGCTGCGATCCTGGATCACTGACAACGGAGGCTATGTGCACGCTGACCTGCACCCGACACAGTCTCCCACCAGGGCAGGTGCTCTGCCCCTCTGGACCGAAATGCAGATCACAACTCGCCCTGCAGGGAGACACTTCACTTGATAATTTGAGATGCATTGCAGCGGTTGGGTGGCCAGGAAGTACATTGACTTGGCCACTGTGTCCACCCAGCCGCTGATGGTCATCCCATTTGGGCTGAAGCTGCACTTTGGATATGCAGTGGCCATGTTGAATCAGGCCATGATCGACATTGGCAAAAGGTGTGCTGTGTTGGGCTCGCGTGTGTAAAAAGATTTCCAGGGCTGGCCAATAAGGCCAGTGTTGATTTCTTGCTATACTTACAGTACTATGTAAGGCAAGATCTGCAATGTGGATGCTGCAGGATCTGTATGGATGGAAGCATCGGAAAGACACTGAGTGCCCTCTCGCTCTGGCTCTAGCCTACGACAGCAACAAGGGGCCTCACCCTTGTTGAGGCTGCTACCTGAAGAGGCCCCATCCTTGTGGCTGAAAGAAGTCAGGAGGCATTTGTCCAGCCTGGGTGATTCTGAGCTTCTATTCATGCAGATTTCCTGGCAATATCTGCATCTGCATATATTTCAAGTGCATTGTATGGGCCTAGGGTGTGAGCTGTGCTGCTACTGTAATCGCATTCAGTACGCATCTGCAGAACCAGCCATTGGGTGGGAGATCTCGGCAACCATCATCGCATAGCAACATCGTGGGAGGTTTTATCTTGTCATATATTAAGTTTGGATTAAAAATCCCATTATGCAGGAGGCGGGATGTGCGGTCCCAACTCCATTCCTGGCTGACATGCTTGTGGGGACTTCCAATGCCTACCGAAAAGTTCTACTTCGAACGACCCTGGAAGTTTCCGTTTCTGCCGGAAGCATGGGATGAGAGAGGTGTGCTTCAAACCATTCCTCCAGGCTTTGAGCAAAGTCTTGATCAGCCTGCTGCATCATGCTGCCATGGACGGCAATCTCTAATTCCCTCTGCTCTTTCCGGAATACTTTAATGGCCCTACTTGGTATGCTATATCTATTGCAGCAGTTTTGAAGTAAGATTTATGGCACGTTGCACCTTGGTGTGACCCAAGGCAGTCATGACAGCGCAGCACGTGCCTTCAATTATTACAAACTCTGAATAACAGTGTTCTGCAGCTTCAGCTTTGGCTTTTGCAAAATCAAAGAAGACCGAGAGGAAAACCAATGGTGTTCTCATGCATGAAGCGCAAACCCAGCGCACTGGCGCCAGGTGAATTAAAGCAGCCTTAGAAACAACCCAGTCATGCATGAAATTACACACCTAAGATTGTGTCGATTTTAGGTGCACCCCGTTTGCATGCGCAGGGGACGAGCTGCTGGTTGTCTACCCCCCAGGAATCCGGCGGGCTCCACATCCGAGCGTGAGATTGAGGACTGCATCGTTTACTTTGGATGCGCCTTGGAGCCTTGCTGAAAAGGAGCCGCCTTTCGCGACGATGGTACGTGTGCATCCTGCCTGTGCTTACTAATCTGCTGGGATTGCAGCTTTGCATTTGGTTTGCAGCCAGACTCAAGGTGGCTGCCAGAATCCTGGTCTGTTACTGCGTTGAATAGACAAGGGAACAGGAGCGCACACTCATGCCTGAGACATCGCTTCTGAACAGGGAGCGCCCTGGGGCTTGCGACCATCTCAGGAAAACACTACAGCCTGACATCGGAGGAGAATGGTGCCTCAAATAACATTTAATGGAAGCTATACGAGACAAATCCTGAGGCGGCATTCATTAAAAGATACTGGCTTCCCATGAAGACCGAGAAAGGTACATCAGTTTGCCAGTACACTGTTGCTTGGATTTGGGAGGAGCTTGACATGAGTAAGTGAAAGTGGATAGCATCAGGTCAGCTGCTGGACTCTTGTGCAGCAGCTGTGTACCCCTTCAGGCATTCATTCTCCCCTGATAATGCCGGCGTGTCTTTCTGGTCTGCTCTAGCGATAAAGAAGGCTTGTATAGCTCAGACCGTACATGCACTTGAAGCCTGAAATAGTGCCCCTCAGGCGTACAGTGTGATCGGAGAGAAGATAGAGGCAGAGGGCCGCCTTTCAGCTACAGGGATCCGGCAGATGCAACCCCTGGAGTGCATCAACCCGAGATGCCCCAAGGATCCGGCCTATGACACCAAGCAGATGCACGGCAGTGGGTTGCAATGCCCCCTACTGCAGCCGCGCATGCCAGAAGACAGAGTGGCCCCAGCACAAGCCGCACTGCAAGATCTCAGCTGCTGCAAAACAGCGGCTCCAGAACCTGTCTCTGTGATGCCGTGCATTTGCATGCAAGAGTACTGGGTGCTGCGGCATGACTGGCGGGATATCCTGTTAGGTGCTCTGCATTGGGACACATGCAAGCTGTTGTCAGGTTGTGTAAACATGATTGATTCTCTGCTGGTAGCGGGAGATATGCCTTGGCCGCGCCCCTGTCAAGTTAATTGGTCCCTGAAATTAAATCACAGTATGCATGCACATGCAGTGCCGCACATGCGGCATGTAATGCACAGTGCTCCCTCCGCACTTCATTCCCTCATTATTTTCATGCAATAACAGAGATGTTGTCATTGCTCGCACAGGGGAAACTGCACCTCAGCAGTCACGAATGGGACTCAATGAGAAGCCATGTGCCACCATTTTGAAAATGCCTAAACAGGCGGCCCACGCTTTCATGCAGGATCCATCGCCGTGGTGCTGCTCGGTGAAAAACAGATCGTAATATTGTCATGAGAAACTTCTACTCTTAAATAAATTCTCGTCCTGAATGTCATCGGCATCATAATCCACAAGCTTACGAAACGTCAGCCTCTGCTAATTGGACTCCCCAGGCCTGCACGCCCTCTATCAGGTTTGGGCTTTGAAGCGGTAATGGAAGTAAATGCAAGTACCTTCAAAAGATTATTCTCATGCTTGGGAAGTCAGATCCGCTGGTGCTGAGTCTACGGCTTGAGACAGGAACACAAAGGATTCTCTCTGAACCATAATGTTCAGTCTGGAGCGATCGTCGTTCTCCTGCTGCGCAGGGGATTTTCACATCGTTCAAGCTTACAAGCCCATCCCAGCGTCACTCTCAGAGAAGGAAGTGCAATGGGGAATTGTTTGAGTCCCCCACGGCAGGTGAGCTGCGATTGCGCTGCTGCCGCCCTTTCGGCACACGATCAATGATTTGAATGATATTACGATACTCCAGGATTCCGAGCTGCTTGTGTGATTGTGTAGGAGGAGGAGGAAGAGCCCAACGCTGTGCACGCTCTCCCCATTGAGCTCTGGGAGAAGATTGCTGGCATGATGCAGACCGAGGAATGGGCACGCTGTAGTGGCACATGCAGGTGGTTCCTGACGTTCAGTTGCCTCTGGCTAGTGGCTGCAGGTGTAAGGCATTGCGTTCTGTGAGCAAGCCACACTTGATAAGAATGGGCCCACTGCACTGCTGAGGAAACCTCTCGCTATCCATGCAGGGCCACATGGTCGGTTCAATTGAAGCGCATCAGAGTGCAAGAACGGCCACTCGTGGCCATGCTCCGGCCTGGGTCAGTCCTGCGGTGGGTGGTGCGCCACTGGCAAGCAGCCCAGACGATCAGCATGGATGTCAGGCACAGTGATCCGATGCCAGAACTAGCAGCCGATCAGCATCACAGCACCATGCTGCCGGTCAGGGAGCTTAACCTGCGCCTTCACAACCACAGCAAAACATGGAGCACATGGATACAAGCCGTGCTGTCACACGCTCCGCAGCTGGACTACTTGTCACTAACCATCACAGAGTGCCCGCTGCTCCCAGCAATGCCGCAGCTGCAGCATTTGCTTTTGTCAGCCAGGTACAGAAACGAGCAGCAGTGGCGGTCGCTGGAGCAGCTGACAGCCCTGCGCACGCTCCAACTAAACACCCCGATCCACTTTGGCATCCAAGAGGATGTGGTTGTCCTCCCTGCAGCCGTCCAGCAACTCTCCCTGACTGGGATCCTGCCACTGGCAGTGCAGCTGAGCGCAACGGCTGCCAGACAGCCTGTCTTCCACATAGATGCCACTGCGATCGAAATTCGGGAAACTGCCGCCCGCTGGCCCATGAATGTTCGCAGCCGCATCAAGAGCGTTGGCATCCGAGCAGAAGCGTATGAGCTTGAGCAGGCGGTGAATGCCCCAATTTGGAACGGGCTGCCAGCACTGCTCCAGCTTCAGATTAGCCCACCAGCTCACATCGGAATCTCGCTGCACTTCTGGCAGCCAGTCCACTTCCATCAGCTGACTACTCTTGTCGTTGTGGTGAGCACAATCTTTTCTCTGTGACAACTTGCAAAAGAGGAAGGCGCATGCATGCCAGTGCCAAAAGACGTGTGCAGTACGGTGTCTGCTGTACTAAAGATTTTCTGCAAGTGGCTTTGTTTTTATCATGATCGGGCTGACTGGATGTCATGTGTGTAGCCTGACAGGCATCCGGCGACCTCTGCATCACTGTACCAGCGCTGCGAAGCCTGCGGCTCTTGCGCTTGAAGACCGAACACAAGCTCTGCTTGAGATTTTCGGATGCTCTTCTCAGTGCTGAATGCATCCATTCCTTTGAAGTCTCATATGCAGAAGGCTCGCTTTGCCGATCAGATGAGATGCAGCTGTTCAGGCAACATCTAGGTCAGGTTGCTGATGATGGCGTCCGATTGATTCGAGAGATATACCAGCAGCCTGAATATCCTGAGGAGAATATTGTGCGCTTGAGGACCTCGCCCATGCGAGTCTGCAGCCGAAGATGCTGGCCCCAGCGCACATGCCAGTGCGGGTGCTGCACCAAGTGCATGGCATATGGAGTCTGTTGTGACGACTGCGCTTATAGCTTTGCCTGCAATGAGTGCATTGGTCCCCCTGCCTACAATGAGGCTTCACCGGAGCTAGGATGGAATCTGGCGCCCTTTAGTGGGAATGAGGATGCCTGTGCAAATGAGCACTGCCTGCTACATGATGCAGGCGCAAA
This sequence comes from Coccomyxa subellipsoidea C-169, assembly GCF_000258705.1. Taxonomy (NCBI): domain Eukaryota; kingdom Viridiplantae; phylum Chlorophyta; class Trebouxiophyceae; family Coccomyxaceae; genus Coccomyxa; species Coccomyxa subellipsoidea. Next base: position 462,031 of record NW_005178022.1, read on the forward strand.
TGTGTGACTCCTGGCTTGGACAGCATGTGACCCGATGGTGACTGGCATGCTTTGCGATCGAGGCCCTGAAGTGGCATTGAGAAACTGAAGGTGTAAGCATATACCTGGATGATGCCTTAGCGTGCCATGAGGCCACATGCATGTGCAATGTTTTGCTGCACTCCCCACTATCATTTGTTTCCCTAACCTGCATGATCTCCCTGAAGGGTTCAGGTTGGAGGAACGCCATTCAACGACTTCTTGCATTGTGGCTCAGCAACTGCTGCCTCCCAACCTTGTTTCAAAAGCGGGATTCAAATCACGTCTACGTTGAACCCAATTGTCATCTCAGGGACGCACGAAGGCCCACCAAGGAGGTGTTGGTAGCCTGACGGCTTCCTTCCTCTATCCAGCCCTTTTACATGGCGAGCTGCAGGCAAGCCTCATCTTATTTTTCGTGACACGTGTGTGTCGAGGCTGGAAGAGAAGCTCGTGCAGCGCTTGTGTCAACAATGACATTGTGTCCATCACACTGCTAGGTTGCCAGCACTCTGGATAGATCTGCACATTGTGTCAGTCTCACCGCCGCTACTGCTGGTGCTGCAGGAATGAAATGCAGCAGGGAACAGACACACGCCGTTTCCAGCGCACCGGTGAGCCCTGCTACCAGCAGCAGCAGATTACGAGAAAGCGATGTGTCGTTCCAGCCCTTGACTATACAATCGAAGGACAGCCCTCCGTTTTGGCACCAGCAGCTAGCTGGACACAGGGTGTGTGCAGTCCTGTTCAAGAGAGCCACAGACTGCGTGCCTATGCACATCCTGATACCTCTCCGCTCTGTGTGTTCAGACGATGAGGAAGGCTGCAATTTATGGGAGGACGACGACGCCAGTGACCTTTATGACGCTGATCCATTTTCAGGTAAACCTTCTCATTAGCTCTTGTGACATCTGCAAGTTTGCGTTGCCGCAGAGCCCTGATGGGCGTGTTGTGTGTCTGGAATGCGAACCGAGCTACTTGCCAAAAATGACTCCAGTGTCCATCCAGCAGGACTCTGTTGATCGCTCCCCATCGCAGCGTCTTATGTGTGTGTGGTGGGCGGAACTCAGCGAAGCATTGGCTTATACACAATGCATAAGGTGCCGGTTGGAGAGCTGGTTGTGCTCATGCAGGAGACCACCCGAAGCTCAAGCCCAAGTTCTCTCGTGAATGCTATGAGGCACACGCAGAGAGCGTGGCCATGCAACTGAGCGAAATTCCGTGGACTCCTCGGTTCTGGAGGTCTACCTACCCGGTGAGGAAACCGGTGCTCTTGCAAGTCCACTATTTGCAGGCTTGTTGATTGCTCCAATGCCAATTTCTTGTGCGGATTGACCTTGTTGCTTCATTGCCTGTATCTTGATTCAGCTCGTGCGTGGTGAATGCAAGTGCCATGCACATACAGTGTGTTCCTTGCTGACTCATCGAAAGTGGCACTGGTCCGCTTGTGCTTCTGGCTTCTCCACCGCCGCCGCTGCTGTTGCTGCTGCTGCTGCTGTTGAAAGTGCCAGGAGGAAGAGCGCGCCCTTTTTTAGGATGCCCTGGCTTGCTGCTGTGCAGGAAGAGGAGGAGCTGTCGGAGCTGGAGCTGCTCAAGTGGCGGGTGGAGATCACAAGGCTGTACCGGCCCACAGGCACAGGCGGCCCCTGCCCAGCCGACGATTACTTCTCGAATTCTCTGCGCTATGCTACTGAGGAACTTGCGTTCTTCCATTGCCTGATGGAAGTAACCAGCCGCAAGCCCGGAGCTTTCATCGGTGCCAACCTGGGCAGCGAGGTTGCCCGCCTAAGCGAGGAAGCTGCCAGGAAACAGCGCCGGCCAGGAGTATTCAACCGGCTCATCAAGGCTTGCAAGTTGCCCAGAGCTCAGAGGGCCTCGTAGTCAGCTTTGCCAAGATTACAGGACGGGACTGCGGCCGTCACGTTCATTGCAGGGCCATGCACAGCCAGCAGCCGCCAGCTGTGTCTCGTGCTTGGATTGTTTTGTAGAGCTGGACATGCAGAGCTGTCCAGATGTAGATGTATGCCTGTGTTTTTTCCTGAGGTAAAATGCAGGCCACCTGTGTGGTCTGCCTCTGTTTATACCGTGGCTTACAATCTGTTTGCTGCCCTGGGCTATCCCCTAGAATGTCGGTTGCTCTGTCAACTGCAGAGGTTCATTCATCTCCTACAGGCCTGCGCCTTGCAGATTGACCCTGGGCCATAGCTTGTACTCCCGTGAAGGCCTGTTTCAGATGGGCCAGGCAATTTTCTGCACCCTCCTTAGCGCGCTGGCTCTGAAAGGTCTCTTGTCAACTTGCTGCAGCGGGTCTTGGCAGCAGCGTACCAGGCATTAGATAGGGGTAGTTGCCAGGGTGATGCATGCCATTGTTTGACTTGTAAATAAGGGCAGTCATCTGGGATTGACAGTGCAAAGAGCTAGCCTGGGCCTTAGCTTTACAGCTCTGGACCGCTCGAGTGTTTGCTGCTGTGCTTACCATATTTGGCTCAATTGTGTGCAGCTTCGTTTCTGCTCCTCCTAGTACCTTCTACAGCATGCATTGCCGGCAAGATGCGGCAGGAAGTAGAGGAGAGGCACCTGTGGATGCCCAGGCTTTTTTTGCTTGCATGCAGATGCTATGCTGAACACACAATCATTGTGAATCCTTTACCAAATTCAGTCTTGGGCGGGTCAAGTTTGTGGTAGGAAGTCTGTGCCAGCCCAATTGGCCATGCCCATGCATATGAGAAACGTTGAAGGAGCTTAACATCCATGATTGCCCGGTCGTACCTTCCAGCAGTCACAACTCCGCCTTGAAAGTGGCTCAGCACAGCCAGCAATCCTTCTGCAATAAGGTGCTGTGCGCTGTATTTGTTTGTCCAGGAACGTATCACGATATCATATAGGCCTAGGCCCTAGGGTCCACACGTGTGCGCTGTGCTGCTACTGTAATCGCATTCAGTACGCAGAACTAGCCTTAGTCACCTTCACAGAGCAGGGCAGCCTGCATGCATGCGCATATGTTTTAGATGTTGGATATAACAGTCTGTCTGATGATCATGCCGTATATGCATGCGCATGCTGGCTGATCTGATCCGGGTCTCTGCTTCCATACACGCTGAAGCCTTTATAGACAGCTTTTGCTGCTACTACTATGTACCATTCTCTTCTCATTTAAAGGCAATACCAACATCAAGCAACGCATGATCCACTCCCGATGACGTTTGGCCCATGTGCACCGAGTGGCGTGGCACATCATCCTGCTTAGGCACCCCCTCGGATTGCAACAGCGCGTTCACCTTCCTAGCATGCAAGCCTACCAGCGGAATGTCATGACTCATGCGGGCTTTGGACATCTCTGTTTCCAGTAAGTCCCTGGTCCTGGCCCTGCGTATGCTTGCTCTCATTTGCCGTGCATACCTGCAGATATTTGCCTTCCTTGCAGAGTGATTCAATAGGCACTCTGAGCATGCACTTCTACCATTGAATATTGCCATGTTGAAGTGTAGGGCAGCCGTTGCATCCCATCAACCCATCATGCCTGAAGAAACAGACACCAGTGTTCACCAGGCATTTCCACAAGGTTGTGCGCCATGCGCCTACTGCAGCACAGCATACCCAAAAGCAACCTGGCGTCAGCACAAGCCCATCTTCAAGGCCGTGAATGCTGTAATGCACTTTTGAGTCCGACTGTGAGTCACCTGATACAAAGTGGCAGCGCCTTGCCAACTTTGCATGCTATATAGAGCTCTTGGCCCCGGCTGGCGGGGGGCGATATATATTCTGAGCACTGTGCCCACGGTTGATTGGGTCTTGCTTTAATTTGGCGAGTCCAACAACTTGTAGGGGTAGGATGATGGCAACCTCCAACTGCAGCTTGTCTGCAGGACGCACCTTGCCTCTTGGCAGGAAAAGCGTGTAAGAATGGTAATAATAATAGTAATAATAATAATAATAATAATAATAATAATAATAATAATGATGATGATGATGATGAGAAATAATATAATGAATAATGGTGATAGGGCTCTTTGCCCTGGCTTGATTGCTTTTGTGGTGCGTGTGAGCGTTCTCTGGATTTTGTGCCAAGGACTGGGGTGCATGCAGGCATGGGGCCTACCCTCCTACAATTGTTTTGAGTCAGCTGAGGTTCTCTGAAGGGCATTGCATGCTCACGTACTTTTGACAAGCCGGAAATGGTACCTGTATGAAACTTTCAGCCGCATGCTCAAGATGAGCTTTAATAGACTGGCATAAGATTCATGCACTGCTCCTGCCTGATTAGGCATGGCTGCACCACGATGACCCCCAAAGTTTCTTCAGTTCAGCTAGCTCAAAAGAAGCAGCTTCGAAAAAGAACCGTAGACCTCATCCCACATTAAGTCCTTGAATCTGGCTTGGGCATTGCCTGGTGGTCTCGTTACCACTGCGATCTGCAATTGGCGAGGCTCGCTAGAATGAAACCAATAGGAAACGGGAGAACAGTGCATGAATCAAGTGCTGTTTCGATTGCCACTTTTCAGGTATGGCCCCACTGTGCTTGTTTTCCTGAGCATCCCATACTCATTGACCATAGGGACACACCCGTCTTCAACGAAGGTTCCAACACAAAAGGACCTCTGACCTGGAGCAGCATAACAAGTGATACCAGCAAATTAAACTGCTTGTTTGTCTGGCAAAGTGGGAATTTAACGGCTACCAGCTTGCGAAGCCAGCAGCGAAGAAAGCGTGCTTTTTGGAAAGCTGGAGGAACAGAGGTTCGCTACTGCAGACATTCCATTTCAGGCGAAACATCTTCACATGAGAAGCTGGAAAAGGCATTATTAAATACGTGTCGTGATCCATCAAGTGAAAGTGCTCAACGATTAACGAGGTGCCTGCAGGTTCTTCAGAAGTCCTGTGGCCTGAGGATACCTCAGATGATGACCATTTGCACACCTGGATTGAGCAACACGGCGGATATGTGCATCCAGGGTTGCACCTGGCAGCGTCCAGCACCAAGCTGAATAAGAAGTATCTGCCTTTCTGCTGTTGCTGTGTCAGACCAGACTATCAAAGCAGCAGTTCCTGCCTTCAAGATCTTGCCTGCAGTGTGGAAGGGGGACTCTTAGTGGACTGGATTATCTGTGTTCAGGGTGTGGGTGGCCAGAGAGGAGATTGGCTTTGAGACAGTCTCCACGCAGCCACTGATTGGCATCCCGACAAGCTTCCGCCTCAGCGCAGCTGATGCTTTTGAGACGCTCCAGCAGGTTTTGAGGGACAACGGATGCAAGAAGAAGCTCACGGTACGTGGACAGCAGCTGTCACTAACAGAAACCTGCATGTTGTGTTGCATAGGCGATGCCTCAATACTTGTCATGCATGCATGCAGGATTTCAAGCCCTTTGGATTCTATTTGGCTTCCAGTGATGCATGCCTGGCAATCTGCCTGGCATATGAGCGGTCCAAGGGGCGGATGTCACCTTTCTACCCCTACATCACTTCTCTGCCCAGCAAGACACCGGGGTTCTTCAGCAAGGATGAGAACGAGGCGCAGAAGTATCTGAAACAGCTGGGTGAGTGCAACAAACCCATACTTGTCGGACACTGCCTGCATTTGAGTCGGGTGTAGTAACTGGCAGATTCCAAGTAGCATCCCTAAGGCCTTGAAAGGCGGTGCATGCGCAGGAGTGCAATCCCATGAGGCCCACAAATTCCTCAGCGTGATAGACAAAGAGCGCGCGATATACAGTATATCATATACTCTAAGCTCATCAAGTTTGCGCTGAACACTGTCCCATTGGGCAAGGCTCTTGGGATCACAGTCAAGGATGTCATGTGGTGCCTCTCCCATGTGAGGAGCTACTTTTTTCTAGCTGAAGCTGTATTGCATGCATTTCTGCATCCTTGCTCTTCAGTCAAATCGGCTGTCACCTAGACAATCAGCTGAGTGCAGCTGCTCTGGCAGGTATTTGTCAGGAGGTTCACGGATGCCTCTGAAACACTTGGCCACATCAGACCAGCCCTGGATTCAGTCGCTGCCCATGAGGCTTCTGGATCACCGTATGCCCTGTGAGTGCGCCTGCTTCCTCGAGTCATGAAAACCCATGTCCCAAAATTTCAGGGCATGCATGCATCATGTCAGTGCACACCAGTAATGCTCAAACATGTGAGACTGCTTGTGGTATTCACAGGGGGAGGCTTTCTGTGTGTGGACCTGTGTGTCCCCATGGATCCCTCAACATGCTCATGTCTTTGTTGGATGGTGTTCCTCGGCCTCTGAGCATTGGAGACGAGCTGTACACGAGCTGCTCAGGGCCCGTTGGAGATACCCTTGAGCAGCAGGTCATCAATCATGTCGAGCTGTATGGGGCACAGTCCATGGCTGAAGCTGAGTCATCCGTGCTCAGGCTGCAAAAGCGAGCTGGTGACTGTCTTGGCTCCTCCGTTGCAACCTTGTTATAGCGTCAGGAGCTCTTGAACATGGCCTGCTTGAGATTGTATCAACGCTGTGACCTCCTTTATTGCTTCTGGGCAGGAGTCATTGAGAAAATGACTGTGCTTACCAAGCAGGCGCTGTTAATGTGTGCAGGGGTGCAGAAGTTCAATGGAGCTCTGCTGCCCATTGTTGGACATGACGCTGTTGCCGGGATTTGAACCACCGGGCATGAACCCTCACAAGTGGCAGCCCGGTCGTGAGCAGCAGCTGATGCTTGCTGCCAAGCTGACAAGGCTGCTAAAGGCAAACCCATTTGACCCCGTTTCTCAGCTTTGGAGGGACAGGGTGAAGCCTAGCGCCGAGGGTGAGTATCAAGTCCCAAAGCAAGCTGCATGCTGCCATATCCATTTGTCAGATACTCTGCAGCGTTTGATGCGGCTGTGAACATGGTGTTTACATCCTCCATCAACCATCAAGATAGCTACAGCACCCGTAAGACTGTATGACTGTGGAGTGAGACCATTTTCGATGGTCTCATGTGCAGGGCAAGTGCACTCATGCATGTACCCTGCCTGCCCCCGCCAGCGATGCTCATGGGATGCAGGCGAGCTCTTCTGCGCAAAGTGCTTTGGCCCCTACTGCAGCCGTGCTTGCCAGACAGCGCACTGGCGCCAGCACAAGCCGCACTGCAAGCCGCCTGCTCCTTGACAAATCACCGCTTGCATTCGCCGTTGCTGAGATGCAGTAGCTGCATGTTCAAGTTGCTGCAAAAAACCTGTAAGGCTCTACCCTAGCCACTGAGTGGTGTGCTGGGAACTCCAAGAGACGCACTTTGAAAATGTCAGTGTGTGGCAACAAAGCCGGGCTCAGATGGATTTGCCTTTGTCAACGTCTGCCTGCAAGTCTGTGACATGATGTTGACAGCAAGAGAACATCCCATTCTATTGGCCAGATTGGCTTCTTTGAGCTCGAATTTCGACTCCAGTTGGGAGTTTGGAAGGTGGAGGCCACAATCCAAGTTCCAAGAAGCTGGAAGCTACAGCGGAATGGCCACGCACAGTCACCTGTCTGCGTCATACAAGCATATCTCGCTGGTGCCCAAATAAGTTGCATCTACATTGAGCATAGGACAAACGCAATCACCGGAGGAAGACGTTTGCAAGGTGTGCACATGCTTTTGCTTCTTTCTTACAACTGAATGCCTTCAAGCGCGGTCGATCTGCCACGCGCTCACAGAATATTTTGGAAGCGCACTCCCTGCGCCAGCTGCTACAAAACAAATTTATTGAGCCTCTGCGGCTGTAATGGGTCTCCCTCAATCTTACTGGGGTTTGGGTCTTGTTTCTGGCAACGTCCAGGTAGTTGCAGCTAATCCAGGGTTTCCCGATCTACATGCCAGTCACCCAAAGCTCGTGGCTGGCCTGTCGATTGGCAATCTTAGGAAAATTGCAAGCATGTTGTGCTTTGGATTAATGGATTATGTCTGGAAGTTCCAGACTGGAAGTTGCTGCGTGCAATGCAAGGGCGTGATCGTCTCTGTGCCGGGGTTGTGGCCATCGAGAGAAAGTGGATGGGTTCTGTGATGGCAATAATACTTTTTCGAACCACATCAGAGTCTTTGAATTTTCTCTGGCAATGGAGATTTTCAGTACTCCCAGCTTTTGCTGGTCCCTAGTCCAGGTCTGCTGCATGTGCTACCTCGTGCGCACTTACCATCACCGGGTTGCACTGTTCTGAGGCCGGTCCGAATATGTGGGAGATATCTCAGAATTGGATTAATGAATCCGAAGAGGGATTTAAGTGCACGTATTCACATGTAGTACAATTTTGGCGTGTCAGGATATGTTGAGCTTCACTTGCAGACAGACCACCAGAATGGTTCAGAATTGCTGCAATCTGATCACATGTCTTCAAAGCACTGCTGGTCCACTCTCAGGGATTGGGAAAGCTCGCTGACATGACGCTTTGGTGCTCGCAGGTCATCAACTATCCTGCAAATATGTCTTATGGCGAGTACAACACTGAGGAGGTGAGTGACCAGTTTCAGGACGGCCTTAATTTGGATGGCCGCCGCGAGGGCGGCTATGGAGGCGGCGACGGCGGTGACTATGAAGGTGCAGCTTTATATTGTGTTTGTGCTGGCTCTGTGAGACAATGGCAGGTTATAAATCCGGGATTCCACCGGCTCCTGGCATGGAATTGCTGTTGCCACGTTGTCTTCTGTGTGGGCGATGCTGCTTGGCCAAAATGTCAGATTGCCCTGGAGCCGCAGGTCAAAATAGCAGACGTACACAGCGTTCAGCAATGAGACCTGCCTGCATGCCATTTCCTCCATATGATGCAGTGCGCGGTCTTTGTTGCATTGACGATTGTGATTTGATTGCTGCACGCAGGCGAGAAGCCCAAGCACCACCACAAGAAGCACGGTGATGACGAGGAGGGTGGTCAGGGCTACGGCGGCGGTGGAGATGGTGACCAGCCCACCTACGGCAGCGGTGGCGGCGGCTACGGCGGCGGTGGCGGTTACGCAGGAGGAGATGAGGGCCAGGGCCAGGTGCACGCTTCTGTGCGAGTAGAGGGGAATAAACTTGGTTCCTCCTTCACCTGACAGCTTGATCTGGAGAGCAGAGCATGGCTGCTGTGGGGAATGTGCTGGCGTTCTGTATAGACTAAATGGCACTTGTGAAACACCCCTGTCAGCCAAACAATCATGCACACCAAGTGGTGTAGGTTTCTTCGACTTGAGAGAATTCCAATATTTCAAAATGTAGTACTCTGAAATGGGATGCAGAGCCAAATCTGAGTAGGATGTGCATGTGTGGGAGGGTGGCTACGGGGGTGGTGATGCCAGCGAGGGTTATGGCTCTAAGAAGACCTACGGGGGAGATGACAGTGAGGGCTACGGCTCCAAGAAGACCTACGGGGGAGATGACAGCGAGGGCTACGGCTCCAAGAAGACCTACGGGGCAGATGACAGCGAGGGCTACGGCTCCAAGAAGACCTACGGGGGAGATGACAGCGAGGGTTACGGATCCAAGAAGACGTATGGGGGCGATGATGAAAGCGAGGGGTACGGAGCGAAGAAGACCAGCTACGGAGAGGACGACACTGAGGGGTACGGCAGCAAGAAGAAGAGCTACGGGGATGATGGCGACAGCTACGGGGCAAAGAAGACCGGCTATGGGGATGATGACACCGAGGGCTATGGCGCCCAAAAGACTTCTTATGGGGATGACGCGATCCCTCAGGTGAAAGCTTCAAGCCGTTGAGCTCCTTGAATCTCTAACATCAATGCCGGTCAAATTGCTAAAGCTTTGTTTAAGGTTGATGGTAGCCAATGCGCCCAGCAGCGCACCTTAGCTGCTGTGATATTATCTTGCCAGGAGAAAAACTGGGAATACGTATTTGAACTTGTATTTGTTTGCAGGACCAGTACGACGGCGTTTCTGGCGGCCTCTCTGGCGGCGCCTACCCGACACGCGGCGAGGCAGCCCCCACCAACTTCACTGAGGTGTGTATTAATTGTATTTCACACTGCCTGAGTGCACACAGCCATCCTAGAAATGCAGATCTGCAGCACCCTCAGAGCGGCTGGAGTGCCTGGCTGTGCAAGAACATCCTCTCGCTGAATGTCTTGCTCATGTCGGATGAAGTGTGCACCTAAATGAGCCCATCGATGCAGCCTTCAGTGCTGGCTCTCACCAGACTGAGGAGCTCTGTCAAACTCTGGCAGGCTGCAATTGCCCTGAACAGCTTGGTGGAAGATACTTGCAGGCCGTGCGTGTTCCTTTACAACAGTGACATGAGTGCGCTTGGAATCAATGGTGATTTTTCTGAATACTCGCTGCGCGCAGGAGCTGACGGAGCTGGCTGCTGGGGCCACCCTTAACGCGGGCCAGACCCTCAAGTCGCCCAACGGCCAGTCCAAGCTGGTGCTACAGGGCGACGGCAACCTGGTGGTGCGCGTTCCCTCCCTCATTTCCTTGGGGGAACTAAAGTACAGTAAGGGATTTGTTTAAATGTAGGGGTACATATCAATAAATGTACCCCTACCTTCCCTCCTTAAGGGTGCTTTTTAGTGCCGCATTGTGGACACAAGCTGCATTGCAGCTGCGCATTGCACGAAGGGCTAGCTTCTCTGCTGCAGTTTTTGGCGCATGCAGGTCCTGCTGTCCAGCTACTGCTGCTGCAGAGGCACGTGCAGGTGGCCTGTTGGATGCTAAAGGATGGATAGATGATGCGTGCTGTGTGATGTGATTTGCAGCTCTACAAGGACGGCGCCGCTGTGTGGACTTCTGGGACTGACCGCTCCTCTGAGAAGCCTGCCATGCTGGCAGTACAGGCAAGCAGCATCCCCAAAAAGAACTGATGCATTTGTCTTGAATTTATAGGGAGGGATAGAGATTTAATAGGGACCGACCAGCCGGCATTCAACTCTTCAATTTGATCTTGAGCCCTTTCCCCGTCCTGCTGTGACTGCATACCATACACTCACACCAGAATTGGGATGCCTGTCAGTATACTGTAGATTGAAACTCGAAGTGGGTGCTTTTAATATAATGAAGTCCTCTACACAATGCAGAGGGCACACGCCAATGCAACGTTCTGACTAAATCTTGCCAACTTGCCTCTGGCGGTGCAATGAAAAGCTCTTGGCAGCCATACCAGGACTGGTGACTGTTGCTGGACTGATTCCTGAACCACGGCATGCAATGAGTGCTGACCGATTCTGTGCGCCGCTGGCAATCACAGGATGACGGCAACGTGTGCCTGTACGCTGCGGGCGGCGCCTTTTCCGGCTGGGCCACCAACACGGGTGGCAGCAGCAATGTCAAGCTGGTGGTCAGCGACTCGGGAGTCCTTGTGGTGCTCAGCAGAGACACCGGCCTGTGGAGCTCTGCTCCCATCTCACCATCGGACGCCGCAGAAATCGCTTCAGCCGCCACCTCATCGTACTGAAGAGTTCAGACGCCGGTCTAGGTCGTGGATGAACCATTCAGCTGAATGAAACAGAGCAAGACGCTAGTGTAGAAGAAGCACTGCTGAGAGAATCTCAGTGATCTGCGCCGGCTGATTGCTCTTAATATTTGATATTAAAAATATATGATTTGAAAGATTCTTTTCTTTTCTGGGAGGCATGTGTTGCAGATCGTTGCTGTCGAGCTGCATTACTGAGCTGCTGTTTACAGCTGCATTTGTTCTTGCTATGCATATCTGGATGCTTGCATGCGCATTTGCTTGCTGCACCAATTTCATGTTACCTTTTGGCAGCTGAGCATGCATTGCCTCAATGACTGCCCACTTGGGCAGAATGAGCTTTTCTTGTGTCACAGGAGATATCCGTAGGGGGATGGGTTTAGTTGGGGTGTGTGCTGGGCCTGTTAAATATCCATCACCAGGATGAAATGAATTGGGAGATGCATCTTCTTGAGCCCGCCATAGGCCACATCACCACGATTGGCATAACTATGCATGGACAGTCTCTCTTCACTAGAAGCAGCAGATCACATCAACTAGACCAGGCCTCTTACTCACAGTCTCCACCAGGACACATCACAGCAGCGCAAATCAAAGCAAACAGCACTCCTCACACTGCGGGGACTCGAGCTAGGCCCTGAAAGCACTTCATCTCTCCTAGGCCAAATCTTTAAGCTTGAAAAGAGTCCCCAAACTGTCAGCCTCCTTGCTTGCTCAGGGCAGCGAGGTGGTCTGCACGCTGCCAGGAGCAGGGGCTGCGGTGTGGTTGTAGAACTTGAGGCTCCAGACGTGGCGGTACAGCTGGCCAGGGCTCAGGATGCTCTGGGGGAAGCTGGGCTTGTTCACAAAGTCCGGCCACACCTGTTTCAGCACACATGGCAATCAGGCCAGCCGCTCAAGCTTTTTGCAGCCTTCAAAAGATGCAGTTCTGGCCTGTCACTGTGCCGCCCCTCTTCCTGGGATGGCGTCATGCATGATTCTGCAAAGCAACGGTAAGCATCATGCATCTGGCACACCCGCGGGTAATGCCCATTCGCCTCTGTGGGGTAAGGTTGCAGGATGTCCACCAGGCATCAGGCCGCAAGGGCAAGTCTGCAACAGGCAATTCTCTCCAATCTATGCAGTGTACAGAGATCAAAGATGGCGGAGAAGGTGTGGCACCTGGGACTCCATGGCGAAGCCGCCGTACTGAGGGTAGGAGTAGGCGCCCTTGCCGGCCACGGAGCCGTTGAGGAAGTTGCCGGAGTAGAACTGCAGTCCTGGGGCGTTGGTGGACAGGTCCATTGCGCGGCCGCTCTGGGGAGAGTACACCGAAGCCGCCAGCTGCGGCCTGCACATGCATACAAATATCAGTGACATGTTGAGTAAGGCTTGATGCCTCAAGGGCTGGTTGCTATAATAGGCCATCCTGACAGAACAACAGCACACCGATAGGCCTTGTGGATTCCAAGTTGCATGCTATGCGGGCCGGCTCAGATCGCAAGGTGGTGTGCCCGACTTTAATGCCATACAGGAAAATTACTAGGACGCCTCTTGAGGGCGCAATGAAGGACAGATCGTCTCAGGAGCAAGCAGGAGGAAGGTAAGGAAAAATAAAACTCACTCCTCGGAGACGACGCTGTTAAAAGTCTTGGATGCTGCGTCGGTGCCCAGGCCAAACAGCGCCCAGTTGTGGTCATAGCCGCCGATGGGCGGAGGGAACGTCACCTGCGCGTGGCAAAGTGATGTCAACAATACTAATAGTACCGAGGATGACTAAGGCCTTTTCCATAACAAGAACCTATGACTGCATGCGTATTTTCCCTTTTCACTGCTGCATCAGTGTCCACAGACTGGCTGTTCAATGACTCCTGGGTTAGCTCAGATTGGATAATGTCCAAGAGATAGGCTCAAGACAGGTGCTTGGTGGCTTGCTGCTCCCCTGCAGACAAGGCACTCACAAAAAAGGGAAGGCGCTGGCTAGAAATGTCTGTGGAGATCAGGGTTGTGTGGGCGTACCGCGCGGATGCGCTCGCCGATGGAGTGAGGGGTGGTGAAGTCGAAGGGAGTTCCCTTCACTGCCGCCAGCTCGCCGTTGGGGATCTGGGTCAGGTCCGTGGGAGTCACGTACAGCCTGCATGCCACCACAACCTGACTCATCAAAGTAGCCAGTGACACTGACAGTGCTGGAGCTTTCATCCCAGGGCATTTGCAGCATGGAACAGAGGGGCACACACCCGTTGATGTAGACAACGTGGTTGAGCACGTTGTCCCTGGCCTGGCCATTGAGGTTGAAGTAGGAGTGCTGCGCCAGGTTCACGGGGGTGGTCTTGTCGGTTGTGGCCTCTATCACCAGCTGCAGCACGTTATCGTCGTTCAGGCTGTAGGTGGCAGTCACGTTCAGGTTGCCCGGGAAGCCCTGCAGTCACTGTCTCATCTGTCAAAAGGGAAAGGACATTGGCAAAAATGTAGTGCTGTACACCCCAATGTCACCAATAAGTATCCAGTCAAAGGCCCTGTTCCCGGGGCAGCACACTACAAGACTGGCAGTGCCGGCGGCGTTACATAGCTTTGAGACGCAAGGCAAGTGCAAGCTCCCAGGCCTTGAGCTGTGCGTGGGAGGACACTGCACAAGCCGCTCATCGCTGATCATGGCAGCAGAAAGGTCTGCTGCACCAAAGAAAGCAGACATCAGAGACTTGGGGCAGAGCGCGAGAAGGATCAGTACCTGGGTGCCGGTGGGGGAGAAGAGGCTGAGCTTGACCTCCTTGTCAGAGGCCTCTTCGACGGTCCACGTGTTGTTCTCAAAGAAAGGGTTGAAGCCTCCGTGCAGAGTGTTGCCGTGGTCGTTCTTGTCCAGAATGTATCTCTGGCCGTCCAGCTCAAAGGTGCCGTTCTGGACGCGGTTGGCCACGCGGCCCACGATGCCTCCAAAGTAGGGTGAGTTGTACCTCTGCACAGCACAAGATGAATTCTTTATACGGGAAAATGGGAGGGAACATGCCAGCACAGGGGGATCAGTCTTTTCTGAGATGCTCCCTGAATGCCTGGAGGATGCACAGGCATGAAGGACTGCTCAAGGCAGGCAACAGCAAGCCAGCCACCTCACGAAGGCCTAGGTTGCAGGAGCAGCAAACGGCTTCCCTCCCATTGAATTGGGGAAGTGCCAGCCCCTGGAAAGCTCTTGAGGGGTCCAGCAGGGAGAGGTGCCCGTTCCAGGCCCACCTCGTAGGTCTTGGCGTCGTCGAAGCCCAGCACGATGTCGTCGGCCTTGCCGTTGGCGTCAGGCACCAGCAGGCGGTGGATGATGGCGCCGACGGGCAGGATCTCAGCCTGCACGCCGTTCCTATTGCGCAGCACAGCCGGCGCCAAGGGGTCTGTCTCTGCCTGCGCCAGCAAAGATCCTTTGAACCCAGACTGAGAAGGATACAGCAACTTGCTGGTACACAGCAAACACAACAGACGCGGCTTACCTGTGCGATGGTCGCCCCCGACAAGCATACTGCCGCGATCGTGAGGGCCAAAGTCGTCCTAAAAATTCGTCCTGCAGATACATCACCACACATAAGTAACTCGTAGAAATCTTTCCTTCCAGGTCAAGTCCTTGTCAGCATACCTGTGAAGCCATCAACTGTCATTCTTGGCTTTAGGATCAGCCGTCGCCATAAATATGGCAACTTGAAAAGGCCATCCAGAAGACCCGAAATTGCTTTGTAAGCATGTAAAGTGGTATCTAAATCATCAAGAGGTGCATCGAATGATCGGATCTTCACTGAATCTGGTACTATCTTGACCCCTGGAGGATTCCTGGAAACTTGACTGATGCGCAGCCACCCTGAAAAGCGCGCAGATCTTTGTACGCAATTGATATACACAACAATAATCTCACAACACTCCTGTAGCCAGCCAGTTGAGGTCTAGAGTTCGGGGCGACCAAGAGATTGCGTCTCACCTCCGGCCATGATCGTGTGTGCTTCAGCGGCGAAGGGAGAATCGGTGGGTCACTGTTGGTGTTGAGCTCACTGACGTGCGACGGTCCTTGAATCAAACCCGCAGGAAGATGAGTGGAGGAAGGATTTGGCGATCTGGTCTGGCAGCGCTGCACTTCATATCAAGCTAAGGAATATTACTGCAACTCTCCTCTGGATATCTTGCCACCCCCAGCTTCTAGAAGGTCTGATCTTGACTAATGTGAGGAATCAGTTGATGTACTGAGGGACTTCTGTTATTAGCTTATGGATGGAAGATTACTTATATAAGATTACATATATGCAGATGGTATACAATGGCATACCCGGCAGTAGATCTAGAATGCATCATGCCCAGCCCTTCTGAAGCGCAGCAGTGCCACCTAATCAGGCTGGCTACCTAAGGCTGGCTTTTAAGGTACGCTGGCTATATATAGCTGTGGCTACAAACGTATGACTGTGGTTACAAGAGTGAGCTCAACAGTCTGAGTGAGTCAAATGTGCCAGCAATGGAGGAGATTAGCACCATCACGCGCTGGTTCTTGTGGAATGGACTCATTCTCTTTCCATGACATTAAACATTTAACATTTTTCCAAGGTGCAAGGTGATCACGAGGGGTTCATCCCTCGCTGGTTTCAAGGGAATGTAAGTGCCTGCTGCTGTGCCTCTGTAGCGTCACACAGGTTTACATCAATCGATTCAATGGCACATGAGGATACGCAACAGCTGAGTACATTCAGGGAGAATCCAGAACTCGAAGAGGATCCTGCAATCAGCTTTTCACACAAAGCTGGTAAACACTGCTATTCAGAGCACAAAAAGAAAAAGGTCCAAATCTGTCCCAGCCTCCTAATGGGACCACTGCCTGGTCTCCTATGGTTTTTGAAAAAGGGACACAGCATCAACCAACTTTCAGAGGACAGAAAATTTTCCATCAAGAGAGCGCACAGGCACCGCATGGAAAGCAAAATCAGCCGTACTCAACAGAATAGCGCAAGCAGATTCCAAGCTGTGGGTGCTGCAAAATGCAACTACAGATGCCACACGATACGCCCAGTCATCTCATGAAGCGCTGCATACAAATCAACAAAACCCAGAAAGTCTCATGATCATCCAGTACAATGTACAAAGCAATACAATGGATCTGCCTGAACAAGAAGCCCCTGCAGTCCTTATCCTGCATTGCAAAAGAACAAACTGAAGAGTATTCCTTTGTTCGAAGTTGCCATTTTGCAAATTGGCTTTCTGTTCTTAACGTCCAAACTGTTTCCATGTTCTGAAAGCAGCAGTGCAGCATGCGGCTGAACAACTTCCGAGATCGATCATTGCTGATCAGCTGGCACATGTGATGCAGTCACCCTCCATAAGCGCTGTCATCCTCTGCAGTTAAGGGATCAGATACTCTACGTGGCTGCATGGGGCAGGTGCAGGCAGGATTCTGTGCTGCCTCCGGTGTGGATCCAGATTGTGCGCGACCCCTTGTGGTCGACATGGAAGTGCTTTGAGTCTGCTCCAGAGATGGCCAGGCGCACGCGGTGACCCTGCCATGCATTCCAGGCTCATATGAGTCACCGCTGCTCAGCACGTTTCTTTGGGTATGATCAACAGGCACGCTGCGCTCCCGAATCACGATCGGGCATGTGGCACTTTCTTGATGGAGCTTCAATTGATGAATAGGGATTCTTGAGCATGGCACATCCAAGAACAGATGTGATGCATCCAAGACTCTTCATAACAGCGAGTGCAAGCACATACAGCATTGCAACACATAGGGGCATGTACTATCGTCGTGCTGTGTCATCGCACCTTGGCAAAGCGGTAGGCGGTGGGCATGAGCTGGAAGCGGACGCGCGCAGCTTCCCCGGCCGGTAGCGGCTGCGCGGCGGCTGCCAGGAAGCTGTGGAAGGGTGCTCCCTCGATGTGCGCAGCTTCTCGCGGCGTCCCCTCCGCGCTGCACTCCGCCCTGTGGCTCGCCCTGAACGTTCCCTCCGTCACATACCTGCACAAGAGCATTTGCCTCAATTCTCACACCAGACATGCTGTGCGTCAGTCGCAGCAGTTGCACAGTTCCTTCCTCATCTGCATGCTTTGAGTGCATGTGGTGAACTCACACTCATCTGTGTTCTTCTCTGTGACTTTTTTCTGACAAACGCTGCAGGGTGCAGTACTCTGGTGTGATCAGAGGTGCTCAAGCGCAGCACACAAGAGATGCATGATTGTGTACAATAAGTGGCAATGTGAGTTGCAGCTGACCTGGCCTTGCCGCAGCCAAGCACTCACCACAAACAAGAGGGTACTTAGGTAATCTGTGTGACATGCAGCCCCTTTCCTATGATGCAGTAAGCTGTATTACTCATAACCATCGATTAGCAGATGAGGTTACAAGAAATCAACCTGGCCTTGCCGGTCACAGGATCTTCGTCTTCCAGGTACACAAAGAGGTCGGCGTCGCTGTCGCTGGACGTCACCCAGAGGGCCACCTCGGGGGGCCCAATAACGACCAGGTCTGCTGACAGGGGTGCCCCCACGAATGTCAGGTGGCCGCACGAGCGCAGATGCGTGTAGCGGATCGGCCGCGTCAGCCTTATCATTGCGTCATACCTTGTGAAGCCCTGCCAGCAGAGCCACACAGCCTCAGCACTAGCAGCCGGAAGCAAGAATATGAATCACAATGAGATTCAAAAGTTATCAGCAGTTTGGGAATTCTCAGCAGTTCTCGATATTCAATAAATGCATCTGTCTGGTGTAGCACACAAAGCTGAAGAAATGCACTTCTGTGAAGGAGGCTTGTGAAGGGGTCAGTAGAGGGGCATGCCTTGGGATGCTTCCACATCTCGACCTTGTGCTGCCAGCGCCGGGTTTCAGTCATTGCCGCTCCCTCGCTCAACACACCCTTCACCCCCTCAGCCACCTCCACTGGTGCTCCAGTGTTGCCTTGGCTAGTATCACTGCCCCTGTCACACACCAATGACATTAGCCGAGGAAGGGATCATCAGAAGATTGCCAGGAACGTCATTGCTTGAAACAAACAAGTGTCTGGTGAGGTCATGCGCACCTTTCATGCACACCCAGTAGAAGCTTCAGTGGCTCTGGCGCCAAATTTGGCGGCGGCCAGCTGGGGGCGCTCTGCCACCGAGGGCTCGGCCCCATCACGTAATAATGCACCGGAGATGAGTCGTCCGCTGCATCCGATGACGTGCTGATGGCTCCATTGCTAGCCTCTGCCTGCTCTGAAGCACTCCTGGATCCAGAATTGCCGCTGCTTGCACTGCTGCTTTCGTCATCCCTCGCCTTACTACCTCCGGCTGCAACAGAGACACAAGTCATGCCAGAACGCCTTTGCGTTAGCCAGGTTTGAATACAAGGCAGAGGTAGAATGCTTATGACTGTACTACTGTACTCAAAGTTCTGACGCACCTGCTGCGCCTTCCAGGGCGCCTGCAGTCTTCAGCACTGCCTTAGACGCTGCAGCACTGGCGCCATTGGCAGGCGCGAGTGCATTCGGCTGCCCATTCACTGCCGCTGACACCGCAGCCACAGCGCCGGTCTCCCCTGCATTCATCATCGCTCTTACTACGCCGCATGGCTCTTCGGTTCAACAAAGGGCACCTTGAACGTACGCAGGTCAGGACTTCACGCAGAATTGCCATAACTAGGTGATTTGCTGAGCAGGTCCCTGGCCATTCGGGGCCACTAAACATCCGTCCAGATCACAGCCGCACCAGGGACTGCCGGCTCAGGGTCTAGTTGCTGACAACCTATGGAAAGGGACCGCATCTGTGCCTTTGGTGCTTTCACTGGAGGCGTCCGCATCGGCGAGTATCAATGCTATAAGCATTGCTAAGCTGAGCATGTGCCTGGCCACTGCCCCCTTGGCACGATCATCCAGATCACAGCAGCACCAGCAACCGCCAGCAGAGGACCTATATGCTGATTGAAAGCGCAAACATCCAATGGACAATCACCGCACCTGTGCCGTCGGTGCTTTCGTTGGAGGCTTCAGCGTTGGCGAGGGCGGCCACGGTCTCCGGGGGCGAGGAGCGGCCACAGCAGCGGTCGAAGAAGGCGAGGATGTGGGTCAGGTGGTTGAACTTGGAGCGGCAGCCGGTGACGCCGTGGCCCACTCGGTTGTCCAGGAAGCCGCTGTGGGACCAGGGGCCGATCACCAACTCGCTGCCTGCTCTCATATTGAAACACCTCTCAGCGCCATGAATAATCAGACTCTTGTTCCCCCACCTGAAAGAAAGAACACTGCAGCTCTGCAGTCATCAAGGGGCGCCAAGGCTCTGGCTTATGTACGTGCAGGCACTCCATGCAAC
Organism: Coccomyxa subellipsoidea C-169; assembly: GCF_000258705.1. Lineage (NCBI taxonomy): Eukaryota > Viridiplantae > Chlorophyta > Trebouxiophyceae > Coccomyxaceae > Coccomyxa > Coccomyxa subellipsoidea. The sequence goes on from NW_005178022.1 coordinate 481,690, forward strand.
ATGCCATGGTCCCATGCATGAGACCATGCTAAATGCGGTAATCACGTATGAGACCGGTAATTTTCCTGAGGACATTGCAGTGGCTATTTTATACAGATGGCCCATTGTACTGTGACAAGGAGTAATGACGAGCGTACCGGGAGCCTTTGCAGTGTGGTAGAAGGCGTGGATGCTGGAGAAGGCGGTCTGGTCCATCCACCCGGACATGAGGGCCAGAGGTATGCCTGAAGAGGCGATCTTGTCCGCCACAGAACATGCGCTGATCTGGCAGCACACATGCAGCACATCTGTCAGAGTGCCAAATTCAATCAAAGAGTCGCTGTGGATGAGATCCTTTATCCCCAACAAACATTATTTACAGAGCATGTATTTGAGGACATCCTTATTAAGGCTGCACCTGAGTTGCAGAGACGCCAGAGAACGCATCCAGCTGATCTGTGAAGCGGATCATGCGCCCGGCCTCAGCCGGCTCCCAGCTGACATGCTCCTTTAGGGCGGCTCTCAGCTTTGCCTTGGCCGCTGCCTTTTGGGACTTGTGCTGCCTGTGTGAAGGCTTCTGCACGCACCAAACAAAGAGGGTCATCTCAAAGATTATCCCCTTCCCTCTGCTGAGCTTCGCCACCGTGCGACTCATGTACGCACTCGTATCTGTCCTTCACATTACTGTAGAATAAGGTGGTCTGGGAAGTCGCACCGCAGTCTGCTCTGCAGCTTGTTTGTGGGTCTCAGCAGCATCTGCTGCGCCATCAGCATTGCCCTGATTTGCTGCTCCATTCTCGATCACCAGCGCACAACCCCTGAAAGACAGAAAACGCAGCCCTCATAAACAATCTGCAGTGGTGCAGACCTCATGTAGATCCCATGTAGACAGAGTGCAGCATGTCTTCACACAGATGAACGGAAGATGATTGCAATGTTGGGGAGATGTTGCAAGGGCAAAGACAGGCACGAGAATTACTTGGACATCAGCTTGAGGGGCAGGGCAGAGTGGCCAGGCAGCTTCATGAAGTTGTTGCTGTCCATGGCCTTGCAGAAGCAGTCCCACTCCTGGACAAAGCTCCGGTTCGCAATGCCTCCGGGCATGGCTATGTCATTGAAAAGGTCCCTGCGAACCCAAAGTAAGTCCCTATCATCCAACATTACTAAGACGTGGCGCGGAGTCTGCATGAGATCTGTACTGTTCAACTGCATGTGGGAGATGGACAAGAGGGGCTGTGCATACCAGAAGGGATACTGGGCCAGGCAACCCTTCAGAGCGGGATGATGCTGGCTGAGAGTGAATAGGGCCGCTGTGGCTTCATATGAGACTCCGGACAAAACCACCTGTAAGATGGTGTCACACGGCTTAAGTGTAAGCTCACAGAGCAAGATGCATATTTACCAGACTGAGGACACATTGTATAGATGATGGAAGAATCATGTGTATCACGTGTGCAAACATGGCAGCGCTCGCACACCTGCCCATTGCTCCAGCTCTGCTGTGTGATCCAGTCAATGACCTGAATGGAATCTTCCCGCTCTGCAGGCGCCCAGGGCATGCGCCACTGCCCAAAGGAAGCACCTAGTATCGAAAGAGCGACATCAGCCGCACAACACCTTGCATCCTTAGGTTGTTATTCAATTTAAACCCACCCGACTACTCTTCGACATAGACATTTGCCTGCCGTCGCTGTCAAAAGATGTGGATGACAGTGAAAGAGAAAGCTTGCATGCGGAGTCTTACCCGTGCCGCGCACGTCAATGGTCACAACGGCATAGCCAGCGGCGAGCAGGGCGGCCTTAAGCTCAAAGTTTATGGGGTCCACTGGGCGGCCATTGGTGAACTTCTTGAGGGGCCAGCGCAGCCGCATGCCCCGCATGTACCTGCCACATTTGTCAATGGCTCACATGCATGAAAGACTTCAGTGGAACCTCCCAGTGCGACTATAGACTGCAACTATAGACTGCAAATGTGGGCTGAGGAAGTTGACGTCAGGGCACAATCAATCGCAGGCGAAATGAACGTCCTATGAAATTTTCATAGACATGGCCGAGATCTAGTGCTCATCCAAGACATCAGAGACGTGTTGTACCTCGTCTGGAAAAAGACAGTCGGCACTGGACTGCCTGCTGCCTTTCTGCTTGGGAGCATGCAATCTGCTGCGATATTGACACCGTCCCTCATCTTGATGTAGTGGGACTGCAAAACAAGAAGCTGCCGTCAAATGAGGCATTTGCATTTCGCGTGATGGGCGTGAGGGAATGCCCGCGTTGCGAAGTCGTGGGACCTCCAGCAACAAAGCCAGGGGTGCAGGCTTCCAGTTCAAATCAAAAATTCTAATTGCTATTGCGTGAGAGGCTATATAGGGGGCGACATACCGAGTAAGCTGCAGCTTTCAGGTGGTCCAAGACTTTACGAGGAACTGCAAAAGGCTTGTTTGAGACACCGCTGTCCCAGTGAGAATCGGAATGCCTCTTCTGCAGCTTTTGGTCAATCGAGGGGTCACTGACATCCTGTGCCCCCATTTTTAGCCTAGGCTCTGTGCTCAGCACAGGTCCGATGCATCCATCATGGAAGCAAGGTATTCCTCAAAGATACATAAAGCACCTCGGGCCGTAGCATGCAATCCCTTTGATAGATGTAATGAGATCAGGAAAAGGACGCAGAGGATTGATCAATTTTCTCCAATTGCCCATTCTCGTCGTGACAACGCGGCAAAGTCTTGGCACGTGAGTCACGACACGAGGTCATTGCAATGAAGACAATTGATCTGTGGCCTTTGATGAACAATCTCTGTAGTTCTCTGTCTAGTTTCGGTCACGAGGTCTTTTAGCTTGGCCCTGGGGCAAACTTTTGTTTCCAGGGAGAGTTGACCTGAGTGGGAGCATTCATTTCCTGGTTTTTTGTGGATACCTCCAACAATTTTGTTCAGTATTGAAATATCCTTAGTTCTGATGGTTGCAACGTGTCACATAGCGTGCAAGTCCTTGGAACCTTGGTCGTCGTTGGCCTCCTTCCTGATAGAGCCCACAACTTGACAGCAATCGTGGCGATTGTAGCAGAACGATCTTAGCTTGAACCCCTTCTACACGATCATTGCTCATGGCAACGAGTGCACCCGGGTATGCTCCTCCTGCGACTGCCCTACCTGTCTACATGTCCCAATGCTGGTACACATCTCTTGAAAGTGTCACAACAGGTATTCACCCACTAACAGCATGTGCATCTATGCGTTCGTGGCAACTTTGATACCGGCACGCATGTCCTGAGTATGCCCCTTCTGATGTGCAGGGCAGTAAATGCCTCCACGGCAGGGGCCCATGGGATTTTCCAGTGCAGGCAAAGAGTCTTGTCCACAAGGCGGCTGAGGAGGCAGCATAGGCGGTCGCAGGGCAGCGGCAGCGCCCCTGGACTTGTGGTGCAATGTGTGCTCCAGAGAGCAGACTATGCAGCCACTGCGAGTGACTCCAGCGTGCTGCAGCGGCCCCTGAAAGAGGAGCTGGCACCGGAGGAAGTGGAGAATGTCTTTGACTACCCGCGCAACCTCCATGACAAGTGCGCAGCTGCCCTCCACTTAACCTCTTTTATTCCAACGCATCCTACTTCACCAGTCCTCACAAGCCTTCCCTTCTCAGAGAGCGTAGCTGGGTACTTCATCTTCTCATGCTGGCTTCACATGGCCCTGAAACAAATTGATGGGAAGCTATGCATGCAAGTGTAGCAATTGATGCACTCCTGTTCACACAGCGAGGCAGCCCTTCCTCCCTACTATGTCGCTGGCACTGACTTTCACATATGCTGACTTTCTGATTACTTATTAAACGAGCTAGAGTGGTCCGCATGTAGGCGCTTGCTTATAGAAGTTCTCGTCTTTACTTTTACTTATCTGTAAATCCGCTGTTGTTTCGAGCTCCCCAGCCCCTCATTTCGCAGCTTGATTTGGATTTTGGCAGAACATAAGGATCTTGTCCCCATCTTGTCCCCATTTAGGTGCCCTCTAGAATGGGCGGACTAACAGAGAGTCTGGCTGGCACAGGTATGAGCTGGGCAAAGTGCTGGGTGCGGGGAGCTTTGGCATAGTGCGAGAGGCGGTGGGGAAGCGGACGGGGATGCGCTACGCATGCAAGACCATCCCAAAGGTGCCCAAGAGGGGCAAGGGAACGCCGCGATACCTGCTGAAGCTGCAAACTGAGGTGGATGCCATGGTGCAGCTGGGCCCCTCCCTGGACGCCGTCTACCTAAAGGTGACTCACCCCTCCCTCAAGACTGCTCTATGTGCTAATTCCGTGAGGTCGTTTTGTCATCCTTGACAACAGCGCTCTCCATGCAGTACCTCCTCGGATAAAAGAGGCGATGCCACATGATATGCACTGTATCTGAGGAGGGCATCAGGCCACAAGTCCCCCATTCCAGAAGAACCACAGTTGTCAGAGTTGCGTGAGGATGTTTGCATAAATCGTTGAGCGGGGAACCATGTATGGTGCTGAAAAACCGAAAATCCAGGCTGGTCTTCGCATCTGTGCCTTATTGGCATGCTCCGTGATGTGGGACTCATTCCAGGGTCCACGCTTTCATTGTTATCATGTTACCCTGTGCAGGGTGCGTTTGAGGACGACGGAAACATCCACCTGGTGATGGAGCTGTGCAGCGGCGGGGGAATATTGGACCGCATGAAGGAGGGAACGCTGACGGAGGCGCGCATTGCTGACATCATCCGCTCCGTGCTGCGCTTCATCGCGCAGTGCCACGCCAAGGGCATCATCTACCGCGACGTCAAGCCCGACAACTTCCTGTTCCTGTCCAAGGACGAAGACTCCCCCATCCGCGCCACCGACTTCGGCCTCTCCATCAGGTGGGCCATTTTCTCGTTTTCTCGACTAGCCTGACTGGAAATTGGAGAAGGAATTCATGTGTTGCATAAGCAGGCTCACATGCATGTGTTGCTGGGCCCTGCACAACTGCAGCACGCTTGATCTTGCAGCTGGCCATGATTCATCTGGGAATCTCGAAAGAATCCAAGCTCATAGGTGCATTACAAGCCACTTAGCTTACTGCACTGCTGTGTCATCTGCTTCTGTGGCCTTCAGGCAGCTTAAGTTTGTCAGTAGGTGTCTCTCCAAGCAGGTGACGTGCACAACATGAGACACTCGTTTCTTGACATCACACTGCGCTGCGTTCCGCAGGCACTGGCCCGCGGACGGCAAGCTGAAGTCGCGCAGTGGCACGCCGGTATACATGGCGCCAGAGGTCATCATGCAGGAGTATGGGCCGGAGGCAGACCTGTGGAGTGTGGGCATGCTGCTCTACCAGCTCCTCACCGGCACCTTCCCTTTCTGGGACTCCGTCCAAAACATCTCCCTGCAGCAGGCAAGGCCGGGTCTGTCATCGTAGTGATCAGGAGATATCACAGCTTTCAGAACTTCTGTGCCCAACATGTACACCACTGCCACTCGGTGCCTCTTGTCAGGAGCTATCAAAGTTTTCCAAGCTTCTGCGTGACCACCTTGCAGACGATTGTCTGAGGTACCATTGTCTGCTTGATGGGTTCGTCAATACTTGATCAAGCCCGGATTTGCAGCATGTAGGCATTGTCAGGCTCTTGAGGGGTGTGTGCTGGCTGTAATGCAGGTGTGGCAGGCGATTCTGACGAAGAAGGTGGACCTCAATTCCTGGAAGATAAAGCGCTCTGTGTCCAGCCCTGCCAGAGACCTCCTCAAGGTCACCCCCAACGCCCTACTTCCAAACCATGCATATTTGTTTTGAAACGTCCCATCTGCACATTTGGCTGCCCGTCATTGTATGAGCTGGCCTGGTTCCTTCTCCTGGACCCTTCACTTGTGCCAAAGGCGGCAGATCGCCTGATCCATGCTGCTCTGATTGACACACCTTGGCTTCTTACCTTTTTATCCACTGACCTTATGGCCAGGGTGACCTCTACGTGGGGCGTACTACTACATGGCATGCATCAGGTATGCGATACAGGCCTGGCTCGGTGCAAGGCCCCTTATATATTTCAAGAGCCCTTGTCCTGAAGGGGGAGTTGTGCCGAGCGCAGGGGTTGCTGGAGCGCGACCCGGCAAAGCGGCTGACGGCGGCGGCTGCGCTGGAGATGGCGTGGGTGCGCGAGGGTGGCTGCGCGCCCACCACCCCCCTGGAGGGCACCGTCGTGCAGCGCCTGCAGCGCCACGCCACCTACGGCCACCTCAAGCAGGCGCGCTGCTTCACCTTTGAAATGCTCTACTGGAACCCGTGTAAATGAGGAATCTCTGCAGCCGTGGAAGTCTGTAGATTGAAGGTTGCAGTTAGCCTGGCTGCATAAGACTTCTTGGCTTCTATGCAATGTGTCTTTGTTTGTTTGCAGACTTAGAACAACATGCTGCATGTGTCGAGGAGCCGCCTTCAAAGTTGTGCAAAGCATGCACCTGGCGGCTCGACAGTTTGATCAATCAGAAGTGTAGGAGATCAGCAGGGGGTGATTGAGTGCTGTGCTGTGCAGATGGTGCTGCACATGATAGCGGAGGATGTGATCTCTGACAGCGACCACAAGGCTGTCCAGGTCATTGCCGCCCTCAAGTGAGTCTCTGTCACCCTGTTCAGCCCTGCGCTACTATTAATTGCTCGCAAACTCTCAAGCATCTGCTCCTTCGTTCGCTCTGGTACTTCCTCACCTGTGCATCGAATCGGGTGCAAAGAGACACACAGCTGCCCCTTTGCACATCAAAGATCTCCTGGAATGATCTTTGCACCGATCACACCCATTAGTTATTCACAGGAGAACCTGTCGCTTACCGAGAACATGTAGGGCACTGCACATGCTAGACATCTCGTTGCACCCACTGCAGGAGCTTGTTCGAGGAGACAGACACAGACAGCTCAGGGGGTATTGATTCGGAGGAGCTGGCGGCGGGGTTGTTGAAGCGCGGGTACAGCCTGACGCGTGCGGAGGTGGATCAGCTAATTGACCGCATGGACCTCAACCAGGACGGCAACATTGCCTTCGACGAGTTCTCCTCCGCCCTTGTTGACTGGAAAAAGGTGCCCCTTCTTCCCACAATCTCCAGACCAAATTGTGATGCCTGCTACAGTGGCATGCATCAAGCCTGGACAGCATCACCTGCCCAGAGTCATGGGATTAGAGTGGTGCTGTCAGCTTGTGATTGTGGTTACCAGGTCTTCCCATGCCTGCATGAGAGGTAGCAGGGAGCCAAGACACAGGCACAGCAAAAGGCTTCTTGACAAACTTGATTAAGAGAATCAATGGTGGTGTGAGTATTTGAGCCGGGCCTGACACTGCATGCATGCCTCATATGGACTGCCTCTCTGTCAGCAAGTCATCTGGGGCCTTGAGTCCATAGGAGAAAGCTCGCCAAGGTTTGAGCGGAGGCTGACTGGACATGTGTGACATGTGCGCGCAGCTGCAGCAGGACGATCTGTGGGTGCGCTGGGTGGACCAGGCCTTTTCGAAATTGGATTTGAACGGCGATGGCTACATTAGCCTGGAGGAGATCATGCACAAGCTGCCCCTCATGACCACAGATCCAGATGACGACATCGAATCCGAACGCCTGCTTGAGGTGCGCAGCTGCCCTGCAGCTTCTCTGTAGCTTCCTCTGCAGCTGCCCTGCACCGGTCCTGCTCTCGCACCATACTGCAGACCTTTTGCATTGTGGCCATGTCTGCGTGCGCTGTTAGATTGCTGGCAGAATCTCTCAGCGATCCGCTGCAAGACCTTCTCCGCGAACGATGCTGCTCTTGTCTGTCATCTCAAAGTACCAGATGGCCAGAGCGCTGCAGGAGTGATGAGAATAACACATCCTACAAGCCACGCCCTGCACCAAAGTGCCTGGACCTAAGCAGTCCTCGATTGATTGGCATGAAGGGCACCGTATTTGGACCTCAAGGAAAACAGCACTAGGCTGCCTGCCACGTTGTGCTCTGGCTGACGTGGGCTACGCTGTCCGCCTACAGAGACTATTCTCATGACATTGCTTCGTGTCTGTGTTCAACAGGCGCGGAGGATGCTCAGAGAGGCGGATGAGGATGGGGATGGCCTGGTTTCCAAGGAGGAGTTTCACGACCTCTTCACGAAGAAGTCCATGCCAGACGCACTGGATGGCTACGACGCCAGGTGGCAGCCAGTAATTGGAGGCATCAACGCCGCGTCCTGACGCAACGTTGCTCGAATTGCTTATCATTCCGCCCGATCCAGTGGAGCACCTGTGAAAGGTGGCACAGCAGTGTTCTGGCCTGCGCAAATACAAATCAAGCTGCAAAAGGTGGGGCTGGGGAGCTCGAGACAACAGAACATTCTGGATTGGTAAAGATTGAGAATAGGAATATTTCAAGCAAGAGCCTGCGCGCGGACCGCTCTAGGCCTGCAGTGAGTCCGGCATTTGCCCATACAGACAGGGCTGTTGAGCCAGAAGTTCTGTGCGGTGCTGCATGGCACCAGAACACGCTGTACTGCTGTGTGGTGCTCTTGTGAGGGCGCCGCCGTCAGGAGAAGATAAGTTTGACAGAGAATAAGTTATGTTACGTAACTTATCGTTGAGCTGTCATGGTACTGGAGGAATGACAAATCTTTGCCATACAAAGCTGCAGCCATGGTGAGTGTGGAGAAGAGAAGAGATGCCTGAGCATGAGCGCACTGATATTGTGGAGCAAGACCTTTTAGAGTCTACCATTATATTTCTTCTTTGTCTTGCAATTGCATCAGTGTTTGCTAGTACTGTGCCTTGGTGAATTTCGCCAATTTTGGAGTGCTCTACTTGAAGTCTGCATTCTGTCTTCTCTGGAATAATTCTGAAGTCCGAGGTGACCTCTTCTTTCTGTGACCTTGATGAAGGCCATCAATAGCAAAGTAACAGGTCGGTTGGTGTTCAGTACTGTTCATACACTAGTGATATGGCACCACCTGTGCAGGCTGCAAGCAATGTGATCATGAGTCAGATTCAATGGATATGGGAACCTGGCCAGCTCAATTCGAGCCCTTACTCGGCATTCAGCAGTCTTAAAAAATACTGGCACACATGCATGCGTCAAAATCATCATCTTTTCATCATGTCAAGATCACATGTGTATACTACTGCCCAAGCAGTGTCAAGATTCTGTCACGCAGGCAGAGGAGCAAAAGGTTCACGGTCCCACAGGACTAGCACCTCCCGAGATTCCACGCTCTGCCCTCTGGCACGTTCTCCCTTCACCGACCAGGGCGCAGGCTGAGCTTGCTGCGTTTCCGCCCTGAGCCGGTTCGCCTGCCTTTAACTGCCTCGACTGCCGATCCTCCGATCGACAACCGGCACAGACCCCGGCCTTGAATGGGACGCAGCCGTCAACAGACATGCGTGGGCGGGATGCACTAGACTGCCGTCCATCGCGCACCAGCTCCCGCTAGGGTCACAACGAGATGCTGCTCTCGCCAGCTGAGAATTTCTAATTTCTCCTCATCTATATACCCTCGATCGGAAGCCTGAAATTAAGTATGGGACGGACTTCATGACATCAAGAGCTCAGCCCCGGCACGAATTGAAAATCTATTCTTTCGTCCATACTTCTGAGAAGTTAGTTAAGGGCAGAGAAAAATTCTGCTTTTTATCATTAGAAGGCTTGGACTTCCGTCGTTGGTGAGTTGATCCAGAGTTGATCCTTGGCAAGAAAAATGTAGCAATTGCGCTTGCGACATCACAGATACATAGAAATGAGCAGAGAGGTTCCATCCACCCCATACATTGAAGGAAACAGACCGAAAGAGGTGCTGAAAGGCGGCACTCGCTTGGATGGAAGAGGCTTTGAAGTGTTCAGGAACGTCTGTAAGTCTCTATCCCTCATCCTTCCACGTTCACATTGTTATTTTTAATGTTGACAGCGCTTTTTGTGTAGTTATCTGATTTGTTCTGGTGCAATGCAGTCATGAAACCAGGGACCCTGAGCCAAGCGGCTGGCTCGGCTTATGCAGAGTTTGGAAACACCAAGGTCATCGCTGGAGTGTGAGTTCCAAATCCAGGTTCTGCTTATCATCGAATGTGCAATCCAATCCTGCATACCACCTGCCTCCTGCCTATTGAAGTATGAAATACTGCGGTGACAGGTATGGCCCGAGGGAGGCCGAGAGGAAGGAGGTCTTCAGCACAGAGGGGAGGCTGCAGTGCGATGTGAAGCTTGCCAGCTATTCCCGCAGAGAACGGAAGGCTTTTGGACAGGCAAGCCTGCTTGCACCGCTTGTTCTGCAGCCTTACTGCCTCAAGCAGTAGCCTGGGTAATATTGTAAAAGCTGAACATCTTGTTGTGCATGCATGCACAGAATGATGAGGAGCGGGAGCTGTCCGTCCAGCTCCAGACAGCGCTGGAAGCAGCAGTGCGGTTGCAGACATTCCCCAAGGCCAATGTGGACATCTACTGCCTAGTGTTGGAGTCTGCAGGAGCGGATCTGGCAGTATGCATATGCGCAGCCTCGCTTGCACTTGCAGATGCAGGCATTGAGATGGAAGACATGGTGTCAGCATGCAGCGTGGTGAGCCATAACCACCGCGCGGAAGAGATTTGCGAGGCGCACGACTGTTAGTTGCGCAATCTTTCTTTGCACATCCTTCAAGGATCCTGAGTATGTCCTCTGAGACCAGCAAGGCAACAACACAGCACAGCGAGAGGTCATACTCAGCTTTCCTTTCAGGGCTTGCAAAGGAAATCCTGCAACTGAGTATCTGCCATGGTCAAGAGATGCAGGTTGAAGGCAAAGGATTATGAGCCAATGAGACACGATGATGAAAATTTTGCAATCACCATGCGGTCTGCATTGATTGTGGAGCTGTGCTGTGTAGAGTCGGGTGGATGGGCACCTGCTGTTGGACCCCACCATTGACGAGGCATACAGGGAAGACGGCAGCGCTCTGCTTGCCATGATGCCATCAGCCAATGCGGTAAGCTCTTCAAATCATCAATTATTGAACCTGTGAATTCAGCGACATCCTTTGGTGGAGGCCCTCTCTGTGAGCCTCATGGACTTGAGACACTCAAAGTACTCATGATGGACACGCAGTGAGTCTCATTGAAACTAAGGAAAGATGCCCCCGTTGAACGGGATGGCCAGAAATGCAGCTGAAATGCCCAAGGCGTGCGGTGAGTGGCTCTGTTGATGGGTTTGGTGTCACTGAGGAATGATGTGGGGTGGTTGCCAGGTGTCACAGGTTGTGCTGACTGGGCAGTGGAGCAATGCACAGGCCAGCGAGGTGCTGCAGCTGTGCATGGGCGGGTGTGCGCAGATAGATGCCTACATGCGGCAGTCCATAAAGGAAGCTGCAGCAGGACAAGTGTGACTTTACGGGAAATTTCTTGTCCTCATGGAAGCTCATTCTCTGCAGCGATAATGAGGTGTCAAGAGAGTTACTGATAAGCAATGTGCTTGTCATGATTGCCTTGTGAGAGGTTTGCTACCGGCTCACGACATACTGTAGTCAACATTACAGAGATGCGAATCCAAATGCATCTTTAAAGGACTTGTAGCACCCTGGGAAGCAAAAGAGGCAAGCAGACACGTATGTACGTCCTGACCAGGATCATACTTAGCAGACAACAAATCACACCTAGGCCATTGACAGGCAAAACCTTCAAAGCAGCTACACCGCCCAGACAAAGCTGTATATATATTACCCCCAATGAGCACTCAAAAGTCATCATTCAAGGTAGAACAGCCAAGATCACACGAGTCCCAGCCAGGAGACATTCACATGGCACACTGAAGTCGCATGTGTCCAGAATCAAACACATGCACATTGCCGGTCTCAGATATACCACCTCACTGTCACCATCGAAAATCCCTGCGTACACCCACAGTCCTGCAAACAAATGAGCTCGTCTGTACATACAGCAGCCTCTTTTTCACAGCTTCACATCCCAAGGGAGATCGTGAAAAGGCCATTCTGTGCGAGTGCTGACATGGGAATGTAGCCTTCCGTGGTAGCATGCGCCTGTCCCTTTCATCATTGCATGCAGCACAGTGGAGGCCAGTTGCCATGCCCTGCTTGTATCATGTGTTGCGGTCAGAGCCCCTCCTTTTGTGCCGCATCTCGCCCAGACTAAGCATACGGCTATCCCCACAGCAGGATGATACGTACTGCAGCCCTCCACAAGAATCAGAGGAGGTACATATACGCCCGCCGAGGGGTGGCCTCTACTACCACCGGAGTAGAGACTGGGAGGTTGAAGAGAAGGACACAGATGGACAGAGTGGAGCGTTTCAGACTTCTCCGTCCTCTGCATCATCGTCATCATCGTCATCCCCAAAGTCCTCGTCGTCGTCGTCGCCTCCCTTGAGCTGCAGGCCGAACACGTCTCCGAGGGCGTTGTGGTCGGTGCCCGTGAACAGCTCCTGCTCCTCTCGGAAGGTCGACGGCTTCTCCAGGTTCTGGCAAGACACAGTTCACACGGTTCAAAGTACGAATATTGCCCATTTGCTCCCTGCACATGCTCCCTACAAGGTGCCAGCACAAACCATGCCCCTGGCGCATGAGGCTTGTCTAGCAGAGCAGCATTGCAATTTTTGCTCAGTGGTGATGCATGCAATGGCTCCACCTGGTGAACATTGCCGGTGGACAGTGAAATTCACCGGTGAGAGCAATCAGATGCATCGCTACTGCATGCAACACCACCTCACAAACACCTCCTGCTCAGTGCACACGTTCCATTTGTTGTGCGGCAGCACCGCCCCCCACTCAGATGCTAGGGCAGCTAAAATAGACCAGGTGCTCCCAGCAGCGCCAGACAGTCCAATGCTCATTGTCTCCAATCTGAACTCTGCCCGAGTGACAAACCGCTGCAGCAAACACAATTCCAGTCAATTCTTCTGCGCACCTGCAGCTGGGCAACCTCCTTTGCGCGCTGCTCCTCGATTTCGCGCCGCTCCTGCTCTACCAATTCCCTCTCAGCTGCGCGCTGTGCTTCGGCCTCGGCTTCAGCCGCAGCGCGGCGCTCCTCGGCTTCGCGCGCGGCGGCCTCCTCGGCAGCTTCCCTCTCCTTCCTTTTCCGCTCCTCCTCCACCTTCTTGTCCTCCTCCTGCACACAGTAGCGCAGTGGCTGACATCATCGCCATGGATTTACGTAAGGGATGATGCAGCACGATCAGGTGGCTGATGAGCAACTCATTCTTATTAAGGTGTCATTGCCTTTGATCATGGACAAGATAATTGCAAATGACAGATTTTAGTGGCATGCAGATGCCACCCAACCATTCCCCTCTGTGGATGGTGGTCATCTGACAACGTAACTGAGCAATATGCACAGACAAGTTCTAGAATCATGCGCAAGGCAAATACCGACTTCATCAGGCAAGCTCATTTGAGAATGCAGGCGCATCATCCCACCCAAGCTGGCAAGGGGCTGTCATGCAGCACAGATCAAGTACCCTACCTGCTGCTGCTGTTGCTCCTCAAGGGTCTTGAACTGGTCCCAGAGGTTGTTGCCCTCATCGCCGCCCTCCTCGCCTTCCTCACCCTCTGCATCGCCATCGCCACCCCCGCCCTCGTCATCCGGCTTGTCTGTCAGCGTCGCCCATGCATTGGCATTCTGCAAAGTCACCTCCTGCACACATGGTCACATGTGAAAATGTCAGCCATACCTGCTCTGGAGTTTCAGACTTGCAATCGTGACATCTGCCTCAAACCTCGAGACAACAGGCATCAGCAGCAGCAGCCAACCATCAAAGTAGCACATGTTCCTTGTGGCTTGGAATGCCCCTTCTGCTGGCATTTCGCCGGCAAGAAGCCACAATGCGTATTGTCTGGCAACAGGGGGATCAGGTGAGATGAAGGTGCAATGAGGCTCCTACCTTTTTGTTGGCCATGTTCTTAATGATTTGCGGCTGTTGTCGCGGGACAGTGGCTGACACGAAATCCATGCCGTCCCCGGCATGGCTTTGTTGCACTGCACGCAGGAAAGGTGTGCATTAGCCCCTTCAGCTAAGCTTCGAGCGATCGTCACATAAACAACAGAGACAAATTGAGAGATGCACTCGTACAAAAGAGCCACTCACAAAGATATTCATACCTTTGGTGCCATGATTTGCAGTGGAGCCCGCCAGCTGCTTTGAGCCCACTTCTCCTTGCGAGTCAGATGCCTCAGCCTCAGAGTCCCCTTGGCCTGCAATGGAAATTACATCAGGACCACACCCCAGACTGCCTGTCAACCTTAGGTATATCATGATGATAGTGGTCACATGGCAGCAGACTCATGAAGTATATCTGGACTTTGACATTGTTGCAGCCCAGCTTTGCATGGAGCAGACTAGCACACTCTTCAGCATGTCTACATGCATGCATATGGTGTGGCATTGGGTTTGTGGCACTGTATTCTGCAAAAAGATTGCAGAATGCAGTGCCCTGATTACCACCCACCTTTTTCTAGACCGTCCTCTCAACAGGCGCATATATATATATATATATATATATATACGCTCAACTGATTAAAACAAGGTGCTATAATTTTAAGGCATGGTGCTGCATGATATCCGGCACTGCTTTGACAGAGCCACACACCGCTCATGCCATGCCCACTGCGCTCCAGCGGTGCCTCTGCAGACTCCTGCTGTTTGTCCTCCTGCCTCGCCCTCGGCCCTGCCCCACCCTGCATGCATGCATGCATGCACTCGATAATCATATGCATACACCTCAGGATTGTACTCAGGCCCGCAGCTTGGAGCCACATGAACTTTTGCCTCTGGCCCCAGCAGACACATACCGAGGCATAGGTAAATGAGATCAATGCACCTGATATGACACAGGGAAGACATTGGTTACATGGTAAGGTGCAGGGGGATAATTCACACCTCATGGTTGGCGCCCCCGGCGCCATCTCCGCCTTCACGCATGGTTGCACCACCCGTGTCGAGGACGCGGCCTATGGACATGTCGGTCACGAGCGCATTGAGCCGCCACAGCGTATCCTGGTTCAGGTCATCTATGTCCACTTCCACCTCCGCCTCCTGCCATGCATGCCAAGCCTTTCATCACTTTAAATCCATGTAACGATAACCAACATGCGCACATGGCGAGGCAATCATCTGGGAGCACATGTCGCTTCATGACAGCTGCGAATAATGCATGTCAAACCCACTGGACAAGAAGGCAGCAGATCTGTACATGAGACAAGTCTATCCACGAGGGCATTTCCAGGGAAGGTGCGAATGCAGGGCAAGAGAGGAGGCAAGCACGGGGCATGCTGCACCTGGTCAATGCGCTGGCACTCTGCAATGATCTCCATGACGAGGCCCAGTTTGTCGCCAGACAGCGATCCCAGCCCCTGGCTCAGCCTGCGCTTCTCCTCAAAGGTCATCGGCCTGTTGCCAGGCGCCGCCACCTCACCATCCTGCGCCTCCACCTGTGGCAGTCAGTCCCTCTAGGCTTGGAAGCTGTAGCAGGTGCCTTTGTAAAAATGTGATGCATGAGTTGGTATAGAACGCAGAGGTAATTTCTTGGCTGGGTGTTTATTTGTTGAATGATACGACAGTCTGGAGGAACCTCTACTGAGGTTCCAGAAGAAGGCTGGCTCTCGGGTGGCAAGCACACCTGTTGCTGCAGCATGCGCAGCTCCCTGTCCATTTCTTCCATGTGGTGAGGCAGTTCAGGCCCGCCAGCCAGCATCTGTGCAGCACGGCAGTAGGATCAAGGAAAACATCCACGACAGATCAGGAGATGATAGAAACCGCGAATTTCTGTCTGCACGAAAATTGACTGCAGTAATGAAATAGAAATTGCATGTGTTAATATCACGCATGCGTGCAGTCGCAAGCCTGACAGAACATACAGCGTAACCGGTTCGTTATACAGCAACCTGTGTGGATGTCTGGCAGGTCATAGCAACCCTATGACTGCAAGATAATGTCCTGACTTACATTCTTGGCTTCAAAGCTCACCGTTTCTTCATGACGCTGCCTGAGCTGCTCTTCCTCCCACTTCTGCTCTATGCCAGAGATGGCCCACTTCTTCTCCCAGTACTCGCTCATCCAGTCCCCGTTGGTCCGCACTGGCTGGCCGATGGGGTTGTAGAGGCGGCAATTTTCCCAGATCTGCCGCATGTCGTCCCGGAACTCGTACACGTCCTTATATTTCCGGAAGCTCCCCTTGGCTGGGTTGTGAGATAGCTTGCCCGCGACATCATTGAGGGCCATAGGATTCTTCACATACTGGAAGTAGTCCACGATCTTGAGCTTCACGGGATCCACCGGTTCTACGAACATACTGGCCTTCTGATTGCCCTTGACGTTGCGCAGGATGGTCTGACATTGCTGAAACAAGGCTGTCACTCTCTTTTCTCTCTCTGCCTCGATATGTGCTCGGTCTGAGGCTGTTCCTCCCGCACCGAAGTGACTGAGAGCACCAGTTTTATTGGGGCCCCTGGCTGTCTTTGCAGGGCCTGCCCCAACACCACCGTTGAGGGCCTGCAGCTGCTGTGCTAAGGCTGCTTTCTGCTGCTCTATGCGCTGCAACTCTTCCTCGAGCTGCTGTTTTCTCTCACGGATGTGCTGCCGACGGGACTGGGCATCCGGGGCCTCGAGCACCCCGTTCATATTTGCCCAACAAATGCAATTGTGTTTGCGTGCCCAGAGATGTTTGCGAGAAATGTAAATGTTGTAGGAACGCCGTCTGGTGTGCGCGGCATGTGCCGACGCTTGTTTTGGCTCAGCTCTATTATGACAGATTTAACCTATGAAAGCCCTCTGTGTGAGATCTCAGCTTATCTCGTGCATTCCGACCTCGATTGTATTCCAGGCCGCTGTATTGCCTTGTCTGTTCCCCACTTGTAAGAATCTCCAGTTGTCATCACGTACGGACGGCGGAAGATCGTTTGATTCACTCCCAACTGTGGAAAGGTTTTCCTGACACCCACGCTCTTTGTCTTCCCCTTCCCTTGTGCGCGATCCTGGCATCCGTCTATGCAGAGTCCAGTGTTGCTTCCAATTATAGTATTTTCTCATGGGGAACACTCGGTTTTCATGGGCCACAACGGAGTGTAACCAATAATCCATGGGCTACCAAAGCACCTGTTTCATCAGGATATTTGCTGACATGATGTGTGTGTGGCGCAGCAGGGAGAGAGACCTTTGGAGGCACGAAAGGGGCACACGACCACATCCATGCAGCGACAAGCACTCCCAGGACTGCAGCCCTTCACTCCGGCTATCTCCACCTTGCGACTGCGAAAGCGAACCTTCACATGCCGAGCATCCGATGCCAAGGAATTGCTGAACACTGAGCAGCGCTCCAAAGCCCTGGAGCTGCAGCTGAAGAGGTCTCAGGCCAGGGCCAGCAACAGCGCCGCCCCTGCAGCGTCCTCACAGGCTGAGAAGTCAGTGACTGGCAGTCTTCCCCATGCAAGAAGTGATGCATGCTACTTGTCCTAGCATACCTGGAGTGCTACATTTCATACATAATGTGTAAAAACTGGATGCTGTCACCGCAGGACAATTGAAGCGGATTTGGCTGCCCGGAAGGAGGCCGCAAGGGAATGGGTCACACCCTGGTTGGTGAGCAAAAAATCCGTGTGTCTGCCGCAAAATGTTACTGTGTGCTTTGCATATCTTTAACACACTCTTGCCGGTTTATTGTGTTCGTGGGTGTCTGGGTCCCTGAAGTCATCCTGCGCACGTACAAAGGAGTGATAGCCTGCCTACAAGCACTAAGGGTGGATCAGCACTGAACCTACCGTCAGCACTGAAATCTGTCAAGTGTGTGCATGTGCAGGAAGTTGCGCAGAGGAAGCAGTCGCATGCGGTGATGTCTGAGCTGAGGAGCCGTGGGGAGCTGCTGAGTGATGAGCAGGAGAAAGCCGCGCTCGCACGCCTACTGGGCGGCAACTCTGCTGCGGTGAGGCCCCAACACCCTCTCAGTGTCCAAGGGTTCCTTGGGAGGTCGGAATCCAATCCTGATGATCTTTTGTAGACCCCAGGCTTCCCTGTACAGGGGACTCGAGCCCGACTTCAGTGCATTTAGTGTCTCCTGCTTTCCACTACGTAAGGAAGGCGATGCTTGGCATCAGAGATGGGCCGCGCACTCAGGTCTCCGATAGAGAGAGCACATTGCAATGCAAGGGAAGCTGTGTCATCAGTGGCGCAGTGCAGGCCTCTTACCAGGCCCAAGAGGATGTGTGCTACAATTGTCTTGCCTCTGCCCTCTTGTCATTGTCCTCAGGGGAATACTGGGTGACCCGCAGGTCAGCCAGAAAGAGGCCCCAGCTGCGGTGGCCGCAGAGAGCAACGGGAGCGCAGCAGTGAGCACTAGTGAGGAGCAGCCTTCCAGATTCGCCCCCAGCGAGACTCTGGAGGATGGCAGGTCTGTGCTTACACTGCATGCTCTTTAGAGCTCTTTCTACTGGCCGACGAAAGTGTGTCCTTTGGGACCCTAGTCCTTTGCGCAGCAGCAGTGTGAAGGTACTTTCGGAAAATTGACTGATAATGGTGGAATCTGTGTCTGAGTCTTTTATGCTGTGCTGTGCAGTGTGGTGTACACGCTGTCTCTGCTGCAGTCCGTGGACTATGAGGCAGTGCTGGCCCCTTGATGGGCTGCAACTACAGGGCGAGGCATGAGTTTTGAGGGCTGATGTATGACAGCGAGATGTACAGTACCCTATCAGAGAAGCCTGGGGGGCGCCAGATGATGTGGCAGCAATCCCTGTGCTTGTGAAGATTTGAGACTGTGCTGGGACTGAAGCTGACAGTTGAGGTGGGTTTTGAGAGTGTGCTGGGACTGAAGCTGACAGGTGAGGTTGTGGGCTGTGAGTGAAAGTTTTGAGATGTTTTGCATTATTGGACCAGGCTTATATCCTTGGAAGAGATTCTTGAGTGGCCGCCACGCGGCGTGATGGTCTGTAAATGCAAGCTGTGAAACATCGAGTGGCATTAATACGGCGCATGAAGTCCGACAAGAGTCCCCTGGACAGGCCTAGGGGGCCCTCTTGACTGCGCAGTACTGGCAGTACTGCACGCATGTCGCAGTCACCTGCTGATCTCAGATGCTCCGTTCGCGTACTGGCACTAGTGGGCACTAGGCAGGTGGGCGGAAATCGGGGAGGTACTTGTGTTTTTCAGTGCTTTGAGGGGTTTGTGGGGAATTGTGGAGTTGGGGACAGGCTGCCAGTGGCACGTGCATGCGCATATGATGACGTCTACTGCCGAGCTGGCAGGCGTCTGAGCCTGACCATGGGCTCAACCTTGGCATCCTCCATTGTGCATGACAGTCACATCGCAAATTTCGCATTTCGCAACTTTCGCATTTCGACTTGCATGGGTGTCTACCTTACAAGAGCACGTGCCGATGAGGTATCACACGTGGCTGGAAGACGTCAGCAGGTACCTTTATCAGGCCTCCAATCTCGTTAAAATTCGACTTGCTAGTCCTGACGTTGGTGTCGTGTTGCAGTCTCACCATGTTGCACCTTCTCGTCTTGGCCCTCTTAGCTAGCTCAGCAGGGGCAGCAACAGACCTGCCATGCTCCTGTCAAGGTGTTGGTTGCACCTGTAAGCCTTCAAACGATACCACTGTCGTTCAAAAAGATGTTAGTAGCATAGCATCAGCTCCTAGAAGCTCTACACTCGCACCTCGGGGCCCAGCTCCGAGATCGGGCCCAGCAGGTGCAGCCGAGGCTGGGTCGGGTTTGACGGATGCGACCGGTTCATTGGCGTCCTCTTTGAGCACCAGCCAGTATTCTTTGCCAGACAGCACAACAAGCAACCCACTCCTAGACCTTACCGACTCAGCACCAGCTCTGGCCCCAGAACCTGCACCAGCCGAACAAATGACAGCTACAGCTTCTCCCAGCCCTGGACCACCACCGGCTACCAACGATGCGACCTCGACGCAGTATATGGTTGCAGGAAATTTGGTCATCGGCAACAAGACTGCTTCTGAGGCGGATCTAGCACTGGTGAGTTGAATGCGTTTCACCTGCATCTCACCTGTTTTGCTCCACCTCCAGGCCCCTCGAGCTCACCACATGATGGCTTCGCAGATAAACCAAGACGGGTTCTTGTTCCCCAACATCACCGACGACGGGCTTCTTGACAGCACGGTATCAGAACTCTTCACGTTCAACAGCACATGCTCCTTAGGTGAGCTGGAGCTTGCTATCTTTCCTAGAGCCTCTTCCGTGAATGCCTTCTGCAGCAGAAGAAACACCCTTGCAGTACAGCAGAGTGGTCCCATGCAATTGCAGGCGAGCCAGCATTGAGGGGGGCTAACCAAAGAAGCCTGTTTCTCTGCCGTCGCAGGGTTTGTGATCGTGGCCAACAGCACGATGCAAGTGCTGCTGGTCAACATCATCACTGGGACGGTGGAGCAGCGCTGTGATGTGATCCGCACACGCGCATGTGCCGTCGACACGTATGATCTGGACCCTGACGCGGCCTACTCCCTCTATGGCGCCATGGCTGACCAATTGGATCCCATCCACTACGGCTTCAACATGACCTTCACCGGTGCGCGGACCACAGCTGCCATGCTCCAAATTGGAGCTCTTGATCTGTCCCTGCTCATGTATATGCAGTGTGGGAAGGCTTACCTTCTTGCGATGCGTGACAAAGATCCTTCTCTGAAGACATGGGAGTGAAATGTATTGGGAAGCTTCCAGAATGTGTCAAGCTGGCTTGTGCGCAGCATGAGAGTCGTGGTAATGGAGCAGAACAGCGGTAATGGGATGGATTACTATGTACACAAGAGGGGGCATTCCCGGTTATTAATCAGCAGAAGCTTGAAAGCAGTACTATGCAACAGTACCAGTCCTGATAGACAAAGTGTAACTGTAACAACAATTATCAATCTGCTGATTCAGGGTGTGTTCTGCTGCGCAGCATGCACGCGTGCAGATGCGGCCATCGCAACCGGGGCGGCCGCGAAGCCGTCTCCCGCCTTCCAGCCGAGCTCTCTGCGCAGCCCTTCTCCTGCGCGTGGTGCCTCCCAGACGCCCTCTCCCAAGCCACAGCCCGCTAAGCCCCCTGCCGCGGCTGCGGCATCGAAGACAGTCTACTACCCGGTGCGAGGCCACATCTTTCGTTGTTGTCGCAGGAGGCATGCTGTGCACAACTGCATGCCCATGCTGGAGGAATCTGGCAGCACCCGCACCGGCTTTTGATCGCAGTCGGCACAGTGGCCTATTGCCTGGTAATGCCTTGAGCACGAGCATGCCAGCAAAGTGAATGTTCAATTCACCAGCAAGAGGAGTCATGCATTATGTTTCCAGCGTGGCAAGATAACAGAGCGGACATTGGAACCTTGCGTAGGAGAGACCCCCGCTTTTCTGTGTCCTTTGCAATTTGCAGCTCGCTGCTTGTGAAGAGGCTGAACTTGACCGTGATGTGGTCACAGTACATGTCCTACCTCGACGACATGGGGATCAGCCGAAGACCATATGTGGCACTGGCGGTGCTGGGCGCTCGAGATGTCACATACAGCGTGGCGGCTGTGACCGTGGTGGATGACTATCTCGTCAATGTTCCCCTGCGCGGCTTACTCATCGCCCTGGATGACTTTGACACTTGGCAGGTGATGCACCACAAAGCATCACATGCCGAAATGTGCTGTTGGTTCATTCACAGCAACAATCTATCTCCGGCAGGATACATCCAGCCCACCACCTGCCAGCCTGTCATAAAGACACTTGCCTGCAGCAGCTTATAGATGTTGAACCTTCACCAGCTTGCTCTTGTGGAGAGTAAGACAGACAGAATCTGAGGCTCAGTACACTCAAAACATAACTCCTAGTGCAAACAGAACAGGCAATGCAGAGCTCCGTCAAAAAGGATCGCTGAAGCAGTGAGTGTGTCAATGCACAGAACTCCACGGGCAGCACAGACCTGCTGACATCACTGGCAGTGGCGGGCGGCGGCTGCACAACACGGCGCGCTACCGGGCCCTGCCGCGGCAATGCGCGCTTCGGCGCGAGCCCGGACGCGGCACTGAGCCCGGCCGCAGATTCGAAGTCAAATTCGGATTCGAAGTCGAGGAGGAGCGAGGTGTACGTGCTGCTGATCTTCACTGACGGCGCGCGATTAAACAAGATTCTGGCCGGCAGAGATAGCCCCTACCTTGCGCGCATCTCCGTCACCTACTGCATTGCCGCAGAAGGTGCGTGTGCCCATGGCTGTTTGTAGCCTGCAGTCTGCCAGGCTATAGCAAAATTCAAGAGTTTCAAGAAGTCAAAGCTGGTAATTTAATGGATTGCGTTCATGGACCTGGGTTGGTGTTTGATTGGATCAGCTCGCTTGGACAGCAATGTGTGCTTTCTACCGTAATCCTGTCATCCATATTTGCAGCAGAACAGTGCTTGCGGAATGATCTCTTCGTTGAGCACAGTTGTTCTCTTGCAGGTGGCTCATGTGGGCGTCCTGTGGCATGAGTTTCACTGATACTTTCGACAAAAGCATAACTTTCAGCTCAGATTGCTATTGAATCAATTGATGTTCTTTTTTTCATTTATGCGACCTTCCTCTCTGCTGCCCTGAAATGCCAGCCGCTCTACTGGGCATGCATGTCGCAGACATCATTATGAATGAGCCCCGTACTGCCAAATAGTTCTGAGCAAAGGCATGTTTTCTGCTTCAAACACATCCTGGGTAATTGAAATTGCAAACGCTGCAGTGCAAGTGTTGAAGTGTCCAAGAGAAGGAACCTATTTGAGAAGGGGACACCTGCGTTGCTAATGTGACTGGTGAAGTTTGACTTATCAGTCGGATCATATTTATCTTCTTCCGAGGTTTTCAAGCTACTGATGATGCACATGTATGGCCCAGGCCATATGCATGATGCCTCACAGGCAAATTGAATGTCCTTCATTTCAGTTCATGATTGTATTACAATTCAAGACTTGAAACAGCTGCAATATGACTATATTGTAATGGAAGTACTGATTGTAGATGTACATGGGAAACTATCATATACAAGCAGCAACACAGGAGCAGATGCATGCCTCATCACTGGCCACATGCATAAGAGTGCGAGTCGTTGTCCAATGCTTTGCCAATCATCAGCGATAGTGTGCCCTTTAACACGACCTTGTGGCAACATACAGTCGCATTCTTCTTCAAGCTGACCAGGATACTTAAGCTTCGCTTGCTCATTTCACATCAGCCAGACGGCCCAGGATCTTGAGGGTGGCCTCCCAGAAAGGCTTAACAGTCGCTATCTCCAGGTTCTCGTCTGGGCTGTGAGCGCCCCGGATGGTGGGCCCGTAAGACACCATGTCTATGCCAGGCACCTTCTCCCCAATGATGCCGCACTCCAGGCCAGCGTGGATTGCCCCCACCTGTGTGCGCACCCAGCCATTTAAGCAACACTGTACTTGATATCTCAAGCAACAGCCCTGACAGTGAGTCATCCCTCACACGCTTGGGTGAAGAGCAACAAGCTACCGCTGCGTTGCCTGGAAGCTGGACTGATCAGAGGACACCACCAGGGGCATGACAGCACATGACCTCCGTGAATCTCCTGCAGCTCACCTGGGCCTCATATGATGCCTCTATCTATTCCTCCTGGGGGTCCGCATTCACCATGACGTCCAAACAAGTGGACACACCCCAACACCATGTGCTGAGGGGAGCAGATGGCATGAACACCATGACGGGATTACACGGGTGAGGGAGGGGTACGGTACCTTGACAGTGTGCCCGGTGACCTCCTCCAGCACTTCCTTGGCCAGTCCGACCACTGCGCTGCCGGGGTTGGGAGCCCAGCCCGGGTATGCTGTGTCCTGCTCCACGCTGGCGCCCACCTGCGTACACATGCCCGCACATGCTGTCATTGTCATGTGACTGCTGCCCACAGATCATGGCCTTGGACACAGACCCGGCAATGATACTTCATTTAGTTCCTGCATGCATGGCCAGAGCATGACATCCGCTGACCAAAGCACCTCCTGCCGGTCATGACCTGCATGCATTGTTGCAAACAGACCTGCATTCAAACAGCTCAACATGCCGTTTCATGTTTAAGCATGCACCAAATAGTACCATGCATGTAAGAGCATGCGTCAAAAAGCAAGAGGGTGCAGGATTATGAGGGCCCCGCACCAGGCCGCTGAGTTTGGAGATGCTGTCGCGCACGGCCTCCAGGGGAGGGCCCAGGCTGCTGCGCGTCGTGCACTGCACCATGTACTTCTCCGGCAGGGCGCCATTCTCGGCAGGGCACGGCTTGACTGATGCCAGGTTTGTCGAGGTTTCCACCAGCCCTGTGTTGGCAAAAATTGTTTGGGCCATCGTTGTACTGTGAATTCACGACAATACAGCCCCTAACTCCCTTCTCAGCTTGTAGTACCTTGCATGTCTTGCACTATGTCTTAGATTCAAATGTGACACCAGAAGGCAGAGGGGCGCACCCCTGGGGTAAAATGGAGCTTCGCAATTAACATAGCAGGGATGCGCACTGTATCGCCATAGATATCATTGCATGCAGCTGATGGTGCAGCAAAGCATTTGTTACGGCAACGGAAACGCAAAGAGACAGGTCTGCCATGCTGTTACATACCTGGGACGGTGTGGGAGTACTTGATGACCCCATGGGGGAGGGTGAGTAGCAGAGTCAGCAGCTTGGAGGCGCTGTCGCTGCTGAGCACCTGGCCAGGCGCAGGGCTGCTGCTCTCTGACAAGGACACACTGAGCTGAGTCTCTAGTGCACCGTACTCCTTCTTCAGAGCATCTGCATACTGATCTGTCACAGCTGAGGCAGCATCCCCGGAGCCCTCTGGCACCTGCAAAAATCCCCACATGCAGAATTGGCTTCAGGTGAAGCAGGCCTCTCTCTTTCTCCCCTGTCGTTATGCCTTGCATGCCACCCTGCTAGCCAACTTGCAGCAGATCTGTCTTTCCAGCTGTTGATGCAGGTTTCTCTGAATCTCCACCAAGTTGTAAAGCGCATACACAGCACACACCAGAAGCTCAAGACACGTCATATGGTTGTCTAATGTCCGAAATGTCGCATAATCATTGCATCGCAGCTGCATGAGAGCAGATCTAACGTCTATGCTCAATTTGGAAATAGCGAGACATGCATACCAGCACAGTGGCAGTGGCTTCGCGAGGGATGGCATTGCGCTTGTCTCCGCCGGCGATTCCTGCCAGCTTCGCACCAGGCGCCGCCCTGAGCACTGTGTCGGCGATGCGAGCGGCAAATCTCACCGCGTTGCCCCTGTCCTCATTGATGTTCAGGCCAGAGTGCCCTCCCATGAGCCCTGTGTGCATGTTACAGCTATCATTTGCAAAGCGGGCAAAGATTAGTGCTATCACATGCCCCTCGCTTTTGCAGCTATATCTGAGCTGATATGAGGACATGTTCATCACCCATCACTCGACTTGTATGTGGCAGCACTACATCAAACACAGGGACCAGGTCACGTGGCAATCTCAAGCGGATTGCGCACCCGAAATCTTCAATTCATAGTGCAGCATTCCGCTGCTTGGCGCAGCCTCATATGTCACGGGGATGCTGATCATGGAGTCGCCCCCACCCGCGCAGCCAATGAAAATTTCGCCCCAATCCTCTGTGTCAAGGTTGAGCAACACTTGCCCTGCAGAGATCAACGTGCTAAAGTCACTGTTGCCGCATTACTCGCTTAGTAATTCACAGGCGGTCAAGTGATTGCATACCAGTTTCAAAAAAACCACGGGGTTATGTCTGCTAGCAACTGCGTTGCCTTAATCATTGCACGGGAGTAGTATAGCATCTGCACCTGTGAGCAAGGTGGGATCAAGGTCAAAGGCTCCTGTGAGGCCTGTCTCCTCGTCCACAGTGAAGAGGCACTCCAGGGGAGGCAGCTTTGCATTGGATGGCAAGTCTAAGAGGGCCAGTGCTGTCGCAACCCCAATGCCATTGTCTGCTCCTAGTGTAGTTCCTTGCGCCTGCTCAGCGAGCAACATCATCAACAAGGAACCTCATGCCTGCAGGTCAGATATAATGACCAAAGCCGGCACAAGGCAAGAGATCCAATTGACTGGAACTGCACCTTGAGCCATGCGCCATCTGATTGCAGCCGCAGAGGGTCATTGAAGAAGTCATGGACAATGTCAGAGTTTTTCTCTGTCACCATGTCAACGTGGCCCTGCCATCGCCAAGCTCACACTCAATGATGCTGATCAAAGTACCTCATACTGTGCGTGTCCCCCAAAACAGAAATTAAAATCAAGGCACTGGCATGCTCAGGCAGTCTGAACACAACCACCTGTATCACCACGGCTGGAGCCATTTCTCCTCCACCAGAGCCTGTCCTCTTGATGACCATGTTCCCCACCCCATCTTGCTGCCATGCCAGCTTCCTCTCATTGGCAAAGTCCTTCAAGTACTGCAGAACCCTGGAACAGCAGCATTGAGGTCAGATAAGCAATGTCCAAGTCTGCCATAGCAAGTACTTTTCTTCCTTTGCGCCAGAGGTGAGCCGCACTTTTCCTCGTGCTTGGAAGGCCGCGGGATCTTGGTCAGCTGCTCAAAAAAACCCCAAACGTTTGCCGGCTCCAAGCCGGACACAGGACTGGTCACAGTCATGCTGCTGGGAGCAAGCAGTGCTGCTGAAGTGAATGTGCCCCTCTTCTGGACTGCAGCCTGTGCGCTGAAGAACCTATGAACTGCTTGGCCTTTTGTCACAATACCGTCCGACAATATGCTTTTCGATGGCGAAATCGACCTTGAAAGGCCGATCATTCGCTATAGGGTTGTGCACTTCCTGCACCACCAAAGGCATATTTGTTGGAACTTGCAGTCATCTTATGTAGACAACGCATCATAGAATGTCAATATTTTATAGTAAAGATATATCTTGTTCATCTCGAAGACGTGTGAGCTTTGATGTGACATATAAGTGTCCAAGAATGATGGCATCCGCTGAAGGGACCCAACCTGTCAAACTTCGTGCACTTGGGGCAGCACGAACATTATTGAATTTCAAATATGGCCAGCGATCTCAATTAGTGTGATTGTCTCGAAAGTGAACGTCGTCCCATGTGGAGCGGGGCCCCCCAAGTTGAAGCGGGGCCCCCTCCAACTTCAACGGGGCCCGGGCCCCCTGAAATGAGCGGGGCCCCGTGTGAATGAGCAAAGACTTCTGCTGCAGGAGAGAACTAGAGAGAACTAGAATCAGAGGAATATAGACTCGTTCTCCGGTATCTCCTCTCCATAACTTCCTTGGCGCATGTTCAGAGAGTTAATGATGGCTGCCAAGTGGATGTTGCAGAGACAACCTTGTCTTATCTCGCAATTTGCAAGACTAAACATGCCAGGTGCGATGATATACGGCAATTTGAGCTGTTGGGAATCTCTTGATGTGACGATTAATCCCAGGAAGCTGATTCCTGGCTTCCATGTCTTAGGTGCATTAAGGTTGCGGAGCACTTGGGACAGCAGAGGCAGCAGATTTCTCATGCACAACGACATCCTGAAGTTTGGATTCCAGGAAGGGAGGTACGACTACCCAACGATCTGCACAGCGACACCAGTGAGCAGCAGCAGCAGTAGCAACACCCTGCCTAGCTAGCACTTCGCCTATACCAGCATACGATCCATGATATTGTGCAGGTCTTGCAGTACCTCCACGTGCTTCGCAATTTCCCCCATGAATAGTGTGGACGATGTCATCAAAGACATGGAAAGCCAAGGTATGCCTGCTCCCACATGCAGTGCCTGACGGTGGACCTCAACCCCTGTGACCCATCTAATTGCCACCAGAAATGCCCATTCACCAGGCATCTTACTGATCGCGATGCAGAATTCCCAGCTCGCACAGTGGACTACGATGCGGACAGCGACAGTGTGGATGAGTTCCCAGCTGAAGGATACAGCGAGGATGACTTGCAGCTTGTTGAGGACTTTGTCGAGGATGTAGCGCCCGCAAAGGGCCTCCCAGCAGAGGATGACGAGGATGACAGCGATGGGGAGCCAGACGTGACATCCACCTCTGGAGATGGACCCATTGTGGAGTTTGCAGGCCTCCCAGAATGGTGCGCCTTTGTATGACAAATTAAAGCTCCTGAGGACCACTCTCACAAGCGAACAAGCTTGTGCCGATACCAAGACATTGAGCATGCGCAATGAGTCCTCAAACCGCGTGCCCCTGCTGTTGACCAAGGGAGCTTCACTGCTACAAATGAAGGTGAATGGCTTTTGATTGACCATGCAGGGGGAAGCCTGCTTTGGAGGTGGCCAAGCAGGTTCTCAGGGCACCTGAGATGGAAAATATAGAGCTGTACTCGTTCAGAGCAGCTGCGCTCAGAGATCGGCTCTACATCCGCATAGACAAGGTGATGCTCATGCACATCCCACAAACATGCCTGGTTAATTTTTATTTCACATCTCCCTCAAGTGACCAACAACAGGGGATGAAGAAGGCCTTGGTACTCCATGAAGGGTCCAATCAACTATTCTGACGTTTTGCCTGGCTGCTTCAGATGGATGATCTATATGGATCTCCAACATTGGATGACGTGGCGCTGTTCTCGTCAAAGTTCTCCCAGGCTCTGGATGCTCGCCTCGGCGAAGAGGCGGCTGGCAAGCTGTCTGTAGAGGTCTCGAGCCCGGTGTGTAGCCCCTGCCGTTATCATCACTCTTCTCGTCATCTTTGAGCCAGCGTTATGCTGTTTAAACTTCCCTTTCCGGTTATGTTAAACATACCAGAAGTTCTTGTTGGTTTTGTCATCTTGGAAGTCAGTTGAGAGCCAGCATATGGTACGATTTTCCTGTTGTGTGCTGCAGGGTGCAGAGCGCATTGTGCGCGTGCCAAGGGAGCTGGAGAGATTTGGGTCGTTGCCCATGCAAGTTACATACCTCAAGGAGCCGGGCAGCACGGAGACAGACACCAAAGTACTGAGCCTCAAAGAGCTAGACGAGCAGCAGGGAACCTCTCGGTGGGGCCTGGCAGATGTGAAGGCCAACCGGCGGAAAGGAGTCATGAAGCTGTCGAAGCGGGAGGCAGGCATTAGTTTTGACCTGCCCATCTCCTCGCTGCAGCTCATAAAACTGCACCTGGAAATCTGACACGCGGGGAAGTGTTGACATCACCATAAGAGATGCCAGCCCTGCAGTAATGCCTAAGCCACAGCACCACTGTGTTATGATTTAAGGCATGAGGGATGCACGCCTGCGCACTTCAACAATGACTCTCTGTTAGCACTCTTTAAGAACGTTGTGCTTGTGAACCCGTGAACGCTGTGACTCAGAGAGACCTGATCAAGGGATGGCGATGATTGATCACGGATGAAATCAGGATGCATGCAGATGCCGATGTGTGGTGATCCTGTTCTTCATGTTGCCAAGAAAAGATACTGAAATGCTGTTACATCCAGCACTGCTGTTACATCCAGCTTGCAAGACAAAAGTTGACTGTATATATAGTCAACTTTTGTCTTGCAAGCTCCCGCACACATTCGAGACCATATGGCAATTCAATTGACTCAATTTATGGCCATGTTCTATTTGGCCAGTACTTGCTGCATAATTGCAGAAACGCCAGACTCTAATAATATGTCCAAAGGGTATAGACTGTAAAGTAACGTCCTGCGCCTCTCACAAGCTTGACAATCTAACATGCGTTCTGGACGATATCCTTTGCACTTCAATCTCACCCGTCAATAATACTGGTTCAATATGATACGTATCCGAGCACTCTCGTAGGAAAAGCATGCCGAAGAGCTGACCATATCAGAACTTTGTTCATGCAAAGCAACTGAAACACAGCGCATCCTGTAAGCTTCCTGTTTTTCCCAATGAATGCTTAGTGTACAGATGATCACGTCACCGCAGAGTCTAGGTCTACTCTCTCCACAATACAGGATTCTGTGCTGCTGTCAGGCCGTATGGTCTTTCGTTTAGACAACACAACACCTCTCCTTCTGGTCAGACTTTTTCTGTCTTGAGGAGATGTCAGCAAGACTACCTCAAACGCCCTCGGCAGTGGCTTGCAATCTCCTCCTGTCAGCATCGGCGACTAGAGCATTTGTTGTCTGAAGCGCCACAGCAGATAGGCCGTGCCACACAGAGTGGATCAGTGGCAGAGTCGGCATGAAGTCCTCCAGTACAAAACATCCTGCCCCCAGAACAGTAGTAGCCATGTGCACCCTGTGCGCATTCCTGAGCTTCGTGTTCTTCCGTGCCTGCTTCAAGAATTCCAGCTGCGAAGCACCAGAGCGCTCAATCAGCACATTTGTGCCGCATGCATGTCATCAAGCAATAGAAAGCCTGTCTGTAGAGCAAGTCTTCATGCACACGAGTATAAGGTGGCAGCACAAACCTCCATCGCTGCAGCGTTGAGCGATGTCACTGCCAGAGGCTGCATTGGAGTCAGCAAAAGAGAGGCCGCTGTCTTGTGTGCAGACACCTTTGGGTACACCGCCCTTGTCAATGCCGCAGTCGAAAGGGAGATCACCTGCAGTGAATTGTTGCACTTCATGAAGCGATGACCCACTTTGAGTGGAAAGTCCAGCTGTTCTGTGTTCATAGAAACAGGAGCAGCCCAATTATCAGAGGTCTTACCCAGTAATCAAGCTTCCGGCCCCAGTGTCGGGCATCTCCTGAGCTAGCATGAAATGCCACAGCACCAGCTCCCACACCCATTATGGATGCCCCCCATAACCTGCTCTCATCTGACTTCGCCTGCCTGCATGCATCACACAAGCAGCACTTGAGCACTGGTTGCCTGGATGGCTGGCTTGTACATTCAAGGAGACAATTTACTGACAGATTTTCCAGAAAGCATCAATGGAAGAGGATCGGCACCTGTATGCCTGCCAGCCAAGCGCAAAGAAGGGCAGGGATGTCACAATGTTTATTACCCTCTCTGCAGCATTGTGATCACACGTTCCAGGGCCCTGCAGAATCGGCACGTAAATCTCAAACCATCTTTGAAACATCTAATTTAAAAGCCCTCCAGTTTGTTGTTCTGAAACAGAGGGCAGCAGGTGCTGGAGCACATCTAAGCACGTCAACAAGAAAGAACATACTTTGCTTGCTATTTTAGATTCAACCACCGACATTCAGGAGGTTTAATATGCATGACACAACTAAGAGGCCACCCGCCTTTGGATGAGCTAGGTTCGCCAGTTGTTGACGTGTAGCACAGGATGTGTTCACCAAAAGTTCCTTCCAGTCTTTCCTGCAGCGGATGACACTGAACGCGGTGACAGCTGTGCTGCGTCTCCTCAACCACCTAGATGGATGCAGCCTTTCTTTCCAGGGTGGTAGTGGCTGATGCGAATCGAGACTAGTGGAAGGAAGTGCCTCAGCTAAATCAAAGGTCAACCTAGTTTCCGTGTAAGTGTGATCGTTCACTGTCATTATACCAAGAAAGCAAGCCAAATGAGCTTTTTTGCAGTATACTGTGCACAAATGCGATTGCACGGTCAGCCAAGGCGCGCTCAGAAATTTTACCATTTCCCTCGAGGGAATTTTGGGCAGCTTCATCGCCGAACGAAGTCGTGTACTCAAAGGTGAAGTCTTGAGATCATGACTTTTCTAAAGAGCCTCGCATTTTCTTCCATGCTGCCTGTAATGAAATCCATCTTTCTATAGCTGCAGCTTCTTGTTTGCTCTTTATGGCCTTGACGTCGGCAAATGTCAAGTGCAATCCTGCAGACCATGGTCACTCAGCAAGAAAGGCATGCAGTCGAACCTGAATAACATTCACAGATTCGTGCACCCCATTTTTTATGCTGGTTGTTCATGCATGACACGGTGTCGGAAAATCTCTCGTGAACGTTATTCACTTTCCCTTCAGGACATCCTCTGTGTTCAGGAAGACAGATCTAACGACTCGGCCAATACCATCGGTGGCGATACCGTCTGTGAGTAAATTACCGGATGGTTTTGTAACGATAGCAATTTCTTCTTTTCAGTCAATTTTAGTGCCATCAAGGAGTGATGTTGAATACAGCAAGTACACTATCCCTGCAGAGGATCTGGCAGAAGTTTAGAGAGGCCAGCTTGCACCTCAGCACCAGTCCATCCCCCTTTTGCAGGACCTCGTAGCTAGGGTGCGTACCCGACAATCACCGGAGGACTGTTGGGATCCTGAAAGGGCCAGGATTGAGGCTCTTGTGGTGTGTTTAATAATCTTGCTCGCTTGTGGCGCTACCTTTGATGCTGGGATCGTGGGCATTGAGTGCTCAGTTTCAGATGTAAAATCACTGTGAATGTCTGTGCAGGCCAGCATGCATGAGGGCATGAAGCTGGACAGGGAGGGGAAGCAGCTTCATTACGGCTTGTTGAGGACAATCCGCGATCAGCGCATCCTGGGAGAGGAGATTATTAAGAAGCTTCAGCGGCGCGGCAAGGTCAGCCCCTACACGCTGCGCGTGTGCATCTGACAAAACTCACTGTACGCTGACAAAATGTTTTTTATGTCATATATGTGTGCTGTGCCACAGTGGGAGCAGGCTGCCCTTACTGCATGATCCAAGTGCCGCAGACTGTACACGGTGTTCTTTGCAGTCAGCTGGCAAAGGATGGTCTGACCAGGTTCTCTTGAAACTCGGGTCTCTGCATTTTGCAGGTCAATCGGGCTCTGGCTACGCACATCACCAAGGAGGATGAAGGCCAGCAGCACAGTCCCTCCTTGAGAGCCCTGGGGTATCTTTCGAACATAAATGAGTCCGGGCCTTCGAGTTTCATGCTGCGATGGGGCTGAGCAGCATCTGTATTCTCAAGACAATCTGCAACACTGAAACATACTCAAAGGACAAGATTGTCAGACCTTGGAAGGCTTACAAGCAGACGAGTAATGAATAGAATGATATGTGCTGTAAAGCCCAGCTGCTCTTGAAAGCAACAGTGGCATATGCGAGAAGAGTGGTGCCATATCTTAATGCAGCATGTTATTATTGTGCTTGCTGCTTCAAAATGCTGCACATCGTCCACGAAAAACAGTCCCCAGGCGTTGCCTCATCTGGCTTCATCTGCTGATTGTCGTGCAGTGTGACAGTGGCCGAATCTGAAGGATGCGCACATGTGCTCGTGGATGGCGATGCTTTCTTTGAAATGTTGCAAGAGGAGCGCACAGTAATCAGGGAGGCCAAGGAGGACATTGAGAAGTGGCAGAAGGTCAGCGCACGCGCATGCTTTAGCCTTAATCTGAGACCAGTTCCTGGATCTCAAGAGCTGTTGGATAACTATGGTTCAAGCCCCCCTGTATGCTTGCGCTGAAGCACAACCCTTGCAATGTGTCAAAGTGAATTCTGTCCCTGATAGAGTGTAGACCGCTGCAGGTATAGCGTCAGTGACGAGAGCTCACAGCAGATAAAGATTCTGCAATACAGTCATGCACAAACCTTGAAGCCTTTCAGTGTAATGTCTGCAGGTAAACAAAGCAATCGAAAAGTACGAGCGGTGAAGCAGAAGCGCCACCATAAAGAAAAAGGCCACCATAGGTGACGACAGGGATGGAGGTGCACCTCGGCAGCTCAGGGACGACATCACGAATGCCTTTTGAAACAACGTGGTGAAACGCCAATGTACACTCTGCATCCATATGCATGCTAGTCAGGATGCACATCCCAGGTGGAACTAAGGACTTTCTGGAGCGACAGCAGTACTTAAGGTGTCATCCTAAAACTTTTGGTTTCACAATTTCTTTTTGCCGACGTGTGAGGTGCCTATCTTGGATATGCTCCATTGTATGTATGCATGTATGGTGACACGCCATCGGTGGTAGGATATATTAGTGCATAACATCCTGGCACGTGCCCAACTATACCTGTCCAGGCTCCATAGGCTGTCACCCAAAATTTGATCTCTCATGTGAAACACATCACGTGTAATGGTGATCACCTCATGCGACTAAGGCCTGCTGCATCGTTCTCACTGCTATTTCCTCTCTATCATGAGCTACTGCCCACTGGGCAGAACATGGGCTGCCCAGAGAAGGCAGGCACCGAGCGAAATAAGGCAGGCACCGAGCGAAATAAGCTTCTTGACAAAGCGCTTAAATGACCAAATTTGCCTAAATCGGGTTCTCTCACTGTTTGTCTCTCGGGTTCTCAGCTACGTATTACATTCTCAGAGAAAATAAAACATGGACGACGAGCAACGAAAGGCGTATGTTGCTTCCTATGTCATACCGGAAGAGGTGCGCTCCTTTGATGGTGTTCCTTGCTCTTAAGAACATGGGAGCACCTACTCATACTTCTGCTCGTCCGCAGGTCAGCAAAGCCATTGCCAAGCGCAAAGAATCTGGTAAGTTGCGTTCTGCTCACAGTGTTACTCTTCTGCTCCTCTGGATTTTATATCACCAAGCCAACGAAAGAAGCTCTCAGGGTGCTGATGACTGGTCCAGGGAGAAAGCGGGAGCAAGAACTGTTGAAACTTTACTTGGCGAAATACGACCCTCAAAGTGACCTCGATCCACAGGTTTGCTTCTTTTCAAAAACGACTTGGGACCTGCATTTGTGCAGTTCTGTCCCATATCAGTGACTGCTTTCATTTGGGACAACTGGTTATCATGAACCATCCACAGGATGAATCCTCTTCAAAAATTTTACCGGTCCAATCACCTGATACTTCACCTCAGTCCTCCAAGACACAACAGAAGCAGCAGAATGGGGGCGTGCCTGCAGATCAGGTCAGCTGAAAACCGGCTGATACCTATGCAAGGCATCATCAATGCACTCTGAACACCACTGTCCTCTACGCACCACATCATTCACAGCAGTGTCGTCTCAAACGCACGCCTTTGACTTTTCCTGAAGGCCGGCATCAGATCTCTTGTACAAGTGTGCAAAGCTGCATTGTAGCTGTGTCTTCTTGTGCAGGATACCATGGAACCCCCAGAGGAGCTGCTCAAGACCAAGGTGATGGCTGGAGGTGCCAAGCATGGAGGTGGAACGAAAGATTCTGCTGAGATCAAGGTGCCATCTGACCCCATTACTGCTGTTGCCACATTCTTTGGGGTGAAGAGCTCTGATAGTGTTGAGTACTCCTGCTGCCGATGTCCTCCTGACAGTCGCATTGACATCAGTGTTGCCTCTCAATATTCTTCAACATGTCTGCTTCCTGGAAAAATGTCTGCATTGGATCCTCAGCCTCTTCCATTGCCTTCAGCAGGACCTGGGTGTTCTGGTGGATTCACTGGAGCCACCCAAAGACATCCAGGCCAGCATGGAGGCTGTACGTGCCCTGAAGAGGGAGCTTCAGGTCTGTATTAATCTTGCCGCCTTCTTCCAATCCTAGCCTGCATGAAGTCCCACCGAGATGCTGTGTTTATGGTCACTGTAGTCACCTTCCTGGAGTTGTGAGCTATGAGCGCCATCTTTTCTGCAGGCGTTCCGTGGCGGCTTCACAGGAGGGCCTCTCAGCCTCCGCACATTCATGGAGAAGCAGGACAAGCTGCGGGCGCTGGAAGAACAGGTCACGAAGAGGCTGCTGCAGCAGACCAAGGTGAGCATGTACAAGCACCATCTGCATGGGCATCTGACAACGTATTCCAGGGTTCTCTCTTTACTCTGGGACTTCACGCTGTCATCGAATGATCCCCCCCGCCGCATTTCAGACCCGATGATGTCAGCCTCAGCTGGCTGATCATCATGTGCCTCAAATCTGAATGGATTGTTTGCAGGTGCTGAGGGCAATAATGGCGTGCACCGCAGGAGGAACCTATGAGGACTGATCCATCCAGGCTGCATACTGCATTCTGGCACCTTTGTCACTCCTGGAAGTCAGGAATCCATGAAGGACAAAGTTTCATGTCAAGCCTTGCTGTACAGCATGTCAAAACCGGTCATGTGGTGATGTGCTTTGCTGCCAAAGCAAAGTAATTTGCTATTTCAGCCACCAAGAATACCCATGGGAACTCTTTGCCTCAGCAGCGCAACGATAATAAACAGGCTGTTTCTGATGTAGTCATCTGTGGGATGCAAAAAGGTGACAGGACTTACTCATGCATTGGCGTTGAGAGGTATCATGCATGTAGGCATGAAATGAAGCTGCAGTCAGTTGCCTACGTGTCTCTTACGTGCTCATGTGTATTTGGGTAAAGCCCAAGATTGGCAACCGCTGATCACTGGTCAGCTCTGTAAGCCGGTGTTTGCAGGGAGGCTGTGGATTGTAAAGTCTGTGGCACCTAGAACTACCGCAATTCTTTACACACACGCTTACTTCAGACCCAAACATGTAGGACCCCATGCAAGTTACCACTTCTCGCAGTGCTGTGAGAAACCTTCTTGCCAGGAGTGTTCTCTTTGGCCAGAAGCTTTGATACTCATGGCACATGACTGACACATGCTTCCCAACTTTCCTCGAGGAAGAGCTCTATACCATCTATGGTCAAGTTTTAGGGGTTGTGATTACAGCAAAGCTGTGGATGCTGTGAGCTCATGAGGGACAAGTGAACATGCCTCGAGTCCCTTTATGGCTGGCGTCAGCAGGCCACTAAGAAATCGCATTCATTCATATCTGATTAGTAGTAGTCTTACATGCCCGTTCACTCCTACATCTGCATGCTCCCAGCATGTCAATAATATACCTTGAGACGGCTGGAGCACCGTCCTGCAAGAAAGAGGCTCGCTGGGATCCTGTACATCCCGGTGCGCAGGCTTTTGCAATTTCCAAGCAGCTCTCCGAATCTTGAAGATTCATTCCCAAGCACGAAGCTTCATAGGAAATCGAACAGTCCCAGAGCATTAAAGAGTATTCTGTGCGCTAGGAGAAGGGCAGCTGCATTGATAGCATTCACATCGACAACCCCAGCTGACGCACATGCTTTGTGCCCCGATGGTCCCTTTGTAGCTCCTTGCCCGGCGCAGCGCTGCTTCGAAAGGCAGCAGTGGGATAGTATAAGAGCTGCTGTCCCCAAGTATAAGGCCGTCAAGGTTCTGATCGTATTCTGCAGAGACATGCTATAGTTCATGCCAAGAATCCCAACCAAATGTTCTTGTGAATGTCTTGTACAGGACGCCTGCACCGCCTCATTGGTTCCAGTTGCAGGGTGCATGGCAAGGTAGCATGCCGTGCCTAGTGTCTGGGCATTTTGCCATTCACAAGCGACCATTGACAGAAAAGTATAAAAGCTTGTTAAGCTCCCAAAAGCATGACATGCCATCCTGGAAGCTAGCATTTGATGCTGCACTTCAGTTCACAATTGCTCTGTTGCTCCCTTACTCCTGCTTCCACTCGACAGCCAGATGAACACCTTATGTTCATAAAGAGGAGCATGAGCTTTCTAACTCTTCCTCATCTGCAAGTTGCTTCGATCAAACCCTTGGCGGTTGGCTTGTCAGGCCCCCGAAGGGCAGAGCTTTAGAGCCAAAGTGTTTGGTATAAACGGGCGTCCCACATGCATTCCCCGTTCACTTGAGCTGCTGTCCCTTCAAGATCTAATGTCCATGTGTTTCCTCAACCATTTGATTCATTCTGAGGTTGGTGCTTGCACCAGCATCAGCTCTCAAAATTCCTCCTGCCTAAATGGCACATCCCGGGCTGCCCGGAGCGGTCTTCAACCTTGCCCAGGTCCGGCAGGCACCGAGCGAAATAAGCTGAAAAAGTTTCTAGAAATTTAAAGTGTGGCGTCTCCAATTCTCCAAGAAGTCAGTTGTCCTTGTGTAATCTTAACATTTTTACCCCTCTTCGCAAAGAAGTATGGCACAGTCGGCCAGCACATTTGACCCTCTGGTCAAACTCCAGAAGGTATGCTTTGAGTCGGTGTGTGTGGCTCGCTCTGAATGCACAACGGCGATTATAATACGACTTGGTGACGGTCGTCTTCCTGTGCAGATCCTCAGTACCTGCGACCAGGCGACTGCAAAGCGTGAGTTTATTCTCACCGCTTTTTTTGGTACCTCGGTAGCCTTTTCAGCTGTGACAACGGTACTTTACGTCTAATCTGCTTGCTCCAGGGATCGAGGACAAGCTGCGAAAAGTGGCTTTTGAGGAAGACGATACAAGTGTCCTGGACGCAGAGGTGTGTTTTTTTCCTCTCGAGACTTGTCAAACTGCTTGGCCAAGATTGCTTGGCCTGCTGTAAAATGCCTAGTTTATGATATGGTCTCGTACTCCTAGGCCTGTGTGCTGTTGTGCCCAGGATATCTTCACCCATTCTGACAGCTCCACACAGAGCTCTCCGAACAAGTTCAAAGACAGCTCAATTGAGAAGTCCACAAACACCTCCCCCTCAACATCCACAGACAACTCCCCTGAGAAGTCTGGTCAGGTTAGCAGAAATCTGGAAGGTGTCTGTTCTGAGCAGGCAAGTCGTGGTTTTCAGTCCCGTCTCCAATCAGAACTGGAATGCTGGCCTCTAGTCCAATACTGCAGTGTTCTGTTCTGGGACATGCATACTCTGAGCCATTTTCCTGCAGACTGCCAGCTCGGATGATCATGACCTTACTGTGATCTTGTAAACTTTGTATGTTCTGTCATGCAGGCTGCTGAGGAGGAACCTCAAGATGACTCGGCTTGGATAGCAGATTCTGGCCCCGCCTACTCCAGGCCCAAGTATGCGCACCTGCCTGCTGTGCACCAGAAGACTGAAGAGCTGACCAAAGCCCAGGTGTGGCCCTGCACTGCATTGCTTCTTCTGATACATGAGAATTCGAAAGAAATAGTTCAAACTGGGTCCTTTTGAAGTTCTGAGAGGATGGGAGTTGCGCCTGTGTGCTCAATGAGGAGCACTGGTCATCCTTTGCTGCATCAAAACGGCGAGCAGTGCTGGGGCGATGAACGCAGCTGGGAATGAAAGTGAGCATTCCTTGCAGGGGGATGCCACTGATGAGGAGGAGGTACCCGACTTGTCTGGGAAATCCCTGCAGGTTGACACTCGCGCTCTTGCAACTGCGTGCAATGTACTGAAGTGGCTGCGATGCTCATCCCCTGCCATATTCCCTTGCATGCCATCAGCGTAGATCTCTGCTTTCATATCGTAGCCTCCCTCTCGAGGAACTTGAACCTCAGTATCATCTCTTCTGCAGGAGCTCATGGCCGAGAAGATGTTGTCAGAAAGAAAGGAACATACGCGCGCACACCTGGAAGCGCTGAAGAAGAAGGATGACGAGTTGGTGGTGCGCAAGCAAAACCATGCTGCCCTGTCAAGAAGTGCTTGTCTCTTCTTATGCTTGCGTAGATGATGTTCTCAAGGGCGTTCCCAAGTGCCATTCTAGTGCACTTTGCTCCAGGTGTGCAAATCTGTGTGCAGGCCAGCATGAGCGAGGCACTGAAACCCAACAACGGGAAGGGTGCCCACCACAATCTCCTGACGTCCATGCGCGAGCAGCGCATCATGCGACAGGAGATCCTGAAGAAAATGCGGCATCACAGGGAGGTCAGCATTCACCAGCTGCGCATGTGCACCCGCCAAATTTGCTTGACCCAGCTGCCCACAGGTTGTGCTCATTACAATCTTCATCGATCGTTGGTCTGTGCGCTATGCAGGTCAACAGGGCACTGACAAAGTACATCACAAAGGAGGATCAATAAATGGGAGTCAGAATGTCTCCATGCACATCTTGTTTGTGCTGCAACAACAATGGCAAAGCGTTTTTGAGGCCTGGGATGTTGCATGCCCACTGCACTTCAGAGGCCGGCACTCCCCGAGTGTGTCTGTAGGGATCAAGTGAGGCGTATGCATCTTAAGGCTGTGTGCAGAAATATTTAGGTCGGTGGATAGAGCTGCGATGATAATGAACAGACTGGCTTCAAGTGGTTAAGCTTGTGTGGCTCCCCTTCTTGGGGTGTAATGAAAGTATGAAAGGTGCATATGGCACTCAGAGAGTCTCCCAAGAATGCAACATGTATCCGCCGCTCAAATCAAACTCTGGATCTTTACCAGCAGGTGCCATCACTTCACACAAATGCTCCTTTCAATAAAAATATGTCACACAAAATGTCAGATATCACGTGGCAAAACACGCAGCATTTATTGAGGTGAGCTCACTCTCCTTCTGGTACGAGACTCCTGGATGCTCTATTCAATGATCCATGCATGATGTCAGGGCCTTCACACACCTGCCTGCAAACATCCTGCATGAAGCAAACGCGTTTGTCTGGGATGACTTCTAAGTTCTCTGATTCCAGTGTTTACGGTGTCAGCAATACAAGTGAATCTCTGATCACTCGTGCGACACAGCGCCAGCACAAGCTGCTGCCTGCCCTGCTAAAGTTGCAGTACGAAAGGTTCAAAGAAGTGGCTGACTGTGCACCTCGCTGCACCAGTCTCCTCCTATTCAACTGCTACAAAGTCCACCCTCCTGAGACTCGCCGACGAGCGGACTGTGACATTGCCCGCTTCACTGACTGGGCCAAACAATGCAGTTAACATCTAGACTCCACCTACTCCGCATACCTTTCTCAACCTTGGCGGAGTCCTTTGATGTACTTGTAGCATGACCAGGTCCAGTCCCTGTGTCACGAGCACAGGACAAGAGATCCAAAATTCGGGCAGCCTACTCGGTGGGTGAATTTTTAAACTTGCTATAAACAGCATTGTGCTGTGGCACAGGAACATGCAGCAGGGCCGGCTGGATCTCGGCGAGCAGGGAGAGGACCAGGGGAACGGTGAAGTTCCGGAAGGGGCCCGGCAGCAGCGCCATGAAGCGGCAGCGGAAATCGGCCGAGAAGCTGTCCATCCAATCATGCTGGGATACCTCGGGAGTCCGCAGGGGCCGCAGCATGATCACTGTGTGCTCTCCTGCACCAAGCAAAACAAAGCTGTGTAAGTCACCCCGACTTTGTCGGCCATATTTAGCAGAACCTGCAGACAGACGGCTTGGAAAGAGGGCAGACATCAGCGCCGGCCCGCTCTGCGCATCCGATCAGTTCCCCAGAGCTCTCCTGTGATGAGCCATCAAGCAGGACTTCTGCAAGGTTGTGACAGAAATTGGCAGCTGACAGGGGCTGCCATGACTCATTAAAGGTCTGCTTTCAGCATCCTTGCCGAGTCAGAAAGCGCCTCTGCAAGAGCAAGATATCGCCGCTGCTGGACAGCTCAAGCAACATGCGCAGGCCTCTCAAGGTAAAGTAGAGCTGCACGCCAGCAGACGCCCATGCACAGCTCACGTGGCGCATGCATTCTCGCTAATGTTTGAAATATGGCAGAGCTGTGCACCGGTGATGTCGCTGGCATTCTGGCGCAGGTAGACCGGGCCATAGCCGGCCCTTCGCCAGAACCTGAATAAGTCCAGGGTGAGGCCGAAGGATGTGCCCAGGTAGTGCAGGGCCTCTGGCGGCCGGTCTCCTAAATTTGTCAGCAGCGGCGGCAGCCCTGAGCGTGGCGCTATCCTCTCATCCATTAAGTTTCCACCTGGTCAAGGCATGCATCGCCTCAGGTGAAGGGACATCAAGGGACCTTCCAGCACAATGACATCTTGATGTGTCATGATATAATGCATGGGGCCTTGCCAAGAGCAGCCTCTGAACAAGCATTAAGGGACCCTTCATCAATGAATAACTTGCTCTTGCCAGTCCCTACGCATGGTGTATAAGACTGGCAAGA
Organism: Coccomyxa subellipsoidea C-169; assembly: GCF_000258705.1. NCBI lineage: Eukaryota > Viridiplantae > Chlorophyta > Trebouxiophyceae > Coccomyxaceae > Coccomyxa > Coccomyxa subellipsoidea. The sequence continues at coordinate 523,088 of NW_005178022.1, forward strand.
GCAAGCGTCTTAAGGAGCAGAAGAGCGTGTAGAAAAGCAGCACAAGAACAGCTCAGAATGATTTCCTCGTCGAAGATACACAATGAAGCAGGTGCGACGCACCGTTGCTGACGGCTGCGCCATTGGCGCGGCCGCTGGTGGAAGCTTCCCCTGGGCCTCTGCGCTCCCCATCCTCCTCCTGTTCTTCCTGCAGTGGTGGCAGGCGCTTAATGCAATGACCGTTGGGGCCTCTTTCATGCCCCTGGAACGGCGCCTCTGTGGAATGCAGCCCACCAGGGATACGGTCCTAAGCATGCAATGGACTGCTACCACTCCTGCAAAGAGCAGGACAGCACACCAGCCAAGTGCCAGGCATCTCCCTGCATTTCTGCGCTGTCAGGTGCACAGCGGACAGCAGGCATGGCTCAGTCAATTGCACACAAGTGGTCCATGTGCCGTTTGCACGGCTTAATGGGGCAAAAGTCAGCCCTCTGAACGGCTGACACACCACATGTGCGCGGAATCAGCAAAAAGAGGTGCAAGGGTATTGTCCTTACGAAGAATAGGTGGGTCATAAAGCCTTGATTACAGTCATGAACTTGGCAAACGGTTGCAAAGGCGGCCTCCCTTATTGAGTGGAATGGAGCGCTCACCAGGTCTGCAAGCTCGCCCTGGTAGTAACGGCGCAGCAGCTCAAGCGCGCGGCCGCCGTAGCCCTGCCTGGGCATTTCGGGGTGGACGGCTATGCGCACGACGCGCGCACCTGACAGCACCAGGAAATCATGGTTCTGGTACTGCCGACCAATCGTCCACGGAATCAGATCTCCCTGCACGCACAGATTGAATCTCAAACATTGATTCTTGAGAACCACTGGTGGATGATGAACACTTGCGCAACGCACCATGGTGTTGCAACCGGCAAGGCGCCATGCACGGCGTCCTGCTGAGGGCAGCAGACAGCATGATACACATCACGTGTAATGGTGATAACCTCATGCGACTGAGGCCTGCTGCATCGTTTTCACTGCTATTTCCTTTCTATCATGAGCTACTGCCCACTGGGCAGCGCGTGGGCTGCCCAGAGAAGGCAGGCACCGAGCGAAATAAGCTTCTTGACAAAGCGCTTAAAAATGACCAAATTTGTCAAATTCGGGTTCTCTCACTGTTTGTCTCTCGGGTTCTCAGCTACGTATTAAGAGTCTTCATCAGAGAAACTAAAGCATGGACGACGAGCAACGAAAGGCGTATATTGCTTCCTATGTCATACCGGAAGAGGTGCGCTCCTTTGATGGTGTTCCTTGCTCTTAAGAACATGGAAGCACCTTCTCATACTTCTGCTTGTCCGCAGGTCAGCAAAGCCATTGCCAAGGGCGAAGAAACTCGTAAGTTGCGTTCTGCTCACAGTGTTACTTTTCTGCTGCTTTTGATTTTTATTTCACCAAGCCAACGAAAGAAGCTCTCAGGGTGCTGATGACTGGTCCAGGGAGAAAGCGGGAGCAAGAACTGTTGAAACTTTACTTGGCGAAATACGACCCTCAAAGTGACCTCGATCCACAGGTTTGCTTCTTTTCAAAAACGACTTGGGACCTGCATTTGTGCAGTTCTGTCCCATATCAGTGACTGCTTTCATTTGGGACAACTGCTTATCATGATCCATCCACAGGGTGAATCCTCTTCAAATTCTTCACCGGTCCAATCACCTGATACTTCTCCTCAGTCCTCCAAGACACAACAGAAGCAGCAGAATGGGGGCGTGCCTGCAGATCAGGTCAGCTAAAACCCGGTTGATACCTATGCAAGGCATCATCAATGCACTCTGAACACCACTGTCCTCTAAGCACCACATCATTCACAGCACTGTCGTCTCAAACGCATGCCTTTGACTATGCCTGAAGGCCGGCATCAAAATCTCTTGCACGAGTGTGCAAAGCTGCATTGTAGCTGTGTCTTCTTGTGCAGGTTACAGTGGAAACCCCAGAGGAGCTGCTCAAGAACAGGGTCATGGCTGGAGGGGACAAGCATGGATGTGGAACAGAAGATTCAGCTGAAATCAAGGTGCTATCTGACCCCATCACTAATGTTGCCTAGTTCTTTGGGGTGAAGAGCTCTGATAGTGTTGAGTACTCCTGCTGCCGATGTCCTCCTGACAGTCGCATTGACATCAGTGTTGCCTCTCAATATTCTTCAACATGTCTGCTTCCTGGAAAAATGTCTGCATTGGATCCTCAACCTCTTCCATTGCCTTCAGCAGGACCTGGGTGTTCTGGTGGATTCACTGGAGCCACCCAAAGACATCCAGGCCAGCATGGAGGCTGTACGTGCCCTGAAGAGGGAGCTTCAGGTCTGTATTAATCTTGCCGCCTTCTTCCAATCCTAGCCTGCATGAAGTCCCACCGAGATGCTGTGTTTATGGTCACTGTAGTCACCTTCCTGGAGTTGTGAGCTATGAGCGCCATCTTTTCTGCAGGCGTTCCGTGGCGGCTTCACAGGAGGGCCTCTCAGCCTGCGCACAGTCATGGAGAAGCAGGACAAGCTGCGGGCGCTGGAAGAACAGGTCACGAAGAGGCTGCTGCAGCAGACCAAGGTTAGCATGTACAAGCACCATCTGCATGGGCATCTGACAATGTATTCCAGGGTTCTCTCCTGTACTCTGGGACTTGGACTGGGACATGCAAATTATTGTGTTCACTCTGTCATCGGACGATCCCCCCCCCGGCGCAATCCAGACCCGATGATGTCAGCCTCAGCTGGCTGAATTTTCATGTGCCTCAAATCTGAATGGACTGTTTGCAGGTGCTGAGGGGAATACTGGCGTACAACGCAGGAGGAACCTATGAGGACTGATTCTTCCAGGCTCCATACTGCATTCTATCACCTGTTTCACTCCTGGAAGTGAGGAATCCATGAAGGACAAAGTTTCATGTCAAGCCCTGCTGTACAGCATGTCAAAACCGGTCATATGGTGATGTGCTTTGCTGCCGAAGCAAGTTAATTTGCTATTTCAGCCATCAAGAATACCCATGGGAACTCTTTGCCTCAGCAGCGCAATGATGATAATCATGCTGTTCCTGATGTAGTCATCTGTGGGACGCAATACGGTGACAGGACTTACTCATGCATTGGCGTTGAGAGGTATCATGCATGTAGGCATGAAATGAAGCTGCAGTCAGTTGCCTACATGTCTCTTACATGCTCTTGTACTTTTGGGTAAAGCCCAAGATTGGCATCCGCTGACCACTGGTCAGCTCTGTAAGCCGATGTTTGCAGGGAGGCTGTGGATTGTGAAGTCTGTGGCACCTAGAACTACTGCATTCTTTTCCACACACGCAAGCTTCAGATCCAAACATGTAGGACCCCATGCAAGTGACCAGGTCTCGCAATGCTGTGAGAAGCCTTCTTGCAGGAGTATTCTCGTTGGCACGAAGCTTTGATCCTCATGTCGCATGACTGACACATGCTTCCCAAGTTCCTCGAGGCACAGCTCTATACCACTTATGGTCAAGTTTTTCGGGATTGTACTTACAGCACATTTATTGATGCTGTGAGCTCATGAGGGACAATTGAGCATGGGCTCGAGTCCCTGTACGGCTGGTGTCAGCAGGCCACTAAGAAATCGCATTCATCCATATCTGATAGTAGTACCGGCACTCGCACATGCACATTCACTTCTCCATCTGCATGATCCCAACATGTCACTGATATATACCTTGACACGGCTGGAGCACCATTCTGCAAGAAAGAGGCTCGCTGGGATCCTGTACATCCCGGTGCGCAGGCCTTTGCAAATCTTATGATGAGGAGCAGCTCTCCACATCCTGAAGATTCATTCCCAAGCACGAAGCATCATAGGAAATCGAAATGTCCCAGAGCAGGAAAGAGTCTTCTGTTCGCTAGGAGAAGGGCAGCTGCATTAACAGCATTCACATCGACAACCCCAGCTGACGCACACGCTTTGTGCCCCGATGGTCCCTTTGTAGCTCCTTGCCCGGCGCTGCGCTTCTTCAAAAGGCAGCAATAGGATGGTATAAGAGCTGCTGTCCCTAAATAGAAGACCGTCAAGCTTCTGATCGCAATTGCCGCCCACGGACTTGCCCAGGACACCTGCGCAGCCAGCACATGCGCAGCCAGCACATGCACGGCTGAACCTCTGCAGAATTGTCCTTTGGCAATTGAAGCGTCCTTGAGATTACTCCAGCTTGCTGCAGCTCTTTCAAGCGGTGCTGCCAAACCAGCAGGACTCATGCCTCATAACGTCTCCCTCACCACATCATTCCCACTGCTGCAGGCTTCCAAGCCTCCTTGATCTCTCTGTTCACCATCACCGGATGGGCTTGACCCAGAACAAGCAGCATGCCATAATGATCATGTCTGGAGGTTGCAATTTGCAGCTGCAGGACTCTCATGGCTCACATCAGCATGCGGCCGCATCAAGACAGGTTTGTTTATAGCCTTGCCGCATGCCGCGGTGTACAGAAACCGGCTTCAAGTCGTCATTGCGACCAGATGTCAACCGTTTGGCACTCCAGCAGATAAGATGACCTGCTCATCAGCCAAATCCCCCTTCATGCCACAAAAAGGAAAAGCTTGGGTAAGTGCATGATGAATGCTCTTGCATGCAATGTACTCAATGGCACAGCACCTGCCTGCACTCAAGCTGTCACACAAGCTGTCATGGAGACTAGCACTTTGACTTAGTATGTGCTGCCCCCAGCTAAAACCATGCATCTCCAATGCATGTGTTCTGCAGCACTTCAGCTTCGTACCATAGCAAGCTCAGGTTCTCTGGAGATTGAATGCAAGAACACCAGGCTTGCCACCCTGTTGCTCATTCAAAAGAGGCCTGCTGCAGACCTGGGGGTTATACAAGCAGGTTGCTTTTGATTCTCCTGTGCTGCTCTCCTGCTAAATTCACTGCTGATGCATGATATGATGCTGCCCTGGGTACCTACATCATCCCCATATTTAATCTGAGCTCTCCAGTGCTGCTGCAATGCAGCAATATTCGACGAATGGCAAGCTGGGACTATTGGACTCCTCTACCGTCGTCGATTTTGATTGATTCACCGTTTGATGTGTAACAAGAGCCTCATAGTAACAGGTTTTCCCAATGGCGAACACCCAACCGGTCTTACTACAATCGAATTCCCTTGGATGATTATTTTCTGTGTAATGGATGTCCAGAAGTTGCTGAGAAGGCGGTAAATGAGAAATCACACTCGCAGGCCTGGGATTCATTGATCAACAGGAAGCGCCAATTGTCAATTGGAAGGAGACATACCTTGCGCAGAGGCTACCGGTCCAAGATCAGGAAGATTAGAGCGAGATGGCACCCGTGCATGGTATGGCCGACACTGAGAAAAAACAATAAGACGGCCTGGTTGCACTCCTTATGGCATGCAAAGTCTGGTCCCATCCCTTTCCAGCAGAATAGCATACCTGTCAATGCCACAGTGGATGCGAGGCAATTCTTTCCTGTACTGCAGGCGACTTTAAAAGCCTCGTCCAATACGACATGGCTCAGTGGCCTGGCCACCTCGGCATGAAGATCTTGCACTTCTACATAGAGAAGCGCATTGAGTGGAGGGCAGCAGGCGCAAACGGGGTTGCATTGCTGCTGTGCGAGCGCATACTTGACCGAGGCCCGCGTCCATATGTGCTTGGCGATCGGATGCCACTAGACGATACAGGCATGGACGCGATCATCGATGAAGACATGCTGATCACGCTGCAGGTACAGGTCGAAGCCTGACAAGCTGTGTGTTTCACACAAGAAAAGTGTCTTCAGGGAACTGACCCATTGCTGCAAGTGGCATCTGGAAGGTGCAACCCTGCACCAAAGAAGCCAGCAGCCGAACACTCCATCTCTGACATGCAGTCCTTTCTTTGCAGGTTGACTTCGCAACGGTGCTCAATAAATGTGAAGCTGAGATGGAGAGGCGCTTGGATCTTGAGTTGCTGCTCTCTGAATACAACAAGGTCAGTTGCTGCGTCCTCACCTTGAGCACCTATAAGTGCAGAGCAATAGCAAGTTTAGGGACGAACAATAAGCATGCATTTAGTTGGCAAGGACACTGAAAATGCTGAATATCAAGGGTTGTGCATGCGCATGCAGCTCTTGATTGCCGCAGCCTTTGACTCCGGCAACATGCTCGTGGCAGTGACTGTCAACACGTCCATGGAGGGCTATGGGAAGAGGTTTGCTGCTGACAAGGTCTCAAAATGGGTGAACCAAAACCAGGATGTCAGAGACACTCTGACGGAGGTTCTGGCTGGCCCCAGCAGCGCGAGCACACTGCAGACCTTCTTGAAGGGAGCCGAAAAAGCCTGGAAGGTCCGCATAGGTAAGCCCAAGTGTTAGCAAGTGCATGCACACCATGGTGGCTGAGAGCAGCAATGAACTGAACCTCAGAGCAACAGATCTCATGCAACATGCATGTTTGGACACATATTTACGACGGGGGGGTTTTGTGCGTGCAGCAAAGACACACCCTGCGGACGTCAACGAGCTGTACGCCATCTGGAGGCCGACGAAGCAGCTGCTCGAGTATGCAAGAAGATCTAAGGAGGAGTCAGACCACCTGACCTTCCTCATCGAGTTTGCCGGCCTCTTTGAGTACTGGGTGAACGGATTCATGCAGCCGTTGATCAAGTTCCCATTCAAGCACGAGCAGCCGCAGCAGAACCCTGAGCAACAGCAGCCAGAGATGCCCCTCCAGCAGCAGCAGCAACAGCCGCAGCCGCAGATGCCCCAGCAGCAGCAGCAGCAGCAGCATGGGCAGCAGCAGGATCAGCAGCAGCAGGGGCACAAGCATCAGAAGTCCAAGCACCGGCAGAAGAAGGGCACCAGCCAAAAGGCAAAGTACCACCTGATCTGAGTATCCTGCTGCTTGTCATTGCCTTCCTATATTGGCGAGACATGATGCTTCTATTCTGGGACTCTGCCTTGTCAGGAGTCTGAGCACCTACTGAAGAATAACAGCCTTCACACAATATATTTGGAATATTTGATGCGTCCTGAATGACACTATGTCGAGAATGAACATATATTGAATCAAAGCACAGGCACTGCTATGAAAAGAGAGGTGAACTATATTCTACAACAGTGACTAGTGCAAAAAGGCAATTACAGGAGAATAGAACAGCTTACGGTAAAAGATTTGATGCAGAGTGTGAAGGTGTAAGTGTAGAAGTGCATGCATATTCTGATTGGATTGATGATGACATCCCATGATGATGTTACACATGTGTTCCTCGAAGAGATTAAGTAGCATACCAGAACGTGCCAGTCTTGACGGCAAGTGAATATGTAAATAGTATTTACTAAATGCAGTCCAACTTATACGGTTTCAAAGCAACAAGGATCTCGCACACAGCGCATGCGCGCTAGGCCGGTTAGTGAACTTAAGTTGCCTACTGCTTCTTTGACGTCCTGGGGCGCTTCTCGCCCCCCTTGCCAGCCTTACCCCCTTTTTGCTTCTTGTACAGACTAGGGGATGTTTCTGCTGGCTTGCGCTTATCCCCCGAGGCAGCCTGTGCACAGCACAACAGCAGTGAGTTGCACTGCATGCATGACAATGCCGCACATGGAGCAACCCGGCTGCTGCAAGTGCTTGACGGCAGGGCGACCATCAAGGAACTGATGTGACGAGCCAAAGTCAGTAACTATTAAAAGGAGGACCCGCCAGAGCATCTCACCTTGACACTGACTAATGCCCCAGAAGACGGCCCCCCCCGGCCCACTGCCTCTGCGAACCTGTCGTCATCGCCTTCAATCGCAAACTCGGCGAGCTGATCTGGCTTGAATGCCTCCCGCATCCGCTCATTCACCTCCTGCACGCGCCAGCAGAGACACAAACAGTCAACTTGGCAGGTGATGCCCTGAGCACAATCCAGCAAACTCCCAGGCCTCATGTGCGAGCAGAAACGACGGCTCTGCTGTGTGCCACACCGTGCAGCTACATCACAACACATGCATCTCTGTGCTTCCCTGCTCCCTCTCTGAGCACTGCAGCGCAGTCCAGAACTCGCAGCAATTCACACCTCTCGGCCTCCATGCTCACTCGCAGAGCCCTGCAGATTCTCTACAGCGCCTGCTCATTCTTGAGACCGCTGCAGGGGCCTACAGGGGGCGTACCTGGGCTGCCTCGTCCAGGTCCTGGTCCACATCGACTTCGTGTGGCTGCATCTGGATCTCTTGCGCCTGCGGCAGCGTGCGCCCCACGGCCGCCTCCCTGGCCCCTCTGAGAAGTCCGTAGAGCTTTCTGATGGCCTGCACACAACACCAGGCGCTCTGTCCTGCTGCTGCACCAAATCTAGGATGACATGAAAGGAGTAGTGCGGCGGTCTGGGGCGTTCCAGGTGTCGGCGAGTCACCAGTGACACATGCAAGGTAAGTTATCAGGCACTGGGCGCTCCAAGCCACTGCTGCACACGCTGCATGAATGCTTCAACCATATGAATTACTGGTGCTGCAATACGGGGCGTTCCAGGTGTCGGTGAGTCACCAGTGATACATTAAGGTAAGTAAACAGCGGCGCAGGAAGGGACCTGAGAGAAAGCTGCTCTGGTGGAAGCAGTGACAACTCCTCATCAGACACCTCTGGTGTACTCTTGATAGATGCGGGTGCTCACCTTGTTGAACAAGGCCAGCACTTGGCTGGAGGGAAGGTTGAGCTCCCTCTCAATCGTTGTAACGTCCCTCTGCTGCAGGCCCAGGACGGCCAGGATCGCGGCCTGCCCATGCGACATAGTGGCAGGCAAGCGCTGTGCAAAGTACGCCCGAGCCAGGGACGGCAGCAGGTCCATCGTGAGATGGTGATCCACCGTATTATTTGCATACTTCTGCGCAGCACCAAAACGCAGGTGTTCAGGCGCGGTCATGCAGGGAGAGATTTTCATGCTGCACACAGAGGGCTTTGCACACAAGCTGGAAGGGAAAAGGCAGGCGCAGCAAGCGGGTATGCGCGGGGTGTACTGGGGCAGGCTTACCTCGAGGCGTCTGAGGTCATGAGGGGAGAGTGGGCTGCCGTCTGCCCTGATGACTTCCACTCCCTTCTGAATGGCCGCCTGCCAGCACACCACGGGATCAATCAGCATTGGCACTAACAGCCACAATTCCTCCCCTTGCATCCAGATCCATATCAAATGACACGCTGCCACAGTCCAACATCAGAACCCACACTGCATTCTCTGGCCACAAAAGAAGCCCTTTCTGGTTGTCTGAGAGCCGCGCTAGCAGCGCTGCATGTTCCCATGACAGCGCCAGCACCATGCAGCAATGTGACATTTACCGTGCCCACCAACAACCAATGATCTCACTCTTAACGATGCATGAATAGTGTCTGCAGCAGCAAAATCCCAGGCCATGCGCATCATCAAAACGCACCATCACTGCTAGTGATCCATGAGGAGTAAGTATGGGCAGGAATGTACCTGCGTCTCGGCCTCGCTCCAGCTGACCTTGGCCGCGAGCAGGGAGAGGACCAGGGGAACGGTGAAGTTGCGGAAGGGGCCCGGCAGAAGCGCCATGAAGCGGCAGCGGAAATCGGCCGAGAAGCTGTCCATCCAATCATGCTGGGATATCTCGGGAGTCCGCAGCGGCCGCAGCATGATCACTGTGTGCTCTCCTGCACCAAACAGAAAAAAGGGGTGTAACTCACCCCGACTTAATCGGCCATAAATAGCACAACCTGCAGACAGACGGCATGTATTGTGGAAAGAGGGCAGACATCAGCGCCGGCCCGCTCTGCGCATCCGATTAGTTCCCCAGAGCTCTCCTGTGATGAGCCATCAAGCAGGGGCTGCCATGACTCATTAAAGATCTGCTTTCAGCATCCTTGCCGAGTCAGAAAGCGTCTCTGCAAGAGCGAGACATCGCCGCTGCTGAACAGCTCAAGCAACACGCGCAGGCCTCTCAAGGTAAAGTAGAGCTGCATGCCAGCAGACGCACATGCACAGCTCACATGGCGCATGCATTCTCTCTAATGTTTGAAATATGAAAGAGCTGCGCACCGGTGATGTCGCTGGCATTCTGGCGCAGGTAGACCGGGCCATAGCCGGCCCTTCGCCAGAACCTGAATAAGTCCAGTGTGAGGCCGAAGGATGTGCCCAGGTAGTGCAGGGCCTCTGGCGGCCGGTCTCCCAAATTTGTCAGCAGCGGCGGCAGCCCTGAGCGTGGCGCTATCCTCTCATCCAACAAGTTTCCACCTGGTCAAGGCATGCATCGCCTCAGGTGAAGGGACATCAAGGGACCTTCCAGCACAGTGACATCTTGATGTGTCATGATATAATGCATGGGGCCTTGCCAAGAGCAGCCTCTGAACAAGCATTAAGGGACCCTTCATCAATGAATAACTTGCTCTTGCCAGTCCCTAGGCATGGTGTATAAGACTGGCAAGAGCAAGCGTCTTAAGGAGCAGAAGAGCATGCAGAAAATCAGCACTAGAACAGCTCAGAATGATTTCCTCGTCGAAGATACACAATGAAGCAGGTGCGACGCACCGTTGCTGACGGCTGCGCCATTGGCGCGGCCGCTGGTGGAAGCTTCCCCAGGGCCTCTGCGCTCCCCGTCCTCCTCCTCTTCTTCCTGCAGTGGTGGCAGGCGCTTAATGCAATGACCGTTGGGGCCCCTTTCATGCCCCTGGAACGGCGCCTCTGTGGAATGCAGCCCACCAGGGATACGGCTTTAAGCATGCAATGGACTGCTACCACTTCTGCAAAGAGCAGGAAAGCACACCAGCCAAGTGCCAGGCATCTCTGCGCTGTCAGGTGCACAGAGGACAGCAGGCATGGCTCAGTCAATTGCACACAAGTGGTCCATGTGCCATTTGCACGGCTTAATGGGACGAAAGTCAGCCCTCCAAACGGCTGACACACCACATGTGGGCGAAATCAGCAAAATGAGGTGCAAGGGTGTCCTTATGAGGAACAGGTGGGTTATAGAAACATTTGGTTACAGTCATGAACTTGGCAAACGGTTGCAAAGGCGGCCTCCCTTGTTGAGTGGAATGGAGCGCTCACCAGGTCTGCAAGCTCGCCCTGGTAGTAACGGCGCAGCAGCTCAAGCGCGCGGCTGCCGTAGCCCTGCCTTGGCATTTCGGGGTGGACGGCTATGCGCACGACGCGCGCACCTGACAGCACCGGGAAATCCTGGTCCTGGTACTGCTGACCAATGGTCCACGGAATTAGATCTCCCTGCACGCACAGATTTCAATATCAAACATTGATTCTTGAGAACCACTGGTGGATGATGATGAACACTTGTGCAACGCACCATGGCGTTGCACGGCATCCTGCTGAGGGCAGCAGACAGCATGATACATTGAGGAGGCAGACTCGGTGAACTGTCACAGAAAGAAAAAATCCCGAAGAAAATACCTGAGGCTGCTGTCCCAGGGCCAGCGTCTTTGAGGCGACCTGCTTGGAGACAGATCCCTCCAGAGCCACCTGGATCCAAAAGCACCCATAGCTCAGCAAAGCACCCAGTCACCTGGACACAACTTTGAAGCTCGCAACACAACCGACGAATACACAGGTACATAGCCTGCGCTTGAAAATTTAGTTTGAACGTTTTTTTCATGGCCCGGGTTGGCGAGGGGCGCTATATCTCTTGAGCGCCATGGCCACGATTTATTGGGTCCTGCTTGGATCAACAAGGGAGAAATTGTGGCAACCTTTGACTAAAGCTTGTCTGCAGGACAGACCTTGCCTCTTGGCAGGAAAAGCGTGTAATGATAATATTAAGAATAATAACCTTTTAGTTGCTTGACCCTGACATCCCCAATCAGTTCTATGATCTTAAGTAAAGTGAGGTTTCATGCCAGGCTGGCGCTTGCCTGGACGACAGCCAGGATGTCGGGGATGGCGTTGACTGTGGGGTCATGGGGCCCCAGCAGCACAAAGAGATGGTGCGCTGGCGCGTCGGCCATCAGGAGCAGATCGTTGGGCGTGTTGCGGTAGTGGCTCGCCACGTACAGTGCCACCATCCGCTGCAGAAACGCCTCTGACGCCTGCACCCAAAAACACCCACTTGCGCTCAGCACCACAGCCTTTATGCTACTATCTAGACTCTTGCCAGCTGTCGAAATCTGCTGCTGCACTGGCAAGGGCAAGGCAGTCTGGCAGAAATTAGTGCGGTAGCATCTGCACATCCACTAGATCAGATGGTGTGGCACGTTCCATGCATGCGTGTGGTGTGCACTGCCTTCCCTCCCAATCATAGAACCCCATGTGCATACATCATTACACGCACATGTGGCAGACACTGAAGCTCCCTGCATTGACATGGGATACAAGATGAAGCCGACATGACACATGCATGGTGGTGGTGAAGCAGGGTGCAACACCTTGTGGAAGGAGAAGAGGGTGTCGCGCTCCACATAGAAGAGGTCGCAGTCTCCGGGCAGCGGCAGCTTCGGGGGGACCTTGGGCACGTGCTCGCTGGCGTTCAGGCACAGCAGCTCATTCAGCCAAGCCTCCACCTTGTCACCCGCCCCATACCTGCAACATCGAACATTCATTCACCAAGTTTTCCAGCGATCTGAGATCTACTCTCAACACATGCTCAAAGCAACCTGAGAAGGCAACACTGTGCACAGTGAACATCTGTGCTTATAGCAATATTGACATGCAGAGGGGCTTTAGTGGTCAACTGTATCTAAGTTCTATTGGGTGCTTACACGAGTACGAATGAACAAACTCAAAGCTGAAAATAAACAATTTGTTCTACGCTGAAGGAGGGCCACCTAATGGGCTCCTGCAGCTGGACCTCCCGGAAGGTACGCCCCATGCCGGCGGCACCGCCCTGCTGCTCGCGCGCGGCGTCCCCGCTGCTCAGCTTGGCGCCGTCCGTGCGCAGCTGCTGCAGCAGCTTCAGTGACAGAGAACGCCCCGTTCCCTCGTACCTGCACATTTTTACAATTTAGAGTATGGCAGATTTAGATGTCAAGGAAGAGCAACCGCAAAAATTATTCCACGGGCTGCCTCTCAGTGTGAAACATAATGCATGCAACGAACAAAACTCTTCCGGCCCAGGAGCACGCTCAAATGTAATGAAAAGAAATGTCACCCCCATAGCATTTCTATGTACGCCTCCTTTATGCGCCCATCATTTTCGTCCTTATGGAGCCTGCCTATCTCTTTAGGCTGCAGCTTCTTCACTGTGTTGTATGTCGGTGTTAAACCAAACGCACAGACTCCGCATGTGAAAGGCAGCACAAGTACTGCAGAGCAAAAGCAGAGACAAGTGCTGGAATGAGACAGCATGCTTGCGCACCCGTTGACTGTGGAGCAGAGGAATACGAGGTAGGGCCCCAGCATTGCTTTGACGAGGGGCAGAGGTATGGCGGCGGCCTCATCGATGACCAGCAGCTCTGCCTGCCCTAGCCGCTCATGGTGCTGCGGCTGAATGTATTGCACCGTCTGCACAGATGCACACCACACCACACTGCTCAGCAGAATCCCACTCCACTGGCAAGGGACACTGATGGTTGACACGTAGCAATGCTTACTTTCATGCATGCCTCTACATGTAAGATAAGAACAATGGCAGCACATGTGCAGCTTCAGCAAGACTGTATGGCACCTGCATGATCATTTGCCACTTGCAGTTACGTATACGCAACCATTGCCCCTATGACCCTCTGCTGCTGAACTCATGGAAACCCGCCCCTGAGAATGGTGGACGCCTTCTGCCAGAGGTTTCTGTATAGGCTGCTGCACACCTTGCAGCTGCTGTCCAGCTGATTTGCTGAGACAGGATAGGCCCATACAAATTGACCTGCAATTCATATCCATTTGAGCGTACCTGGCGGTGGTCGCGGAAGACATTCACGCGGACGATGGCCTTCTGGAAAGCCGGGTTTGTGGACTCCACCAGGTCGTAGTCAATGTGCTCCTGGTAGCCCAGCGCATCCAGACCCTGCACGTTGCCGTATCACTTACATCAGGTTGGAAAATCATTGTAATGTGAAGCATTTTCAACGGGAAGGTTCATATACAGCGCAAGAGAGGTGTAGTGCATAGACAAAGCAGTGCAGGTGAGAGGATGAATGGTTTTCGAAGAGTCTTTGCTAGGCAGACCTCCATAGATCCAGAAACCCACCCATGCACTCTTTCCTAACAGGCAAGTCTGAGCCGAACACCATAATAGACTTTTTAAAAAGATATGCAGGTTAGGCGTGCCTTGAAGATGAATTCGAACAGCGTGCGCAGGTTCTCGGGGCTGGGCGCGGTAACAAAAATGTTGGAGTAGCCCAGAGCCAGCGCGCCGGCAATCCCAAGGCCGAGCGCAGCGGATTTACCGCGGCCGCGCGCGGCCGTCAGCGCGACGGTGGCGCGCAGAGTCTTATCGCTGGCTGCGTCCAGGAAGGTGACCACTGCACGGCCCTGGTCCAGACTACGCGCACACGCCACCAGCGACCCCGCCGGCTGCGAGGGACCACATGGAGATCATGAGAAAATGCAGAGTACAGCAATGCTAGTGGAGCTCACAGAGCCGCCCCAGCAGGGGTGCTGAAAGCCAAACAACACCCGTGGCTTTTGTGTGACAGTAGCGCATGAAGCACCAACGAGCTCCTTTCAGCACATCTGACTCGGTAGTAACAAAGCTGCCCATGCTGCCGCTGCTACGACCTGGCAAACTAGTAGCTTTGGTGTGGTTCTGGCTGGATTGGCTGACTTGTGACACTGCTGCTGGTAATGTCTAGCTCATTCAGGCATCAGGACCCTGAGTGGCAATCGCTCAGACCTGCTACGATCCCATAAAACGCTCACCTGGACGTCTCTGAGGGACTCCACGAGCTCCTTGAGTTCGGCGGGCGACTCGCCGTTGCCGGGAACATCCGGCGTGCCGTCCTCCCTCAGGGGCACCGGCTTGAGGCCGTCCCTGACATGGGAGGAGATGGGCAGAATGTTCAGCTCGTCGTCCATCAGCATGCAATTGGTGTTGGATGCCAGCGACAGCACCAGCCGCTCATTGAACCGCCCTGTATCCCCAGGAATGTCATTGGTAAGACTCTGCACCATTTGATGGAAGCTTGAGGAGCTGAACTGATACAGTACATGGTGCGATCAGGCACTAACAAGAGACAAAGCAAAGCTTCACACCATGGCATCTGCAAGAACCCTCCAACATTGTACTTCTCTATAAGAGTAAATTGGATGACAGAATGCTAAACGCTGACAGGACTGGTTGGTACTGAGCAGAAGGGAGACGGCAGCTTGAGGAAGATGGGAAAAGGGTAGCACCTGTGACCTGCTGGTGGGACTCGGTGCGGAAGCGCAGGTGCACATCCATCGTGAGGCTGTAGAGCTGCGTGAGCGACGTGAGGGAGCTCAGCAGCAGCACTATGATGCCGCCGCCCTCCACCGTCTCAATCGTGCGCGCCAGCAGGTTGGGCGTCAGCGCCTCAAAGTCCTGCCAGCAAATGTTCTCTCAATTGCTGTTGTCTAAGTGCTCCCAGCACCACACATGCAATCTTTAGACAAACACGAGGTGTCCCAATCAAAAGGGGGGACGTCTGAGTGCGGGAAGCATTCGGCTGCATGATCCAACTCACCTTCAAGATTGTGGAATCCCCATATACCGTACTTGATGCCAATGGCGGAGCTATGCTAGGTTGTAATCCTTCATACAAGAAGGCAGAGGTGCGTTTGTTGCCTAGTACAAGGCATGCCAGTCCGGGATACCCACCTGTAGGACGCACATGCCAAAGGTGTTGCCCAAGATCTTGTGGGTGTCGTGGTAGTAGCAGTAGCGGATGTTGGTGGAGGCAACGAAGAGCGAGAATGGGTCCTCCTTCTCAGGGTCCAGCAGGCCCCTCACCATCATCTTCTTAATCTGCCGCATCCGTTTCTTGCGGTGACTGCAGGTACAGCACAACTCCGATCAGCACATATGACCTGCACATAGAAGTCATGGACTAGGGCAGCACAGTGTGAGTGCCCAGCGCTGTGCAGGGTCTGCATTGGGCACGCCGGCAAGGTGCTTCTAAGAGAGTGGTGCTGATAATCATGGCATACCTGCTGAGGTACAGATCCTTCTTGTAGCACCACAGCACAGACGGCCGTGCCTTCACAGCTGTCTTGGACAGCATGTAATGAAGGTTCACAACCTGGTCTCGCCCTTTGTCGCCCACTATGACGAACATGGACCTCTGGTTGAGTTTGTGACAGTTCTCAACCAGGGTTCTAATGCGAGAATCCACCTTTTTCCTCATGATTGCAAGGCTGGAGGTTTTGTAAAGTATCCTTTGAAGTTGTTTTGACACTATTTTTTCTTACTAGAGTAACGTGGTAACTGCGCTTGGCGTATTGTTTTGGCGACTGTGCAAAGGCTCTACGCAAAAGCGACTTCTAATTATTTGTTGTATAGAACGATCGGGGTGTAATACACGAGAACAGCGCGCGGCTGCACTGAAGGAAAGTCACGATCTGACCATCCCACGTACAACAGTACTTCGGCGCACAGAGTTTGACTCAGCGGATTTTCAACATTGATCTTGATAAAAGGGATTGAATTTCCTTCTCAATTATTGTTTCCATTTGCCGTCATGGCGATCTATGAATCATCGCCGCAGCGACCCCCCGCTATTGCACGTGAGAGCAAGCACGGGGGACCTGACGGGCGCCACTTACTGTCGGAAAGACGAGTTGACCCACCTGTCGCCCCGTTGACCTCGCCTAAGACGCACTCATCGGGCATGTACTTTCGAGAGAATTCAGATATTGAGAACGTATTATAGTCGCTGTCTCTTATATCATGACGGATCGAGCCTGATCGGCGCAGGATGCGAAAGCTAATACTGAGGGGCCTCTTACTAGTCGACACCAGCGTGCACGGAAAGCAGGAGCTCAAAGCTTGGAAGAGGGGGATCAAGCTTGTGCAATCTTTGCGATTCGCTAGATTTATTTGGAACTCGAAGTTATAAGCGGACGCTGAGAGTGCACATCCTACGAGGCAAGCACAAGAACCAGCTTGTTGCAGCAGCGTGCATGTCTAATCATCCAGTTATCTTCTTTTACTGTTATTATCAACTTCACATAACATTGAATCGGATGCATCTGTGTCTGAAGTGTTACAAGTTAGGCCTGCAACAGTCGTCATGCTGAAAGCTGAAACAAGACTTGCTCTTTTAGGTGGAGAACGATCTCCTCGGATTCGAAATCTAATTCAAAACTTCGATTTTGCGGAGTTCGCAGAAGGACAGATACATTGACAAGGGCCATCGCAAGGTAGGAGCTGCCCTCAGATCAAATACCTGAGCGCCAACTCTGCTGGTTTCACAACGACAAGTTGCTCGTGTCACCTTGACAAACTTTTTGCGTAGGCACTAGATCGTCCAGTGGCAACAGCGGGTGTAAGTAGACAGCCATGGGCATTGCAGCTTTCCTTTGCCTGGTGGCACTGGTCTCGGAGGCCGCAGCTGGTGGCTGGAGACACACACAGGGAAGAGGCCAGGCCAAAGTGCCGTCTGCAGCCCACCGCCATCTCAAAAGCAGCCATAGCCATGCTTATGGAGCTGGCTTGACCCACAGTGACCCGCACCACAACAGGTGTGTGATGGCTCAAGGTGGTGCTCAGAAGATGGTCAAACACATGAGGCAAATGCTGCAATGCCAGCCTGATTATCAGCCCACAGAGGGGCTTGCGAAACTTCAGCTGCAATTGCTCATTGCAGTGGCTGCTCAATTGCGCACATGTGATATGTACATCCATATCCAAGAGACTGGTCTGTGTTTCAGGGAGGCGCACGAGCACATCATTGTGCCACAGGAGTTTGTGTACGTCTATGACCTGCCAGAAAAGTTCAACAAGGACATCAAGGAATTACCCACCATCTGGCATCCGGAGCAGTATGACATTGATCAGGTAATCGCTGGTTCCAACTTGCTTCCTTGCTTTAGAGTCCCACAATCCAAATGGTGCTCATCAATGCGCAAGCACCATACGAGGAGACAATTCCAGCAAGGTAGCCCAATGGTAAATAACAGAACGGTTGTCTTAGCGCAAGTCCGAGGCTAAGGCATGTGCGCGCAGGTGCTGCACAAGCACCTGACACACAGCGAGGTCAACACAAAAGATCCAAGCGTGGCCAAGGTATTCTATATCCCAGTGTACCTGGGCCGCTACTTCAATGCGCAGTGGCAGCGCTTCAGTGATCCCAGCGATGCCTGGCTCATCAATAAGGAGTGCCACGGCCTCGACTCTGTCGACTGCTGGGCTGAGAAGTGGAAAGTGGCCGAGAATGTGAGCCCCCTCTTCCCAGGAGTTTTTCCCTTCCATGATGATTTGTAGCTGCATCTCCTATTGATACAGGTATGTGCCTGACCAAGATCCTAATGGAAGGCTGCTTGTGCCACCCTGACATGCAGGCCCTCCATTTTAGTCATTCTGATGTCATTCCTGGGCGTAATGCGGTGTCAATATGTGTGTATGCAGGCCACTTCGGATCTGGTGAGGAGTGCAATTGCGCATGTGAAGGAGAACTACCCGTACTGGAACGCCTCAAACGGGGCGGACCACTTCATGGTGTTCAGCTACGACCACGGCAAGTGCGAGATGGCCAAGGCGCTGCGATTTGAGGAGTTTGGGGAAATGTTCTCCATCCAGGCCTACGGCAGCCTGGTCTACAGGTGCCCCTTGATCTCAACCAACCTGCACCTGCATGTTTACCTTGTGAGCAATTCTGCTGAATGATATATGTGCGCTAATGCCACCGGCAAAGTAGAGGGACCTTCTGTCTCCTCAATGTGCAAAATGGAGAAAGCATAACTGCCCAATCCGTTGCGCTGCCCATGCAAGTAAGCCTTCAGCTCGGATTGGGGTGCTTTCTTAATTCGTCCTCCTCAGAGGAAGCTCCTCAAATGAGTCAACTACAGCGATGATGAGTGCATGGTGTGGGAGCAGGTCGAATGCCAAGGTGCAAGCGGTGGACAGGGGGGACTCATACAGCTGGTCAGGCCCCTCAACGTGGGCCTGCTACCGGCCGGACGCGGATGTCCTAGTACCAGTCTTCTCCCCATATGGCCACAACACCATCCTGTCGCCCTTTGCGGTCGAGCGCAACATCTCCCTGCTCATGCGCTTTGACTACCCTTTGAATGACGGCAAGTCCCTGGTGGCGCACCACGGGCACCGGCTGCGAAAGGAGCTGATCGACTACTGGCAGGAGCAGCCGCTGAACGGCTCCGACCTGGGCTTGCGCAGCACCAAGGCACGCCCCATTCCTGCTGCCAGTGATTGGCTTGCCGCTCTGATGCAATTGCTCAAATATGCAATTTGTCCCTAGAAGACAATGCACAATGCCTGCATAGCTTCCCAGGTTGCTTGGCATCCTTCAAGTTGACTAAACATCCAGGCCCAGGCGGGGCATATTGCAGACCAAGCTGCGGCCATAATGCGAAGTCAAGCAAGGGTGGCCCCATGAGAATACTTGCTAGAAGCTTCTCAGCACAGGAAGTCTGCATAACCAAGTCCAAAGCCGCATCAAAGCAGTGAGGAACGCATGCCTCTCAGACTGGACCAATCATTCACCTAACGAGTCTGCGAGCAGGGCTACATTCCGCATCATGCTTGTGGTACCTATGCTCGATGACCTGCCTAGCCATCAAGTAGTCATGCGTAGTCATCTGTGCATGCGTAGGAGACAGAGGAGGACATGAGGCGCAGCGTGTTCTGCGTGTGCCCGCCAGGGAACACCCAGGACAGCGCGCGAGTGTGGCGAGCCATCACCTTTGGCTGCATCCCGGTCACATTTTTCCGCGCCTTCGACCTGCCCTTCCAGCGCCACATGGGCATGCCCTACGCCGATTTCGTGCTCAACATCCAGCCGGATGACTACCGCCAGCTCAACGCGCGCATCCAGGCCCTCCTCGACAACCCCTCCCAGCTGCGCCGCATGCAGGTGCGAGCGCATTTGTCAATCTAAAATCCTACAGTGACTAATTATGTATAAATGTATAAATCCCTTGAAATTCTTCATGAGTCCCTCATAGTTATTGTGCATGCCAAATCAGTGGGAGCACGTGCTGCGCTTTTTGTAGGTTAGGCTAAGCCATCTGGCTGGTGTGCACTGTCCGTGTGACATCTGTACACATGGTACCTATCACAATGAAGCTATCGAGGGAGGTCCCACTAGTGCAGTCAATTGCATGCAGCACTCAAGGTTGACAGATGCAGAGCCTGGAGCTGCTTGTCTGCACTCGTTGGCACCTGTCTCAAAAGGGCAAGTCCTGCTCACAGGAAGCATTGGAGCGGCATCAGAGGTTTTTCGTGTGGGATGAGGCCGGCGATGGCGGCATCTACACAATGGTGGAAAAGGAGCTCACTCTCAGGGCGCACAACATGGGCACAGTGCAGTCTGTGCTGTAGCCAGCAATATACGAGCATGGGTATTGGAAGTTGGAGCTCGATAGTGGAAGAGTACAACAGAGTGTAATGGTTATTCAAGCTGCAGCGGCCAACGGGAGGCTGACACCTTGAGGATACCCCTTGTCCAACAAAATATCATCGCGATCGGCGCAAACGAAGGCGCTAGCTGTTGTTGAGGATGGTTGTGACCAGCTCACCATCAGTGCAGCACATTCCAGCTGCAGCATCTCAAGAGTGTGTCTGCATACATGTTGCCTTTCCTCAGTCCATTCAGATATCATCAGTCGTTGATCAAGCACCGCGTCAGAGTGCGCTATTGAGACCAAACTTTCCAGGCTTGACATAGAAACACCTATGATGGACTGCGGGATTATTGCACTGAAATTGTATCAATGTACTGATTGGCACAGTGACACGTGCACTTAATGACACAATTTTGAATTACAATGAAGCTCGGGCAACAATAGTGAGATGACCACTCCGGCAATTAGCTGTCACTTTTGTCCCTGGCAAGTTTGTGCCAAATGTATTTCAATTCATGCAGATTTGTGCTGCATTCAGTCACTAGACAGTCTGGAAAACACGGATATCGTGGTCGTTATTTAGCGCCAAGGAGCACAGGCAGGCACTGCCTGAGATTGGGCCAGCTTGATGCTCCTCCTAGTGATCCAAAGAACATGTGTCACGGGGATCATCGCCTCTTCTTTGCAGCTGGATTGAGGGGCTCCACAGCCAAAGGGATTGCATGGCCCCGGTGATTGAAGGACATGAAGTCTGGTCGGAACACATTTGCATCCAAGCCCCTGCATCAGGAGAGTCTGATCAATTGACCTGAGGTAGCATCACAGCCATGAGCAAACAGCAGCTGCTGTACAGCCTACAAGAAGTGGCATGGTGGCGCAAACCACAGGTGTAACTCACTCCTGATTCGCCAAAGCACTTATTGGCTTGAAGTTGCCTGCTAGCTGAAGGCTTCCTGCGTCACCACCAGATAAGCCCAACAGGTTGTGGCATGGATACATGGTTTTCCTCCAAGTATGCAAAGCATAGCCTGACCGTGCGGTTGGTTCTCACCCCACATACAAAGTATTGCTGCCAACAGTACCTCCACCACAACTTGCGCAGGAACACTTTCAAACTCCTCTTGCGTCAACTTGAGCATATCCCGATCTGCAGCACAGAAACAATGACGATCACATGCTGAAGGGCACCTTTGTTGACTCCAGATCAAGTCGGATTGCATAGTTGAAAGCCAACGTTATGTCTCTAGTATTTGCCCTCACGACCGATTCCAACATATATAATTGCATAGATTAAAGACTTGGGGGGTGCACTTACATCTTAATGTCTCGTATCCAGCAAATACAAAGAGGGCGATGCCTGCTATCACTGCCATACCGCTGACAGATGGGGCCATCTTCCCCCTCAATGTAAGATCAACGAGAAAGGCTATTGAAAAGTGCGGAGGTTACAAATCAATGGAGGTCAGAGTATATGTGGAGTTCCCGACGTTGCGGGATCTTAGGACTGACTTAAGTCTTGTCTACTTTCACAATCTTGTTTCGGCAGTGAATAGCAGACTAGTGCGACCTAAGTTTTCGAGCTTGAACGTCAAGGCTTTGCTTATAAGAGATTAACAAGAAACTGAAGAGGAGTGGGCGTGGCATGCAAAACCCCAATTAAACCCCCACCACTATAAGACCCAAGGCCCAATCAACCTGCAAGCTCGAGACAGAAAGCACTGCAATATTTACATGGGTAGAGGAAGTCCAAACATCCACACACAGCAGCAGCACCGTTGCTGCGCTTCTAGGCATCATCCTGAGTCAAAATTGGTGTCCGCGTCATGCTGCAGCCCTACATGGAACACCGTGTGGGGACCCCAAAGGCTTTTCATGAGACCACAGCCGCCGCGGCAGCTGGCAATGTAGCATGCGCAATGCGTGCCACCCCATCAGCTAATCTAACACATCGTTCTGACGGAAGGAACCCAGGGATTTACATAGTGGGTCTGCTTCTGAGCAGGCACCCGCAGGAGCTGGTCTCACAAGAAGAGTATGACGATCTGAAGCCTCTCAGTAAACTGAAAACTGTTGCTGGGCTCGCTGTGGAGAAGATCATCCCAGAAACAGAAGCGAAAGAGTCATCAGTATCCTATGATGAGATGCGCAGCTCCACTCCAAGCCCCTCCTTTAGTTTCTCATACGTCACAAAGGCGATTGCGATGGAGGGCACCACTTTAATGTAGTTTGGCAGCAGCCCCTGCAGATACAAGCACAACACACATGTCAGGTACATGAGCATTGCTTAAAATCTCAGCTGCACAAGCAGCACATGTACAATCACCAGAAGCCTTGCAAAGTAGCCATGACAGATGAGGGCACCCATGTGCAGCATCTCAGGAATGTCCACCTTGAAAAGAGCCTTCGTGCCCTCTTCCCTGACTGTGCGCACAAAGCAGTCGATCATGCCCTTGTACGCCACAGCATGACCCCCCTCTGCATGCAGCTCTTGCGCCCCTTGCCACCCAGACATCTGCGCGCACATGGCTGGTCATGTCTGATGTACATGATAAAGTAGCCATTCACACGGCTTCGCTTGCTCGCATGCTAGTCAGGTAGAGCCCGGATCTCCTGGTAATAAATGCCTGCAATAATAACAGAGTTTATGTGCTTCTGTACAGCATGAGGTAGCACCTGCATTCGCCTGCGGACAACATCTAGGGGGTATGCCACCGTCTGCCCTGTTGTCCCCGCAACGCCGCCGCATGCTAGCCGTGACATCGTGCTCAACTCCCGTTCATCATTCAGTTCTGCAACACAACAAAGACCAGTGCTCTCACTACACAGTATCACATATCAGCAGGTGTTTGCTTCAGCGCGCAGCACCAAAAGCAAATCTGTCTTTCAAGGGTTTTAAGCTGTGCGCACCATAGAATTTGAGGACATTGTCTTTCAGGGTTTCGTACACCGCGAAATTCAGCCCCACATAGGGGATCACGCCGATGACACTGGGCAGCCACCCCTTCCACAACGCAATGATGCCCTCCTGCAGTCCAACAACCATATCATTCCATGTTCACCAAGCAGATCACATGGTCTCCTCTATGTCCTGCTAATACCCATGAGGCTGTGCACCGGTGATTCATGCTTCGGCTTGCAGTATTTGCCATGCCAGGAACACCCTATGCAGAGGCCAGCTGCAGTGTGCTACATCAAAAAGAATTCATTAAATACAATATAGAAGCCAATACAATCTATCAAGGTTGATGGGCACGGCGGCGCGCTTGCCTCCTTGACGATGACGGTGGCGGCATGCACGATGCCTCGGTAGCGGTGCACGCCCTCCATGCTCTGCACAGTCAGCCGGCCGCGCACCATGTCCAGCGGATATGTCGCACTCATCCCCACGATGCCTGCCCCCGCGCCTGCCGCCAGCCGCAGTAGCGGCGTCATCTGGCCGTCTCCCCCGTTCTCTATTAGGTGGTGCGAGATCCGCCTGTGGACACATCCGCATGCATGCATCAGCCGCCTGCTCGTCACGCGGCAGTCTGTCCTGGTCTCACAAGCCCATGCCTCTCCATTATTGTTATCCAGGGAGTGCCAGCATGAACGTGTGTACTTGTTTTTTTGCTGGGGTTTGGGAACTGTCCAAAATGAGAAATGGGCGACCGGCATGAATGAAAGGGCCACTTTCAAACACAGGGGCAAAATGGCCTGGATGTGCACACACCTGCAGAGTTGCTCATAGGTCAAGAACTTCACAGCCGAGTTGGGGATGATGCGCACGCAATTCGTCCAGTTCCCGCGGAACATCCCACGAATCCCCTCATTCTTGCTCATCAGTTTCAGACCCTGGAAATTTATAAGAACATTGGCTTTCGTTGTGCCTCCATCACGAGTATTGCATAAAAACAAACTGTAAAAGACATGCCCCTACCTGCCAGACTCCGGTGTACACCTTGTTGCTGCCCTGCACCTGCATTAGAATTTTGAGGCGTTCCAAAGGTGCCACCGCCGTCCTTGACCTGTAGAGATGCGGCAACAAACAATATTCAAAATCTGGAGGTTGCTCCCCATACACGTGTAAACTTCCTGGCCACCTAACCTTCCTCGATTAAAAGACACAGCAGATGATCTCAGGGTAAGCTGGGAAGCAGGCCAGCACTCACACTCCGCCTGCAACACCGCCCGCCACCAGAGATTTGACGATGCTCTGCCATGAGAGATTCTTCGATGGAAGTTTTTCTTGCCCACTGCCCCCATTCTCCTTACTCATGCTACTCGTTGCTGAGGCCAGCCCTTTGCAGGCCTTCTCCCACTACTCACGTTTTCAAAACTCGTTTGCAAGTCAGATCAAAATGCAACCGAGAAAAGGCAATTCATGAGGTTCCAATTCAGTTTTTGCTTCATAACGAAAGACCTAAAAGTGGTCCGGCCGATCGCCACCTCAGTACCACGCAAAGCAAAAGCAGAAAACGCCGATGCGCACACAAGACACCTGGGATAACATCATGAGAACAATCTGACCCAATACGGTGCACAATTCCTGGGAGCAGCCCAAGATAAATGCAGCTGAAGACGACTCAGCATGGGTTCCAATGGCTGCCCTAAAATCCCCTGATCACGAGATGTTGCAATTGGGGTGTTACAGCAATGACACCAAGAGGCAGGGCTGGAGCCTGAAAGTCGTGCAAAGATACTCAACTCTGCGCAACGGTTTCACATTTTCTGCTCAAGTTGCCTTCCACAGGTGGCTAGCTGCATATATGCATGCGCGTCATGTGGGTATTGAGCAAGTCCAAGGAATTTCGAAATGCATGATCGAACTAAATTCACCGTGACATTCCTAAAACTGTGACAGTGCAAAGCTAAAGTTTGGAGTCATTCCCTGTCATTTGCCAGTTGTCTCATAGCCAGGAGCTGCATTCGAATAGAGCCATGTTTACAGTGATCATGATACAACACAATGCTGGATATTCCTCCTTCCCATTAGGTCAAGCAGTTCTTCCCTGACCTGCATCAGATGCATTTACTAAAATAGTATTCGCGATCCCACTTGCTCAATAGCCTCCGAGTGTCTTCTCACACCCAAGCACAAAACAGTATTTGCAGTACAGAGACTATGCGGCTGTGATACCACCTGCATTTTTTCAGCTGTTATGCTCAGCAAACCCAGTCACTGGGCCAGTGAGCGCTGCCATTTATCCGGGCGGCAGCAGATCTGTAGTAGCAGGTGCTCTTTGCATCGAGTTAGCATTGAGTGCGCAGCCTAATCAGCTGCGGGGCCTAGTCATCAAGCTGTGGCACGATGACGCCGTAGCCGCGGGTCTTGCGCTTGTACAGCACGCGCACCTGCTTGCTGCTCTTGTCCCGGAACACAAAGAAGGGATGGCCGACCTGCTCCACCTGTGCCCCCAACCAAACATCTCAGGGTCAACGCTTATGCTTTATTAGCAGAATCGTTCCCCATTCATATACCTGTGACAAGACCTCCACAAAGAGCTCACGCTCAGAGTCGCCCCGAGGTCAGCGACTGCAAATATAGTGTGCTGCCACCTCATCGCAACTTTGTGCCACTGAGCAAGGCCAGCGCAGTGCACGCATGGTCAGCAGAACACATTTTTCGTCTTCATTCTACCCAAGCAGGCATGATGACGCAGCCAGAAAAAAGCGGACACCCATAAAGAGCGCCCCCGCAGTGGCTCATGCTACACACATGCACTCAGCAGCCACAAAAATGAGTGCTGATAGAGGCGGCACCTGCTCAAGGGCGTCCTCCAGGCTCATGGGCTCCAGGACGAAGGTCTTGGTGCGCACAACCTCAGGGAAGGCAGCGGCCTCCTGATCCGTGGGCAGCTTGTCCACCAAGTCCTCCGCCTCGCTTGGCAATGACTGCAACAGCACACCGGTGTAAGTTGTGAAAAATGCCATGGTCCCCTGCAGCTACCCTCAACCAAGTGCCCCCAACAGGCTTGTCTCCAGCATTAAATTACAATGAAAGCTTAGTCCTCCGCTGTTGATGTACCGCCCAATCTTTGCCATTCCAGGCTTGCTTGGCAAACAGTTCACAAAAGGTGCCTGTCCTGGGCTTTGTCGTAGAAGATCCAATGGCATTGACTATTACAGCACACGATACTCTGATCTACAGCGAGCAAACCTCCCATCTTTGTGCAGCAGGGCAGCTTGTGCTTGCTGTCAAGTACAAATTGAGAAGCGCCGGGTGCCTTCCAAAAGGCCAAATGAAGAACTTAGAACAGAAAGCACGAATGCAGCAGAAAGAATGTGTCTGCCTTGTGATGGGTCATGAGGCACCAAGGCTAGTGCGTTGCCAGGATGTCTCAGACACCTGAGGCTCATTGGTCTTGTAGGCAGTCTTTCACTGCCCGTCACACATTACAAATTCCTTAAAAAATCGATGAAGGGTCGAGTGGTGGGCTCCAGAGCTTGGGTACCTGGCCGATAGTCTCTCCACCTCGGGGACCACCAGGCCCCGCCCACCTGCCGCGCGATATCGCCTGCAACAAAGCTCACTTCTTGTTATCTGCTTGTCAGCAAAAGAATGGGGCAACACAGCTGTCTGTTCCGAAGTAATTGGCAACAGAGACCACAATAGAGCGCTGACATTTGTTCAAGCATTCCAGAAGGTTGCTTGGAAGGCTTTTCACCTTCTCCTTCATTTTACGCAGTTTCCGAGCAACCTTGTCGGACACAAGGTCAATGCTGGCGTACATGCTCTCCTCAACATCCTCAGCTCGCACCTGCAGAACCCGCTCACACCACCATTCGGAGCATGTTCATGACGCAATGAGATTCTTGTGATGTGCCATCAATGTTGACATCCCCAGGCATACTTTTGTGAACAAGTTAGACAGCTGCAAGAGACCTTGTGTGGGCCCCGTTCACAAGCACGTGTGATACGTTCTGCCATAGGAGTGATAGATGCTTTCTAGGTTGCGAAAATGTATTTATACAAAGATGGGCATCGGGGCTTACAATCCCATTTCGCAGCGTGTAGATGGTGATCTCAGTCTTCTGCTTCTTTGGACCCTTGCTGGCGTCGCCCCCAGAGGCTGATAACCTCACATCTACCTCTTTGATGGCCGCCTCGTATTTTACAACCACCTTGCTCAGCTTGTCCTCCTGTATCACAAACAGAAGTGTTGAAGAAGGGGTCCCGATGACTGTGCCCCTGGTCTCAACGGCACTTGAGGTCACATCGAAAGGCAACAGGTCCCCCCTTTCAAAGCAATCAACACTATTAACAATCTATCTACTTGTGTCCGAATTTCAATTTGTATCCTCAAAGGAGTTCTACTATCACAGGCTTCTGTCGATGGGCTGACTCAGCATCTGCAGACCTCAAGCAGAAGGATCTGTCGTTCTGTCGTACTCAAGCCTCGTAAGTTGTTGCAAATACATTCTGAAAGGCAACAAGCTGAGATGATCGTTTGAGTTATCGAAGAAGCTCACCACATATTTTTTCAACGCTGGTGTCACTTCCACATGCCTGCCCTGGGTGATAATCTTTACAGTGCTGGGCTGCGCTGAGGCCACTGCGCTTATCTTCAAGGTGTTTCGGTGCTGGCGATGCGGTTGGTGTACACTAGGGGTAGAATAATAAGAAGTGCTCTTTGGCTTCAGAACAGGGGATCCTCTGCAGAAAGCGTTGTTCGCGATGCGTGGCGCAGTGCAAGGGCTCTGCAAGCTATGGAGCATCTGCGTTTTCACGAATGCGGCCATCTTGATTTCAGAATTCAGAAAGCAGTCTGATCTGTGCCGATCTTCCTCTCTTGGGCAAATCTGGTGCAGCCGTCAAATTTGGCAACTTCTGTTACGAGCCAAATATCATTTTGATTTCAAAAGATGCCAGGAATGTGCTGTCGCCATTTAGGTTGTGAGATGCTGTTTGGGATGTGATGAAAGGTATTTTAGGACCTGTCTATCCCACAAACCCCACAATATTGCATCTACATTACTGTATAGTGATCATGAATCATGATGGTTGCCAATTGGCAAGCATTGCTTGGGCACAGTCACTGGGGTGCAATTACCTGATCACAGACAGAAACCATTACAACAACATTCAAAGGTTCCAATACTTCAAGTTGGGATTGCATCCCAGGTGCAATATGTGAGCTTACAGGAAGCCCTGTTGTTAACCAACTCACAAATCCTCACAGAGGATAACCTGCGTGCCGCGCCCCACAACTGCAATGTCCCAGCCTTTTTTAGGGGCCGGCAGTGGCAACACATGCAGCGCTGAGGGCTCCAGCACCTGCAGCACTATGCTCTCACCCTCCTCCACCTGAACCTGACAGCCTCCTGGGCCCTCCGCTGGCTTCACACCAGCACCTTTGCAGTTTGCAGCACTTTGCTCTGTATCCTGCTGCAATCTCTCTCTTTGCCCCGTGCTGGCAGCGTTGGCTTTGAGCTCATAGTCACTGACTGCAAAGCTGTCGCTTGAGCTGAGTGCTTTGGACGCTGAGGGGTAGTCTGCTCCTGCTGCAGAGGCGAAGTCACTGTCTGCAGCCGTGAAGAGTGTTGTCCATGTGCGCAAACGCTGATCCAAGCCCAGTGAAGCCACCAGGCGGCCATCTGTCCACACTCCCTGTGCATCAACGCATTTTCATGGACCCTGCTGCACAAGTGCCCACTGCCATATGGAAGCCTGCATGCTGCGTTTGACACAACGGCATGCCCATTTGGAAGAGTGCACAAGTCTGCTTGTCACGAAGGGCCTTGGAGCAGGCCTCACATTGTGCATGCTGTGGACTCGTTGCAGAAAATTGCAATGAGTCATTTGGGAGACTTTCTAGTTGTGCACTCACCCTCAGTGCTGAGCTGTGCGCGTTGGGTAGATGCGCAGAGGCTGCGACCTCAATCACAGGCCTGAGGTCTGTGCCTTGCCATCTGATGTTGAAGAGGGTGAGGCGAAGTGCCTGATCGTCGCCACCAGTTGCCAGAAGCACTCTACACGCTCCTGCAAACAGCTTTCTAGGTCAGGTGACTCCCTAGGAACCGGGAGGAGCTTCACTGGTCCGCACAGAAGGCTCCTTGAAGGATGACAAAAGGATAAAAGGTCTAAAACAGTTGTCCGTTGTCCTCACCTTCAGAGCTTTCCAAACACGCTGCACTCATGGCATTGACTCCGGACTGGTGTAGTCCAGGGAGCGCCAAAACAGGCTGCTGCTCATCCCCATCAGCCACATCACTCGCGCAGTTCCACACAGCCACTGCTCCATCTGTTGCTCCACTGAGGACCAGCTGACTCTGTCTCCCTGCAATGCTTGCATGCGCGAGACTCAGGACTGGCGCGGTGTGGTAGCACAGATTTGCCACATGCGCCCACCTGCACACATTACTGCTCCTGAGATGCTCATCTTGCATTCTTGAGGTGGCTTCATGACAAAGTATAAGGATGCATCAACATAAGAGGCTTGCCTTCTGGACTTCAGGTCAAAGCTGAGATGCCGCAGGGTTGCATCAGATGAGGCCGCCACAATACCAATGACATCAGCGGAGCACCCGTTCGCAAAGGCCACCACAGCCATGTACCTGCGCGGCAAGAAGCATGCTACAAGTAAGCATCCCGAAACGCTTGACACATACAAGCTCCTTTCCAGCAACCTCCACTGAACCTGGGCTTCCTGCAATGCTGTCTTCACCACCCATGACACGGATCCTGGACCTCTGGCAACCAGTGCAAGAGAGATCTCACAAGTCCACCAGGAGAGTCAGACATCCTTTGGACTTCACAGTTTGAAGCTTTCACCTATGCTCTGAGCCCCTGGAGTTGCAGCCGGGCGCGTTGGAGCGAGGCCGCAAGCCGCCCTTTGGCGGCGGCCGCGTCGACAGCCACCGGTGCTCCAGTGTGATAGCTTTGCTCTCCGGCTGCGTCTGCGCATCCTGTGCAGACGTGGCAGCCTCGCCGCGCAACGTCAGCTGCCATGCCATCAGTACCTCCTTGGCCCCTCCGCTGATCATCACGCCGGTTCCTGTAGAGCAGGGCAGTAGAGTATCAGCTACAGAGATCCAGCCCTGCTTGCCGGACCAATGCATGAAAGCAGCTTGATGCATGACAATCAGTTCACCTTTGTAAACCTGGGCGAATAGTAGCGAGTCCAACGACTGTAATAAATGGTAAAATGCAAGAAGTGGGGCGAGATATCACGGACCTGGCACAGTAGGCACAAGAGACATTGACTTCACTGCTGTGCCGGCTGCATGCTCGCCAATCTCCACCGAAGCATGCAAGCCCTGACCACAAAAACATGGAAAATTCATGCCATGTTGCCTGCCGCTCAGATCGTCTGTCAAACACCAAGTGTGCATGTGAATACAACCAAAACTCTAAGTTCCCGTAGGATCAGCAACGGCCAAGAGCAGCATGCTTGCATATCTTGGATATCAATAGGATTGGAGGTCAAAGGCACCTGTGCTGGTGTATAAAGCAGGCGGTTGATGATGCCATCCTCCCCTCCAGTGATCACTGCCAGTGGTATCTGACCCTGTGGCGCACGCATGAGCGCCACGCACTGTATCTCCCGCCCGTGGTGCAGCAAGTGCAGTGACCTTACCCCGCTGCTGCCAGAGCCACCCCTGCCTTGCCCTGTAGCATAAAAATCACCCAGTAAGACTCCCACATACTTGTCTGGCTCATGTTCAAGATACACCGAAGATGATGGATATTTGCATAACCATTGCACTGGGAGAGTCACCTGCAGCAGAGGACTCGATCACATGATCGCGTCGCCTCTGAACGTGGATCTTGCGATCGCGGTAGAAGGCAAAAGTGAAGGTCGTTGGGGATGTGATGAGTGCAGCATACTGCCGCCTCCAGCCGCCACAGCGCACGCGCGCCAGCTCACACCGATGACTCATGCTGAATACAATCCAGTCATCCGCCTGCACACACCTGCCTCAGCATCTATCCCAATGGAATCCGCAGACAGGCATGCTATTGGAGAGCCTGCGCATTCATGTGACTTGGAGGAGGAATCTGCAAGCAGTCAGCATTCCTTAAAGCTTACCTGGAAGCCAGACAGGATGCGATCTGCTCTGCCACTGGGGCCAGGCAGGTGCTGCTCGCTGTCTATGACAGTCAGTGCACTGACGCTCTCAACATTGGCCAGAATCAGGGCATCCACCTGCGTGCAAGGCACTTGTCGTTGTGCTCTCCTATTGAGGAATGAAATTGTGGTCTCTTCCCTCCAGAGGTTTGGCTTATCATGTGCAATATAAATCTTGCTGAGAAAATGCAACACACATTGTTCAGAAGAGAGAAGGAGGGCTGTGACTGAAGGAGACACTTCCGAGCACATTACCTCAGACAGCGCTGAAGGTTGCTGGTCTGAGTGAGCACAGCTGCGCCTCTCGTCCAGACTCAAAACTTGCATGGTGTCCAGCACATCGTGTGCAGCCCTTTCTCCACTGCCTGCTGCCTCCTGCAACTCTGAAAGAACCACCCCCTCTGACGCACACTGTTCACTGCGGTCCCCCACTCCCTTCTCAAACATGCTGCGGAGTCTGCTGTCTGTTTTGGAAGTGCAGGCAGGGGGAGTGAGCATGTAGTGCTGGATGCTGCCCTCATGACTGCCTGTGGCCACGCTGCCTTCTGGGCTGATGCTGACCAGGCTGACTGGCAGACTCTGATGCGCATGCTTCAGCACAGCAATCAGCGGCATCTTGGCGTGGCCGCCTGCAAATCAGAGGACAGGGTGTGGATTACGTGGCACATCTGCACATTTAATATCAAACTGCAAGTGCTGACAACTCCGAGTTCTGCACTGCACCTGTTGCGGTCCGCTAAGGCATGGAATAACAAGCAGAGTGTGCTCCTTTGCCAGATGACGAGTTTACGCCATGGGAATCAAATTTAATCTCACCTGGGCGGTGGAGGCATGCGGCGTCAAAGTGGAAGGCAAGAACATTCCCAGTGCGGTCTCCGCAGACCAGCAATTGCTGCTCCACATCCACATCCAGTCTGAGGATTCGCACACCAAAGGGAGACCTGGCTTCAGCCAGCAGCGCACCCTGCATACCCACCCTCACTGGATCCTGCAGCACGCACGAGTGAACATTGAGCATACATGACAAATTCCAAGCTTGAGGACAGTGGCATGCAGTCTGAAGCAGGAGCACTCACGTCCATTCTGGTACAGTGTGCAGAGGGGTCGGCTCTGGACAGAAGGCCACTGACAGTCCACAAGCGCAGAGTGCCGTCCAGTGCAGCTGTGATGACCACTTCAGATCCAAAACATGGCACCCAGAAAGCATTGAGTACTGGAGTTCCCCCGTGCGCATGCCAAGAAACACTCTGAAGCGCTGAGTGCCCTGCAACATGCCCTTCACACATGCCTTACTTTTCTGTTGCAGAAGCATGAAGGCCCACCAGCACAATGACGACAGGGAATCGAAAATGCATGCAAAGATGTCGACCTGCATTGCTCATTGAGCTGGATACACCAAGAAGGCTTGCCCAGCCGCTCTGTTCCCCAGTCACTACAAGCGTCCGATTGGCCAAAAGGTTCTCTCTCCCCTCAACAGAAGCATCGGGATCTGCCAGCTGAGTCACCTGCAGTGGAAGAAAGAACACGTTTTGTTATCGCCGCGTCAAATCAACAAACCCCAAACAAGACCTCAGAAAGAAGGATACACTACAGAGATCCTGGGAAATGCTACTCACAGCAATGCAGACCAGGGGCTCTGCTCGTCCATTCTCCCACAGATGCTCCCAGTGTTCCTCGCCTCCTTCCCCGTGAGGCAGGTGCACTCGTTGGAGCCTGCCAGCATTTGTCCCCACGTACAGCACTTCATGGCTGGCCAGTGCCATGGACCGCACCCAATCCCCTTTGCTGCCCTTCAGCTTCTGCTGCAACTGGCCTGCATTCCACTCGCATAGCTTATACGCCACCTTCCAAGCCATCGCATTTGAAACAGAATGCAGATACAAGCACGATGGCATGCATAATATACCAATTGCTGTGCAATTCAGCATCTGTACTTCGGTGTCTCAAGCACTCACCAGATGATGCAAAAGGAGCAGTGCTCTGCAGAAGCGTGAAGGCTTCCATCTGAGGTCCACGCTCTGCTCTTGCAGTCTTTATACCCTCTGCTGCGCTGTCTCCACTGTTTTCACAACATTTTGCTGGCTCCTCAAGGCATGAAGCCGGCACATGTTCCGCCAGCGACCATATCTTGACGGAGCCATCAGCGCCAGCAGTGGCAAGCTGCTGGTGTGGCAGCATGGCAGTACGCCACACTCCCCTGCCCCTGTGCCCTTGCAGGACTGCCACGCACTGGTCGTCCTTCCATATCCTGCAAAGCAGTCAGCGAGAGGGTGTCAAGAAAACCTGAGTAGAGTTCTTCAACCAATCCCAGTAGCCTGATTGGTACACTGTGAAGCCCATGTGCCGTGCTCGCTGATTTCTCTTGTTGTTCAGTAGGTCGATGGCAAAGCCTGCCTGGATGTGGCTATGCCAGCAACAAGCAAGGACATCTTTAAGAGGGAGAGTGCTGCAGCACAGAGATGGCTTGCCTGCAGGTGCAGTCCTCACTGGCGCTGATCATGAGGCCACCCCAGAACCTCACATCCCACACGCGTGCCTCGTGCCCATACAGGATCCTCACAGCCACGAGGGTGATGGGGTCTGTACTGGCCTTGGGAGCTTCCTTGGGCAAGGCCCACACTCGCACAGTCCTGTCGTCGGATGCAGATGCCAAGGTGCTGCCGTCCGGGGCCCAGCAGACTCTGTTAAGAGCACCTTCAGATTTACAGTGCTCACCATGCAGAGGATCTTTGTTACAATGAAAGTCTGTCACAGAAGGACAAGCGTGACTTTCCGACACGGCCAATGAAGAATCTCGCTTGCCTGTGGATTGATCCATCATGTCCTTTCAAACGGTACAGGGCTGCATGGTGAGTATGTGCGGGGACAACATCGCATGTGTTTTCTGCTGCAGAAATGGCCACATGCCAGACTAGTACATCAAGAAAGACTGTCCCAGCTGCCACCCAGATGTCCACATGTGACGAGTTCTGCCCCAAGCAAATATAACAGATAAGGTTCTGATTTAGTCAATTTGACTTTGGATGCGGCTGCATTACCTTGCATTCACAGAGCTGTTGTGTAGAGAGGAAATGGAGATCCACATACCTGCATCCCTGCATGAAGGGACAATGAGTAGAGAAGCAGCTTCTCGGTGCATTGGGCTGACTGAATGAGTTGCACCTGCAACCAGAAGCATGGCATTCTGCGTTAGCCTCTTGGCAGAGATTAGTACTGTAGATGGTCTTGCTGCGTCATCTTGGCATATCTGCACACGAGAGTGATTCCCTTAGGAAAGCGGCACACCTTTGCATGACAGTCATCCGCACTTGCCGTGATGCGGAACACGCTGATTGAGTTGTTGCTGAGTCCCACCACACAGAGTCCACTCGCGCTACTGATCTGCCTTACATTTATGTCAAGAGTCCAATGCGAAAATGGCCCAAGCTGGCTGTGGCTAACAAACACAGGGACCTCCTCGGGTCTGAAAAGGAAGACCTGCAATTCAGAAGGAGTCTGAGAAATTACGGCAGCTAATCGTCTAATTTTCTACCTTCTGGAATGAGAACACTGACTCCAGTTGCGGACCTTTGCCTGCCTGCCTCCATGGACGGCTAGCAGGGGGCCCCAGTGGCCAGAAGCACTATGAATTCCATGAACACGCGTTCCATCCTCGAAGGCAGTATGCTTTAAATGATCTCCATCTTCTTTTGCCAGATTGTACGCGTAAATTTGAGATCCAATCCCTGCACAGGAAGCGCAGATCACGACTGGATCGTTCAGAAAAACTATGAAGAGAAGCACCCTGTGCACATTTGTTCCGCACCTGCTAGCACGTAGATGTCTTTGATGCCTGACTCTAAACACCACAGCGTAGTCACATCTCCTGTGAAGTCACGGCGATACAATGGCATCGATCTACAAATCTACGACTTCGCGTGTTCTGGTGGGCAAGCTTCGATGTTCTGCAGATCAGCCGTACTAGTCATTCCGTGACAATCACATATGTTTCATATGACTGTTCGGAGATTTGCGTGCTGATTTTTGGTGCATGCAAGATAGCACGTGAGCCCTTCAGGCGAAGCACGCCCCTTTCCTTGAGCGTGTCGTGCTGCGCTCTGTCCAGGGATCGCGATGTGCAAACTTACTTGCCCGATAGTTCTAGACTCAGGCGTACTAGATTTCCTAGGACATAGCTCTCTAGACTCTCCTCGAGGACGTTCATCATAGCTCTGCTGGAGTGACATGGCTTGACTTTCTGAAGACATTATCCATTTAGTCCCCCCTTCTTCTTTGATATGGACGCTATCGATCTAACTAAATCTGATAGTGACGAGGACGTGCGTCTGGTGAAGCGCCAGAGGACAAGCTCACCCGACGACGAGGTAGAACTGATTGAAAAGCCTCACACACCAGCACCGGCTGCCGCTGGCCCAGAAGTGGCTCTCGGCGATGAGGATCTCCTAATCATCAGAGCTACTGGACCGGTGTGTTCCCATTGGCTTCAGATCGTTGGATTCGTATTGCTGGAAAGCGTGAACACCATCACAAGCACCTTCCTAGAGTACTATGGGATATGCACACTTGGATCGCTGCCTAGGGGGCGATCTCCAAGTTGCGTGATTGTGAACTTCAGATTACTTCCTTTGTTCGACTTGACGGATCCATTTGGCGCACATGTCAGACTCGCTTCAGAATAACATCGTGTTTTGAAACTCTGGCATAGGTGGTGGCACCTTGACGGCAGCCCCACTCTCCATTTCGATTGGCTCTATGGCCCTGTTATCTTATGCTCTTAATCGTAAAACCAGAGTGCCCCATCGTTGACAGGTGTGGAACCAGGATTTGCCACACGGCAGGACGCAGTGCGGCAAGCATCCCTTTGTCTCATCAAAGAGTCCCAGCAATAGGGAACACTGCATCAAGGTAACTTTTTACTGAAAAGTGAGCGAATACTGCAGGTGTCCTAATGATCGGGGTGGCATTCACTCACAAATGCCCTCCAAGAGTTGCTGATGTGGATTGCATGCCATGCAGTGCTTCTCTTATGTCTGCGATGTGGAAGCGGACAAATGCCAGCTTTGGGGGTCAGGTGAGACCCGTTTTGTGGCTTCTGCTTGCTTTGATAGTATTTGCACCACAATGTGTTGCTGTATGCCAGCTTGTGGCAATATATACTGCCCTGCACAGGCCACAGCAGCCAGGATCACTGCAATGCACATGGCGGACGCAGCTTATACAGGGACATGCGCGCAGCTGCCCAGAGGTCGGCCGCATCTCCCCCTGCCCTCCCATCTGCATCTGGGGCAGCCGGGCCATCAGCCGGCTCTGCAAGCGCCCAAAGACGGCAGAGCTTCCCCACATCTCCGCATGGTGTTGCTTCGGAAGGCTCTGCGGCAGCTGGAAGCAAGCTGAGCATGGGGAATGTGCCAGGTGCCGCGCCACCCTCCAGTGCTGCCCGGCTGGATGCAGTCAGTGGACAGAACGCAGGCAGTCACTCGAGGGCCGAATGTGTTGCCCACCGCTTTCATCACCAGATGAACACAGAGAATCACCCGCACTGTGACCTGGTAGGTGCTGTGATCTAGAGCAATTCTACTTGCTGTCACCACCTCACAACCATGCGTTTTCTGTCTCAACTGTCACTTCTATTGTAATCATTGTGTGTCCCTATCAATGTGAAGCATTGCACAGAAAATTGATCTGGTACTTACGCTTTGGAGGTGGTCCTCATGGACAGATTAATTGACATTTTCGTTCTGCATGCAGTGCAAGTGCTTCATCTGCGACGATCTGGCATCAAAAGTGCGAACGCTGGGGGACCGGTGAGCCCTCCTGGCGTGCAAGGGCATGCACATGCTCATTTGATGATGCGACACGGGTTTTTACCATGCTATGCCACTGGCATGCATGACTGACTGGCGCGCAAACATAAGCCTGCTCTCATACTGATTGGTGGACATGTATGGCTTGCAGGTGCGGTATTCAACGACCACTGCAATGCGCATTCAGCCATGCAGGCCTACAGGCTACTGCGAGAGGCCCAGAAGCGCAAACCCCACTCTGGGCTGGCGCCCTCACAGCCCTCAGCCGTGCCCGTGCAGGTCCCGCCACTGCCGGACCCGATGCAGGTTAACAGTGGATCACATGGTCACAGCAGCGCTCCTCAGTCAGCTCCCCCCACAGCAGCCCAGTGTGCAGCCAAGAAGGCCAAGGAGGCCTGGAAGCCTCTTGACCCGAGCAATGTGCTGCCGGATCCCAGCCTGAACAAGCAGATGGTAGAGATTGGGACCATCCACTTGCCCATCAAGGTATGTCACACCTGCTCATATAAGTATTCATGACAGACCCTCATTTTTGAACTCTCTGTGCGCTGCATTCTTTCGTCTCATGCCTGCTACATGAACAGCCGTCTAATTTAATTTTCTTGCCCAGATGGTCTTCTAGGTGAAAGTATGCTTTGTGCACAGGCAGTGGAGCCCTACACCCTGGCAGACCTGCAGGAGCGGTTAGTGCCCACAGGCATATGGAGCAGGTACAGGGAGAACGAGTACTACAGTCACCGCACAGCCATTGCCATTTCCACCGTCCAGTACAACACCGCCTTGGTGGAACTGCTGCCCCTGCCACTGCTGCAGCATGGGTGCGAGCGAACGCCGATGCGCGTTCGCCGTGTCACCATCGTGAGCGCACCTGGCTCCCTTGAGCTCTTGCACTTCTGCATTTGGGCTTGTCATGAGGCACACCTTACCTGAAAGCATACAATACAATGCTTGAAGTATGCACGCCTTCAAGCAATCCAATATCCAGCAAGTATGATTTCTGCTGGATTGTAAGAGGATTGCTGCTTTCGCAGGTGAGCCACGATGGCCGCGCCAAGCCTCTCACCATAGGCGTCAGCGTGCACAAGGAAGCAAAGATGTCAGAGCTGCTGGAGGCTGTCAGGCAGCACCCTGCAGCAGCATGCAGCCCAGAGGAGGAGCTGATCTTGGCATACTCCACGAGGAACAAGAATGCCTGCATGAAGGCTACCCTCGTCCCTAGCATGTCCACAAAGACTCAAGAGTACCAGGCCAAGCATGGGTGCGGCTCCATTTCACAGTTGCAGCCAATTGAACATAACCAACATCTTGCCATTCCATGTACTATTACAAAGCATGACCTCCCAAGCACTTCCTATAAAGCCTGTGGCTCTTCATCAAGCCAACTAGGATTTTTACCGACCATTGGGGCAAATTGACTGGAGCATGTTATATGTATGGTTGCATATATCTGAGGTCACGCATGTGTGCATGCAGGTATGTCGTGTTCCGTGTACCTCGCGTCAAAGCTGTCAAGGAAGAGGCGAAGCGGTCCATTCATGCGGTGGTGCATGGGAAGAAATATAACCCTGGCAGCTACCCAGACTATGTGGACACCGCTCACCCCATCATG
Organism: Coccomyxa subellipsoidea C-169; assembly: GCF_000258705.1. NCBI lineage: Eukaryota > Viridiplantae > Chlorophyta > Trebouxiophyceae > Coccomyxaceae > Coccomyxa > Coccomyxa subellipsoidea. The sequence goes on from NW_005178022.1 coordinate 561,922, forward strand.
ATCAGCCTGACTGCAGACTTGTGGAAAGGAGGCAAAGCAGCGGGGAAACAAGTGGCAGCCATGATTGCCGCTGCATTGGCTCCGCATCGCAAGCCGGACTTGCCCAACAAGCCCCCTGACCAGGGAATGGAGCTCATCCGCTACAGCAACTGTGCGTGACCTTTATCCAATGTGCTTACTTCATGTGATGGTGGCACAGCTCCAACTGATACTGCGCTTACTGCGGCAGTGCAGGGTGGTGAATCTGTGTGAGATCTGGCTCCATTGCAATGGACACCCTGACTTTGTCAAATGCTCACACGCGATCCCTCTTGCTTGCTAGCGGAGATTGAGCACTTTTTGTGGCCTGCGCAGCTGGGTATGCCACTCCAGGCATCAGGCGCAGCTTTGACCACGCAGCGAAAAGCCTCCTTGAGCTGTCCAATTGCATCGATGAGGGTGTGATGTATATTGGAGCCCACTGGAAGTCTCCTGGTCTGGAACTGTATGACACAGAGTCCTGGTCGCAGCCCGAGGTGGATGCTAGCGCCTCTGAGGAGGTCATGGCCGGTGAGTTGTCCCCCTTGCTAAAATTGCATCTAGCTTAGAACATGGAGCACCATCTTGTTAATCTTTCACCTAGTGAAGCGCGCTGGTGTTTGCTAGGATATGTTGTGTGCTCATTCCAAACAATGCATTTCCAGGCATGAAGAGCGCCACACCTCTGGGAAGATTTGTCTAGACCCTGTTTGCACGCTGTCTCTGTGATGTGCGAGGCCTCTTTCCATCTTCAGGCCTCTCCTGATACCATGATGCGCTGTGCTGCTGCCAGACACGGAGTTCCTGATCAAGGAGGAGGAGGAAGCCACCAAGGCACAGGAGGATCGGGCAAAGCTGCCAAGAGACCTGTTGAGCGAGCTGTCATCTGCATGCACGAATTACCGAGCTGACCAGATAAAATTGGCGCAGTCGTGTCACAAGGCATTGACGCCCCCTGTCGCAGCCTGCAAGCTCGCCATCTTCCCAGACAGAGAGGGCGGCGCGGAGTGTGCCACCCTTGCAATCCAGGTGTGCTTGATTGGCCTCACTCGTCCAGACCTTCCTTTGAGCATGTTGCGATGCATGCACCACTGCTGTGCAGTCTTTCTTGGCATGCTTGTTTGGACAATATTAAGATTGGTTCACATTCTATGGAGCATTCCTGACTGAAATAGCTGTTGTTTGCCAGGTATTTGTTTGGCACAGACGTGGGACATTCAACCGCGACTTTTTCCGCTCGCCAGATGATTGGGCGCCTGCTGGCAAGGAGAAAAGGCGCTTCAGATACCTGGAGAACTCAGAGTGCCTTGAAGACACCATGCGTTTCCTGCTCAAGGACAACCCACTGGCGGAGGTGAATAAGCATACTTTGTGGCATTATACAATCTTTTCTTTTTATGCTAGCCTGAGAGTCACAGGCAGTGGGAACCAATTACTAAGAACATGTCTACAACCTGTCGCAGGCTATGGAAGAGGAGCTCAAGGCCTGTCTCTCCAAAATGCGCTCAGTTGGGTCCAACCGCGGCGTCACGGTGGGCCACTTGAAATTTAAACACTGAGGGAAAATATTTTCTTGCCCACATCCAATCACCAAGAGTCGATGTATTCTAGTGTTTTGTGGAGCGCTCAAATGGTGTGTCATGGGCAGATGCTGATGAAATTAATGGAAGCCGGGGAGCGGCCGGAGGAGCCCCAGCCGCCGGGATTGACGGTGCAGCTGCACCCGTACCAGCGCCAGTCGCTGCGCTTCATGCTGGACAATGAGAGCGGAGAGGGCGGCCACCGGCGCCACTTCTGGGTTCCCTGCAAGACCCCCAGCGGCTTCACCTTCTGGTGGTCGCCTATTTTCAATCGGGCATGCAAGCAGGTTGCTCCAAGCCCCTGGGGCGGCTTCTTGGCTGAGGAGATGGTAAGGTCTCCATATGCTGCGAGTGCAGAAGATTTGGAGTCTGTGCGATTTTGTCAGCATTTCTGGCGGCATACCACATGAACAAAAGACTAGTCCTGATAATCATCTTTGTGCATGCAGGGCTGCGGCAAGACTGTGGAGGTTTTGGCATTGATCCTGTCCAACCCAGCATCACCAGATGTCGTGTCTGGCACTCTGGCTCCTGACGGGGTTTCCATTCAGAGCAGGTATGCCACAAGACAGCTTGATACTGTGAGATGAAACTGCTGCAGCCATTCTGCTCTAGCGTCTGACTCTGCTTTGTGTTTGTGCCCTGTGCAGGGCGACGCTGGTGGTGTGTGCTGTGTCCCTGGTGGGGCAGTGGATGGAGGAGGCCAGGTCCAAGCTGAACGGATCTCTGCGCATGTACCAGTACCACGGGCAGGGCAGGAACAGGGACGTTCAGAGCCTGGCCACCGACTACGACCTCGTGGTCACCACCTACCAGGTAGTTTCTGCGGAGGGTTTTGAGTTAGGCACAACTGGGGCCGTGTGTCCAGCTTCTGATGACAAGGCACATAATGCATGGCTGAGGATGTTTGCAACTGCATGCAAATACTGCTTCTTCCGGTAGCTGAACATGTGCATATGTCTCCATGCAGACGCTGGGCTCGGACTGGAGGATGTACACCAAGAAGGGCGGCAACACAGACGGGCGCTTCCAGCCATTGGGGCAGATCCACTGGCACAGGGTCGTCCTGGATGTGAGTGCCTGCACCTCACAAGCGGACCCACCATCCCAAATTTTTGTTCCACTGATATTTGGGTATATTTCGTTTGGATAGAGTATCACTGAATTTCAAAATAAGCTGTCATTGCCGCAGGAGAGCCACACTGTGAAGGCAGGTGGCGCACAGCAGGCAATGGCATGTTGTGCGCTGAAGGCAGACCGCAGGTGGTGCTGCTCAGGCACGCCGATCTCCACGGAAGTCAGGTGAGGATGCTAGCACGCGCTGGCTTGATCTCCTGGGATAGAGGAAACTGCAGAGTGCTTGATGCCGTTAAGAAAGAGCCCTGCCTCACCCAACTTCACCTGACGATCTGGGATTTTGTTGGAGTGCAGTGATTTTATGGGGCAGTTCAACTTCCTGGGCTGCCACCCCTTCAGCCTGAAGAACTACTTCCTTTTCCAGGCAAGCTGGTCCACCTCTCCAGAAGTCTACCTAATTCATATGGTGAATTGTGCCTTAAAGCAGAAAATTATTGTAGAGCACTCGTTGAGGCATGATAGAGTGTCGTGCAGGTGAAGCCCACGTGGTTATCCAGCTACAATCACAAATCAGATGGTGCTGTGTGCTTGCTGTATGCGCTGGGCCGCACAGCAATCCGCCACACCCAGCAGCAGCGGCTCGGCGGCATGACTGTCTGCGAGCTGCCTGAGAAAACCGAGGAGACTGTTGCAGGTACAAGATAGCATGCCTTTTTAGGAATCCCCTCAATCAAGAGTTTTCTAGTAGCCTTGACAGGATGTGATTGGCCAGCAGTGAACAAGAAGTAGCTCAAGTGGCAAAACTAGTGATGCCATTGAATTTGTATGTTGCTGTGGCAATGCAGTGGAGTTCTCAGAGGCGGAGCAGCGCTTGTACCTGCGCGTGCACAAGGAGGCCAAGGCGGAGTTTGAGAAGTACACAGCTCAGGGCATGAACTGGGTCGTGCGCAACCTGCTGTCCATCATGGCCCTGCTCAGCCCCCTCCGCGCCATCTGCTCTGGCGGCGTCCTGCGCGAGCGGGTATTGCCCCAAGTCAACAGTTGCACCAATTACTCTGCACCAATCGCTTTCCTGAAGTCTCAATTTGATGGGAGCTGTAGTGAAGTGGTTGGAAACTTTGTGCGCAGGATGTCAAGGTGCCCAGCATGGAAGAAGCACAAGAGCAGGAGGCACAAGCTGGGGCCGACCGAAACCTGGTGGCACCCTCGGAGGAGTGCTCCATCTGCCTGAATGCTGACATGGAGCGCCCCTGCCGCACTCCCTGCCTGCACTGGTTCTGCAGGTGCGGATTTAGCTGCTTGAGATTGCCTGCATGTGCACCGCTTCTGGTTCTGCTGAAGACCCTGTACAACAATCGTGTCATGTCGACAGGTCGTTGCCTTGCAGCAATGCCTTGCCAGGGTAGGTCCCTACTCTACTGCCTTTCATCCTGATGTTGCTCAGGTTGTAGGAGACATTGCAAATAACGGTAGTTGATAGGCCTGAGTTACAATCCGCTGCAGGGAGTGCATCAGTGCCGAGCTGACAGTGAGGGACAAGTGCCCGCTCTGCCGCCAGCAGATCCAGATGGCACAGCTGACGGAGGGCGTGTCTGCCCCTCGGGATGAGGACGAGGAAATGGAGGAAGCCCCCACTGATGGCGCAGCCGCCAACTTGGTTGTTTCCGAGTCCAAGCTGCGTGTGCTCCTGAATGAGGTGAACCAGACTGACACCATTGCTTAGCTCCTATTGCAGATGGCATTGTGCAGGGGCAGCAGCAGCGCTGACGTAAGCTTGCACGACGCTATAAGAATGGTGCTGTGCTGGTGCCATCTATTGTGTCTGTTGGCAGGTCTCTTTTTACTCATGGCATGACGATAGAGGCACCTCAAATGGCGCAATGCTGGTTGCAGCTGGCGGACATGCGTGCAAAAGATCCGGCGGCAAAGGCGCTGATATTCACGCAATCAACAGCACGCTGGAGTGGTTGATGGCGCGGCTGACGCAGGAGGGCTATGGCTACCGCACCATCTCGGGCAGCATGCCTCTGAAGAAGCGCAGCCAGGTGATTTTGCTTTCCTTTTGGTGGTCCCTTATCTCCTGGGTATCCTTCATTAGGGAGCATGTAAGCGGCTGCCGTGAGGGGTCTCTTCTGTGGGCATCAATGTTGACATTGTGCCAGTAAGATAAACTGCATGCTTTCTTTGCGCAGGCGATAGAAGCGTTCCAGCGGGACCCTCCCACGACGGTGTTCCTGCTGAGCATGCGCAGTGGCGCGGTGGGGATCAACCTGACGGCGGCCAACCACGTGTTCATCCTGGAGCCCGCCATGAACCCCGCGCTGGAGGACCAGGCCGTCGGCCGCGCCTTCCGCATGGGCCAGACCCGGCCGGTCATCGTCAAGAAGCTCTACATCAAGGTGGGATGCTGTTTGCATGCATCATTCCATGCTCCACGGCCCACAAGCCATGTATTGTTTACTTGACCTGCATATTGCGTGCTTTGAACCTACTGTATGCTGATTATAGCTCAGTCATCTTCTACACCTGTTTGTAGGCCGCTCTGCAATTGCATTTTACCTCATTCAACCTTGCTGACTCATTGCAGAGCCATGGCAACACTGACGCTTGCACCGCCTGCAGGGGTCTGTGGAGGAGCGCATCATGGAGCTGGTGAAGGATCGGCGAGAGGGCAAAGTGACGGGGGGCGTAGGGGACGCTGCTGGCCACTCGGAGGAGGGTGACTACAGCAGGCATGTGCGCAAGAGCAAGATGCGGCAGCAGGATGTGGCCGGCGCCATCAGCACTGACCGCCAGAACCTGCGCCTGGCAGAGCTGCAGCTGCTGTTCAAGGTTTGTGGCAGCTTGTAGAGCATGCTCTGTTGGATTTATGACAGCTATTTCCTTGCTGGCCTGAATGATAGGTGTGGTTTTGTGTTGCACTGATCTCTGGGTCTGCTGCCGGCCTGGCTTTGAACATTGTCATGTCCGGGCATGTTGCCTCTATAGTCATGTCATGAGTCAGAAGAGACCTGGCTGAGTATCTTGTTGTCCTGTGCAGGACCCCTTTCTGCCCATCACAGCGGACTTGCAGCAGGCAGCAGCGGCATATGATGCAGCTCCTGCAGCGGCAGGTAAGACTGATGCACCTGTGGCTGTGCATGTTGTGGGGAGACAATGGAAATCATGTAGACTTTGCTTGCAGTCAAGGAGACACCTGCGCTCATTGCTCAATTCAGCCTGGACTTTTGCAACGCAGCAGGCGCAGATGAACCCTAAAATAAATACGCCATCTTTGTGTTTTGCAGCGTGTGGTGGGTGCGCCTGAGCAGCTGAGGACAGGGTGCACATGCCTTTTCAAATCTCTCTTGGATGTTGAGTATGTTCTTGTCAAGGGATGCCCTTTCAAGATTTTGTACAGCTCAGCTTACTGCTTGTTTTGGTGACTTAACGTGTATATACTTGTACAGTGTGCTGATCTTATGATCATGATTGCTTCCAAGAAGATCACCGTAGCTGAGTATATCAGAGGTAGGCATGGCCTTACAATAACCGCTTCGGACAGCACTTATATGCTAGATCTAAATCTGTCTAGCCTGATTGTCCCTTGTGAACGAGGCTAGCCGTAGATTGAGGAAGGCTGGCACCAGCGCCCTGACTTGACATGTTATCTGCTGGCGTGCTGTAGTGTGCTTGAGCTGTAATAAGACTTTGATGACGCCTGCATAAAGTATATATATATATATATATATATGGGGCATACATGGCATGCCACAAGCTGCCTAGGCGCCTTCAACAATAATGGCATGCATGTACAGCATCTCCATGACATTTTTGTGATAGATATTGCAAGGTCATTTGTGAGTGGAGTCTTGGCGCTTCTGTATAAAATCTGTTGCAACTTCCAGTTGACTTCCAGCTTCACGTGGGTCTGCCATGCTGGATGCCCGTGGATGCCATGCTGTGCGAGTGCAGAGTCTTCAATCGGGTTGGGCTTGCAATTATCTTATTGCACAATCAGATGATCAGGCGAAACCTACAACTTGCTGCACCCATTCTGCGGAGATAGAGCTTTGTCGCCGATAAGTAGCATGCTGTGCTAGCATGAGATGATAGTTGACTTCCTGAGTATGAAAGACTACGCCCCCTTTATCAGATAGCATGGACACTATAGATCTAACAAATTCTGACAGTGACGAGGAGTTTCGATTCGCCAAGCGCCAGAGGAGGAGCGCACCCGACGATGATGAGGTCCAGATTGTAGAGAAGCCTGTCACACCAGCGCCGGCCGTCGCTGGCCCAGAACCAGCTCTCGGAGATGAGGATCTTCTGATCACAAGGGCCACCGGACCGGTGTGTTTTCGCTTCTTTTTATCATGAGAAGGGAAGTGATTCCTTGGATGTGCTGCTTCAAGCGACTATGCTGTTGCATTGCCAGATATGGAATCAGGATCTCCCGCATAGCAGAACGCAGTGCGGCAAGCATCCATTTGTCGCATCTAAGAATGTCAGCAATAAGGAGCACTGCAGCAAGGTGAGTCTGTTCTAGTACTCATCCATATTTTGGTGTTTGCCCACACTGTTCCTTGCCAGATCTGTAGTATGATCTACTTGCATCTTCCTGGCTTGCGGCCACTCAAGTTTGGTTGTGTGTATGCAGTGCTTCTGCTTCGTCTGCGATGTGGAGGCGGACAAGTGCCAACACTGGGGAACAGGTGACATTCTCATTCGCATGGGCTGGTGTGAACCACATGCGATGGCTTGTCGCAGTGACATGCGCTGAGAAGCAATGACTCTCCTCCCGCGCTGTCAATCCTTCACCGCAGCGTTTTGCCCGGTTCGTGCAGGCCAGAGCAGCCAGGATCACTGCAATGCGCATGGCGGACGCAGCCTGTTCAGAGACATGCACGCAAGTGCCCCGAGGCGGGCCGCATCTCCCTCCGCCCTCCCATCTGCAGGTGGTGCCGCCGGACCTTCAGGATATTCTGTAGGTGGCCGGCTGACTGCCACACCCACAGCAGCTAGGACCCCGGCACACCGTGCTGCAGCTCCGCTCAGGCTGAGCTTATCTTTGCCAGCTCTAGGGCCTCCAGCGCCCTCTGCTGGAGCAGGGCCATCCCGACAAGTCAACTTGGCAGAGGGTGAGGATGAGAGCGACAGCGACAGCGACAGTGGCAGTGATGACTCCGATGGCTACGACGATGGCTATTGGGAGGACATCGGAGATGACAGCAGGGATCCTTTCCGTTCAGGATATCTTGGGCAGCATGCAGCCGCACAGACCCCTGCTGAGATGCGGCCACGAAAGATGGCCATCCAGCCCCTCGATCCAGGCACCGTTCTGCCAGACCCCGCGCAGAATGACCGGATGCTCGAGCTTGGAACCATCAACTTGGCCATCAAGGTACATCCCTCATCAGGCTGCGCTGTGGCTTGCTCTGCTTACTTACATCCGGTTAAATCGCTCATCTTGCTCTTCTTTCACCACCATTTCCAAGGCACTTTTCTTACTGTGGCTGAGCAGCCACTGTGATTTGCGCAGGCCAAGGCGCCGTACAATCTGGCAGACTTGCGCGAGCGTCTGGTTCCTACAGGCATTGCAAGCAAAGAGAATGAGTCTGCTCGTAAAGATCGTGTGACCATTTCAAGCCTCCACTGGTCTGATATGCTCGAGCTGCTGCCGCTGCCGCTGCTACAGTATGGATGTGAGCGGACGCCCATGCGCGTGCGCCGCGTCACAATTGTGCGTTCCGTTATACTTTTCATCTGGAAGGCCCTGTGCGAAGTTTCATACTTGATCCCTTCATGCGTGGAATGCCTTTGTTCATCACCTGCCTGCGCCAACGCAGTGGCTCAGCTTGTGCTGCCAGTGCCATTGTAGCACCGCTAAATATGGCTGCTCCTGATGCTGGGGAAAGTGTGATCTGCTTTCAGGTACACCATGACGGCCGTGCGAAGCCTCTCACAGTGGGTGTGAGCGTGCACAAGGATGCAAGACTCTCTGAGCTGCTGGAGGCTATGAAGCAGCACCCTGCAGCAGCCTGCAGCCCAGAGGAGGAGCTGGTTGTGGGGTACTGCACCGGGGAGGCACCCAACCCCCTCCATACCACCACCTTGCTGGATGCCTCACAGGAGACCAATGAGAAACATGCCAAGCGAGGGTGCGCACTGGTTTGAAGCTTCCATTTATATTGCGGCAGGCAGCCTGCATGGTCCGTGATGCATATGGCACAACAGCCAGGGCCATCAGAGGGATGCAGTTCTGGGGGTTATCTGTACCGGCATGGCAGACATGCACCCCTGCTGCATCCGTAATAATCATGCGTCCCTCTTCTCGATTTGCAGGTATGTGGCATATCGCGTGCCGCGTGTCAACCCTGGGCAGTCCAAGCGGCCCAGAAGAGTAATGGTCTTCAACAAGAAACGTGACCACGAGGAATACGACAACAAGTATGCAAGTTACTTGGACACTGCTCACACGCTGCTGCTCGACCTGCCCGGAGACCTGTGGAAGGGCGGCCATGATGAGAGCAAGACAGTGGCGCGCATGGTTGCCGGGGCGCTAGCCCCATATCGGAAGCCCGGCTTGCCCAAGCCGGCCTTGAACCGCTGCTTCTCTCTCCACCGCTGCGACACTTGTGCGCAAGCTGTGCCAGCCCCCTCCGAATGTTGCTACCCAAAATGATGCCGCATTGAATATGATCGGATGTCTGCTCGCAGACCCATCAGCAGAGCATCCGGCATCCCCTCTCTGGGCGGTATGCAGAGAACTGCACTGTAGCACAGTACTGTGGAGGCACCTCTGATTGGAGCAGCAGTGGTGCTGATGCATGTGTGCTGCGCGCAGTGGGGGATGCGATGGATTGGGGGAAGAAGAGGTTTTGCCAAGCAGCGACAAGATCGCACCAGATCTCTGAGAGCATCGAGAATGGTGTGTTGTTCTTGGCAGCGCATTGGAAGCCCTGCGGCCTGGAACTGTATGATACAGGATCCTGGTCGCAGCCAGAAGTGGACCCCAGTGCATCCGAGCAGGCCATGGCCGGTGCTTCCCTATACACCTTCCCTGCAATCCTCAATATCATTGTTCTTGTTTTTTGTTCGTATTCTTATGATTATGATGATGATGATGATGACACATTTTGCAGTTCCTAGGCATCTAGGATCTAGGTAAGTCCCGCAACACGCGTATCAGATTTCTCCAACAGTGATCCCTAAAATTTCAAGGGCCTTGCATGTGTACCAGATGCCAAGTCAGTGTGGCACCCCTGATGAGAGGCCTGGTCATCTGCTGAAGAAGTACTCTGAAGGAGAATAACAGGCTCAAGAATGTATCGCTAACAACAGGTTGTACAATTCTGTGCAGAGACAGAGTTGCTGATTGAGGAGGACAACAAATTGGAGGCGGCGAGGGACGAGCGGTCACATCTGCCAAATCTTCTGGTCATAGACCTTGCCGACGCATGCAGGACCTTCCGTGCGGACCAAAGAAAGCTTCCACAGAAGTCTGGCGAACCTATTCCTCTGGCTGCCTGTAAGCTTGCCATCCTGCCTGCCGAAGGGGCCAACCAGGAGATTGCCACGCTGTCAATCCAGGTTTGTGTCATGATCTTTTCTCCTACAAAAGTATTTTTGTGGAGCTTCCTTGTGGTATTTGTGATTGTATTCACTGCTGTACGGCTTGACTTTGCCTGCACTTGCTTATCAGAGCTCCTTTGTACTTAGTCTGCTCCAACTTCCCTAATGAGCTGGTGCCTTTGGCCAGATCTTCATCTGGAAGAGCAAGGGGCCATTCAACCGCGAGCTCTTTGAGTCAGCAGATGATTGGCTCATCAATGACAAGTGGTTTGCTGACTCATTAGAGTCCTTAACTATGGTCATGGAATATCTGACGAGGGACGATCCCCTGGCCGTGGTGCGCAAATCCTCATACCCCCCAATGCTGTGTAAGTTGTCATAGTTTGCCCAGATTTTGCACTGCATATTTTGATAGCAGAGAAAGTGCCAACATGCATTGGTTGATGCAGGCCATGCGCGAGGAGATGAAGGAGTGCTTCGGCAAGATGAAGGCGTCACGACCCTACAGTGATACGGTGTGCACAAGATCTGCGTTCTCAGCCATGGAAGAATTGAGAACACTCAGCTGTTCATTTATTTTCGATGAATCTGAGGACCTGTCATCCATTGTTGGGGCTTCAGATGCTGATGAAATGGCTGCAAGCTGGGGAGCGGCCGGACGCGCCGCAGCCGCCCGGGCTGACGGTGCAGCTGCACCCGTACCAGCGCCAGTCGCTGCGCTTCATGCTCGACAACGAGAGCGGAGAGGGGGGCCACCGGCGCCACTTCTGGGTCCCCTACAAGACCCCCAGCGGTTTCACCGTCTGGTGGTCTCCCATCTTCAAGCGAGCATGCAGGGTGGTTGCTCCGAGCCCCTGGGGCGGCTTCCTGGCTGAGGAGATGGTGCGCTGCCAACATCTGCTCAAGACCTTGAAATGCCAGTAACGATGGTACCTAGAGATTTTGCTTCCTAAATCATACTGATGTTGTAATGAGCCACCATAATGATGCATGCAGGGCTGTGGCAAGACCGTGGAAGTCTTGGCACTGATCTTGGCCAACCCAGCACCACCAGAGACTGTGTCTGGCACCTCCACTTCTGATGGCTACATTCAGAGCAGGTAGACATGGAGCACGTGTGGTGAAACACGCTGGAGCTTGATCGTTCTGAATGCTCTGCAGCAATTGCTCAAGATGTCATCTAAGCTGGGGAAAATATGCTACAGGGCGACGCTGGTGGTGTGTGCTGTTTCCTTGGTGGGGCAGTGGATGGAGGAGGCCAAGTCCAAGCTGAATGGCTCACTGCACATGTACCAGTACCACGGGCAGGGCAGGATAAGGGATCCAAAGCGACTGGCCGTGGACTATGACCTCGTGGTCACCACCTACCAGGTGAGCTAGCATGCTTGTCATGTGATATCTGCTAGCATGCAAATGCCTGAGGAACCAGGGGTAATTTGTAATTTTGACAACTGTGTGTGCAATTGCTTGCAGACGCTGGGCTCTGACTGGAGGATGTACACCAAGAAGGGCGGCAACACAGACGGGCGCTTCCAGCCTCTGGGCCAGATCAAGTGGCACAGGGTCATCCTGGACGTGAGTGCCTGCACCCATGCAATGCTGTTAGTGCGTTATTGCTGGACTTGTAGATCAATTTTTTTGTTTGACCAGACTTCTGCCTGCGATGTGATACAATGCATCTTGAATTCTTGCAGGAAAGCCACACTGTGAAAGCGGGTGGCGCACAGCAGTCGATGGCATGTTGTGCGCTGAAGGGAGACCGAAGGTGGTGCTGCTCTGGCACGCCAATATCCACAGAAATCAGGTGAGGGCTCACCAGGCTGAAAGAAGCAACAATGCCTTCACGAGTGCTTTTTAACCTAGTATATAGACAGTAACGTTGCCTCACGTCAGTGGTGTTGGCATGCAGCGAGTTCATGGGGCAATTCAACTTCCTGGGATGCCCTCCCTTCAGCACAAAGAACTTCTTCCAGTACCATGTACGAGCCCCTATGTGGGCAACACAGCCGATTGCACTGCCATGTAATACCTCCATGAGCTGCCTTCATGCGCCCCCATCAATCTGCCTCCCTGCCTGCCTGGAAGTCAACAGCTCAGCAGATCATGTGCACGTAGAGCGGCGATGTTGTGACCACCCGTTTGTGCAGGTCAAGCCAACTTGGACAACAGGCGCTTATAATCTCACAGATGGTGCTGTGTGCTTGCTGTATGCGCTGCGCCGCACACTCATTCGCCACACCCAACAGCAGCGCCTGGGCGGCAAGACTGTCTGTGAGCTGCCCAAGAAGACCGAGGAGAGCATTGCAGGTATTGCTGAGGTCTTCCTTGATGTCTGTGCAGAATTCCAAGAGTACATCAGTAAGGTGTAAAAATACCTGCCTCCTCCATGTGCATGCATGGTGCTGAGGATCCTCTCAAATGCGTGCCTTGCAGTGAATTTCTCCGAGGCGGAGCAGGGCCTCTACTTGCGCGTGCACAACGAGGCCAAGGCAGAATTCCACAGATATGTTTCGCGCGGCGCGCACTACGTTGCAAAGCATCTTCTGTCCATCATGAGCCTGCTGAGCCCCCTTCGCGCCATCTGCTCTGGCGGCGTGCTGCGTGACAAGGCAAGGCCCTTTGCTCCCATGGCGGACAGTCTTGTACATTGTCTTATATGGGCCATGTTTCGTTGAGTGAAGCTATATCAGGCATGACTGTATGAGGTGGTGACCGCAGGATGTCAAGGTGCCCAGCTTGGATGAGGAACAGGAAGTGCCTGTGGGGGTGGACCCAAATCTTGTAGCACCCTCAGAGGAGTGCTCCATCTGCCTCAACCTCGATATGGAGCGCCCCTGCCGCACCCCATGCATGCACTGGTTTTGCAGGTGAGCGTTCGGCTGCAAGCTGCAAGCATGGTTCTGCTATTGTGTCATTTGGGAAGCCACGATTGGCTAGTGGCCCATCTGGTTGCCATTGGTTTGCCTGGATCTCTTTGCTATTCCTTCTTGATCTGAAGGATGATGTCAAGCACAGCGTTGTCGACAAAGATGATCCAATCAAAATATGAAAATAAATTGCAGGGAGTGCATCACTGCCGAGCTCACGGTGAGGGACAAGTGCCCGCTCTGCCGCCAGCAGATCAGTGCGGCGGAGCTCACAGAAGGAGTGAGCGTTTCCAGAGGGGAGGACGATCAGCTGGACGCAGGCGTCAGCAGCTCAAGCACAACCACTGCAGTCGCGTCTGAGTCCAAGCTGCGCATGCTCCTAGATGAGGTGAGTCCCAAAGCACTGCTCCCGGTGTCTGCTCCACGGTATCACCCCCCTTTTCAAATTTATAGAGTCACGCCCTCTGCATGTGGCCTCAAGAGGAAAGATATGTCAATATAGCCAGCTATTAGCACAATCCGGCTGCCATTGGTCTCTTTTTGGACAATAAATAAAGGGCCGGGCATTGTTTATTATGTGTGCACAGCGATTGCCATACATTGTACTGACTTGGGAAGAGCAGCGACCCAGGTTGCTCACAGCATTTGAGCTTATGAATTCATGGGGCGCGGTGCAGCTGGCCAAGATGCGGGAGGGCGATCCGTCGGCCAAGGCGCTGATATTCACGCAGTTCAATGCCACGCTGGAGTGGCTGATGGCGCGGCTGACGCAGGAGGGCTATGGCTACCGCACCATCTCCGGCAGCATGCCCCTCAAGAAGCGCAGTCAGGTGTGCTTTGCGCTGCTCAATTGTGATGTGCTGTTTCTGCATCAGGGTTAATGTGGGCTTTCGTGGGTAGTGGACATGGCATCACAGCATGCTCCTTTCTCCCCCCAGGCGATAGAGGCGTTCCAGCGCGATCCGCCCACAACGGTGTTCCTGCTGAGCATGCGCAGTGGCGCGGTGGGGATCAACCTGACGGCGGCCAATCACGTGTTCATCCTGGAGCCCGCCATGAACCCCGTGCTGGAGGACCAGGCCGTCGGCCGCGCCTTCCGCATGGGCCAGACCCGGCCGGTCATCGTGAAGAAGCTGTACATCAAGGTGGGATGATCATGTTGGCTATTGCTGCATGCCAAAGGGACGTTGATCTCCATGCATGCATGCTCTCAACTTCTTAATAATGACATCAAATCCTGAATCAAGTGCCCTCCCTTCTACACCTCCATGTACAAAGCTGTGTTCCTGGGACTCCCCTGGACAAAGCTGCTGCTTAGATGCGCACTGCTTGCAGGGATCAGTGGAGGAGCGCATCATGGAGCTGGTCAACGACCGGCGCGAGGGCAAAGTGACGGGGGGCGTAGGGCCACAGGCCAGGGTGCGGCAGCAGGATGTGGCCGGCTCAATCAACACCGACCGCCAGAATCTGCGCATGGCAGAGCTGCAGCTGCTCTTCCAGGTGCGCCCCGGCATGTCATGTGCTTGGCACCAGGTGGGCTTTGAAATTGTGTGAATTAGGGGTTCTGCAGTTTGGCGCATCAAGCGGTCTGTCCGCTTTGATCAGGATGAGCTGAAGCCAAGCATTGCAGCCATTGTATCCAGGCTGCCTCTGAACCTCAGAGTGTTTTCTGCAGGACCCCTTCAAGCCAAGCACAGCAGGTTTGGTCCAGGCAGCAGCGGCATATGATGCAGCTCCTGCGCCAGCAGGTAGGAGCTGTACATTTCAGGACCTCCAAGATTAGTTCACTCCTTTGCTCATACGCTTGCCACAGCGCATGTCCTTGAGGAGTGCAGGTGTCTCAAAGATACGGATGATGATGGCAGACTATGTGTGCTTTGCAGCATGTGGCGGAAGCAGCTGACAGCGGCCTGCTGGCTAGCAGTAGCCACATCTGGATTCCAAATTCTTCTTGGTCTGTCCACAGGCCTTGTGATTCAACTTCAGAAGAGCATAGCCTTGGCGGATGGTCAGCTGCGGCGCCGGCGTGCCAATTGTTCTGTGATGTTGTACGAAAGCTTGTTAAACTCAAAATGCATACGCAGAACCCGTTACTCCACCAAGCTGCTGCGACAGCTTTAGAATGTGTACACATGTGCATGCAGTGCTGGGCACTGCCAGTGAGTGGTTGGCGCGCACAATATATTGTGTTAACGGGCAAAGCCATGCCTGTGCAGTACAAAAGAAAAGAAGGCCGATGCTGCTACTGCCTTTCTTGACCTCATTAAGGAAGGAAAAAGAAACCTGCCCTTCAATATTCTTCATTGCATGGATCGAATGCTGGTGCCAAAGTGCCATGCTCAGAAAGGCATTTCACGCGAAGCATGTCACGGCCACGTGGGCCATCAGCTTGCTGCATGAGCAATCTCGCTTGTTGGCCCTGTAACCATGGGAGACAAAAAGGGGATCTCTTGCTTTGCTGAGCTAGTAGATCACATCAGGCAGCTGGTTGTGCACGTAATCTCGCCAGTGGTACCAACTGTTCACGTCAAGGTTGCGTTCGTAGGAAGCGATAGAACGTGTTGACATCAAAAACGAGATCCATCACATCCCCCTTCGCCATCAGTATGGATGTTATAGATCTGACTCATCTTGAAGACGGTAAAGATCTGGGATCGGTGAAGCGTCTCAAGAGGATCCCACCCAATGAGGCCCAGGTCACTCAGAAGCCAAGAGCACCTGCGCCAGCTGGCCCTGACTCGCATCTCGGTGATGAAGATCTTGTGCTAACAAAATCCATCGGACCGGTAAGCGAGGCCAACCTCTATTTCTGCCTGCAACTCCCCCGACTTCCGAGGTACACGCAGATGCTAGCAATCGAAGCACCAGCGACAAAGCGACGTTGTGATTACTTGCATTTCACACGATTTTAAGCAGACAGAGTCCGTTATGGGGACATCCATGTGCCTGCATTTGACATAATGCCCTGTCAAGATCTGTAAGAACTGGGCTAGCACTGGCACCAAGATGCTGGACTTCCTCCGTGACTGACCGTGCTCATTGTATGCCAGGTGTGGAATCGGGATTTCCCGCATGTCAGGACACAATGTGGCAACCATTTGTTTGTCCCAACCAAAAGCATCAGCAATAGATCACACTGCAGCTTGGTGACTGCCCGTTTTCTGCGTTTTCAGCCCAATCGATCAAAAGCGCTTGAAACAGAGAAGAACCTGGTAAAAATGTGGCAAACCCACTTTCTCACAATCACTCACGCTGCGTGTGTGCCTTTCAGTGCTTCTGCTATGTGTGCGATGTGGAGGCGGACAAGTGCAAGCTCTGGGGTTCAGGTCGGCCTCCAAAATGTGTCTTTGCACGTACCGGTGCTAGCAGCACCGACCTGGCACTTTATCGTTTAAAAGCTGTTCAGATGCGTTGCAAGCAAGGCAATAAGAAGCATATGCTGCACTGCTGCCAAGGGTTGCATCATGTTTTCCCTGATTGCACAGGCTTATGGACCATGGATCACTGCAATGCGCATGCCGGCCTTCAGCTGTACAAAAACACGCGTTCAGCTGCCCGAGTGTCAGCCCCAGCCCAATACACTCATTTACCTGCAGCCTGGGCTTACACCCCCTGCCCCAGCTCGGCAAGCGCCCCAAGGACCTACACACCACTATCAGTGGCCAGCCCTCCCCAAGGCTCTGCTACAGCCACGAGCTCACTGATCAACAGATCTGTGCCTGCTGTCGCGCCAGCGACGCCCCCCAAAACTGCAATGCCATGTGCAGCCGGTGCATCCACTGGAGCAGCCCTGAGCAAGGAGGGGAGTCCCTATTCCTACACCCCTGCTCAGCAGTCGAGCAGGGCCACCCTCAAAAGGCTGCTCAGAGAGGTGACTACTCGTCCACCCCCTGCTTTCTCCCAGCTTGATGCATAACATTGCATCTTTTCGAGTCCAAATTTTTCACACAAGTCCCAACGTTAGTAAACCATCTTTTCACGTGCATGAAAGTGTGAGAGAGCTGCGTGAAGGGTCAAGGCTCCTTGCAGATGGATGGGCGCCTCCGAGAGTCTGAAGAGCGACTTGCAAGGGATGTGAGGAGAGCTGCGGAGGCGTTGGTCAGAAGGAATGCAGCACAGCATGAAGCGCGCGCATATAGAGAGTAACCGGATAAGCCATCGACATGGACCACAAGAACGTGGGACTACCAGGGCCAGCCGCTCTAGAGACCTGGCAAGTGAGTGAATGCCCGTCTTGCAGCAAGGGGGGTGTTATATTGCCACCAAAAGGACAAGTGATTGCCAGGCTGTTCCAATGGCTTGCTGTCTTCCTGACAGCTACTCATGTTTTCACTCCCCTCTGAGCGATTTGACCTACCCGTCTTGATCAAGAGACCTCTGCGTGACAGCGAGCTGGATCGCACTGATGCTCGTGACGGGGAATTATCCGCCCGTCATAGCAGCCAGGATGCAGGCAGCGGCAGCTCAGGGATATTAAGTCACGTTGAATATGATGAGTTGATGTACTTTCAAAGTTGTGCATGTATATGAAGCAGAGCATACTGCTTGTACCAATAGGGATCGCATGCCAACTTGATCCCAGTTGTAGATGGCAACCATGTGGGCCTATTTTTTGCGGTCAATACAGTTGTGCAGCCGGTGCAGCTTCGCTACATGTGGCGGGAGCATTGCAAGGACATGGCGCATTGTAAAGCCCTTGCTTGAAGTCATGCATGCAGCGCTGTTTAGTTTAATCAATACTCATGGAAGGGTACTGATCAGGAACTGCAGTGTATATTTGAAATCTTGCGATGACACTATCTAGCGCTACCGACACAGTCACCTCAACCTGTTGCATGCATTCAAAAAAATCAAAGCAAGTGCCAAAAACCCAGCTGTGAATATCCCCAGAACATCAGCTTGATGCAACACTACCTACATGATGCATCTGTTCAACCTGTACCAAAAGCATGGAAATCGAAGTCTTATGCGCATGTACTACATAGTATGGTGCGTTTGAAGAGCTTGCAGTTGCCACTATCCAGCGTTTGCCATTTCATCCCATGCTACAAACACCGTGTATCTGTCAGTCTTCACTCTTCCCTGCTGTAAGAACAATTGATTGCTCCATGAACCTCATATCCAAGAATTGAAGACCCAGCTCCAGGCTGGAATGCATCACCAAATCACTGCACCATCAAGACAAGCCTGTTACACTCTGCAGCTTCATGCAGATGTAGGAACACAAGCTTGACTTAAAGAGTGCTCAGATTGGGCAAGGATAGCCCAGTCGTCTGACGAGGGCAGTATAGTCCACGATTGTCTTGTAAGCCACACCTTCGTGGCCCTGTATTTTCTGAGAGGAGGTCTCCTGCACATCTCCCCACTGCATGGTGCCAGCTCGCACCAGCTGCACTGTGGGCTTGTCCAGGCCATGCATCATCGCAATCTGCACCACACAATGATACAGTCACTGATAAGTGATGCGGGTCGCTGGTTGCATTTCCAAACATAAATATTATCACAGGCTCTTCCTGCCTGAGGCAAGGTGCGTCTGCAGAGAAACGTCAGATGAAGGCTGCCACATGTCCTACCCCTTGATGGATTCACCAGATCCAAGCATCATTATGCCCAGCTAAAATACATGTTCGGCAGCTGTTGAGTACCATGGCGCATTGAATTCAGAGTTGCTAGCGCAGAAATGCAGAAATGCATTTTTCTCCTGATCTGTAAGGTGCAATGGATGGGAGCTGCAGATGCTCACCAGAGCTGCTTGCTCCTTGACTGCTTTGACGATCTGCTCGGCATTCTGCCCCTTCTTGCCGCGCAGGATGATGCACGAAGCACCTGACCTGCGGGTTTGTAACGAATCAGTTCAGTTTCTGCACATTTCTTGCTGTCACAAGCATTTGACAGGTTGTGAAAAGCTTGTGCCACAATCCTGTCACAGCCTCAAGATGGTGCCTGGGGCTTGCCACACAGGATAGAGCAGGGCCCACAGAGTCACAGAAGCACACAACAGCACAGACAATGGGGAAGTGGAGTAGTTCAGGATTGTGCACATAGTGAACATTCAAGTCATTATAGGACCAGGTGCATGCATTGACGCACCGCTCATCTGCGACACGGATCATCGCCTGTGTGAGCACTCCATCTGTGTCAAACTCAGCGGCCGGCAGCATCTCTCCCACCCACTGCTGTGCGCCGCTCTTCTTGTCAGCACCCTGCCACCAAAATCCCAGAAAGCCATCAGCTTCCAATACCAGATCACAGCATCCTCACTCCCCTCAAACACCAATTCGCAATGGTGCACCTTTTCAGTTCAAGCACATACAAAGGTGTCAGACACCACTCTATTATAGTATATATTGAAGTTGCCGCCAATTTGTTGAATGCCGAAGCAGGAAGGGTCAGAGAACTGGTGTACCTGAGGCGCTGCGGTCTTGGTGGAGGTACGGGAGCCGCCCTTGTGCAGCCCCTCATAGGCGCTGTCTTCGCGCATCAGCCGTCGCTCGGCAGTTGCCGGTGCCTTGTCGGCCGCCGCTGGCGAGGCCGGCTTGTGCATGGCAAACTTGGCCTGCCATGCACGGTCAGCGTCAATCTCGATGCTGCGCTGGTGACGCATCAGCTCCTGCAAAGAACAATCACAAATACACAGTCAAGGTCTTGCCTCATTTGATGCACAAGACATAGGGCTGGATGGAGGACTCAGATCCTCTGCAAGGGGAAGAGCAGGTTTGCCTTCAGAATGACACCTGCAATGACAATGCCAAAGATACTAGTGAGCACCCCTTGGCCTCTCAGTATGCACAGGGGAAAGTATGCCCATGTGGGTGTCAATTCAAGAAGATATGGAAGCCACGATCTGCTGTAAGGAAGTCAAGGTGCAGCTGCTCAGGACAGCATAATCTGGAGGTCTGTGGGTACTGAAAGGGAATGCTGTGGATATGAGACGGCACCTGTGCACAGCCGACTATGGTGGTGGGCTGGTTGCTGTTGGCGGACAGGCTTGGTCCCTTGAAGGCGCTTGAAAGTGCCGGAGTTGTGGAGCCGGCTTTGGCTGCGTCTGCAGCAGCGTTGGCAGGAGGCGGGCTTGCAGTCGACGGTGTTCCTGTCGATCTACAAACGCATGCCAAGATGTCCTCATACTTGATGCATAGAATTTCCTTTTGCACCATGCACAGCAAAGATCATCACTGTATCACCTGTGGTCTGTGAATGACTGTCAGGCCAGCTGAAAACTTCACAATGTCAAGCAGCCCCAACTCTCTGCAGTGACCTGCTGGAGAACTCGCTCTGCATGAGCCTCTTGAAAAATAGCCGGGAAGGGAGCTCACAGCGTGCCAGGTGTTGCTGATCCAAGGGTGGATCCGGCCTTGGACACGGTCTTGTGGGGCGCTTGAGGCTTGGCAGGCTCCTCGTCGAAGAGCAGCTGCTCATGGAGGTCTGAGTCGCTGCTGAAGCCGTCCTCGTCGGTGTCTGACGCGTCGCCCGGCAGCGCCGTCTGGAGATTCAGGCCATCCCCCATGGCCTGCACCATGTCTGCGCAGCCAAATGCACCTTTGTCAATACAAGACAATCTGGCCCTGCTCCTTTCAGGCTTATCACTTGCAGAGATCATGGTGCCACTGGCTTCATAAGACAGCAAACGGTGTCCTTCACCGCCCAGCAAACAAGTCTTCTAAGTTGGCAGACAATCAGTCTCAGCTCGCTCATCTTTCTGAGACATGACCTGAAGTACATGCATGGCTGTGAACATCGGTTGTGGCCAGTTGCCATCCTTTATCTGCGCTTAGAATAACCAGAGGCAGGTGCTTTGATGGAGCAGAGGAGAGCGGTGGGTGCGCGCACCAAAGGCGTCGCTCCAGGGCTCGTCGTAGGCGGAGTCCTTGGGGAATCCGCGCAGCGCACGCAGCTGCTCCCGTATCCATGCTCGCTTTGACTGCAGCCGCCAAATCTTCTCCTGCGCGTTTAATTGAAATTTCCTCAGTTGGCGCTGACACTAGCAGGAAGGCTACCAGAGCTTGATCCCTAATTAGCATAGTAAAAGAAGAAGGCGAGTGTCTGCAAGCGCAGCTTCAATTGTTGCAGCGCAAGGGGCAACATAAGGGTCTCGCTGCCGTGTACACAGATGACAAGCTCGGTCACAACCCCACAGAATCATCTGCTTTTCTCTGAATCGCCTTCTCTTTTTTTTCCCTCTCATTTCTGGCTCTTCAGGGCAGAGAAAAAAAGATATTATACAAAGCTAAACGGCGCCCCCACCTCCACATTGAGCTCTGGGGTGTCCGGCTTGGGCGGCTGCGCGGGCATTCGGCGTCGGCCAACCAGCGGCGGCAGCGGCTTGGCCGCCCCCGGCCGCGCGGGCGCTTCCACACGGGACGCGGCCCGGAACAGCACGCGCTGCGTCGGCTTCACAGCAGCTGCGCGCGCAGCTTCCGCCATGGCTGCCCTGTGCGGGCCCTTACTGTGCCCCGATCCCTGCTGCAGACACAAACACAATTTCATGCCAGTTCAGATCTGCATTGGGACACCGGCTTGCAGGTTGATTGTGCATCACAGGCTGCATGTTTGGCCTGAATTGCTGGGGTTCGGATGAACTGTGACCATTGCCGTGCAAGAGTAGAACGTCCCTATATGACACTTGGAATCCTGTGCAGTTGAAAACTAAACAAGGGCTGACAGGTGCAGCGACTACCTCTGGCCAGAAGGCTGGTGTAGGGGAGGGCACGGCTGCCTGGGCTGCCACATCTGCCGGCATGAAGCCATAGACAGGGGCAGCGCTCTCAGGGGCCTCCGCAGCTGGCGCGCTTGTCTTGACGCTGTACTTGATCTGCACATGTGATTGGCAGTACTCAGAGCTGGCCAACGACACTTTGATCAGGACTTTACAGGTCCTTGGAATGCTTGCATGCATGATCAACACATTGACTGTGTAATCAGGGTACAGTTGATGAGCAATCCTTGAGTGATGTCAGCGAGCAGCAGTCACCTGGCGTTCAGTCCATGATCCCAGCTGCTCATCGGTGAATGGCGCTTTCACTGCTTCCTCTGCCTTGATGTAGGCCCCACCAATACCGCTGTTATGCAGATCAGCGATCCTGCGCACGAGTCACCATGATCTCAGGTTATTTTCAAGCATTGGGAACAACTCAAAGGAGCTTTTGACTCGGTTACAGAAAATTAAGTATGTGCGGTGTGCCTGGTGAGAAGCACTCACAGGTGGTCTGGCAGAGCATGGTTGCCCAATCCCCTCTTGTTGGGGATGAGGACTGGCTTGGTAACGCTTGACCCAGGTAGGATATCACTAAAGGTGTCTGAAGCGCCGAATGCAGGGACGGGATTCCTTGATGTCGCCACCTGTGTGATCTTGTTGACCTTGCGCAGTGGAGCATCTGTGACATAGAGTCCTGCGAAACACAAACCAGTATTGTCACCCACTTCAATGTTCTCCTGCAGGCGGCAAAAGGCTTAAACGAGATCGAAAATGCAGTAAATTAGGTTGCAATGGGGGCCTCAGTCAGGACGGTAGGGATCAAAGAACGTGCCGATAGGGCTGATGTGGAAGTCGATGCTCGACCCATCACTGAGGGGTGTCTCGGGTGAAAGCGTCGAGCTGAGGTCGCTGAAGGCCCGATGAGAGTGAGCTACGGGGCTGGGAGTCCCGGGAAGACTAAGCGTCCTGCAAGAAAGGCGTCCGCACACGGTCACGTTATCAGCCACACGACCATGAATCCTGATCCTGGCGTGCTGAAAAGACCTTGGTACATTATGAAGCAAAGCAACTGAGACATTGGACGGTTGAGAGGCCCTGTAACCCTGAAAGCGACGTAAAAACCGGCAAGATGCACCCTTTGACTCGCACGTGCCACCTGTGAAGCGACCCCTCTTGGTTTTGCGTGAGGAGGACCCACCAGTTCTCTTCGTAAAGCTTCAGTGCATCTCCTGAGCTATATATCGCCTTCTTCGTGGTGTCCAGCTTTGGTTTCACCGGTCCGCAGAAATTCATTCTTTCAAGACCCGTGCCGGCTGAACGTCCACAGCTGCCGCCAATGTCACGGTGGATCACGGGTCAGCCAGTGCCTCCGGGACGCATGCCGTTTGTCGTCATCTAAGCTACTGTCTAGGATGACCTTGAAGGAGCGACAAGCAGGCATTCTCAGCAGCGACAGGCGACGGCACAGCGAGCCAGCATCCTTCCAGTGAGTCTGCGACGAGTGGCCTTAGCTGGTTGGAAATACAGGAAGTCGGAGGTGCTGGATCGGAGAGAGAAAGCAACGAGCGCGATTCCAGTAGTTTGAGCGGCTGCAATTGCAAGAAGCATCTTGGGGAAGATGAACAGGTGCCGGCACGTGTTGAACCCTGATCCTGATCTGGCTCGTTGTGGTCGTGGCACAGGCCATGTGAAAGCTGCAAAGCCGAAGCATTGGTTCACCTTGATTGATCCTGCGTGACTAGTGCACTTGCCAGTAGGACAGTGAGATTCTCTGGTCGAGCTGTTATGCCGTCATGCAGCTACATGTAGTGCAGTGGTGCATGCTTTGGAGGGTTACTATCTAATAGTATTCTTTACACCTCACTATGCCAGATGAGCATTGCTCTTGAGCCAGCCCACAGGATCACATCCACTCGATTGGTGCATCCACCTGACAAAGCACGATATGCCGTCTGCCTACAACAAACACATAGTACGCATTGGACGGTCCAAACTGGACCCCAAGTTCCTTCAGTCTCTATAGCCGCTCCAAGTTGGAGACGGGTAGCCTATAAGCTGCATCCTGCGCAATGTCCTAAAATAACATGGCAGATGTCAACAGCGTGTGAATGTGCATGCTTAACGCATCTGCACATCGTGCGGTGAGAATCGTGCTGGCTTCTCAAGGAGGCTTCTCTCGAAAATATGTAGACTTGACAGTCCTAGAGATCAGCCCATTGCCTGCACTCTCGCGCACCAGTTTCACTATTCCTTCATTGAATTCCTTGATGTTCAAAGCAAGAAAAGGGCACTGTCACATTTGTCTCTGCCGCTCAAGTTGAGCCCGCGCACTGGTAGCACTTGGCAAACCTGCACCACGCGATCATTCCGGGCGTGAGAACGTGCTAGCAGCCAGATACTGCCGATGCTACACATGCAGCCAACATGACTCAGGGAACTTCCGCTATCTTGCTGTGATGCACAGCAAGGCATGCAGTACGCACCAGTGGAAGGTGTTTATTTCCTCAGCGAGTGTCTTGACAGCATACGCAAACTCCAGGCCGCCGAGCACTGCCACACAGACATCAATTAGAACCTACCTGTCTACTACAAGCGTCCTTGCTGCGGCCGGAACCCTATTGTTTGCGTATTCTCGCAGGCAGAAAAGTGAGCATCCTTCATGTCTGCACGATCGCCTGTGCTTGAGGCCTAATCCTGTCAATGTGGCAAGGGCAGATCATGAGCTCATTACGGCAGCATACCTGCAAAGACCACCATGATCGCAAAGTTGATCACGAACATTGGCATCCAGTCCCTCTGCGCCAGGAAGCTGCAGACAATAATTGGGCATAAGAACTTTACTGGCTGCATTTCAGCAGCAAGTTCCTGACCCCAGCATGCACATGCACTGCTGTCATTGCACTCTACCCATTCAGGTCCATCATGGGGAATGCTTCAGAATGGCAAGGAGCTTGAGCTATGCGCACACCCAGGAATGAACTTGGGGCACTGCTCGCGGCGCTCCTTCTTCCAATAGAACATGGTGAAGGCGAGGCATGGCAGGAAAAAGGCGAGCGAGGGGTCAGTCAGAGCGCTGGCGAGCGAATTGAGCACCCCATCTGCAAGCCAACTTGAATTAGAAACAATTTCTTATTGCTAAATAAAGGCGTTGTCTGCTGGCCTTCAAGAAACCCATTTTTCTGCGCGAAGGGTGTTCAAAGCATGGAAGGGGCCTCACAGAAGGGAATTGCAAGAGCAAGAAAGAAGATCAGTCCCACTGCACAATGCACATCAAGATGTCAGCCTTCGATGTCAATATTCATTTGGGCCAACCTGCCTGACGCTTAGGAAATTATCAGAGCAACACTGCATGCAGACAGGGCCAAAGCAAAAGTGCCACGTGGCATGCATGCACAGAGAAGACACATCATACCGACTGGGAGCCGAGAGGGCAGGCGAAAATAGTAGGGCAGGCCTTGTGTTCGTACAAAGCGCTCCCACAGAAACATCAGCGGCTGCATGCAGCGCGGAGGCACACTTCAGGGATTTCTTATCCACCCACTGCTCTTCAAAAGTGCAGCAACAAGTGTGTGCAACAGGCAAAGGAAGTCTGACTTGTGGCAGAATCAGGTCCAGAATGGTTCCGGTGTCTTCTGGTGTGCTTGAAGCAGTTCCAGACCTGGACATGCAGAGTGAATGCTGCGATGTTGTGGATGAGCATGATGTAGACAGATGCGGTCCGCCAGCCGCTGGGCGGCAGGATGGAGTAAATGTTCCCTGAACCATACACCCTCAAGCTTGGCACAGACTCAACAGACACGCCATGCGCACCCATGCCTCAAACTCTGAATGCTCCAGGGGAAAAAATACGTGTTAGAGAACAATAGGAGTCTTGCTCTGGACCCTAAGTAGGACCAACCTGCAGATTGTCTGCTGAGAATCTGCAGGTCGACATGGCAGCAAGAGAGGGTGGTGAGCGGACAGTAAAGCAAATTGCGCAATGACAGGTGCAGTGTTCGGCAGTTCTGCCCACCTTGTGTGAGGGCTTGGTGGGGGTAAGCCAGCACGACGGCTGTGGTGTGAGGAATGACCAGTAACATGATCCAGATGATGGCCAGCACGAAGGCGTGATCCATCTTGCGGCTCTGCCTCATGCTGTCTGTGATCTCCATTACCGCTGCAAAGCTGCCAGACCCGCTCGCCATCACAGCCGCCCCTGTGATTGCAACCAGTTAAATCTCTCTGTCATGAAAACAGTTGGAGTTTTGCTTGCCTGGATTGCCCACTTCAAGAACAGCTCAGGGTCAGGCACATTTTAAAAAGGATTGGTGACTAAGCGTTTGATGATTAGCTCACCTGTGAAGAAGCGCTGGACACTAGGTGGGCTCCTGCATGCATGCACACACCCTACATTTCAGCCAGCAAAGCCCCCCTCTAAATTTACTCAAAACTTTTGCTGGATACTTCCACTTCTGGCTGATTTCAGTGCATCCAAAGATGGCCACGGCTGGCTGGATGGGGTATAAATATTGAGCACCGCGTCCACGGTTGATAGGGTCTTGCCTAGATCTGACTAGTCCAGCAGGGGGTAGAACTGTGGCAGCCTCATAACTGCAGCTTGTCTGCAGGACGTAGGAACCTTGCCCTTTGGCAGGAAAGCGTGGACTAAAGGACAATCAGAACATTGGAAGGTAAAAAGCACACAAGAGGATCTTGCTGTGGTCGATGCCCTTGCTGCATGCATTGATAAAGAAGTAGAGGCAGCTGTAATTGGTGCCCGCCAGGCCAACAATGTTGAGCAGGCGGTTGCTGCGCGCCGTGGGTAAGAAGGCAAACATGCTGATAATCGGCCCAAAGATGAAGCTCCACGTCCTGCATGCAAGATGAGCTCAACCTTGCTGAAATTTCAGCTTGGTTGTCATTGGATATGCAAGTCAATCCACCATCCTGTGATAGATAGTTGCAATGCAGGGCTGCAAGCCAGTCACCTTGTTCCATGGAAAGCCAAGCTTCCCAGCAGTAAGCCTGCCACGTGGAGCCATCCTGTACAGTACGAGTCTAGAAAGCCAAAGGAAGTGTACTGACCCACCTCTTGTTGAACTCTTTGTTGACCGCGTACTGGCTGCTGGATGATGCCACAATCTGGACAATGCCGGTGCCTAGCACAGATATGACGATGAAGATCTGCAAATGCATGGACAGGATTACTGCCTTCTGCTTGATGGCTCAAGGGCACATTCTTGTACGCGATTAAGAGCCTCCGCAAGGGAAGCTTAAACTGCATGAACTTTACCTTTGTTATGAAGCCCAGCACAGGCCCTCCTGCAAATTCTGGTACACACGCAAGATTGGTCAATTCATCTTTTCATTCAATACTACACTAGCTCATGAAGGACGCGTGCTTGAGCACAAACATCTCATGAGTGATCACACTGGCAAAAAGGCGACTAGATTCTCTCTTGTCTTCAGTCTGGCAGCACAGGCAAGGGTCAATTATGGATGTACGTCACCGCATTTTCAGGAAGCTGAGCTCACCTATGATGTCATGCATCTGCCCATGCAAAAACCACACCTCAGCTGTTGCACATGGCTCCATTCCCCACCACGCACACACACAAAGCAGCGTCTATACAGTCTGGAGAATTCTGCAATGTGCATTTGTTCTCAGCTATTTGTTGAGGAGCAGGGACCTTCACCTGTGTGGTCATGTGACGTCGTCTGTATCCATTTGAATCGTGTGAGTCGTACCAGCGATCTTCCTTCACCTGTGCCAGAAATATGGGACAATGAGCCTTTTGCCTCGGCAAGTATATTTGCATAGACAAGACAGAAAGAGCAGGTTTGATCAACGGAAATGTTGTGGGACTAGAATGTGCATGGCAAGAAAAGAACGCTCACCATTCTCTGCTTGCGATGCTGGAATAGGATGACTAGCAGCCACAGTGTGTAGATGGCTATGATGTCTGTGCCCACCTTCAAAGTCACACCTGTAGCGCACATCTCCTCTTACATAATCTATCACAACCTGAGATTATATGCTTTTGAAGGTGTCCGGTGGTGTCCAAACCATAAAAGATGTCAAAACATGTCTAACAATCACCTATCTCTTTCAGATGAGCACCACTGCTGCCATGACAGATATTGGCCATTTTTGGGACAGACACAAAGATTTAGACAGTTCACCTACCAGCGATGATGCCAGTGGAAGCCATCTGGTAGGGGTAGCTCAGAATGATCTGCCCGATGCTTGTGCAGGCCACGCACAGTGTTGCATCCCACCACTGCAGCCATGGCAGATACAAGTCTACCTCTGCAGGCTGAAGCATACCAGTAGAGACAAGAGTGCGCTGAACTCTGCCAGCAGTGAGGAAGAAACGGCGATCAACACATGTTCTATGCATAGAAACATATGGGTGTGAGGGAGCATGACCTGGTGTCCCTCTGTGAGGGCTGCTGTCACAGCATGGACGACCTTCTCAGCTTTACCAGATCGGGGGGCTGCACCACATGAGTTTGTTCTTTTTTACACATGCAGTAGCCCACATCAGCAACAAGGGTGTGCACACTGCATTAATGTGTTGGCGAAAAATGAAAGGAGACATGAGCAGTGGCTTGCCTGGAGCGCGTGAGGGATCAAATGGGTCATCCCACATGTCTTCAGCCAGATTTTGCACTTCTGGGATCTGTGAATTGGCGTACGTACCATCTGCACGTTGCAGACATCAGCAGCATTTAGGGAGTCGTTGGGGATGTAAGCATTGCTGAGGCTTTTTGGAAAGAGCTGCGACTGAGCTCGACGTGACGAGAGCACCTGATGCTAGAACGTGGGCCTTTGGATCGGTGGGCTTTGGGTAGTGAATATCCCACAGAAGTGGTTGGTCACTGCCTCTTGAATACAACCCAGCCTGAGCCAGACGACCGAACCACGCTGCCATCGCGTGGGCACCGAGAGTGCTGGTGAGCCACGTTACACGGAATGACCACCGGTGACATGCAGAAAACAAATATCATACTTGATTTGAATCCTTTTGTGGACCACTGAGATTGTCCGTGCCTGCTGTAACCGTTCTCGGAGATCCGGCTTGTAGGACAGGGAGGTCATCCCCCGCGGCTTGAGGCCCTGAGTCAAGCTCAAACGTCTTCATTGTGCAGTCTGAATTTCTGTTATGTAGTTGAGAGACAGAGGCACGCGAAGATTGTCCTGCAGAATCGTACTTTCGTGCCGCACGTGTCGCCTCGTGCCTTGCTAATTCACGTGGTGGCAACCTTGGACCTTCTTGGACTTGCAGAGCAGTCATGATGTCAGAATTTTTGGGAGTAAAGTTGTTGGGAGCACCGCCCCTTATGCTTCAAGACCCAAATTCATGATGCCAGCAGTGCGCTGGCCTGGTTCAGAGAAATATTGCAGTAAGATGCATATGCTGCTCAAAGCACTATGTTACCAGATTTTCCAAAGGGAGATATTTTTATTAAATGATAAAAGTGCCAAAGTGAACAGAATTCACACACACATCCAAGCCAAGCTAGCAGGATGGCAGCAAGTCTGGACCAAATATATTGCACCCGCATAGATTCTTGCGCAAGATGCATGCAGCTTCCACTCTAAAAATAAAATAGACAGCGCTCATGCTTTCCAAACTAACCTGAAAAGCGCAATTTGCATACCAAGATGCCAAATTGTAATGGCACATTTCCTACTCGGGACTATCCTCCTAACACGTGCTTGGCCCCACAAATGGCCAGCCTTCAGACAATGTAGTCAACAGTGTAGACACATTTTTTGGCAATTCCTTAATACAGCAACACAACAGCTGCACGTCCAATGAATCATGTCAGGGCATGATTGTCAGTTCACGACCTCTGCACACAGCAGCCCCAATGGGCGGCATCAACCCCTTTTGCAGAAAATACGGCACAGCACAAAGACCTGTGCGGCCAGAGGCGCCTGCTCGGTCCTATGGCATCTAATTTATAGTTCCATCTCAGCAACGAAGAAATTAAATCTTTAGCCCGAGAGACGCAACAATCATCACACACTACACCAGTGCAGCAAGCTGATGAAAGGTCACAGACATCACCATGCAAACTATTTGCAGATCAGAGATCGTTATGCAGAATGCAGGGCAGATTTGCACGCTCTTCCTGTCAAAGGGACTGACATTTCACGCTGATGATTCCTGGCCAGGATCCTTTTCCCAGAGCCATCAAAGGCTTCTGGACTTCTTTCTTGACATCGCTCCAAGCCAACCAGAAGGGAAAACTGACTGGCTATTCCCTTTTTGAACCCTTCTCTTGTCAGAGCTCTAACACTCCATTTTGGCTGCCAACAAAAGTATCCGGGCCAGGTTTATAGAGCATCTCACTTTCTGCGGCTTTCACTATAATGTTCTGCTCACACCCCTTTCTGGTAGGGGGCCTCAAACCGACAATGAGACCACTGGATTGGAAATGCAACCCCCTTTGCGCACATGGCTCCCAACTCGTAATAAAGAGCAGCCCGAGCAAGAGCCTTGGAAGCTGGTCTGCATGTGTCAATGGCAGGCAATTCCCTAAACGCTGTTCCAGGCTACAAAGCATATTCTCCAGAGCCTCTAGGGAAATATAGGGCACCACTGAGCAGCATGAGCCAAAGTCACTGGGATGTGGATTGACACTTGTATGTCTGCCCATCTGCAGTGTCTGGCAGCATTGCTAATGGGCAACAATTATTAGGTACGCGAGCTAATACTTCTGAATCCGAACACAATTTGTTGGGTCTTCTTTTGCCAAAACCTCAAGTTGCTCCAGGAGAAGGTAGCACACCGGGCCAGCTCACATGAAACAGTGAGAACCTTTTATCTAATAAAGTACTTGGGGGGGCTTTGAGGCAAATTCAAATGTGTCAGCATATTGTGCCCCCCTATTCATCTGTGTGATCAACAAGCAGGGCTCATCGTAGGGTAACCTGGTCCTATCTCTGGAACAATCTGACAAAAAAAGAGAGGGGACGCACAATTCTTGTGCCCGGGCATAGCCACTTACTGCACCTGAATCGTTGCAAACAGTGAAAAGACTCTGAGTCCAGGTACTTTGCTGGAAATCCACAAAGGGTCGGCCAGACCTGTCTTCTTTGGAGCGTGGGGCAATTCAAAATTTTGGAATGCCACAGGGGTTGGGAGGAAAGCAGGCCTTGTTGGGACATCTAATGCAGCCTCACTTGATCACTGCATTCTAATCGGCCTTTGAGCCGGATAAAAGAAATGTTGAGTAAAGATGTTCTTCCTTGTCCAATCTTATCTCAGTTCCTCGGGTGTTTTGGACCCACTTATGAGTGATTCGCTGGGCGGCTGGATTATTTTTCTCAGCTGATGGGGCTGTTTCAACCTTGCCTAGTTTTGCACCTCTTCTCTTTGGCTGCAGTGAGTGGCGCCTGAATGAGAGGCAGCTGCCGCTTTCTGCTTTCACTTCGAGGAAGGCTGCCCCTGCAGCCACATCCTAACTATCACATTCACGTCCTGCAGACCCTGGGGTATGTCCTGCAGCTGTAGGATCCTCCTGACAATATCAATCGGACATCTGCACCCGTGAGAAATATCGCTACCTTCAGACTGGACCGAAATGCCCAACAGAACTGCAGCGGTCAATGCATGAATGGGGAGTTGCTTGTCCAGGGGGCGTGGAGCACCTGTTTGTTGCACAAGTCAGCGCCCTTGCGTTTCGTTCTCTTGAGTGCGGGTGCAGACAGAGTGATTGTCACTGCCGCGTCCGCCCCGGCGAAGCATGGCTGCTGGGGCTGCGCAGGGGCGTTCCCTGGTGCTGATGTGACAGCCGCCGCCGCAAGAATGTCAGCGATGATGTCAGCAGAGCCCGGCGCGTCTCCGATGGCGATCGGCGCAGGCGCACAGACCGTGTCATTGAGGCTGTATGTGGCCCGTTTGCCGGCCTGTGCACAGCCACATAATAAGACTCATTCTCCGGGGCGTGACTTGACTCTGATGTATAAAGACTAGGGCCCCCCGAAAAGTGAACAAGTCATGAAATGCACTAATTGTGAGCCTGAGGCACCATCTGAAAGACTAGCGGCTGTTCTGTGTACGCACCTTGGTTTGCTTGACGGGAGGCTTGGCCGGTTTGGCGGCAGCGGCGGTGGCAGTCTTGGCAGAGGGGGTGGTGCCTGCCTTGTGGCAGGCCGTGATCTCCTGGCACAGCGACAGGAAGGAGGCCGGCCCGGCCGGTGCGAGCGCGCGCAGATTGTTCAGCTGCACCTCATTCAGCACCTGCAGCCCCTCAAAGATTTGCATCAGACTGAGATATTGGGTGGGGCAATCTATTGTATAGAATTCAAGCAGGATTCAAAGTCCTGAATGCCAATACGGTGATATTGAACACAGATGCTTCTTCGCTCTCGTACAAACCCATCACCTAATCCCTTGACAGCAGGTCGAAGGAGGACGGCATGATAATCATGAACTCAGCGGAACGGCCCGAGCACCAGCATACTCAAGGCTGAGCAATGAGCACAACCCAACACGCAGTTTCAAATCATCACTTTTCAAGGATCCATTTTGAGTATTTTTTTGGCACACAAGCAGGCCTCACCTCGCTGCAAGCGTCAGAGAGGCTGCGCATGAGGTGGTCTGCATGCACCGCAACGCCGCTGAGCTGGCCGCACACCAGGTGGGTTGCCAGCTTTGGCTCCAGCAGGCCCTCCTCCCCCCGGGGCATCATCTGCACACAAGGCGCTGACATCAGCAATGTGCCATGCGAGCGCGCTGCTTCGGTTACATTGCACAACCTTTCCTCTCCTCAAATGAAGCATGCGCATGCCAATTTGCATGGTACTTCCTCGAAAGATTCTGTCGGTTTGGTAGTGCAGATGTTGCAAAGACCACAGGCTTGCTGATCATCCTTTAAAAAATGGCTGCTTCTGATCAAGAGCGCCCCCTTACACGCTTGCAATTTGAGCAACGTCCAGAACAATCAGCGGAACACTGGGGGCGTAGCACAGTGATCTGCTGATGATTCTACGGATGCCTGTGCCCACCTGCAGCTTGTTAGCGATGCTGTAGCACTCGTTGCGCAGGGCTGCCACTTGCAGCAGGTGGGCGCTGTAGGCAGCTGCCAGGGCGTCCTTCTGAGCCTTGGACAGCCTCAGAAAGGTCTGCATGAACACCAAAATAGCCAGGATCGTCACAGTCAGCTATGGCAATATTATTGCACAGCATCTCAAAAATGCCTATGGCAGTGTTTGAAAGCAAAGTCTGTCTCAGCAGGGGCACATGTGGGTGGGGGAAGAGAATGCTTTGAGGGAATATTGGTAGTATAGGGCAGGGGTGAATGTGGAGCTTACCAGAATTGAGCTCCACAGTACAGCCTCTTTGCCGGCCGGCTCCTGACTGGCGTCCTGCTCCTGAGGCCCTGAAGGCGGATTGATCCCCTGGACACCCAAAATTAGGACAGTGAGCACCCCTGCAGCCACCCTTCTTTCTGGCCATCAACAAGTACCCAAGCAGACACCCTCGCTGCTCGTCTATGGCCCTTGTTTTTCTCAAATATCCCATCCGGAGCGGGAGCACCATCAGAGAATGCTCATCATTTGTGTCGCTCGATATGACTCAGCATGCGGAACCAGGCAGGGCCGCACCGTTACGGGGCCAGGCACACCGAGGCCGGCCGCTTTGTAGAGCTCGTCAATTGTTGCGCACGGCTCCTGTGGGCATGCACGCTTTCACACTCAAGTAATGCGAGGAACCCGTTTGCTGTGTCCCTGCTGCTGCTTCATTTACTGAACGCATGCAGGGTTACAGGGCTGCAGCCTGTTTTATGGATATCTAGCAATCACACACAGGTCCATCCTTGATGCCCTTGGCAGGGCTGAGGGGTGGGGTGTAGATGGGGACACACACCAGCATGAGGTCTTGGAGCAGGTTTGGTGAGGGCGGGGGATCAGCTGACTGGACCGGAGGAGCCTGCCTGCCTGCTGCAGGGCCCATGCAGCTGGCTATGGACGCCATGAAGCCCACCTCCTCCTGTAGAATTGCAAAATCTGACTCAGCACCTCATCCTCCATCAAATCAATCTCCCCTCTCCACTGTAACATTCTCCTTCTTCCGCATGATCATAAGCACAAATATTGCACTCAGCCGCCGCCCAATGCGCCGCACTGACCCACCGCTAGTGCATTCTCCCAAGCCTTGAGCACCAACAAGTATCTACAAGGTCCTGACAAAATCAGAGGCCAGGAGCAAATTGCCAACCGATAAGACAGCAGGAGGCTGTGACAGCTCAGCAACATGGACGCGTTCAAGCTTGGCCCTGCCCTCATCTGTCACTGACAATGCAAGCTTATCAGCAAGGGGGTACAACAGTAGCAGTTATAGGAAATTGTGGAGCTCAGGGTGTTCAGAGCGCACATGCTGCATGTGCCAGGGAAGGTTGGTGCTGAGCTCGGAGTGGCGGTTGAGCAAGTCCACAAGCTCTCGCTCCAGGGCCGCCTTGCGCTCGCGCAGACACCCCGCACTCAACCCTGCTGCCGCCACCTTCGCCTGCCAGCACACGCACCCACTCAGCACCACCCTGCCTCGTGCTTTTATCCTGCCTACGCAGCTTGCGTGTTGAGTGCGCTTTGCAACATGATGAGTAGCACTTGCATGTGCGGGCAGCCACAGTCACTGTGGAAGCTTCCCATGTGTCAGAGGCATGAGCAACAACCTGTTACCTAGAACAACACGGAGGTTGGTCAATTTGGCCTGTCGCAACAATTTTCGTTTGCACTGTACCTTCTTGCGCTGTGTGGAGTCCTTGCGCGGCGGCTTGCTGGCCGCGGCCGGGGGCGGCTGCAGCCGCGGCAGAGCCGGCGCGGGCGCGGCCGGCACTGGCCGGGCCGGCCCTGCAACCGGCGCGGCCCAGTTGGCGGCTGCGCGCTGAGCGCCGCCCATGGAGCCCTCTTCAGCCCAGGATGGCGGTCCTGAGGCGTTCACTCTTGAGCTGACAGCAGCTGTAGGCTGCGCCTGACCATGATCGCTAGGAGCCCGGGGTTGCACCGGCGGTGTGGCAGGAGTCTGGTCTGCAGAGGCGTTGTTCTGAAGGCTGGCCTGGAGCTTTGAGGCTGGGCTTGGGGTGTGGCCCGGGGTGAGGACTGCGTTGGCTAGATCTAGCTCTGAGGGCACTGCTGAGATGCCCAGGGGAGGGCTCCAGGGCAGGAGCTGCAGAATGGGGTCTTGTTCTGCATTTGCGGCCCAGCCCATGCCGTCGAGGCTGTCCCATAGAGACCAGATGTCCCCTTCCAAGTCAGGTGTCCCATGCCCATTGTGCACCCTGGGCGCATTCTCCTTTGGGGTCCTGCAGCAGTGGACGCCGAACTTTCTAGATGTATACGATTATTGATCTCCCCTTGCAAAATCTCAAGGACTCTCTAGTCTGGGGTAGCTCTGCCTAGGGCTTTGGAACACGTCCTGAAGATGCCCCTGACAAGAACCTCGCCAAGTCTGAGTAGGGCTTACAACGAACCGGTGAAGTAGTCGTATCAAGCGCCAGTTTGCAATGCAGAGCCAAGGATTGGCCCAAGGCAAATTTGGGATAAGAGCGAGCGCGCCAAAAGAAGTGACCGCATGCTACCCAACAACCCCGTTGGCATTGGGATTTCAGAGGTCTGTAAGTCATAAGATAAAGCTTTTTGTGCCCTACTTACGTCCTAATATCCCTGAATCAAGCTCAAGGTCGGGCAAGAGCGCGTGCCCACGCAAGCTACACCTGTCCCTGCCGATCGCGTCTCATACTTCAGCTTCAGCCCGACGATCTGTACTGAAGTGACTACATGCGCACTCAAATCGGCTATGTGAGGTGATGTGTGTCCATACTCCTACCAATTGTCACGCACCCTGGAAGCTGCATTAGGCGCGCTTTGTGATGGGACCAGAACGGGCGGCAAACAGACGTTGGCGAGGTGATCAAAGTCGCAGTCCGTTTGCCTCCACGGTCTGGCAGCTCCGCCTATATCATCGATTGCAAGTCCCCGTTGTTCCCTCAACTTCTGTGTGGTCATTCGAATCAGGAGGTGTGAGGGTTCGATGTCGTACCAGATGCAGGGTAAATGGTAAAGTTCACGGCAGCTTCCAAAATTTCAAAAGCGTGGGTGCTGACTTGAACCTCTCAGCTTCTACTTCTACCTGAGGAAGATAAGGAATTTTGAGGCAATAACAGCACGGAGTCTCCCATCATTAACATTTGCTCAGGATCCTGAAATCATGCCTGATTGTTTTTTAAATGTCAGTGTGCACATGTCTCAGAATCCATCTCAAACCATGATTCAAGGAATATCGGTATAAGTTCCAGGGTCCAGGTGAGAGCCCCACAAAGCAAGAATCATTGCACACCAATCATATGATACATGCTGAGCCTTCGAATCGCAGACCTCTGCAGCTGCCCGTGAGCAGCACCCTCAGTAGTAATTGGCGACCTTGCGCCTGTGCACAGCAGTTTTGCTGTCGGGGTTGGTGACGTCGCCGTTAGTCACCTCCGCGTAGGTGATCCAGTGATCGGCTGTCTCCATGCGCGACTTGACCTGGCACTCGATGTACGCGACGGCGTCCGACAGCGCCGGTGATCCGTTGGCTGCCTCGAAGGAATCCACCCCTGCAAACCTGTCTGCTCCTGGAGGGAAGCGCTGCAGGAAATGCTGCACACACCACACAAGATTGCATCAGTCTGCATGCTATTGATAATTGGGACCACTGTGGGACATCTGATCAGCCTTGACAGTGCGCAATGACATGATGTCTCAGTCTCTTCCAGGTCACGCCTAGCAGCAGGTTATTGCACAGGCTTACACATGCGAATGGACATCGCAGTCAGCCATGCCCGCCGCTCTACACTACTATACAGAGGTGCTGCATGTACCGCAGACATGCTCGAGTGAGAGTGCATGCCTCTGGTGCGAAGGAGGCCGCCCTTTCTACTGACTCTGACGCTCGCACTAACTTGAAAGTCTTCACCACTTCGGCCTTTTATGACTACAATAATTTGGAGCAGGTGATGTCTGGCCGCCGCACCTTCATGAGGGGCCCGTACTGGCCCTCGCCCAGGCAGTTGAGCACAAAGGTGTCGCCGACCTGCATCAGGCTCTCAATGGCGCGGTCCTTCGCCACCGCCACCGTCAGCCCCAGCGGCTCAAAGCTCGCCTGCACAACACACCCGCAGTCCCGGCGTCAGCACAGCTGCCCTGTCAATCATCCATGCACAAAGGCATGCACCCTCGCACATGCTTCATCCAGCTGCAGTCAAGGCACCCATGGCAGCATGGACAGACATCCAGCTGACACATCCTTCCTCAGCAAGGCTCCAACACTTCACATCTTGAAACCTGCAGGTCAAGCAGGAGCTTCCCCTCCTTATGAGCGCCCCTTTGGGAGAGTACTGCTACGCTCTAATGACAAAAGAAAGGGAAAGATAGGGAAAGATTAGGTAACAGCGACTGGAACGCACCTGGGCGACCCAGGAGGCGACCATGGCGCCGCGCGCGCCGCCGCGGTGGGCAGCGGTGACAATGTAGAGGCCGGAGCTGAGCCGCGCGAGCGCTTTGGCGACGTCATTGCTCATGGCGGCCTTCTTGCGCGCGATGCTGTCCTTCTGCGTCAGCGCCTGCGCCAGCCGCGTCCCCGTCTGCTCAAACTCCTGCGCGCACCAGCACACCTGCCACGTCAGCGCTCCAGCACACACGCATGCCAGCTCAACGCCCACATCTTCACGCCATGCTACCACACCATTCCAGCAAAGCAGCCATGCTCCAGCCGTGCTTAGCATGCCAGGGTTCTTGCTTTACCCCTTCACTTGTGAGTGACATTCAAGGGCTGAACACACGAGTGCTCTCAGAAGGAAAAACACACAAATTTTTAAGAGACAAATGCCCTGCAAATTCCTTCTTAAGCACCGTCCCTAAGTCTGCCTTGAGTCTGCCTTTGCTGTCAGAGATCCCTGACTCTGTGTACCAGCAACGGGAAGGACCAAGCGCAGGGCGGCACAGACCTAAGACGAAGCAAGGGGGCTGGAGAATTGCTGACACGCAATCATTTACCTGATAGGTGCCTTCGGTGGGGACGGCCTTGACACGGAGGGGGTCAAAGATTGGCGTGGCGTTGATATCGACCAGGCTGCCCACCAGAGTGTCCACCGGCTCATCCCGGCCGCCATAACTCTCCGCAATCACCACCTGCGCATGACCCAGCAGGCATCAACCCCATGCATGACAGCTTCTCTACACTGGTTATGCCATGCGTAACACTCTGCGAGTGCCGATGAAGGTTCTTCTTGGGTCACAACACACTGAAACGTG